>NC_139253.1:4800000-6000000 GCF_977018435.1 Lepisma saccharinum | reverse complement strand
ATTTATAACTTTCCAGTCTGAAAAATGGTAATTAGGGGTCATTTTAAGGAGGGTGTGCATTTAACAGGCTATTTTTTTCCCGAATTCTTCACTTCTTTTATTTGAAAATGTTGATTTTCTGAATTTCGGAGCTGCTGTCCCCTTCATCCCCCCTCCCCGCCCTCTGCGTACGCCAGATCAAAATGAGGGATGATACAGTGAAATTGATGAAGGAACACCAGGTCCGTACACAGGATTTTCTTGAGGGAGAGGCCAGATCCATGTACAGTATGTGTGTGTGTGTGTGTGTGTGTGTGTGTGTATGTGTGTGTGTGTGTGTGTGGGTGGGTGGGGTGTGTGTGTGTGTGTGTGTGTGTGTGTGTGTGTGTGTGTGTGTGTGTGTGTGTATATATTCATTCATTCATTGTTTTCTGCCTAATTGGCAGGTTTTTCACTGCAATCTCCAGCTTTCCCTGTTCTCTGCCTTACGCTTCGTAATAGCATACGACCCAGTTAATTTAATATCATCCATAAGCTGATATCTCTTTCTTCCACGGACTTTTCCTCCTTCAACCATTCCCTCCAAGGCATCTCTTAGCAGGCAGTTCCTTCTTAGACAGTGTCCTAACCAGTTTCTTTTCCTCTTCTTGATGGTCTCCAGTATAGATCTTTTTCCACCAACTCTTTTCAGTACGGCTTCGTTTCTTACCTTGTCCGTCCATTTTACACGCTCCATTTTTCGCCATGTCCACATTTCAAAAGCTTCGAGTCGTTTCTCTTCATTTCTTCTCAACGTCCAGGTTTCTGCACCATATAGTGCTACACTCCACACAAAACATTTCACTAATCTCTTCCTTAGACCTATGTCCATGGGTCCACAAAAAACATTTTTTCTTCTATTGAAAGCTTCTTTTGCTATTGCGATTCTCATTTTCACTTCTTGTTTGCAGCTCATGTCACTGTTTATAGTGCATCCGAGGTACTTGAAGCTATCCACTTGCTGGATTCTTTCACTGTTTGCTCTCACATTAATATTCCTTGGTTTCCGTGCTATAACCATTGCCATTGTCTTCTTTACATTTATCTTCATCCCATACTGCTCACAGCTGCTGTTTAACTCTTCTAACATACTATTTATGGTTATTTCATCCTCAGCGAATAATGCCATGTCATCAGCAAATCTTATGCAGTTTATTCTTCTTCCTCCCAATTTGACACCTCCTGTGCCCTGGAAACAATTTTTCACTATATCTTCTAAATAGATATTAAACAAAGTAGGCGATAGGCAGCATCCTTGTCGGACTCCTCTTCCAATTTCACAGCCTTCTGTCATTTCGTCTCCTGTTCTCACTCTAACTCGTTGATTCATGTGTATATATATATATACATACACACACACACAGTGATGGGTGGCTATTTGGGGGGACCTGGGGCCAGTTGCGTACGACGTTTATTGTCACTTTTGTACGTACACGTACTATTGCCTCTTAAAGCTTAGTCTACCAAGTAACTGTCCCCTTCCCCAGTTCTGGCACCCAATCGCCGACACTCGTCAGAAGTATTCGGATAGTTCTGATTTTCGCAATGTTTTTCAAATTTACTTTATTTTCTTATACCAGGATCATGGAACAGCCACGATAATTCTATGTTTAGAAAATTATATAGCCCTACTTATAAATTAAATTATACTCACGTTAGCAATTGTTATTACAATAGAGAATTCTAAATGTGAGTTAACCCATAGTCCGCTACGAAGGATCATGGTTATATGGTTAACGAAAGAGAGAGAGAGAGATTTTCATCTAGTAGCCAGTAATGGCGATTGTGTGCCAAAACTGGGGAGCAAAGACGACTTACTTTCTCTTAATAGACAAGTTTGAGTATGAGTTTTTGTTTTATGTCCACTTTTATGCACAGATAGACAAATTGGGACTAGATCTACAGTTTAAAGTGGGATCCGAACCATTATGCGCCTCCACCGGTCTTGCATCAATAGCTATAAAACTAAAGGTATCCAATATCGCAGACTTCAGATTTCTGGAGACTGCGTTTCTACACAAGAAACATATTCATTATGTTATTTTCGTAACTTTTTACAGGTTCACATTTAAATATTTCATTGCTCGAGAGGGGAGAATGGCCCTGTGGCCCCTCCCCTGGGTACGGGACTGCAATGAACACTTATACCGCAGCCGGAATTAAAACCCAAGACTCCTGGTGCCGTAGCGTGCTGTGGTACGCACTCTGTTGTGGAGATCGGCAGGACAAGTACTAAAAATCAGTCTTGCCAACCACTTTTCGGCAATGTCCCTACAGATATAGTCAAAATGTCCCTACAACTGACCAAATGTCCCTACGCCAAGTAAAGCGACTAAAAAGAAAACAACACCTCATGAGCATGCAAGACAGAAGATAAAATATACACTTTTACTTACCAAATCTTTCTGCTCGATGCCTCCGCAATTTATGAATAACGTTGAATCGTTTACTGTTGATTATGTTATTTGAAGTCGTACATATCAGAGATTTATATAAAGGTGTAAATGAATTTAGAAAGGGGTGGCAACCTAAACTAAACTTGATCAAAGATAAAGATGGTGATTTTCTAGCTGACCCAAGCGATATTCTAAATAGATGGAAGAACTACTTTAATGACCTTTTAAATGTTCATGTAGGAGATAAATCAGAAGTAAATGAAGTCCACACAGCAGAACCTTTAGTTCCAGAACCTAACTTCACTGAAGTTAAAGATGCTATTAAGAGGCTAAAGAATAACAAAGCACCTGGCATTGATTTAATACCAGCTGAGTTAATTAAATATGGTGGAAATTCGTTAATATGTCAAATTCATAAATTAATTTGTTTAATATGGAATAAAGAAGAAATCCCTGAACAGTGAAAAGAATCCATAATTAGTAGTACAAGTGGCCCGGTACTGAAACAAGAATTGAGGCTCGGTGAGGCTCGCAGTGTTGCCAACCGCTTATTCGAAAAAATCACCAAGGTTTTTGGTCTAACCTAACCTAAAACAGCAAGGAGTTGGCAATTTTGCTTGAGAGTTCAGAAAACCGGAAGTGAGGCTCGGTGAGGCTCGCAGTGTTGCCAATATTTTACTCGAAAAAAAATCACCAAGGTTCTTGGTCTAACCTAACCTAAAGCAAGAAGCTGGCAATCTTGCTTGAGAGTTCTGCAACCGAAAATAGGACTCGCAGTGTTGCCAACACCTACTCGAAAAAAAATCACCAAGGTTTTTGTCTTGGTCTAACCTAACCTAAAGCAAGGAGCTGGCAACCTTGCTTGAGGCTTGTCTTACAGTGCATAAAGCAAAATTGGCAACCTACTGGTATTTTTGCCATGGCTTTTTACAAAAAAAAAGAGAGAGGAGAGAGAGAGGGAAGAGTTAAACAACCGACAGCTGCCAACACCCACCCTAACCTAACCTAACCTAACCTAACCTAACCTAACCTAACCTGACCCACCCTAACCTAGCCTAACCAAACCAAACCAAACCAAACCTAACTTAACCTAACCTAACCTACTCTAACCTAACCTAACCTAACCTACTCTAACCTAACCTAACCTAACCTAACCTAAGCTAACCTAACCTAACCTACTCTAACCTAACCTAACCTACTCTAACCTAACCTAACCAAACCTAACCTAACCTACTCTAACCTAACCTAACCTAACCTAACCTAACCTAGGCTGTGTCCGGATTGGCAAGCGCTCCGTCCAGTTTTCTCCTGTTGCTCTTGCGTGCTGCTGAAGTCACGTCCAAGTTGTCCGAATCTGCATGTTCTCTTGTAGTAGGGTTGTTATTTTTCCTGCCAGGTGTCAGCTCGAATTTTACCTACCGTGCTCTGGGGTGCAGGCGCATCGCACCGAAGCAGAAGGCAGACGCCAAACAAACATGACAATGATTTATACCTATTTACTACCCATATTAAAAATTTAACACGCTATTTTATTATTTACAATTTTTTTTGTATTCAGTATTATCGATAAAATGTTAAAGTATAACTGAGTTTTACATCTTCTAATCAGTAAATGTTGTCTGTACAAAGTGAAAGTTAGAATATGGCTGCCAAGTGCAGCGTCACAGGGAGTTCAAGCGTGCATCTGTTGCTCCTCTCTGTTCTCCCCTTCGACTCCACGTCTGCCGCGAATTCGGACAACGGAGGTTGGCTAAGTCCCCGGATGGAACGGTGCTCTAGGTGACATCTGCTACCGATTCGGATGCGGCCCTAACCTAACCTACTCTAACCTAACCTAACCTAACCTAACCTAACCTATTCTAACCTAACCTAACCTAACCTAAAGCAAGGAACTGGCAATTTTACTTAAGACTTGCCTTACAGTGCATAAAGCAAAATTGGCAACCTACTGGTATTTTTGCCATAGCTTTTTACAAAAAAAAAGAGAGAGGAGAGAGAGAGGGAAGAGTTAAACAACCGACAGCTGCCAACACCCACCTACAGTTTTTTTTGTCTAACCTAACCTAAAACAAGGAGCTGGCAATTTTACTTAAGACTTGCCTTACAGTGCATAAAGCAAAGTTGCCAACCTACTGGTATTTTTGCCATAGCTTTTTACAAAAAAAAAAGAGAGGAGAGAGAGAGAGAGAGGGAAGAGTTAAACAACCGACAGCTGCCAACACCCACCCTAACCTAACCTAACCTAACCTAACCTAACCAAACCTAACCTAACCTAACCTAACCTAACCTAACCAGGTCTAACCTAACCTAACCTAACCTAACCTAACCCACCCTAACTTAACCTAACCTAACCTAGCCTAACCTAGAGAGAGAGGGAAGAGTTAAACAACCGACAGCCCACCTACAGCTTTTTACAAAAAAAAAGAGAGAGGAGAGAAAGAGAGGGAAGAGTTAAGCGTATTATCTGCTTTCATGTTAGATTTTACCAACCTGTGAGCTGTAGTGTTTAGGTGACAAGCGACCTGCTCAAATATGAGTTGGCAGCACTGACTTATAAACCTATTGGGTTCTCTTGGCATGTTTTTTCATGATGTGTTGCTAGGCTATTGAGCATCTTGGCGTATACAATGTATATATTTTGAGAGGGGGGTTATAGCTTTTTATGCTGTATGAATACTGGGAGCTTGACAGTGACAACCACCAGAGTAGGTAAACCTACATCCAGGAACTGGCAACACTAGTTTCTGACAGTGAATTTGAAATAAAATATTAAACAAAATACATGAGTAAGCACTGTGATTACAAATAGTACCAGTGTTATGCCCCCAACTCCAACTGGACAACTGGGGAAAATAATTGTACAACAATTTGTACCTAATTGTACAATACTTGTACCTAATTGTACAACATATACACAGACATAAAAGAGAGAGCCTTCCCGTAACTTATTTCATGTACAATTTATATGATTTTACAACTGTGAAAAGAAAGCATATGTGTTCTGTATGCACACATTTATTCTTATTTTTCGAAGTTGAATGAAAACACGTGTTTTTACGCTCTCGTAATACTGACCTTGCCCCACTGATTTTAAATTGCTTCCATCTGTTTTTTTTCTGTGTTATTTCCGCATGCACGCAACATTCGCTTTCAATAGTTTAATGAAATACAGAAGGAGTGTTAGTTTAGCAGGTTTTGAGTTTACAATTTATTAAATTAAACAATAATTTATGTAAGAATATACTTGTACTTACCGAACACAAAATAATAAAAAGCACATGTGAATATTTGCGTGTGTTCATGTTATATGACGGCTGAGTAAAAAATAATATTGACTCCCCGAAAGATAAAAGTTCCTGGTTCGACATCAGATGCATGCAAATTTTATGTTTTGCTCTCCAAAATCTTGATTTTTATGTTTGTGCTATTTGTCATACAGCAGAGGAGAAGAGGGGAGAGGGGAGGGGAGGGGGTACTATTAGCGCCATCTATTAGCAAACAATAGAAATAAAAAGTAGGGTCAAATTTTTTCAACACCCAAAAATTTTAAACGTCCTCGTTTAGTAATACGATCAGCAGAAGATGTTTGAAGGAGTACTCTTAGTCGATGAAGCTAATTGCTAGGGCCCATATATTGCTAAAATGTTCTTTAATTTACATATTTCTCATACCGCCATATGTTGTTCTAGTTGACTTCTTCCAAAAAAATGCTAATTAGCGAGAGTTAATTAAGCAAGGCAAGTAAAAGAAGCAAATAGGACAATATGTGGTGGCGTGGAAATATGTAAAAATTCGAATTAAAATTGGGGGATATTTTGCATTTTTTCCCTATAATGTACAAAACATTTACCGTACATAATTTTTTCTATTTACATCAGTATAAAATAAGAGGAATGTGTGACAAAATCCATATTAATTAGGAAGGTATGTTGTATGCTAGGTTAGCTAATTGTGTCTTCTACAGCTTCACTGTATAGAGGGAAGATGGAAAAAGAGAGCTCTACAAAAACTAACGCTCTTAACAATATTGAACGCCCCGTGAAAATTATATATAAATAAGGCATAAGCGTATTATCTACTTTCATGTCAGATTTTCCCAACCTGTGAGCTGTAGTGTTTAGGTGACAAGCAACCTGCTCAAATATAATACTGTTGACAATATTGAACGCCCCGTGAAAATTATATATAAATAAGGCATAAGCGTATTATCTATTTTCATGTCAGATTTTCCCAACCTGTAAGCTGTAGTGTTTAGGTGACAAGCGACCTGCTCAAATATAATACTGTTGACAATATTGAACGCCCCGTGAAAATTATATATAAATAAGGCATAAGCGTATTATCTACTTTCATGTCAGATTTTCCCAACCTGTGAGCTGTAGTGTTTAGGTGACAAGCAACCTGCTCAAATATAATACTGTTGACAATATTGAACGCCCCGTGAAAATTATATATAAATAAGGCATAAGCGTATTATCTACTTTCATGTCAGATTTTGCCAACCTGTGAGCTGTAGTGTTTAGGTGACAACCGACCTGCTCAAATATAATACTGTTGACAATATTGAACGCCCGTGAAAATTATATATAAATAAGGCGTAAGCGTATTATCTGCTTTCATGTCAGATTTTTCCAACCTGTGAGCTGTAGTGTTTAGGTGACAAACGACCTGCTCAAATATAATACTGCTGACAATATTGAACGCCCGTGAAAATTATATATAAATAAGGCGTAAGCGTATTATCTGCTTTCATGTCAGATTTTCCCAACCTGTGAGCTGTAGTGTTTAGGCGACAAGCGACCTGCTCAAATATAATACTGTTGACAATATTGAACGCCCCGTGAAAATTATATATAAATAAGGCATAAGCGTATTATCTGTTTTCATGTCAGATTTTCCCAACCTGTGAGCTGTAGTGTTTAGGTGACAAGCGACCTGCTCAAATATAATACTGTTGACAATATTGAACGCCCGTGAAAATTATATATAAATAAGGCATAAGCGTATTATCTGCTTTCATGTCAGATTTTCCCAACCTGTGAGCTGTAGTGTTTAGGTGACAAGCGACCTGCTCAAATATGATACTGCTGACAATATTGAACGCCCCGTGAAAATTATATATAAATAAGGCATAAGCGTATTATCTATTTTCATGTCAGATTTTCCCAACCTGTGAGCTGTAGTGTTTAGGTGACAAGCGACCTGAGTAGGTGAAACCCAACGTTCTGGAGCGGTCTTTTGACCTACTTTTCGCCTTACGACATTTTACTATAAGGCTGTCTCCCCTTACGATATTTTTCTGTAAGGCTAGACCGGTCCTTTGACCTACTTTTCGCCTTACGACATTTTACTATAAGGCTGTCTCCCCTTACGATATTTTTCTGTAAGCTCAGTTCTAGAGCGGTTCTTTGACCTACTTTTCGTAGTAGGTGGAATGGGCGATCCTAGAACGGTCCCTCCCCTACTTTTCGCGCGCAGTGTTGCCAGCTCCTCACTCGAAAAATCACCAAGGTTTTTGTTTTACGCACTAAACTAACCTAAAGCAAGGAGGTGGCAACCTTGCTTGAGGTATTTTCTCGCAGTGTTGCCAACTCCTCACTCGAAAAAATCACCAAGGTTTTTTTTTGGGTCTAACGTAACCTAAAGCAAGGAGGTGGCAATTTTGCTTGAGGCTTGCCTTACAGTGCATAAAGCAAGGTTGCCAACCCACTGGTACTTTTGCCATAGCCTTTTACAAGAAAAAAAAAGAGAAAGGGAAGAGTTAAACAACCGACAGCTTACCCACAGCTTTTTTTGGTCTAACCTAACCTAAAGCAACGAGCTGGCAATTTTGCTTGTGCAATCAACCCGGTCGACCGCCCTCAAGTGGAGGTTAGTGTTGCCAACTCCTCACTCGAAAAAAATCACCAAGGTTTTTTTTGGTCTAACCTAACCTAAAGCAAGGAGCTGGCAATTTTGCTTGAGGCTTGCCTTACAGCGCATAAAGCAATTTTTGCCAACCTGCACACACTAAACAAGGAGAGCCGGCACTGCTGTAAAAGAGAGAGAGATGGGTGGATGGCAACGCAGTATGTGTGTGCGTGTGTGTGTGTATAATATGTAGCATTATTAACTAGAGTGTGTTGGCAATTTACTTACAACTAAAAAAAATAGAGATGCCAACGTTGGTGTAAGATGAAGAGAGAGAGAGAGAGAGAGATTTATGGCTGGCAACAGTAACGAGCGAATGCGCCATATCGTAATTTTCCAACTCCGTATATCGTGACCTTTGTAAACCTCTCTCGGGGGAAACACGACGTGTGCCACACACACGCGCGCGCGCCTGTATTGTGACACAAGCAAACAAACAAAATAATAATTGTCGTTTTTAGGATGCCTGGCCCCTATAACCTCGCGAGGGTGCGTGGTGCCCAACACAGTTCTAATGGCCGCGGCTAACAAAGTCATGCCTCTGTAGAGTTTCACGTGTTTTTTTTTCCCCAAACTTCCATGAAACCCTACAGAGGACCTCCGTAATGCATGCAACGTGTACTAACGACTCTAGTATTATTTTGATGTTGTAATATTTTTGGATATAGAGTTTTATTGTGAGATATAGATAAAAATAATTATGTTTATTATAATATTTTCTTGATGAAGATGGAGAATGTATGTGCGTGTGTTACAAATAAAGTTGCATGCTTTTTTTTCTAGTGTGTGTGTATGTGTTTTTGATGTTTCGACACCATCTGAAACGATAAAAAGAAAGAATTTTATTGTTAATTTTCTTGTGTAAAAACAACAACAAATTTTTTTGTGCAAATTCTGATTGTCTCGTGCTATAGTGATGAAAAAAAAAAGATATTGTAACTGATAACTAATGAAATTGACATTTGTAACTGATCTGAACTAGTGAAATTCGTATTGTGCCATTGTAACTGATTGTGCTAGTCCAAAAATTACTTATTGTGAAAGAAAAGATGTTAAAAACTTGTTAAAACTGCTCTGTGACCCTCTCGTTCTTCACGTCGTAGGCGAAGGACTTCTCTGCAATCAGGATGACACTGCATAGGGTATCCTCGGGCAAGGCATTGTGGAACTCGCAGACGACCTTGATGTTGGTTCGATCGTTGACCACAACCTTTTTTCTCTTAGATGTGTTGATGACGGTCATGGGTCTCCGTGCTTTGAACTCGCTGGGCGTGTAGTACATGTCCACGCTTCCCTCGGTCACGCGTTTGTAAGCCGAGAACGCTTCGTAAAGTTTGAGGTAGTCGTTTTTGGTCACGTCGAGGTTGTAATTCTCGCGCGGGAACACTTCGTTGCGTCCATTCTTCAGATAAACGTTCTTGATCTTGCAGTCGTCGAACTTGCTGGAATCTTTTTCCTGATTGTTATTGCGCCCGGTCTGAAAGAGCACCACGACGAAATCTGGCATGTCGAACTGTATGTTGTTGAACTGCGTCGTCACGTCGAATTCCATGTGACTTCCGGACGCCAACTTCTGCACGCACTGGTAACCGTGAAAGTGAATCGGCACCTGCGGACTTTTCAAGATCTCCGCTTTGTACTTGAGGGCGTAGTTCGTTTCGTATTCCACCACCGGCATTCTCAATTCCATGCTCCGGATGACGCACTTGGCTGCTTCGGGTAAAGTGTTGGCTATCGGCGTGGTGCCGTCCGGACCCAAAGTAGCGTATCGCATCAGTGCGTCGTTGTCGTTGGCCGCTCTTCGAAACGTGACGCGCAGTCCTCCCTTCCACATTATCTCCTTGTAGTCCGAGAAGAATCCTGGAAGCAGACGCATGGGAAAGAGCACCGTGTGACTTCTCGTCGATATTTTGGTCCCGGCTTCGAATCCTCCTGCCTGATAGTACGCTGCGTCCGTTTTGGATAATTTCAACGTTCCCACTGCCGTCGACGTGATGCCTGGATAATCTATTCTGTCGATGACGGTGTTGTGTTTCCTCACCTCCACCTGCGAGAACAGGTGAGGCACGAAGTTGTCCACGAGTATCAAGTTTGCTGCTGCGGGAAACGCGTCTCCGCTTTCCTTCTTCACCACGTCGAATTGAAGGTAGAGGTCCGCTCTGTGAGGATGAACGAACCCATCCCCTACGTCCACGTCGTATTCGATCTCCCTGTTCGCCTCGTTCAGATTGGCGAACGTGCGACGGTTGGGAGGGAAAGATTGCAATTCGTAACTTTCGATTTGCTCCATTTTACATGTATGGTTATTTATTATACGTTGATCTCCACGATGGCCGTCGTAGTGGCACCTGCGAAATCCACCACGTCTCCTTTCTCGTTCGTCACCACCAACTCTATGTCGTCTATGCGGTTGCGACATACTGGAAAATAGATCGGCGAAGAGGGCGTGTAGATGATCGGTTCCATGAACTCGGAACTTGGTTTGAAAGTGGCTATGATTCCCGTCTGCTTGTGACTTCCCAGTAATCCGTCCGAGGATTTCGTGATCATGCCTTCGGCCACGTTACAGTGTACGTTCAGAGTTTCGATGGCCAAGAATTTAGGAATGTTGGTTGCTACGTGCTTGATGCCAGCTTCGAGTTTGGTGTCGTTCTCGAAACCTAAAAGTTCTCCCATGGTGCCCAGGTCCACGGTCTCCGTCGCGGATAGGATTTCCACTCTGTGCGTGACCGAATTTTGAGAAAGGTATGTGCCTTTGGGTAATTGAGCTTGCAAAGTGGAAAGATTGTATTGTCCTGGCGTGACGACGATGTGTTCGCTTCCGACACTAATTTTGTTGTTGTGCTGCGTAACATTGGGTATGAGGTACATGCTGTAGAATGCACGCAGAGCCACGGATTTAGGATAGACGATGTCGTCGTGCAGCGTGAGTTTCAAGATTGAAGATTCGCTCGTGAGATGGAACACGCCCATCCTAGTGATGCTGTTTGAGGTTCCACAATGCTTTCTGGAAATCCTCGATCGTAGGGTTATTTATTTTAGAGAGAAACGCGAGCATGGAGAGGCAGAGATGACCGCAGTTCACGTCTCCGAAATTTTGAATGCGTTCGTCGTTGTAGTATATGGAGGTTTTGTTTGTTTTCAGATAATGAATTAAATTTGTAGGTGGAACACCTCCGAAAGAATCGAAAACGAATGCCTTGTCATCATTTTTGTGGTAACATATCCAATGCGTGCCTGGATTTTCTTGACCGTCCAAGTTGACTACTCCGCATTCTCTTTTTTTCACGGTTGAAGGTAACGAGTCGGACATGAAAACTCCTCTGAAGTGTTTGATTTGTAACGGTTCGATCAGAGATTCAATGTCTCGGTTGGTGAGTGCTTCTGTTTCTTTTTTTTAAACTTTTTCATCACGCCCTTCCCCCCTTTCTTCTCCATGGCCAGGTTGTGACGTTTCTGTTCTTCCAATTCCGCCTTGTTCTTCTTCGAGTCGATGACGGTTTTTGCGATGGCGGCGCTTCCGCCGGCCAAACTTCCAACGGCCCCCAATGCTGCCAGGATGGCCGGGATGCTGAATATGAAACCTCCGATCTTTTGCTGTTTCCGCGAACGCTGCAATCTTTTCAATTGAGGTGTGCTGAGCAGCAATTTCATTCCGTGTCCTTTCGACAAGCAAGAACGTTTCTTCTCGCGTTGTTTCTTGGTGAGTAACCCATCGAGAGCACCTAGATTTTTTAGATTCGAATATGGTATCTGGTACACGACACCCTTGGGCTTCATGTTGATGCTCTATGTGTTATTTTCACGGTATGTTATTTATATATATATTCTGAGATTTTTCTTGTGTAGTTTTTTTTACGGTATGTTATTTATATATTTTCAAGGCCTCGCAGTCGTTACACAAATTCTATTATGTGCATCGTTTTCTTGCCAAGAAGTTCCTTTGTCCCCTTGTACACGATTCGAGTTTTGTTCTCGATTAAAATAGATAGCTTCTCGTCGGATAACATGTTAGCGTATCGATCTGGTAAAAATAGACTGTATTGTGCGTTGAGCAACAGGCGTACCTTGGGACCATACTGGGTAGAAACGATTGAACCGGAAGTTATCGTGTAAGGTTTGTCGACTTCCAATTCCTGAATTTTTACATACTCGACTGACAAATTTAGCATTTGTTTTAATGCTTGGAGATCACTCATTTTTTCGGTCGTCATATCAAAAAAAATTTCAGAGTGTTAGAGAGAAATTTAATTGTTTTTCACGATGTGTGTTATTTATATATACCGAAGATTATTTTTTTTCACGATGTGTGTTATTTATATATCAAGTTTTTTTTTTGCGATTTGTATCGTATATATATTATTATTTTTTTAACAGAGGAAGAAAGTTCGTGCTTCGGAAAACGCGAGGATGTGCGTAGTGATATCTTCCGTCTCCTGCATAGACTTGTACCAATCATCAGTATACCGTCTTCTTCCCTGCCTTGCCTCGTACAGTTCGTCCGACCTATCGTTCAATTTCTCCCCTGCAGCCGAAAGCAGAATGTTGAGATCACCGCACCTCAGGCCGCTGATCTCCCGAAGAAGGTCCTTGAGAACCATTTCACAAGGGGTGCGAAATTCCGGCGTCGTTCTTGCCATGATTACAAGTTTATTAACATCTCCGTTAACTACCTTTTTGAATATTTTAGATAGTAGCTCGGGTGGCAAATCAGTTATACGAGACATGTTGTTTTTTTTACTGGATGTTATTTATATACCCCACCCCAATTTTTGTTTCGTGTTCATGGCGATGGTGGTACCCAGTGCGGCGACCCGTTCACCCAGCGATGCGTCTCTGCTCACGAACCTTTCGAAAGCTGCGTGCTCTAACTTTCTGTCTGCTTCGTGACGTGCATCCAGATCCGTCTGCGTGGTGTTGTAAGCGATGTCGTGATCTTTGCATGCGGCGTCCAACGGATTCACACCCTTGTCTCCTCTCTCCAATCTTTTCTCGAGTTTGGTACCCGGTCCGCAGTACTGATAGCCAGGTAGATGCATCTCGAAAGGTAACTTGTTGATGATGTCGTTTACGAGTCCCTTTCCTTCGGCCACGTTCCAGAATTTCGGAGGCAGCGTGTTGATGATTTTGATGAGGTAACCTATGCCCTTGTCGTCGTTCACGATGAAGTTGGAAAGTTTCGTGCTGATCATGTCCACGATGCCAACCTTCTCGTTGTAGAAATTACGGTTGCCTGCATTCTCTTCGCCGGCTATCACCAACAATCGGTCCACGAGTTTCCTCACGTCGTCCACCCAAACGAATTCTTTGGGTAACGTGTTGTAGCGTTTGACCCCGCTGCCTGTTTTGACCTGGTTCCAAATCGGTTTGATGAGATTCCTGTACTTCTCGCCGCTGCTCGATTTCACCCTATTCTGCGAGGCGTCGTTGTTCTGGTACAAGGCATCCGTCATGATCAGAATTTCCTTGTAACTCTGGTAATCTTCGTCGGTGTAATCTTTCGGCTGCTTTTTGGCGACGAGTTCCCACAGTCCCACCGTACCCGGATACCTGTTCCAACTATCCTTGTCGCCTAAATTGACTTTAATGTCGTTGCCTTCGAAGGTCACCTTCGATTTCCCAATCTTCCACACCACACCGCCGCCTTCGCTGGTTTCCATGCTGGGATACAATCCGAACACTTCATCCTTGTCGAATTTCCCCGTGCTCAGGTAGTCTCGTGCCAAAGGTCCCAACTCGATTTTATCCGAAGACGACGACGCGCTGCCTATGGCTCGACGTCGTGCCGGTGCATCCTTCAGTTCGAACGGCGTCGAAGGAATGCTCGAAATGGGCGTGGGTACGGCGTAACTTTTAGCTGCGAGCGGTACGAGTTCATTAATCAAATTTTTATTTTGTTCCGTGACACTTTTAATTTCTTTACCTAGACCGCTGATGGCATCGATCACGGGTTGATCCTGACGTTTCTTCTCTTCGTAGAATCCGCGATTCTCGGATTTCCAACCTTTGAAGCGTTTCGCGAGGTAATCGCGAAGCTTGAGATTTTCGTCTTCGATTTTTCGTTTCGTCATGACGTTATTTATACACGTTGTTTCTCACAACGTCGCAACGTTTAGAAAGTCGTTGATTTTGTTTCTGTATTTTCCCTCGTTGGGTTTCCTCGTCATGTCGATCGTCGCGAATCCGAAATCGTCACCGTTCCAGCAAGTAGAGCAGCAGCGTTCCGAAAATTGATTGTAGTTCATGTCTCCGCCTACGTAGTCATCGTACGCGTGCTTGAGGTTGGTGTGATCTTGACGAAACAAACATATGAAATTAGCGTTGTCTCGTACTAACTGTTTTGGAATTTTGGAAAACGTTTGAGCTAGGTAGAAGCAATTCATTCCTTTGTGACGACCTTGCGTGAAAAAGTTGCGAATTTCATTTTGATTTTCCAGGATGGCGTCGTCGAACACGACGACTGAATTTTCACGACAATCGTCGAGTGGTTTTATTTCCGAGGCGAACGTTGCAATGTCCAGACCATCGTACAGTTTCATCAGTTGCTGGTATTTGGATTGCTCCAAACTTTTCGAGAACACGTACAGGTGCCTGTTCTTCCAATTTAACCAATTCGGTGCGAGGAGAAAATTGTCCACGAGCAGTGTCGTTTTCCCACACCCCGAAGGACCTACGATCAGACAGCGGATGCTGTCGGGAAGCAACTCACCGTTCTTTTTCTTCGTTTGACTTTCCGGATCCGGTAGACGCTTCACCACGTTCCACGTACTCACAAGATCACTTCGTCCGCGTCGATCCAACTCTTTTCCGGAAGCCCCAGCCATTTGACAAACAGTTTGTCACCTTTCCTACGCAATACTTTCTCGATGAGGTACGTGTCGGGGTGTTTCGTTTTAGAGAGTTCCTCTTCGTAAAATCTTCCTTTCAAAATCTCGCCGCTACTATCTTTTATTATATACGTGTGTCGGTTTCCGGGTAGAACTCGAACCACCGTAAAAAGTTCCGTGCTCCAATTTTTTGTGAATCCCTTCTCGAAGGTGCGTTTGAATTTGCTGATCCTCACCTGGTCTCCAATTTTGTATTTAGCTTTTTTTGTCGTGGGTGTGTACTTTGGACAGTAAACTGTAGAAATTAAACGCTGCTCGTCAGATTTCGTAACGTCGGCTGGCTTCATGCCTATCGTTCTGTGCACCGTATCATTATAGGTGTCGACGAGTTCCGGCAGGATGTCGACCCATTTGTAATTTCCCCGAAGCGTGAATCGTTTCCACATGTGTGTTTTCAAGGTTCGATTGAATCTTTCCACGATGCTGGCTTTGATGTGACTGAAGGTCGAATAATGTCGAATGCCATGTTTTTGAATAAACTTTTGGAATACGGAGTTGTAAAATTCTTTACCGTTGTCCGTTTGCAGAAACCGTGGTCGTCTGCCGCCGCTTTCGCGAAAAATTAATTTGAATGCTTCCGTGACGCATGTTCCCGTTTTCGCCTTCAAAGGTAGAGCCCATGCGAATTTCGAAAATGTGTCTATGACGGTGAGAAGGTACTTGTTGCCCTTGTTCAATTTATGTACGTTTTTCAAATTGCCGCTACTCATCTCCACGAGGTCGCTTTGCCAGAGGTCGTCGATGCCCTTGGTTACCACAGCCAAACGTTCGTAGTTGCGGCGTGCAGGTTTATGCAATTCTTCGACGATGGCTTGCCTAGACATTTTTTCTTAGAGATTACGTTTCAAGAGAAGCACAAGCGTGATGGGATTCAAAGAGGGTGGCACTTCGCTCGTGTTTTGAATGATCAGCTTATCGCCGGCACTCACGTCGAAAACGGTGAGATCTTCGTCTTCGTGTATTTCATATATGTTGCGCGTTTCGTTCCAACGTGCCAGAGGAATGTTTCCTGCTTTCTGGACACCACGATTCGATATCAAAGTCATGGTGGGAACGCTAGCTTTTCTACCGTGAGACCAGTACGAAAATTCGTTTATCTGAATCGTGCCATCGAGGAGAAACTTGTAGTACGGATGATAAGGATGTAACATGTACAGTTTGTTACCTTCGACGAACGTGGAGATTCTCAGTTGATTGGGTACGCTGTTGATTTCGATGGCTTGCAGAGAATGCAGTTTAGCGAATTTAGTGTCGACGCCGAGCAGATTACTGTGAACTTGTCCGAGTTTATTTTCGATGGGCAGCAAATGCTCGACTATGGTATCCGTTACGGCAGAAAACGACGGTTTGATTTTCACTTCCACGTTCAACTGCTTGTAGTTTTCGTTGAGTTCTTGCAACTTGGCACCGAAAGAGGCCAGCGTCGATTCCTGCGTGGATTCCAGCACTCCAACTTGATCTCTGATGTTGACGACGATGTTCTGAAGGTTCTCGACTTGATTCAATTTCGAGCTCTTCTCGGTAAGATCGTTCACGATGCTTCGCATCTCTGTAAACTGCGTGTGAAGATCGGCGACGCTCTGCGAAGTGGGCAGCGTCGACACCAGCGAACTAATTTCGTCTCGAATCTCTTCCACGTTCGCCGTTTCCGTTTCCAGTCGTTTCAGCATTCGAGATATGTTTCTTTTCAAAGCGTGCAATTCTTTGGAGGTGGGGAGATTGGCCACTTTACTCTCGAGATCGCTCAACGAACTTTTGATGTCGCTCGATTCGGATAGTGCCGTCACGGCCGTTTTCAATTTTTCCAAATCTTCGCTCGAAGGTACGCTCGTCCGTAACGATTCCAAATCACCCTGTATGTTGTCGAGTACGTGATGAAAATGAGCAAGATTGGATTCGACGTTCAAATTTTCTAAATATTCGATCTTCTGCTGAACCGTGATTAACGTGTCCTGAATGCTCGTCAACGCACTCGCTTCAGCGTGAATATTTTTAATTTCTTCGTTGATCAACTCCAGAGACGCCTGAAGCGTAGCGATGGTGGTTTGAATGTGTTCGAAATCTTGATAGGCCTCCAATTGAATTTTTATGTTCGCGACGCTTTTACCGATGACCTGCAGTTCGTCCGACGATGGTAGGTTCGTCATTGTATCTTCCAAAGTCTGCAACTTGGATTTAATTTCTTCCAACGTGCTGGCGAATTCTTCTTGTAATTTGGAAACGACGACATGCAAGCGTTCTACATCAATATCCTTCACGACGCTTTGAAGTTCAGAGAAATTTTTTTCGATTGCGGAAGTTCGCTCTTCGATTTCGAGTTTCAATTTTTCCAAATCTTCATTTTTCGATTGAAATTGCTGTAATTTGGCCAAATCATTTTGAAGCGAATCCACGCTCAACTGTATATTTTGAACGCTGTCGTAAGAAGGTACGTCGACATAATTTTTTATGAGCGTTTTCAGTTCGGAATCGATTTTCAGAATGGGGTCGAGACATTGCGTTTGGAGCGTAGCGATTTCCGACTCTAAACTTTTGTTTAAGGTCTCCTGCAAAGCGATCAAATCGCTCCTCAACTTTTTAATTCGGACGTCCAACATGAGAATCTCTTCTGCGTGGTCTACACGCTTGGTGTTGCCGAAAATGTCGTTAGGCATTTTTGGTTAACGGTTATTTATAATAGGATAGACGATACGTAATTCTACGAAGAGAGGAATGAGTTAGTTTATCGTAATCTCCGAGGAGTTCCATGTAAAGGTAATCTCCTGCAGAAACATCGTACGTAATGTTAGAAAGCATCTTGTCGTGCTTGATTCGAAAAATGTTCTTGCCGCTAGATATTTTGATTTCGCCTACGTTTTCCGGATTCACGGTGATTTGAAGTTTCCCACCGATCGGAATTTCGTAGAAATGTAAATTGTTATTAAAAACATAAAATATCTTGCCCACGTCCTCATCCAATTTCGTCCAAATGCTGTTGAGGTGAATGATCAACAGACTGTTGAGTTTAGTTAATACGGAAGGTAGAAATTCATGATCTGTCGTCGTGCGGTGTACAGTCTCCATTGTTTGCTTTCGGAAACCAAAGAGATTCATGTTGGTTATTTAAGAAAAAATTGAGAACGTATCTAATATAAATAACACCACAAAAAAATGTGTGCAATTTAGTAACTTCATTTTTTTTTCTTAGCAAAAAAATGGAGAAGAAGGAAGCGATACGTGCATGCGACCAATGTGGGAAATATATATCCATTTCTAACTTGAGAAGACATCGGAAGAAAATGCATGGGGAAGGATCAAGTAAGAGAGAGCTCGATGTTGACGATCAAGCGCCACGAAAAAAGCAGAAGAGTGCCGGCGAAAGTATTCGAAATATTTTAACCGAGGAGACTTTCCGATCTGAAGAAACATCTGATCTAAACAACTTTTTTCGCTCGGTCAAAAGCAAGTTAATTTCGTCTATCACCGAAGCTTTGTTGCAATGCTCGTTGAAAATCCACCTCATCGTTTCCGTCATTTACGAAAACGTAAAAAAAGAGCGAGAAACTTTCCATCATTACACTGGTGTAAAGAGCCTCCACGCCGCCGACGTCGATGAGGTGGATGCCATTTGCAACCAGATGATTGACGCTTTGTTGAACAAGCACGAGACTTTCCAAAAACGTGGATCGGGTTGGACACTTTGCGGTTCGCCTCACACTTTAACTTTGAAGGTGGCACGATACAACCCGATGGGAGCATCCAGCTACATCAATTTGCCCCCGGAAATAGCCAGTAAGAAAGCCATCATCAACATTCAAAATGAGGATAACAGATGCTTTTTGTGGTGCATCATTGCCGATCATCACCCAGCCAATGATGACAAACATCGTTTATACCACTACAACAAGCCGGAATATCTCTCAGAATTTGAAAAACCTATGGCTGGCATTAATTACCCCGTAAATCTACGAGACATTAGTAAATTTGAGGCACAGTACAAGACAGATAAAAACGAAAATATAGCAGTACACATCTTCGGATTAGACAAAAACAACACCATCTACGTTCTCAGACACAGCAACATTAAAAGTAATCGTGTCATCAGATTACTCCTGATCGAAGATGATGATAATTATCATTACTGTCTAATTCAGAATCTTCCAAAATTAACAAGAAGTCAAATTACCACAGATCACCATAAAATTGGAGTATGCGACAGATGCCTGAGTATATTCTACGGTCAAGGAAAAAAGAATGCTGATGAAGAACTCCGAGATCATCATGAAATGTGTATTAAACATTCGGCTACGACTATCAAAATGCCTTCTCGAGACATGACATTTTCCAACTACACCGCATTACTCTGGCATCCCGTGGTGATATGCGCCGACTTTGAAAGTTTCCAACTTCCACTCGCCACATGCGAACCGAATCCCAGCGTATCGAGCACCACCGAAATTCTACATCACGAAGCCTGCGCTTTTGGATTGATGGTCAACAACACAGGCGATGTTATTTTACATCGTGGCAATGATGCTCCACAAATATTCCTTCAAACCTTGAAGCAGATGGCCATACAATTCGCTCCTCCACTAAGAGAAGACAAAGCAATGGAGCCTCTTACCCAGGAAGAGAAGGAAGCATACGACCTTGCCTCTCAGTGTGGTGTGTGCGAAAGTAACTTCACCCTCGAAAATGTCAAAGTTCGCCACCACAATCATCACACGGGAAAATATGTGGCCCCCCTGTGTAACAACTGTAATCTACAAATCAAAAAACCGAAATTTATTCCTGTATTCATTCACAATTTGGAGGGCTACGACGCCAAAATCTTCATAAAGGAGATGGGATGCGACGCTCAACCCATTAGCGTCATAGCTCGCACCAACGAGAAATTCATTTCATTCAGCAAGAAGGTGGACGTTGGAAATGGCAATCGCGTAGAAATTCGCTTCTTGGACTCCTACAACTTTCTGTCTTCGAGTTTGGCGACACTCGCGTCTCAACTCACCAACGATGATTTGATCGCCACCAGGAAATGTTTCGGCGACCAACATTTAGCACTGTTGAGACGCAAGGGTGTTTACCCGTACGAATACATGACGGATGCTTCCAAATTCTAAGAAACATCATTACCACCGAGAGAAGCATTCTACAGTCGTCTTAGAGACACCCGTTGCAGCGAAGAGGACTACCATCATGCTCAGCTCGTGTGGTCTACATTCTCTTGTCAAACCATGGCCGACTATCACGATCTGTATCTGAAGCTGGATGTTACGCTATTGAGCGACCGTTTTCATCTCCATCGCTCGAGAGGAATGGCAGCATATGGTTTGGACCCCGCTTTCAGCTACACCACACCGGGTTATTCTTGGCAGGCGATGTTAAAATCCACGAAGGTGAAGATAGAACTCATCAAGAACGTCAATCAACTTTTGTTTGTCGAAGAGGCAAAACGTGGTGGAATCGTCCAGTGTCCCCTTCGATACGTCAAGGCCAACAATCCATATGTTGCCGATTTCGATGCAGGGAAACCGACAAACTTCTTGGCATACTGGGACATGAACAATCTGTATGGTTATGCCATGTCCGAGACTCTGCCCATCGGAGAATACGAATGGATGAGCGAGCAGGAACTTCAAGATTGTTTGGAATGGAGCGAAGATCATAAAAATGGATGTTTCCTGAAAGTAGATTTGGAATATCCTTCATCGCTTCATCGAGAACACCATGGATTTGCGATGGCACCTGTGATGGAATCGACTCCGGAGAAGAAGCTAATGCTCACCTTCAAGAGCAAAGAGAATTACGTGGTGCATTATCGCCTCCTACAATTCTACCTCCAGCATGGATTGGTTTTGAAGCACGTGCACTCGGGATTGAAGTTTAGACAGACCAGGTGGCTAGCACCCTATATCGACGGCAACACTCAACGTCGAGCATCAGCTTCTTCTTCCGCAGACAAAGACCTATACAAGTTGATGAATAACAGCATCTACGGCAAGAGCATGGAAGATGCGAGGAAAAGAAGAAATATCAACTTGGTCTCCGACCCGAAGAAAATAAACAAGCTCGTCGCTCAGCCCACGTACAAGAACTTCACGATACTGAGCGACACGTTGGTATTGATCGAACGTGCTCTCCGCCACATAACATTCAACAAACCAATCGCCGTGGGAGTCGCGATCCTCGAGTTGTCGAAGCTGGCCATGTACAAGTTTCACTACGACATCATGAAACCGCGCTATGGAGAGGCAATCGAGGTGGCGTACACCGACACGGACAGCTTCGTGTACAACATCCACACCGATGATCTATACGAAGATCTAAAAAGCATGAGCCACCATTTCGACTTCTCTAATTATCCGAAAGATCACGCTCTCTTCGACGACAGTCAAAAAATGACGATCGGGAAGATGAAGGATGAAGTCAACGGCCGCATCATCACAGAGTTTGCTGGTCTTCGAGCGAAAATGTATGCCGTGAAAATCCAGGACGAGACCGAAATAAAAAAAGCAAAAGGGGTGGGGCGTTCGAGCACAAACAAACTGACCGTAGAAGATTACAAGTCGTGCTTGTTCGACAAAAAAATCAAACGCATGACCGAACATCGGATCACGAGCACCATCGACCAGTTGCGTACATCCACGATCAACAAAGTGGCGCTTGATCCCCACGACACCAAATTGAGGCTACTCGACTGCAACATCCACACCCGAGAATGGGGATGCCATGACGAGGAAGAAACCTGCTCGCACCATTAGACTTCTCAATCAAAAAAATATGTATTATTTCTTGCACCACTTTTTTTTTAAAAAAAAACAATCATTCACACTAATTTTTGCATTCACACTTTTTTTTTATATTTTTCTATCATTTTTTTTAAAGAAAAACAATCATTCACACTTTTTTTATATTTTTCTATCGTTTTTTTTTTAAAAAAACAATCATTCACACTAATTTTTGCATTCACATTTTTTTTTATATTTTTCTATCATATTATGTACACTATTTTGAGGATATTTTTTTTCTTTCAGATGCAGCACCCTACGGAAACTTTTTTACTTCTTACACTTTCTATTCTTAACCAAAATTTTTTCTTCTCTTCAATCATAAAACACACACATTACACACGGAGGTCCTCTGTAGGGTTTCATGGAAGTTTGGGGAAAAAAAAACACGTGAAACTCTACAGAGGCATGACTTTGTTAGCCGCGGCCATTAGAACTGTGTTGGGCACCACGCACCCTCGCGAGGTTATAGGGGCCAGGTATCCTAAAAGACAACAATTATTATTTGTTTGTTTGCGTCACAATACAGGCGCGCGCGCGCGTGTGTATAACACATCGTGTTTCCCCCGAGAGAGGTTTACAAAAGTCACGATATACGGAGTTGGAAAATTACGATATGGCGCATTCGCTCGTTACTGTTGCCAGCCATAAATCTCTCTCTCTCTCTCTCTCTTCATCTTACACCAACGTTGGCATCTCTATTTTTTTTAGTTGTAAGTAAATTGCCAACACACTCTAGTTAATAATGCTACATATTATACACACACACACGCACACACATACTGCGTTGCCATCCACCCATCTCTCTCTCTTTTACAGCAGTGCCGGCTCTCCTTGTTTAGTGTGTGCAGGTTGGCAAAAATTGCTTTATGCGCTGTAAGGCAAGCCTCAAGCAAAATTGCCAGCTCCTTGCTTTAGGTTAGGTTAGACCAAAAAAAACCTTGGTGATTTTTTTCGAGTGAGGAGTTGGCAACACTAACCTCCACTTGAGGGCGGTCGACCGGGTTGATTGCACAAGCAAAATTGCCAGCTCGTTGCTTTAGGTTAGGTTAGACCAAAAAAAGCTGTGGGTAAGCTGTCGGTTGTTTAACTCTTCCCTTTCTCTTTTTTTTTCTTGTAAAAGGCTATGGCAAAAGTACCAGTGGGTTGGCAACCTTGCTTTATGCACTGTAAGGCAAGCCTCAAGCAAAATTGCCACCTCCTTGCTTTAGGTTACGTTAGACCCAAAAAAAAAACCTTGGTGATTTTTTCGAGTGAGGAGTTGGCAACACTGCGAGAAAATACCTCAAGCAAGGTTGCCACCTCCTTGCTTTAGGTTAGTTTAGTGCGTAAAACAAAAACCTTGGTGATTTTTCGAGTGAGGAGCTGGCAACACTGCGCGCGAAAAGTAGGGGAGGGACCGTTCTAGGATCGCCCATTCCACCTACTACGAAAAGTAGGTCAAAGAACCGCTCTAGAACTGAGCTTACAGAAAAATATCGTAAGGGGAGACAGCCTTATAGTAAAATGTCGTAAGGCGAAAAGTAGGTCAAAGGACCGGTCTAGCCTTACAGAAAAATATCGTAAGGGGAGACAGCCTTATAGTAAAATGTCGTAAGGCGAAAAGTAGGTCAAAAGACCGCTCCAGAACGTTGGGTTTCACCTACTGACCTGCTCAAATATGATACTGTTGACAATATTGTTCGTATATTGTATTGTATAGGAGACTAGAAGCATATAATTTGGCGAAAAAAAAAAACCCAAGTAAGGTCATAGAAAATAGTTAAAAAAAAAAGTGAACAATTATATTTTGCATTGCACAGCATTGGATATTAAATAACATACCCCCAAAAAAATCTCTGCATTATGCGTTCTGTAAAAAAATTGCCCTACGTGCCAAACTGCTGTGTCAAGTAAACATTTTCAAAAGCACTGTCGTACTTGTGTGGCGGGAAAGCAAATATGTGCGACCAAACTGTGCTCTAAGTGTGGAAAAAAATATTTCTATTGCCAACTTCAAGTTGTTTTTTTTTTGATACGTATATATATTATTATTTTTTTAACAGAGGAAGAAAGTCCGTGCTTCGGAAAACGCGAGGATGTGCGTAATGATATTTTTCTTCTCCTGCTCAGACTTGTACCAATCTACTGTGTACCGTCTTCTTCCCTGCATCGCCTCGTACAGTTCGTCCGACCTCTTGTTCAATTTTTCCCCTGCAGCCGAAAGCAGAATGTTGAGATCACCGCACCTCAGGCCGCTGATCCCCCGAAGATGGTCCTTGAGAACCATTTCACAAGGGATGCGAAATTCCGGCGTTGTGCTTGCTATGATTACAAGTTTTTTTACATCCTTACAATCTCCGTTTACTGCGTGTTTAAATATTTTACATAGTAGCTCGGGCGGCAAATCAGTTATACGAGACATGTTGTTATTATTATTATTTTTCACTCTATGTTATTTATATACCCTACCCCAATTTTTGTTTCGTGTTCATGGCGATGGTGGTACCCAGTGCGGCGACCCGTTCACCCAGCGATGCGTCTCTGCTCACGAACCTTTCGAAAGCTGCGTGCTCTAACTTTCTGTCTGCTTCGTGACGTGCATCCAGATCCGTCTGCGTGGTGTTGTAAGCGATGCCGTGATTTTTGCATGCGGCGTCCAACGGATTCACACCCTTGTCCCCTCTCTCCAATTTTTTCTCGAGTTTGGTACCCGGTCCGCAGTACTGGTAGCCAGGTAAATGCATCTCAAAAGGTAACTTGTCTGGACATTGCAACGTTTGCCTCGGAAATAAAACCACTCGACGATTGTCGTGAAAATTCAGTCGTTGTGTTCGACGACGCCATCCTGGAAAATCAAAATGAAATTCGCAATTTTTTCACGCAACGTCGTCACAAAAAAAATGGATTGCTTTTACCTAGCTCAAACGTTTTCCAAAATTCCAAAACAGTTAGTACGCGACAACGCTAATTTCATATGTTTGTTTCGTCAAGATCACACCAACCTCAAGCACGCGTACGATGACTACGTGGGCGGAGACATGAACTACAATCAATTTTCGGAAGGCTGATGCTCTACTTGCTGGAACGGTGACGATTTCGGATTCGCGACGATCGACATGACGAGGAAACCCAACGACGGAAAATACAGAAACAAAATCAACAACTTTCTAAACGTTGCAACGTAGTGGTAACGTCATATATAAACGTTTATATATGACGTTACCACTACGTTGCAACGTTTAGAAAGTTGTTGATTTTGTTTCTGTATTTTCCGTCGTTGGGTTTCCTCGTCATGTCGATCGTCGCGAATCCGAAATCGTCACCGTTCCAGCAAGTAGAGCATCAGCCTTCCGAAAATTGATTGTAGTTCATGTCTCCGCCCACGTAGTCATCGTACGCGTGCTTGAGGTTGGTGTGATCTTGACGAAACAAACATATGAAATTAGCGTTGTCGCGTACTAACTGTTTTGGAATTTTGGAAAACGTTTGAGCTAGGTAAAAGCAATCCATTTTTTTTGTGACGACGTTGCGTGAAAAAATTGCGAATTTCATTTTGATTTTCCAGGATGGCGTCGTCGAACACAACGACTGAATTTTCACGACAATCGTCGAGTGGTTTTATTTCCGAGGCAAACGTTGCAATGTCCAGACAAGTTACCTTTTGAGATGCATTTACCTGGCTACCAGTACTGCGGACCGGGTACCAAACTCGAGAAAAAATTGGAGAGAGGGGACAAGGGTGTGAATCCGTTGGACGCCGCATGCAAAAATCACGGCATCGCTTACAACACCACGCAGACGGATCTGGATGCACGTCACGAAGCAGACAGAAAGTTAGAGCACGCAGCTTTCGAAAGGTTCGTGAGCAGAGACGCATCGCTGGGTGAACGGGTCGCCGCACTGGGTACCACCATCGCCATGAACACGAAACAAAAATTGGGGTAGGGTATATAAATAACATAGAGTGAAAAATAATAATAATAACAACATGTCTCGTATAACTGATTTGCCGCCCGAGCTACTATGTAAAATATTTAAACACGCAGTAAACGGAGATTGTAAGGATGTAAAAAAACTTGTAATCATAGCAAGCACAACGCCGGAATTTCGCATCCCTTGTGAAATGGTTCTCAAGGACCATCTTCGGGGGATCAGCGGCCTGAGGTGCGGTGATATCAACATTCTGCTTTCGGCTGCAGGGGAAAAATTGAACAAGAGGTCGGACGAACTGTACGAGGCGATGCAGGGAAGAAGACGGTACACAGTAGATTGGTACAAGTCTGAGCAGGAGAAGAAAAATATCATTACGCACATCCTCGCGTTTTCCGAAGCACGGACTTTCTTCCTCTGTTAAAAAAATAATAATATATATACGTATCAAAAAAAAACAACTTGAAGTTGGCAATAGAAATATTTTTTTCCACACTTAGAGCACAGTTTGGTCGCACATATTTGCTTTCCCGGCACACAAGTACGACAGTGCTTTTGAAAATGTTTACTTGACACAGCAGTTTGGCACGTAGGGCAATTTTTTTACAGAACGCATAATGCAGAGATTTTTTTGGGGGTATGTTATTTAATATCCAATGCTGTGCAATGCAAAATATAATTGTTCACTTTTTTTTAACTATTTTCTATGACCTTACTTGGGTTTTTTTTTCGCCAAATTATATGCTTCTAGTCTCCTATACAATACAATATACGAACAATATTGTCAACAGTATCATATTTGAGCAGGTCGCTTGTCACCTAAACACTACAGCTCACAGGTTGGGAAAATCTGACATGAAAGCAGATAATACGCTTATGCCTTATTTATATATAATTTTCACGGGGCGTTCAATATTGTCAGCAGTATCATATTTGAGCAGGTCGCTTGTCACCTAAACACTACAGCTCACAGGTTGGGAAAATCTGACATGAAAGCAGATAATACGCTTATGCCTTATTTATATATAATTTTCACGGGCGTTCAATATTGTCAACAGTATTATATTTGAGCAGGTCGCTTGTCACCTAAACACTACAGCTCACAGGTTGGGAAAATCTGACATGAAAACAGATAATACGCTTATGCCTTATTTATATATAATTTTCACGGGGCGTTCAATATTGTCAACAGTATTATATTTGAGCAGGTCGCTTGTCGCCTAAACACTACAGCTCACAGGTTGGGAAAATCTGACATGAAAGCAGATAATACGCTTACGCCTTATTTATATATAATTTTCACGGGCGTTCAATATTGTCAGCAGTATTATATTTGAGCAGGTCGTTTGTCACCTAAACACTACAGCTCACAGGTTGGGAAAATCTGACATGAAAGCAGATAATACGCTTACGCCTTATTTATATATAATTTTCACGGGCGTTCAATATTGTCAACAGTATTATATTTGAGCAGGTCGGTTGTCACCTAAACACTACAGCTCACAGGTTGGGAAAATCTGACATGAAAATAGATAATACGCTTATGCCTTATTTATATATAATTTTCACGGGGCGTTCAATATTGTCAACAGTATTATATTTGAGCAGGTTGCTTGTCACCTAAACACTACAGCTCACAGGTTGGGAAAATCTGACATGAAAGTAGATAATACGCTTATGCCTTATTTATATATAATTTTCACGGGGCGTTCAATATTGTCAACAGTATTATATTTGAGCAGGTCGCTTGTCACCTAAACACTACAGCTTACAGGTTGGGAAAATCTGACATGAAAATAGATAATACGCTTATGCCTTATTTATATATAATTTTCACGGGGCGTTCAATATTGTCAACAGTATTATATTTGAGCAGGTTGCTTGTCACCTAAACACTACAGCTCACAGGTTGGGAAAATCTGACATGAAAGTAGATAATACGCTTATGCCTTATTTATATATAATTTTCACGGGGCGTTCAATATTGTTAAGAGCGTTAGTTTTTGTAGAGCTCTCTTTTTCCATCTTCCCTCTATACAGTGAAGCTGTAGAAGACACAATTAGCTAACCTAGCATACAACATACCTTCCTAATTAATATGGATATTGTCACACATTCCTCTTATTTTATACTGATGTAAATAGAAAAAATTATGTACGGTAAATGTTTTGTACATTATAGGGAAAAAATGCAAAATATCCCCCAATTTTAATTCGAATTTTTACATATTTCCACGCCACCACATATTGTCCTATTTGCTTCTTTTACTTGCCTTGCTTAATTAACTCTCGCTAATTAGCATTTTTTTGGAAGAAGTCAACTAGAACAACATATGGCGGTATGAGAAATATGTAAATTAAAGAACATTTTAGCAATATATGGGCCCTAGCAATTAGCTTCATCGACTAAGAGTACTCCTTCAAACATCTTCTGCTGATCGTATTACTAAACGAGGACGTTTAAAATTTTTGGGTGTTGAAAAAATTTGACCCTACTTTTTATTTCTATTGTTTGCTAATAGATGGCGCTAATAGTACCCCCTCCCCTCCCCTCTCCCCTCTTCTCCTCTGCTGTATGACAAATAGCACAAACATAAAAATCAAGATTTTGGAGAGCAAAACATAAAATTTGCATGCATCTGATGTCGAACCAGGAACTTTTATCTTTCGGGGAGTCAATATTATTTTTTACTCAGCCGTCATATAACATGAACACACGCAAATATTCACATGTGCTTTTTATTATTTTGTGTTCGGTAAGTACAAGTATATTCTTACATAAATTATTGTTTAATTTAATAAATTGTAAACTCAAAACCTGCTAAACTAACACTCCTTCTGTATTTCATTAAACTATTGAAAGCGAATGTTGCGTGCATGCGGAAATAACACAGAAAAAAAACAGATGGAAGCAATTTAAAATCAGTGGGGCAAGGTCAGTATTACGAGAGCGTAAAAACACGTGTTTTCATTCAACTTCGAAAAATAAGAATAAATGTGTGCATACAGAACACATATGCTTTCTTTTCACAGTTGTAAAATCATATAAATTGTACATGAAATAAGTTACGGGAAGGCTCTCTCTTTTATGTCTGTGTATATGTTGTACAATTAGGTACAAGTATTGTACAATTAGGTACAAATTGTTGTACAATTATTTTCCCCAGTTGTCCAGTTGGAGTTGGGGGCATAACAATGGTACTATTTGTAATCACAGTGCTTACTCATGTATTTTGTTTAATATTTTATTTCAAATTCACTGTCAGAAACTAGTGTTGCCAGTTCCTGGATGTAGGTTTACCTACTCTGGTGGTTGTCACTGTCAAGCTCCCAGTATTCATACAGCATAAAAAGCTATAACCCCCCTCTCAAAATATATACATTGTATACGCCAAGATGCTCAATAGCCTAGCAACACATCATGAAAAAACATGCCAAGAGAACCCAATAGGTTTATAAGTCAGTGCTGCCAACTCATATTTGAGCAGGTCGCTTGTCACCTAAACACTACAGCTCACAGGTTGGTAAAATCTAACATGAAAGCAGATAATACGCTTAACTCTTCCCTCTCTTTCTCTCCTCTCTCTCTTTTTTTTGTAAAAAGCTGTAGGTGGGCTGTCGGTTGTTTAACTCTTCCCTCTCTCTCTAGGTTAGGCTAGGTTAGGTTAGGTTAAGTTAGGGTGGGTTAGGTTAGGTTAGGTTAGGTTAGACCTGGTTAGGTTAGGTTAGGTTAGGTTAGGTTAGGTTTGGTTAGGTTAGGTTAGGTTAGGTTAGGTTAGGGTGGGTGTTGGCAGCTGTCGGTTGTTTAACTCTTCCCTCTCTCTCTCTCTCCTCTCTTTTTTTTTGTAAAAAGCTATGGCAAAAATACCAGTAGGTTGGCAACTTTGCTTTATGCACTGTAAGGCAAGTCTTAAGTAAAATTGCCAGCTCCTTGTTTTAGGTTAGGTTAGACAAAAAAAAAACTGTAGGTGGGTGTTGGCAGCTGTCGGTTGTTTAACTCTTCCCTCTCTCTCTCCTCTCTCTTTTTTTTTGTAAAAAGCTATGGCAAAAATACCAGTAGGTTGCCAATTTTGCTTTATGCACTGTAAGGCAAGTCTTAAGTAAAATTGCCAGTTCCTTGCTTTAGGTTAGGTTAGGTTAGGTTAGAATAGGTTAGGTTAGGTTAGGTTAGGTTAGGTTAGAGTAGGTTAGGTTAGGGCCGCATCCGAATCGGTAGCAGATGTCACCTAGAGCACCGTTCCATCCGGGGACTTAGCCAACCTCCGTTGTCCGAATTCGCGGCAGACGTGGAGTCGAAGGGGAGAACAGAGAGGAGCAACAGATGCACGCTTGAACTCCCTGTGACGCTGCACTTGGCAGCCATATTCTAACTTTCACTTTGTACAGACAACATTTACTGATTAGAAGATGTAAAACTCAGTTATACTTTAACATTTTATCGATAATACTGAATACAAAAAAAATTGTAAATAATAAAATAGCGTGTTAAATTTTTAATATGGGTAGTAAATAGGTATAAATCATTGTCATGTTTGTTTGGCGTCTGCCTTCTGCTTCGGTGCGATGCGCCTGCACCCCAGAGCACGGTAGGTAAAATTCGAGCTGACACCTGGCAGGAAAAATAACAACCCTACTACAAGAGAACATGCAGATTCGGACAACTTGGACGTGACTTCAGCAGCACGCAAGAGCAACAGGAGAAAACTGGACGGAGCGCTTGCCAATCCGGACACAGCCTAGGTTAGGTTAGGTTAGGTTAGGTTAGGTTAGAGTAGGTTAGGTTAGGTTTGGTTAGGTTAGGTTAGAGTAGGTTAGGTTAGGTTAGGTTAGAGTAGGTTAGGTTAGGTTAGCTTAGGTTAGGTTAGGTTAGGTTAGAGTAGGTTAGGTTAGGTTAGGTTAGAGTAGGTTAGGTTAGGTTAAGTTAGGTTTGGTTTGGTTTGGTTTGGTTAGGCTAGGTTAGGGTGGGTCAGGTTAGGTTAGGTTAGGTTAGGTTAGGTTAGGTTAGGTTAGGGTGGGTGTTGGCAGCTGTCGGTTGTTTAACTCTTCCCTCTCTCTCTCCTCTCTCTTTTTTTTTGTAAAAAGCCATGGCAAAAATACCAGTAGGTTGCCAATTTTGCTTTATGCACTGTAAGACAAGCCTCAAGCAAGGTTGCCAGCTCCTTGCTTTAGGTTAGGTTAGACCAAGACAAAAACCTTGGTGATTTTTTTTCGAGTAGGTGTTGGCAACACTGCGAGTCCTATTTTCGGTTGCAGAACTCTCAAGCAAGATTGCCAGCTTCTTGCTTTAGGTTAGGTTAGACCAAGAACCTTGGTGATTTTTTTTCGAGTAAAATATTGGCAACACTGCGAGCCTCACCGAGCCTCACTTCCGGTTTTCTGAACTCTCAAGCAAAATTGCCAACTCCTTGCTGTTTTAGGTTAGGTTAGACCAAAAACCTTGGTGATTTTTTCGAATAAGCGGTTGGCAACACTGCGAGCCTCACCGAGCCTCAATTCTTGTTTCAGTACCGGGCCACTTGTACTACTACAATTGTTCCTGTGTTTAAAAAAGGTGATAAAATGAACTGCAATAATTACTGTGGAATTTCTCTACTCTCAACAACATATAAAATATTATCTAACATTCCATATGCTAATGAAATTATAGGTGATTATCAATGTGGATTTAAACGTAACAGATCAACTTCAGATCAAATTTTTCACATTAGACAGACACTTGAAAAAAGTGAGAATATAATCAAAATGTCCATCAGCTATTCATTGATTTCAAAAAAGCATATGATTCGGTCAAAAGAGATAAATTATATAATATATTAGTAGTTTGGAATACCTAAGAAGCTTGTTAGTATCATAAAAGTATGCACCAGTGAAACAGAAAGTAAAATTCGTGTGGGTATTAATGTGTCTGACAAATTTACAATTCACGATGGGTTAAGACAAGGAGATGCATTATCTCCATTGCTCTTTAATTTTGCCTTAGAATATGCTGTTAGGAAGGTAAAAGAAACTAAAGAAAGACTAAAATTAAATGGTGTGACTCAGTTGTTAGCATATGCAGATGATGTAGACTTATTAGGGGATGATATAAATACAATTAAGAATAATGCTAAAATATTTTTCAAAACTGCTAAAGAGATAGGTTTGGAAGTTAACAAAGAGAAAACTAAATATATGCTTAGAGGCCAAAACCAAGTGTTAGGTAATAATCAGAATCTAATTATTGATAACATCTCGTTTGAACCAGTTTACAAATTCAAATTCAAATACGTAGGAGTAATATTAACAAATGAAAATTATATTAAAGAGGGAATAAAAAGTAGGCTTAATTCAGGAAATGCATGTTAGTTCTCTCTTCATAAACTTTTGTCTTCTCGTTTAATATCTAAGAAACTAAAAGTTAAAATATACAAAACAGTAATTTTGCCTGTAGTATTATATGGGTGTGAAACGTTTTCCCTTACATTGAAAGATGAACATAAATTGATAGTATTTGAAAATAAGATCATTAGGAAAATATTTGGACCTAAAAGGGATGAGGAGACAGGTGAGTGGAGAAGGTTACATAATTTAGAAGTACATAATTTGTATTCATGTCCAGATATTATTAGAATAATTAAATCAATACGACTTAGGTGGGCAGGCCATGTGGCACGAATGGGAGAGGAAAGAGGAGTTTACAGGATTCTTGTTGGGAAACCTGATGGTAAGAGACCTGTCGGAAGGCCAAGACGAAGATGGAGGGAGAAAGTTGAGATAGACCTAAGGGAAATCGGTAGGGATGGAAAAGACTATATATATCTTGCTCAAGATAGGGACAGATGGAAGGCCTGTGTTGCTGCAGACATGAACCTTCGGGTTTAAGAAGGCTAGAGAGTTAGTTAGTTAGTTAGTTAGAAGTCGTACATGCTGCTGCTGTGAAGAGATAGATGTTGGTTGGTGATGCTGTATTTCCTGTAGTCTACTTCACGTGCCTTAAGGGAACAATTTATTTTATTTCTCTTTTTTGTTTTTTGTATCACTTAACATTGAACATATTCCGTTTCCGCGTTAGAATGTGGTAATGTTAGCACTATTTTCGCGAGAGTGGAAATGTTTTAAAAAAAAAACTTGCCTTCAAAGTTCTTGGTAACCGATAACATGTTCCAAAATTCTGATGGGGATTTGCACTTTTGCACAATAAAATGTTATTTTCCAACATTGAAAAAAGTCCCTACGTTTTCCCTCATTTGGTAAAATCTGTCCCTACGCGGGCAAGATAGTGAAAAGTCCCTATGCGTAGGGACATGTCCCTACGGTTGGCATCACTGCTAAAAATATGGTGACTTCGCTTATCACGATATGATATGCTGACTACGTCGTTCGTTGTCAGGTTCCACATCCTTGAAACATGAACCGCAGCACGAAACTCCACAACCCAGTTGATAGAAAAAGAATTGTCAGCACAAAATTGTTCCTAAGAGTTGCCCATACAAACATCCATTACCTTTCTCAGGGCTGATCATTGTCTAAAACTTGCAAGGTTACCGTTTGGATGTGTGGGAATAGTGCTGTAGGACCATTGTCAGATTGACAGACTTTTAACGGTATGTAGCTCCGTAAAACCTGTGGAATGTGTGTGCGAGATAAGGAGTCCCTCTTCTTTCTCTCTTTTTGTGTGGACCTCGCTGAAGGTGTTGTGGTAAGGTTGTCAGCTTGTAAACAAGCGGTGCCGGGTTCGAAACACTCCGTGTATCGAACCCGGCACCTCTCGATTTTGTAGGAGGGTGCAATGACTTACCCTTTTCGAAGAACCCAAATGGGAACCTCCATTCGACATAGTGGACCCTGGACTGCATTTTGCATACTAACGGAGCTAAGGCGTCTGGACTGACGGCCAGTAGAGGAGAAGGTCTAAATATGGGCGAAGGTTTAAACATGGGTTTTGGAATTATCACCGCTCCCGGGTGCTGCAGCCTGACAGAGGCTATTGGAACTGGTTATCTGTGAAGGACAAAGGTTGCGGCGCCAATTCGCAAGAGAAAGTGGTGGTTAGTTTCGGCCTTGGACGCTGTTATAGAATTGCGACCTCCGAAAACTTTTTGCAGGTATGTTTTAACTCAGCGTTTTCTGAATACTCATGTGCTATGTATAGGTTATGATATTAACGGTACATAAAACATATGTGGGCTTTTATAATGCCATGATTTGTTTGTGAAATATGTACCATAATGAGCAAAAAAAAGTTGAAGAAGAAAAATAGCGTGATGGTCTAAATATGGACGACATAAGGTCTAATGTTGAGATCACATATTCAACAAATATTTGGATGTTTTTCTTAATTTCGATTATTCCTATTCTGCGTGATTTTCAAAACAACAAATTATTCATAAATATGAATTGCATAATGTTTTAGCGATAAATGACTGCTTTTTGTGATATTGCCACTAGTAGCCCATATTTAGACCACAACCTTGAAATACATCATTTTACCACTTTTTGGAAATTGCTTCTATACTTTAGCATGCTATTACAATTAAGTATATATTTCATAGATACGCATTTTAAAAACAGGTGCTTGATATATTAATTTTTTTCCCCCGAAAATGAGAAAATAAAAAGGGGGGGCCCATATTTAGACCTTTTCCTCTATAACTCTCCGTGGGGATCTTGTTGTCCTCAATATATGTTTGTGATGTCCTCTTATTCATTTCATCTTATCAACCTTCATTCTCAGCTTCGCGATTAGCTCGAAGTGGCAGAAAAGCGACGTAAAATAAATCTCTCTGAAAACTCTCTTTGCCTCTTCTTTTCTTCCATCTGCTGCTTCTCTCTATCTTTCTCCAGCTTCTTATACTTGGAGTTTGCTGTTTTCCGTCCCATTTCCACTTCTTCACGTAAATACAGCGACAAGTATCATTGTTGAATTCATACAATGAGTGAGCAAACAAAATTATATATATATATATATATATATATATATATATATATATATTCATTCATTCATTCATTGTTTTCTACCTAATTGGCAGGTTTTTCACTGCAATCTCCAGCTTTCCCTATTCTCCGCCTTACACTTCGTAATAGCATATGACCCAGTTATATATATATATATATATATATATATATATATATATATATATATATATATACGTACTGTTTTGTACCTTGTTACATTTGTACTTGGTACAGAGTCTGAAGAAGACCTTGCTAGAAGGTTGGAACGTTACGCTTAGTTTATGTTTTATAATAAAATAAATTTCTGCCTTGGTCAGCATATTGAGTTTTTCTTATCATGGGAACAAGGTTTAATGGTGTTAAAAATGGGGCGTTCAAAATTCGTATCAAAGCATTTATCAAGGTTCTGTATCGCCTGACAGAAGTTTGACAGCGTGTAATGTGCCCCTATACCCCCTGCGGCACTGTTCAGAGAATCTTGAAATATTATCGTTCAGTATATTCAGTATATTCAAACTGATAAGGCTGAAGCCCCCAAAACCGATCTCTGCCCTCCTGTAGACCCAGATTTTTATAGTACAGCCAACGGCAAATTAAATAGGAGAAAAGAGATTTTCCCGACGGAAAATAAGTTGGCAATGCTGCAAACACCGAGGCATTCTTGATAAGACGCTTGAAGAGTGTCGAGCAAACTTTCCTGAAAAGCACAACTCCAGTATCGAAGGTCATGCTACACGTGGATTGGCAATTTTCGGGAGCATGCTGTCTGTCTACACAATTTTCCCCAAATGCCTGTTTGAAGATGAATCTTCTGCTCGCTTTGAATTTTTCAAATGTAGTTCTGACATTGTAGTTATTTTACAATGATTTTTATTTGTACTTATTTTACTTTGCTTTTATGTCACTTTTATAATTTATCGCAACTATGAAGATTGATGATAACCAGATTAAATTGATGAAGGGACACTTTAAAAAAGAAATTTCCAGACCAGGACTCGAACCCGGAATCTAAAGCGGATAGGTTGGGGAAGACCGTCAATAATTCCCGGCCATGAACTGGCTTATAACATTTGTAATTCCTCAGGAGTATTTTTTGTTCTGTTCATGCCTAATACCTGCTTTCGGCCAATTAATTTATAAGTGCCATTAATCTACACGTCGTTCGGTGGGGACAAGCCACCTATTGTTTGAGAGGAGGGACACATCTCGTTCATATAACAGATGCAATCATGGCCTATACTTGAATTGATTGATTGAATTGCTTTATTTTACTTCGCTTCTTGTGTCACTTTGGCTGATTTGCTAATATGAGGATGAATGAGTGATGATATGATGAAATTGATGAATGGACACTCACAAACATTCATGCCCAGGCCAGGAATCGAACCCGGGACCCCTGGAGTCGTAGCGCGATGTGCTAACCACTCTGCCACGGTGGCCGGCACATGCTAAACACTACATTCGGAGATCATTTTGACATGGCAATTTTGATATAGCTAAAAGTTGCATTTTCTCTACTTACATTCATTATGTCCAAATTTTATCCTAATAGATAATTTCGCAACAACGCAAAATGTTTCAATTGACTCGAATTCACAATGACTAATATGTACTGGACCTACATTTTTTAAATGCAAAATCAGGGTGCCGAGAATGTGCCTCAACACGAAATGAAAATGCTGACCAAAGCAGACTTTATTATATATTATGAAAAACACTACACACGTAATCCTCTAACAAGGTTTTCTTCGGAATAAGATTCACGAGGCTTAATAGGATTAACTATCATTCACTACAAAGCAATAGCTATAAACATGAGATAAACCTGAAATGAGGGGTTAGTATTCACCATAAGAGAAGTGCAGCAGGTAAAACGAAATACATATGTGAGGAAGAGGTGTGTAAGTGTAAGTTTCTATGTGAAATTTGACTGAGTGGTAGCACTAAACGCTTCTACGTCAGGGGTCCCAGGTTCGAATACCGGCCTGGTCATTGGTGTTATTTTTGAATGTTCTATTTATCATATGTTCACTCATCTTCATCGTCGCGATTGCCCAAAAGTGGCAGAAAACGACGCTAAATAACAAAAATAAAAATATATGTGAAAATTAAAAGGTGAATTAATAGCTGATAGGTAAAATATATTTCATGAGCGATGTTCGATAGAAGTTCTGTTAAGATGCCAAACCTGTAGCAAGCATATAGCGAAGTTGTGTGAAGGATTGACGATAAGCGTCTATCACATTTAATCTAAGCTCACACAAAGATAGCGACTGAGCGAGCCAGAGCAATGCAAAGCATAGGAAGCACTTAATTATTGAGAGAAACAATAAATTTCAAGGCTGTAAATTTCTGCAAATGTCAGAATTTGAATTCTCAAAATAATTCTTATGTGACGAATAGTATCATGTTGTAAGCTAGTGGGGATTTGAGGTGCATTGCGTATTGTTGCTTTTCGGACTCATTTTCGTTGTTACCATTCTTGATATAGGCAGCATTTTACAATAAGTTCTTAATTAGTTTGGTTTTTTTTTCAAGTCCATTTTATGCACAGATAGGCTAATCGGAACTGGGCCTACAGTTTAAAGTGGGATCCAACCCTTTATATGTCTCCACCGGGTATGGAACCCAGGGCCCCTTGATTGCAAGGCTTGACGTTATCACTCCGTCATCGTGAAGGCCCTCCGTAATGGCTTACATCTGCATGAATTAACATATATTAATTTTAAACATATTTCGGACACTAAATAGAGTTCATTATCACCACAAACTGGAAATTAGGTTTTTGCGAAAATACGAGGAATACCTATCGCTCTTCTCTTGTTAGACTACTATTCATTATAAAATAAGAATTATTTCATTTCACTCTCACGGTCTATCGTTGCTATTGATTGACGAAACAACAATGCTTCAAGCTCAGAAGCCGACACCGAAGGTTAAATCTTTGTTATTTCACGCCATTGTTCTACCAGTCTCCGTTAATTGCGATGATAAAGATTAAAGATGTGATAGGTGGAAGTGGGATGAAGACCAGGTTCTAAACCCAGCTATTCGATTTTGAAGCGCGTTACGCTAACCAATTTCCCACGTGGTTGGTTTTGAGTTCATCAAATCGCTCTATTCGTCATTCAAATTCCAGAGGTAGCAAAGCAACTTACGAGTAAATTAACGAAAACAGAAAACAATAACATATACACTTATCATCACCCAGAAAATCCACACACAAACCTCTTCTGGCGTTCGTTTTGCAGAATGGCCTTGAGGATTAAAGATCGCCCACTTCCTGGTTCAGCTCGAGACAATTCAGGTGCCTTATCAAAGCTGCACTGAAGCACGCAGGGTTTCTAACCCACTTCGCCGTGAGGTCTACTATTACCTTTGCCGTTGTTTGTACGGTAGACACATTTCGATCGAAAATAATAAAATATCGAAATTTTCTTACAGAATATTTTTTTATTACAAATCTTCCATTGGTGCAAGGCCACAACAATGTTCAAGCACATTTCCTACTTTAATAAGATGTCGATATTACTTTATTACGGTGTATTCTAAAATCGTAGGCTGACCCACGTGACGGAGTGGTTAGCAAATCGCTGTACGATTCCAAGGGTCCCGGGTTCGAATCCTGGCCTGAGCAGGATGTTTGTGAGTGTCTATTCATCAATTTCATCATATCGTCACTCATCCTCATCTTCGCAAATTAGCCAAAAGTAGCACAAGAAGCGAAGTAAAATAAAGCAAATCAATAAATCAATCTAAAATCGTTGGGGACACACCGCTGATATGCCTAGATCAACAATGACCATTGATCATTTGATAAGTAGAGGAAACTCATCAAAACTGACATAGACCTTCTAAACCGACACATCCCTATTTCACAGCCGTGAAGTATTGTCACTTTGCGGTAACAGGGTAACTCTATTCTCTAGGCTCCTATAACTTGACAACTTTAAAAACAAGACGCTACAAATAGCTATTGCGCAAGTCGCACCACATTTCCCCACTCCATTCTCCGCAGCGACGTTGGTTCGTAGTGTTGCAACCTGGAGGGAGCGGAATGGTCTGAGGATTTTCAACGAAATTTGTATTCGCTTTTTCCTGGGCTGTTTTGTCGCTGCTGCTTCTACCTGTCGGAGTACAAAAATTCAGCTCACCTTTCGCCAACGACTCTTTTCCTTCTTTTAAAACTTGAACTCCCCGATGGCGAAGTGGTAGCGTCGTCGCGTATGTAATAAAGTGATCCCGGGTTCGATTCCCTGTGGAGGCACATAGTGGTTCTGATCCCACTTTAAACTGTACGTCCAGTCCCGATTAGCCTTACTGTGCATAAAGTGGACTTACAACAACAAATCAATCCAATCCAATTCTTTTAAAACTTGAGAAACCATCCATTTAGATACTCCCGTGGCGGCGCTTGTGGACTCGACAACATTATACTTAAGTTTATGTAACTCCTTCTGATTTCGCAAATATGTTGCAACATTGTAAACAATTTATCTGGCCTGTCCTCTAAGGGGCTTTCCATAGCAGATTGTGGATTTCGTTGGATCCGGCAAGAGTAAAGAGCAAGAACATTTCAGTGCTTTAAAAAAGAACACAGGCAAGCGTGTTATCAGATTGCTTGCTCGTAGTGATTGTTGTACGATAAACAAAATAAACCCCACTCGGCTTTAAAAAAAACCAGGCCACTGCTCGATGTCGCATTCAGAAAATGAAGTCATTCGCCAAGTAGTATCTCTTCCTTATATACGTTAACGCGCGTGTGTAATACTACAGTTTACGATCCGCGCACCGCACGCATTCTCAAAGACCGGATTAAATCAAATGAACCACTGATAAACTGATATGAGCCGGCACCGACAATCTACACACTAAAAATAGTTTGTTATATTTATATTAGCTTAATTTTGCTGAGTTGGCACCACTCGTAGTCTCAAGGCCAGACCAGTACGTAGAAGAGTGGTGGGGAGGATGACGTAATAGGAAGTGCTACGCAGCGATCTGCGCATATCGGGACTTAACTTGTCAGGCTAGAAGATAGTGTGCGACCAGCGAAACGAGCGTTGGCGACCTGTTTTTTTTTTTTGTGTAGGTAGAGATTTTTTGTTTTGGTCGATTTCAAAACTTTTGTTTGTCTGTGCATAGTACTACAGTGGAAATGGTGATGACCAATCATTGCCAGGCCAAGGGGGAACCACATTGACACCACCCCCACGGTGGGCGGCCATCTTGATGTCCGCCATCTTGAATTCAACTTCAGAATTTTAAATGGGAAGAGGGTGATATGATATATCAAATCAGGCTAGAATTTCACGAGAAATGCAATGGTGAAGGTTTTTCGGCGTATCTTTAACCAGTTTATGAACATAAACATTAGCCTTGTTACTGTGAAGGACTTTTAATTCAATGGAAGCGTCACACTGTAAATTGTTTGCGACAACCATTCATAATGCGCAGCTTTTCGTGGATGTATCCGATTAAAATCTTGTGCAATGGCATGCGAACTTCCCTCCCTAGACATCACTTTGATCTAGATGCATTACCGATGCACTAAACAAATTTTAAGTTATTTTTCTAACACCTCGAAAAGGAGCAAATTTATACAAGAATTCAGTCATAACTTTTTACTGGTTAAAGATACGTCGAAAAACATTCACCATTGCTTTTTTCGTGAATTCTAGCCTGATTTGATATATCATATCACCCTCTTCCCATTTAAAATTCTGAAGTTGAATTCAAGATGGCCGCCGACCGCGCGGGTGGCGTTAATGTGGTTCCCCCTTGGCCTGATAGCGATTGGTCATCACCATTTCCATGTTGCGCGCTGCAGTGGCCTTATATCGGGGGTGTTAAGTGACTTTTTGAGCCACCCTGTATATTATTCATACTAGATGGATGAGTAATGTCTTACAGTTTTATTGCATTTTTTGTAGATAGAATATCTAATGTATCCGAATATATATTTATGTTATTTGTGAAGATGTGATGTTTGTAGATTTTTGAGATTATTGTTATTGATGGCGTAGTTTCCTAAACCGACATGCGTCCCCTAAACCGTTACGCCAGATAAAGATGCTATAGTTGCTGAATGTATTTTTTATGAAGGACTTTATTCTGGAGATGTCAATGGTGAATGTATATCATGTGCAGTCTTTGGGCTCATGTTCATTGTACAGGTGCAGAACATGTCATGATTACTGAAACTGGCTCTATTAAATAGTCCAAGAAAATTACATTTTATTTCATGTTTATTGAAGGAATTGCTTCATTCTGTAATGGAACCCATTACAATATGATTACAGGTATTTGTTTGTGTTGCTTTGTAACGTAATTCCTTATTTAAACAGGTATGTCTGTTTAGGAACCCATTTCCGCAGATGGCAAAGTTGTACCTTTTGTGAAGAAACTATTTCGTTAACAAAATATTGCTGTAATAGACACTGTTACACAGCTCATAATCTTTGGTTCTTGGAGGTTCAAATCGTGACGAAGAATATATGCATGTACGGATAATTGTGTATAATTAGTATTAGCTCCTATAAATCGAATCACTATTTTTAGGAATAGGTCCAACAGGTGTGGAAAATGAATTTTTATAAACAGGATGACGTTCAACATCTAAAGAGCCGTCAAGTTTCATTTCTGTTAGTTAGTTCCTCATTCGTTTCATCATTATGCATACCCTTATCATTGCAAATACCCAATAGGGAAAATAGAACATTAGGAATTAAGGAGTAGACATACTATCTATTTCTATAATGGTAAGAATTAGAAAGATTAAAATTGGCTTCATATCCCGATAGTCTGGCTGTGATCAAGTGGTCCCCGGTTCGACCCCAGTGGATGTATACATAAAGTGGCTTGGATTTCACTATAAGGTGAAGAAGGTCTTCTGAAAATTTTCCTCTATGTACGTAGTGAACATTAATACAAACACAACAAACTATTCTATTCTCTATAGCATTCTAAAACCCGAAGGTTTATGGCTGCAGCAACACAAGCTTTCCATCTGTCCCTATTCTGAGCAAGATGAAGCCAAATTTGGAGGGTATGTGATCAGCACCACGCTCCGGCCGCTTTTACCCCCTATGGTTGGCCCCAGGTACCCATTGATTTGAGGCTGGGCGAATCCCTGAACCGTTTTATGCAGAAAGAGGACCTGAAAGTTCCAACTTTAGTTCAGTCACCTCTGGAATCGAACCCGCGTCTCCCGACTATAGACCACCGCTGCACTATATTTACAAGGATACTTTTGTTAACCTCCTTGGACCTGAGGAACGAAGAAATAGAGTTATTTTTACGATCTCAAATGTAGGCTAACAGTTAATTAGCAAAATAGTCATGGACATTATTTCTATGGGATGTAAAACGTTTCGATTCTGTCCCCTTAAACTTAGGACTCAAGTTACATCCATCTTAGTTTGCACACCTCTCCTCCTCCCCTCACACTTTTATCAGGTTGTCGCCACATAAGTGTTTTGCTTGCCTCTTGTCAGGAATAATAAAAGTATTTACTCCAGTCCATTCCTTTTTCCTTTGTTTTTCTTTTATCATAATTGTAGAGGACAAAAGGAGATAAGCAAGATAATTGCTCTGTTACTTAAAAAATAAGGCCTATGCAACCATAAGTACAATAAGGTGTTGATTTACCAGGAAAAGGCTGTAAAGAGAATACTCCGTAACTGAAAAAGTCTGAAGTCACGCAAAGGTTACCACTAGGTCACTTTCGAAACTTATTCTACAGGAACTGCTGCTCGATACAAAGGAGTCCGTGAAGTATTCTGCTGTTGTTGAGCTTACAATCAGGTAGGTCCATTTGAAAGACAAGTAGATGCCATATTACATTCATATACGAGGGTTATTCTGAAAGTGAAGTACGTTTCGCGTGCAGAAACAAAATGTACATGTTTTGCCACATACTTTTACCCACTTCTCCACGTAGTTGCCTTTAACATTGAAGCACTTGTGCAGGGTGTCAACCAGTCAAGAATGTCAACCAGTCAAGAATGTCAATAAAGTCAAGGAAGAGAAGAAATTAACAGGTAGGCCAAGAAAAATTAAGAAATTATGTTTTTAGTCAAGCATTACGATACAGTGAATTTACATTGTTACTGGGATTTGATAAACTTGAATATTTGGAAATCTAAAATTGTATTGTGTTGTGGTTAAGATTGGCTCACTTTGTCTCTGAAGAATTACATTCTTGTATGCCTGAAGTTTTGTAAAAATATGAAATAGAATAATGTGGCCATTCCCCATCCAGTATGAAGTCTGAAGCATTAATGTTTTACATGCATTAATAATTAAAGCAATTCTAAATCTCTTCTTAAAGTTTAGCTTCATTTTTCATCTTAATCGGCCTTTGGTAGGAGTTTTTCATTGAATAAAAATATAAATATCTACTTAATTTACAACTATACGTAAGTAAGGGACGATTAAATAAATGTTAAGAAAAAGTCAAGAAAAGGGAAAGGAAGGTCAAGAAAAAATCACGAAAAATTCAAGAATTTTGGATTTGTTATTTGATAGACACCCTGTTGTAGTACCTCGATACCTGTTTAACTATCGCCTCCTCGTACCACGTTGGCGCCTGGCGATTCAAACAGGTCATGACAGCATCCTGTAGTTCCAAAGCGTTTACCAGCAATGTGCTCCTCTATCTTGAGAAAAATTATAAAAATCCGAAGCTGCGTCGATTCTCTTCAATGACGTGGTCCAGCTTTTGTTTCAATGCATCCGTGAAGGCAGAAGGTCGTCCTGATTGCTCCGCATCATGAACATCTGTTTGACCATTCTTAAACACTATGCACCATTTCCGGACACTTGGCACGTTCATAACATCTTAGCAGACTGCGTCATCAAAATTTTGGGGAGATTTTTTCATTAAAATAATATAAGAATCAACATCCGGAGTGGGACTGGTAGTTTTAAAAGTGTGGTATTTTAATATGGTAAGGAGTAGCTAGAATCAAAATCATATATTTTGAAGGGAAACTCACCAAGTTTTATTGGAAGCAGTTACAGCTCAGTAACATGAGCTCAGTTTGTTGCACGGAGAATGTCCAGCCTGCATCCAGTCTCCCTCCACTTGTTCTGTAGCGTCAGAAAGGTTAGAGAAGCAAGAACATTCCGAATACGGTCCTGTACCTTTTGGCCAGAATACACCATGTCTTTGATGCACCCGCAAAGAAAGAAGTCCAGAGGGGTAACATCAATCTTCTGCAGAATGTTATTGGCAGATGAATATCTTTTGAGCTTGTCATCTGGCTTAATTTCGTGCATCAACTGCACCTCGAATGCGTACATAACCTTTTGTGCACGATTTCGTGAACAATTGACCTTGCCATTCCTAGCTCCCTGCACGCTTTCCGTATTTACTTCATGAGCTATGCGTGCTTTGTCCTGTACCGACGCCATTTCTGTTTGAGCGATACCAGCGCCGTCACCGCTACTTCTACATGTATCAAAATTTGCTGAACCAAACTTACAAGTGTACTATTGCTTTTGCAATGCTTTGTTAACAAAAAGCTTGGTTTGTTCAGTTACAATCCGGACACCCTGTATTTTCTAAAATATATGTATAAAAAAATTCACACCTTGACACAATGTTGCAGTAGAGGGGAAGGGAATCAGAACATATTTCCTTACTGATTCATGCTACCAGGTGCACCATATTTAATCAGTTAGATGAAGCAAAGGAATGTAGGGAGGAGGCAGTCACGTAATGTGTTCAGTAAAGCTTAAAAGAGCGAGTTTAAGTAAAAGCGTAGTAGCAGACACTTTGTCCTAATTAAATACTTTAAAAGGATTATGGCATGAAAGGGGGGACACACCATTAGCCTTTGGGGTGGGGGGAGGGGATGGGCACGCCTGCAGAAGAGTATTTTTCTGGCGAAATTCACGTTTAGTCAAGAGTTAATTGCAAGTAGTGGGGCCAATCCTAAAAAGTGTTCAAGTATATTTTATACCATTTCTACATTAATGTTAATAAAAATATTATGTTTACTCCTTGACTCTCGTATTTTAAGCTGTCAAGCTCAAAACTTAACGACGTTGCTTCTGCCTTATGGTGAATTTGGTTTTATGGTTTCTTACTGTTTATCTCTCTAGTAGTGGTATTTGTGGTATTACCAGTGCCAGAAAGTATGAACCCCCCTCAAGCAGATTTGCTTACACTTAAAACAGGCTCAACATGCCCATACGAGCTTTTTGCTCAAGTGTGGAACTCCGTCTAATCCAAGATTTTTGTAAAAAAGCCCTCAAGGATTCCATGAGAAAGTATGACCCCCCTCAGAAAGTATGAACCCCCTCAGATACCCATACCCATACACACCCACCTACACACACCCACACCCACCCACACCCACCCACACATATTTACTTCCGGTCCACTTCCGGTCCACTTCCGGTTTACTTCCGGTCCACTTCCGGTTTGCCTACTTCCGGTCCACTTCCGGTCTACTTGTGGCCAAGTTGTGCCCTATTTCTGCTTTTTTTTATTCAGTATAGAGTTTTGATTTGAACCCCAAGAAATTGTATATAAATACCAAAGCCAAAAATATTAAGTGTATACACACATACACACATACACACACACACACACAGCACAGTGTTGAATCCACCTGATATTTTTATCCAGCATAGAGTTTTGATTTGAACCCCAAGAAATTGTATATAAATACCAAAGCCAAAAATATTAAGTGTATACACACATACACACATACACACACACACACAGCACAGTGTTGAATCCACCTGATATTTTTTATTCAGTATAGAGTTTTGATTTGAATCCCAAGAAATTGTATATAAATACCAAAGCCAAAAATATTAAGTGTATACACACATACACACATACACACACACACACAGCACAGTGTTGAATCCACCTGATATTTTTTATCCAGCATAGAGTTTTGATCTGAATCCCAAGAAATTGTATATAAATACCAAAGCCAAAAATATTAAGTGTATACACACATACACACATACACACACACACACAGCACAGTGTTGAACCCAACTGATATTTTTTATCCAGCATAAAGTTTTGATCTGAATCCCAAGAAATTGTATATAAATACCAAAGCCAAAAATATTAAGTGTATACACACATACACACGTACACACACACACACAGCACAGTGTTGAATCCACCTGATATTTTTTATTCAGTATAGAGTTTTGATTTGAATCCCAAGAAATTGTATATAAATACCAAAGCCAAAAATATTAAGTGTATACACACATACACACATACACACACACACACAGCACAGTGTTGAATCCACCTGATATTTTTTATCCAGCATAGAGTTTTGATCTGAATCCCAAGAAATTGTATATAAATACCAAAGCCAAAAATATTAAGTGTATACACACATACACACATACACACACACACACAGCACAGTGTTGAATCCACCTGATATTTTTTATCCAGCATAGAGTTTTGATTTGAATCCCAAGAAATTGTATATAAATACCAAAGCCAAAAATATTAAGTGTATACACACATACACACATACACACACACACACAGCACAGTGTTGAATCCACCTGATATTTTTTATTCAGTATAAAGTTTTGAATTGAATCCCAGGAAATTGTATATAATAAACAACAACAAAAATGCCAAGTCAAAAATATTGTAATCAATGCAATAAAAATAAATCCAGCCCCAATTGGGCCAAGCACCAAAAAATTTGTAACCCGGACAAATACAGAACTCCCACAAAAATTTGCCCCAAATGCAAAAGAAAATATAACATGCAATACTTCACATATATACATAAAGATACTTGCTCTGCACAATCATCAACACAACCATCTACTTCTGGTCTGAAAAGGAAGCACGAAGCACCTGTTAATGCTGGACCTGCAAAGCAGCCACGCTATGCACCCATCCGTAGCAGTTTTAACGGCCAATTAAGGGATCACCGGTTTGAATCAGAGCCAAGATGTGGAATTGAGAATTTTTTGAACAGTATAAATTCTGGTCTCCAGGCAATTCTAAATGCACAAAATGGGTCTTATAAGCTGTCCCTCAAATTGTTTGTACAATATAAGAAGCCAAATGGCACAAAATTTACACAGCCCCACATAACAGAAACTGTACCTGTATATTCAAATTCAAATGCAGACACAATAATAAGCAGATTGATGGATCAATTGAATATTAAACACTCTGAATTTGCAGCAAAAGAGTCCGGATGGAGCCTATGCGGCTCTCCGCACAAGTTATATGTTAATATTTCTGAATTCAGCCCATTAAAAGGTTCCACATATCTGCTATTACCTGCTAATATCAAAAACAAACAAGCCGTGGTCAATATAAAAAATAATGACCAGAAATGCTTTTTGTTGTGTATTTTAGCTGCTCTGTATCCAGTTTCAAGAAATCCTGAGAGAATAACTTATTACAAACAGCATGAACATGATTTTGACGATGCAATGGAGGGTTTAGAATATCCAATGTCTGTTCAGAATATTGATAAATTTGAAAAAAGAGCCAGGCACATCAATGGCAAGCAATTATCTATTAATGTATTTATTTGTTCCACTGGCAATTGCCCGATAGCACCTCTCAGAATCAGTACACTTGATGATGAATCTGCTGTTCCGATTGATCTGCTCTTAATTGAAGGGGATAGCACATATCATTATACTCTGATAAAAAATCTTGAAGCTTTAGTCAGAACACAACTAGACAAATCCAATACAATATTCAAGTTGTGCAGAAGATGTTTAACTGTATTTGATGGTAGAAAAATGGTGAATGGTGTTTGTGAAGAGAATGCAGAAATTGCTAAAAACAAGTTAATTGAGCATCTGAAATACTGTGGGAACCATAAACCTGTTCATATGGTGATGCCCAATCCAAGTGAAAATTGCAAATTCAAAAAGTTTGAAGCCTTGTTGGAACACCCCGCATATATTGTCTATGATTTTGAATCGAACCTCAAACCTCTTGCATTCTGCAATCCAGATCCTGAAGAATCTTCAAGTACACCATACCAGCGACATGAACCTTCCAGTTTTTGTTGTGTGGTTGTACAGGATGGTGTTGTTATTAAAGAATATTCATACGTGGGACCAAATGCCATCAAAATATTTGCACATAGAATAAAAAATGTGTGCCGTGACATAGCATCTAACAACTTATTAAAATCAAAGCCCATGTTGCCTTTAACAGAGGAACAGATTGAAGATTTCAACAATGCAGAAAAATGCCCGGTATGTGATTGTGAATTTTCAGATTCAAATATCAAGGTTCATCACCATTCTCATACAGATGGTAAATTCTTAATGGCCCTGTGTAAAAGCTGCAATATTAAGATCAAGAGACCAAGATTTATCCCCATATTTTGCCATGGAGCATCCAATTATGATTTCCATCATGTGATCAGATATGAGGGGTTTGACAAGGAGAATTTAAATATTTCAGCTGAAAATGATGAGAAATATATATCTATTAGCAAGATAATTAAAGTTGATGGTGTTCCTATTCACATAAGATTTCTTGATTCTTACAGATTTTTACCTGCTAGCCTGGCTACACTGGCAAATCAATTATCTGATGATCAATTCAAAATCACAAGTGCCTCGTTTCCAAATCTGGACCTGAAATTAATTAGGCGGAAGGGTGTATATCCATATGACTATGTTACAGATTTTTCTAAATTTGATGAATGTTCCCTGCCACCACAAGAAGCGTTTTACAGCAGAATCAGAGGATCTGGAATCAGTGATGAAGATTATCACCATGCTCAGTTGATGTGGAACAATTTAAATTGCCAGACATTTGGTGATTATCACATGGCATATTTAAAACTTGATGTGACCCTCTCAGCTGATATAATGCAGGCATTCAGAAAATCTTCTATGCAAAATTATGGACTGGACCCAATATATTTTTACAGTGCCCCGGGCCTAGCATGGTCTGCAACGTTTTTGAACACTAAAATGCAATTGGATCTGATCCCAGATCAAGATAAGTATCTGTTTATGGAACAATGTATAAGAGGAGGCATGGTGCAATGTTCTCAGAGATATGCCAGAGCAAATAACAAATATATGCCTGATTATGATCCAGCACGGCCATCAAATTTTATACTGTATGTAGATGCAAACAGCCTCTATGGTTATGCTATGATGGATAAACTGCCATATGCAGGGCTTGAGTGGGTTGAAGATTTCAACATTGAAGATCTTCAGGATTTTGATGACAGTGACTATGGCCTATTCTTAGAGGCTGATCTGATAATTCCTGATGATTTGCACAATAAATTTTCTGATCTGCCCCCAATTTCCGAGGTTCAGTGCTCACCTGGCTCTAAACAGAAGAAGCTCATGATGACTCTGGAGCCGAAACAGGGTTATGTCATATATTACAAAAACCTCCAGTTCCTGATGAAACATGGTGTCCAAGTGACCAAAGTTGGCAAAGTTTTGAGGTTCAGGCACTCAGAATGGTTGAAACCATATATTGATACAAACACAGAGCTTCGAACATCTGCAAAGAGCCAATTTGATAAGGGCTTGTTTAAATTGATGGTGAATTCAGTGTATGGCAAAACTATTGAAAATGTCAGAAAACATACCGATGTTAAAATAATTACTGACCCCAGCCTGAGCAAAAAATTGGTTGCAAAGCCCAACTTCAATTACAGAAGAATTTATGATGAGCACATGGCACTTTTCAACATGAAGAAAACAAGGATTAAGTTTGATAAACCTATTTATGTAGGGGCTGCGATATTGGAATTGTCCAAATTACATATGTTAACATTGTATTATGATGTGCTGAAACCTTTATATGGTGATAATATAAAATTGATGTACATGGATACGGATAGTTTTATTCTTGATATTAAAACAGAAGATGTTTATCAAGATATTGCACAGTCTGAATTGTTTCAATATTTTGATACCAGTGAACATACAATAATTCAACACCACAACAAAAAGGTGCCTGGCAAGTTAAAAGATGAGACACTTGGTGATGCTATTGTAGAATTTGCTGGGTTAAGTGCCAAGGTGTATAGTTTTAAAACATGTAGTGCTGTTGTCAAAAAGGCCAAGGGCATTGGCAAAGTAGCTGTTGAAAAAGATCTTGAATTTGAAGATTATAAAAATTGCATCAAATCCCAGAGTTTAATCAAAACATCAGAATCCAGAATCCAGAGTGTGGATCACTTGCTGACTTCAAATATTGTAAGAAAAGTAGCCCTGGACCCACATGATAATAAGAGATGCATTTTATCATGTGGCATACATACTTTACCTTGGGGGCATTGTGATTTGAAAAATGGGGATCAATGCCCAATTACAGAGCATGATTTGAAATAAATAAACATGCCTATGAACTTATTTGGGTTCAAAAAACAGGCTATTATGGATCTGCCGACACCACAAGCCTCTCCTGATATGCTGTCTAAACTGAGTGGCTTGTTAATTATTCATCTGAACAGCATACTTACAGATGTTGATGATGAAACAGGCAAAATATTGTACATATTTAACAATAATTTAAATCATTACCAATTACCTGTAGGTGGTCAATTGCAATTTATTACAACCCCTGAGGGCGATGTCAAGATTTCAGTAGGGAGAAATATTTATAGAATTAAGCACTCAAACATGGTTTCTGGCACTGTATATACTGTTTCTGCTGGTGACTGCTTATATATTGAGGTCCCTGGATCCTATGACAAGCTTATACCCTTTTTTATAGAATTAAGAATCAGATACTCTATAATAAATAACCACTAAAACAAAAATGCCTAATGATATATTTGGCCATACAAGACATGAAGATCACAGTGATGAGATTCTGATGCTTGATGTCAGAGTCAAGAAATTAAGAAGTGATTTACAAGCTTTACAAACCACACTCAATGCCAGTCTTCAATTAGAAATTACAAATTTGCAATCACAATGCATGGATCCTCTTCTTAAAATTGATTCTGAACTCAAATTATTGCTTCAGAAATATACTGACCTGGCAACATTGGATAATTTTCAAAGTTTAGAAGAAGCTGTAGCAGCTCTTCAAGCCAAATTTAAGACCCAGGCTAACAACTCTGAGCAATTGAAACAACAATTGGAAGAGCAGATAAATAATGTCCAGACACAGCTCCAAACAATTGTCAAAAGCATAAAATCACAAGAAGATTTTGATCTAGTGATTTCTACTCTAAAAGAACAGATTCAGTCACTCCAAATACCTAATCTGGACCCTCTGAACAATGCCATAGCCGAGGTTAAAGAAAAAATTGAGACACTTGAAAATTTTATGAACAACTTGCCATCTTCTGATGCTTTGAATGCAATAACTCGGAGTGTAGCAAATATTAAGCTGCAACTTGAAACATATGAAGATTTTGGAAAAATTCAAAGTACCATAACCCATCTTGAAGGTACAATAGCAGCAGTGCAAAGTGATTTGGCAAATGTACTAGAATCCCGATTGCCTGGGATTGTAGATACACTTGTCAGTGTCCAGCACCAAATCACAAAGCTTGAAAACCTCAACACTGAATCTGAACTATCTCATTTTCATCACTTGATAGATGATATCCAAACAAAACTTGAAATTTTACAACAATCCACACCCTCTCAGGCAGATATAGCCCTGCTCCAAAATGCTATGCAAAATGTGGCTGATGCTTCTGAATTAAACAATGTGAAATTGGCACTTGAATTTTTGCAAAATACAGTATCAAATCTTCCCACATCACAGGAACTTAAAAATATTAAGAGAGCAGTGAATCGCATATTGAAATCAGAAGATATCAAGAATATCCAGGCAGAGATCAAACAACTCACTCAGACAGTGGCCACTCTACCAACCAATCAACATATTAATGAACTGCATGCCCTGTTTGAGGATATCAGAAGACAGGTCCATGATCTTACTGCTCAAAATTCAAAATTGGCAGTTGTTGAAAATTTGCAACAAATTGTAGCTAATATCAAGCAACAGCTAGGGACCATGGAATCCAATCAAGCAAATGCTCTGTCTGTTTTTGCTACCCAGCTTCAAGAGATTGTGCAACAATACAAGAAACTTGTTGTGGACATAAAAATCAAGCCAGGCCATGATGATGTTGTTAGGACCATCAATGAGCATCTTGAATCTGTAACAAGCAGATTGCTTACAGCAGAAAAAGAAATAACGGGCATAATCGAGAATCCAAAACATACAGTAATTCTTGAATTGTACAGCATCCCCAACAAAGAATATGATTCACCATTTACACCAGGAGGCAAAATATATATGCTGTCCCCTGCACAATTTTATTACCAATTTTTTGTTGGAGGCACATTGAGACCAATCAAGATCAAATATTGGCTTCAACCACAGGCACACCACTACCCCACCTTATCAATAACAAATGCTGAGAACAAACCGAAAATCACCAGTGTAGAGTTAGAGGATTTTACAGACCCCAATACATTAGAAACAGCCTATACTGAAGATGATGGCACTCTGGAATTTAAAATACAAATAGGGGACAAATTATATTTAGAAAATCCTGCAGTATCAGCTGCTGAACACCCTATAGTTGCAATATTCTTGTTTACATATTATGTCTAGACAAATTATTGTTGATGAATTACACAGACAGGCCCGACATAATTTTAAGAGACTGCCAGTAGTTACAAAAGGCATAGATGATTTATGGCAGAGCGACTTGATTGAAATGGCAAGTGGGCAATTGAAAAACTTAGACAAAATCAACAAGGGCTACAAGTATCTACTCACTGTAATAGACACATTTTCAAAATTTGCCTGGGCTGTGCCACTCAAATCCAAGACTGGAAAATGTGTTACAGAAGCCTTCAGGACAATCATCAATCAGAGTGGAAGATCACCGCGCTATTTGCAAACAGATAATGGCAAAGAATTTTATAATTCTGTATTCCAACAATTTATTAAAAGCCGGTCAATAAAACATTATTCGAGTTACAGTGATCTCAAAGCCTCAATTGTAGAGAGATTCAACAAAACCCTAAAAAATATTATGTATAAACAATTCACACTGCAAGGTAATTATAAATGGCTTAATATTCTTCCAGAACTTCTACATAAACATAACAACTCGGTCCATTCCACAATCAACATGACACCCTCTGAAGTAACTTCATCTGATGAGCAAAAATTGATCAGGACTGTTTATTATCATAGATACCAGCCAACAACAAGAAAGGCCAAATACAGGGTGGGCGATCAAGTAAGAATCAGCAAATATAAGCACTTATTCAAAAGAGGCTTTACAAGAAACTGGAGCTCTGAATTATTTACAGTGGTTCAAGTTAAACCCGGGACCCTTAACACATATATAATAAAAGATCATCGAGGAGAAATTCTCAAAGGCCGATTCTATGAACAAGAACTCAGCAAAACTAAGCAGCCTGACACATATCTCATAGAAAAAATCATCCGCAGAAAAGGCAACAAGTTATTTGTCAAATGGCTGGGACTTCCAGAACACAGCTGGATCGATGCAGACAAAATAATAATATGAGCACCTGGGATGTTATAAAAAGGCTGCCAGAACCTGAACAACAGAATAAGAGAAATGGCAACTTGCTGCCTGATAATATTAGGTGTCTTATTGTTGGGCCATCTGCTTGTGGTAAAACTACACTAATGGTTGATAATTTTTTATTGGCACCCAACTGGTTAGACTGGAAAAGCAGGCACTTGTATGTCTTCTCTAAGAGCTTGGAACAATTAAAATATCAGCAGCTGATGAAGCTATATGATGGATTGGATATAGCCACTTTTGAACCAGATGTTAAGCCACTCCATGAATGTCTCGATAATTCTGTTGTTGTGTTTGATGACATTATACTGGATAATCAAAACAAGGTTAGAAATTTCTTTACACAGGGCCGACACAAAAACATTGATTGCTTCTACCTGGCACAGACTTTTTCAAAAATACCGAAGCAGCTGATCCGAGACAACAGCAATTTTATATGTGTGTTTCATCAAGATCATACCAACCTCAAACACATACATGATGAATATGTAGGTGGGGACTTGAGCTACAATGATTTTTCCAAGTTTTGCAGTAGGTGCTGGAACCAGGACAGTTATGGCTTTGTCACAATTGATATGACAAGAACACCCAATAGTGGCAAATACAGAAATAAAATCAACGATTTTCTAGACGTTGAGACATATATAAATAACCATGAAAAGGCCAATAATTGATGATCTTAAATTAAGAGATTATCTTGTAAAAAGATTTAAGGGATGGAAATCAGAGAACCGGGGAATTTATGAAAAACACAAACAAACAGAACAGCCTGTCATTGATGCTATTAATAATTTAGGTAAAAATATCAAAACTGTTACAGAGCAAAATCAAAATTTGATCACAGAGCTTGTACCTGTAGCTGCTAGGAACATATTAGATTATCCATTCACCCCACTTTCCAGTATTCATACACCTAGTCCTGTTGCTCCTAGAAGAATTGAAGCTACTCAGGATCCTATTGAATTGGGTCTTCTTGCTCAAAAATATTTAACCACACCTAAAGACAACAAAGATGAGGTTTTTGGCTTATATGCTGACACAGAGCTTGATGGGAGCATCATACATAGAATTGGCAATTTCAGAGTAACTTTTATGGGGGATGATCTGATTGTTTATTCAGAATCTCGTCTCGGAGAAAAAGGTGCTTTTTTTAAGTACCCCGGAACACCTGGGTTGTGGGAACTGATGACTCGGAAAAGGCCTGGCAGCTATACAGATCAAGATTATGAACATTACAAAGAAATATTAATAAAATCAGATGCTCTATACCAGAACAATGATCCCACACAAAAAAGAGTCAAGTCTAGCAGTGGGGCAAAATACAATAATTTAATCAAGCCCATATGGTCACAGATCAAGACTGGCAGTGGAATCAAACAATACAACACCCTGCCTAAAGAATTTGTGTGGGTTGATGATGTCAGGAAACTTGTAGATAGGTTATTGGTGATAGCTGGGGAGGAAAATGCTGGGAACCACAATTTTTACAATGAAAAGGTTGGAATTATGGACATGATAAGCACAAAATTGTCTAATTTTATAGTGAATGACACTAAGGGGATTGGATATCTCATAAAAATTATTAATACTCTACCACCTAAATTTTGGAATATTTCTGAGGGTCGGGGGTTGGTTAATGACATTATAAACAAGCTGCCATTTGAACTACACATTCCAGGCTATCAGTATTGTGGTCCAGGCACAAAATTGGACCATAGATTAAACAGAGGGGACCCTGGTGTTAATCCCCTAGATGCTGCTTGTAGAGACCATGACATAGCATACAACACACATTCTGATCTTGACAAGAGACATGTTGCAGACAAGAAATTAGAAGAGGCTGCATTTGGTAGATTTGTAAGCAAAGATGCTTCTTTGAGTGAAAAAATAGCAGCATTGGGAACCACCATAGCTATGAGCACCAAACAAAAACTGGGGTGGGGGTTGTGAACATGTATATAATAAACCTACAATGAAGGCCAAGGGTGTTATGTATCAAATACCTTATGCAGGTCTCAAATCTCTTAAAACTATTGATAGCCTTTTAACCAAAAAGCAGCGCAAGAAAAAAAGCTCTTGTCTTGCAAAGGGACATGGTATGAAATTGTTGCTTAGTACCCCCCAATTAAAAAAATTACAGCAATCCAGGAAAAAATCACATGTGGGGGGTTTCATATTTACCATCCCAGCCATCTTAGCTGCTCTCGGGGCTGTTGGGAGCTTGGCCGGGGGATCAGCTGCCATAGCAAAAACAGTAATAGATGCCAAGAAAAATAGGGCAGAATTAGATGAGCAGAGGCGCCATAACCTGGCCATGGAGAAAAAAGGCAAAGGTGTTAAGAGAGCCATGAATAAGTTTAAAAAAAACAAGAGCCGCTTACAAACCAAGATATTGAAGCTTTAATCAAGCCACTGGGCATCAAAAATTTTAGGGGTGTGTACATGTCTGATTCTTTGCCAGAGCAACCACTCAACAAAGAGTGTGGCATTGTGAATTTGGATGAGTACAAAAATCAGGGCACTCACTGGATTTGTTATCTTAAATATTTAAACAATGAGGCATTTGTGTTTGATTCATTTGGAGGTGTTCCACCTGAAAATTTAGTAAAATATCTAAAATCAACTAATCTTTATTACAATAATGCCCGTGTACAAAACTTCAAAGATGTTAATTGCGGACATTTGTGTTTATCTGTTCTCAGATATATGTCTCAAATAAATAAACCATCAATTGAAAATTTTCAAAAAGCCTTGTGGTATCTGAAACATCATGGGGGTATTCCATCTCACCAGCCAAAATTCAATATTGAAACTCAAATTGCATGATGACATAGTGTATCCCAAAACAATAGCTCTCAGAGCATTTTACGGCATGTACTTGATACCTAATATTACGCACCACAACAACAAAATTGCAGTTGGGGATCAAAAAATTGTCATCACTCCAGGGCAGTATAATCTGTCCACTCTAAATGCTCAGTTACCCAGAGGTGTAGTGTTAAGTCAAAATTCTGTCACTCACAGAGTAGAGATTGTATCTGCTACAGAAACAGTGGATCTGGGTACTATAGGAGAGCTGTTAGGCTTTGAGAACAACACAAAACTTGAACCAGCCATCAAACACACTGCTATGAATATACCTAAATTCTTAGCCATAGAGACTCTGAATATTCACTGTAATGTGGCTGAGGGTATGATCACCAAATCAAATGGCATAGGCACTCACAAACAAACTGGCATCATTGCAACATTCAAACCTAATTCCGAATTTATGGAGCCCATCATCTACAATCCATCCCCAACATTATATTTTCCTGTGTGCCATAATAGAATAGATTACATTGAGTTGATGGTCACTAATGAAAAAGAAGAATTAGTTGATTTTGCTGGAGCCACAACAACTGCAATCATAGAGATTAACATTTAAATAAAAATACATACAATGGAAAATATTGAGAGTTATGAGCTACAATCATTCCCTCCAAACAGGAGGACATTTGCAAATTTAAATCAACCCAACACAGAAATCGAGGTTGATCTTGATGTAGGGGATGGATTTATACACCCCCACAGAGCAGATCTATACATCAAATTTGATGTTGTAAAGCTCGATGGAACAGATTATCCGGCAAATTCAAACATAAGATTGGTGGACAATTTTGTGCCCCATCTGTTCTCTGAAATTGAGATCAGAAAGCATGGTGTTGTTATAAACAGAGTGGATTATCCCGGCATTACCTCCACAGCTTTGGCCACACTAAAATTATCCAAAACCGAGGCTTCATACTACAAAATAGGTGGATTTGAAGCTGGTGATAAGATATTAACCAAGAACCACACAGTGCTGTTCCCTATGCGCCTGTTGCCAGGATTCTTCTCAGATTACAAAGATATCATGTGGAAGGGTGGTTTAAGAATTACATTTAGAAGAGCTGCCAATGATAACAATGCTTTGATGAGGTACAGTGCGATAAACTCTACAGGAGAAGCTCTGCCTAATACCCTACCTGATGAAGGCAAGTGCATTATTCAGACTATGGAGCTAAGAATCCCGGTTGTTGAATATGAGGCCGGCTATGCTCTTAAATACAAAGCTGATATCCTAAAAAATCCACACATTCCTCTGCAATTTTATACATATCAATGTGTACAGAAGCCCGCATCTGGTACCTATTATGAGTTTGATGCTACAAATTCATTCTCCAGCATACAATATGACATGCCGGATTTTGTGGTAGTATTGTTTCAGACTGGAAGACACAACAATCAGGAAAAAAATTCAAGTAAATTTGATAACTGCAACATCAAGAACATATATCTTAAAAATGGTAGAAATGAGGTATTTCCTAGAGAAAATTACAATTTAGACATTTCCAAGGATGATTTTCTCAAATTATATGAGGCTTTTTCGGCTTTCAAAAGGGTCACTACAGGCAATACTGACATGTATTACACTCCAGATGAATTCAAAACACAGAGACCCATGTTTGTCATCAACACTTCAAAAAGGAAACAAGTTGTGGTTAATGACAGGACAAACATTAAAATTATCTGTGAATTCCATGAGGCTTTACCTGATGACACCATTTGTAGTGTTATTCTCATAGGGGAAAAATCATATGTTTATGATGTAAGAAATGAAAGAGTCACGGAGCAATTCTAGAGGAGTCTCTGCATATTGCATTGTCTTAGTACTAGATATGCAAGATAAGCCTGGTGTCCAATTAAACTTAAACCGGAAGTAAACCGGAAGTGGACCGGAAGTGGACCGGAAGTGGACCGGAAGTGGACCGGAAGTAAATATGTGTGGGTGGGTGTGGGTGTGGGTATGTGTAGGTGGGTGTGGGTGGGTGTGGGTGGGTATGGGTATCTGAGGGGGTTCATACTTTCTGAGGGGGGTCATACTTTCTCATGGAATCCATGAGGGCTTTTTTACAAAAATCTTGGATTAGACGGAGTTCCACACTTGAGCAAAAAGCTCGTATGGGCATGTTGAGCCTGTTTTAAGTGTAAGCAAATCTGCTTGAGGGGGGTTCATACTTTCTGGCACTGGTAATACCACAAATACCACTACTCTCTGTTTGCATTTTTGTTCTCTTGTTTAACTAAGCGACGACAATATGCGTAACAATATTTGCAGAGTCATGAGATCATGCTACATTGTTGTGAAGTTTATACTCCTTTCATTATTTATTTGCTCGATAGTGGAGAGCGAAGTTACTACCTTTAGAAGACAAAGTGTTACGTGAATATTAGTCGTAGGAGATATTCGTAAGTCACAATTTGTTTTGTTTTGTTTTATTTTTGTTATTCAGCGTCGTTTTTCTTCCGCTTTTGGCTGAGGATGAGTGACAATATGATGAAACTAATGATGGGAGGGACACTCACAAAGGACACCTATAGGCTACCCAAGCCGGGATTCGAACCTGTGACTCCTGGCGTCGTAGCACGTTGTGATAACCACTCTGGAACGGACGTCGGCCCATGATCAGTCATTACTTCGGGGAGGGGGATGAGACAGGATACAATCTAAGACGAGAGACCCTTTATTTAGAGTCCAAAACAAATTTTATTTCGAAAATATGTAAAAATAATACCCAATCTTCGTGGCGGAGTGGGTAGCACGTTACCACGACAGAGGTCCTGGATACTAATCTGAGCCTGCGGCATGGGTGGGCTTTGTGAGTGCCTCTTCATCAATTTAATCACACCATCACTCACCCTCCCCTGCGATTAGCCAAAAGTGGATGTAAAGCGACGAAATGTAAACTACGCACATCAATTAACATCCGAACTTTGTGTAATATGAACTTATACTTTCCTTTACTCTATTGTAATATCGTCAGTAAAAAAAAAAGTACCCGGAATTTGGCTGGTAAAAGTCCCACATTGGAGGTATCGAGAATTCATGTTGTCCGTAGGATGACTGTACTGAATGATCACGCAGAGGGGTAGAGTAATCTATCCATCAGTTTGTGCACAGCAGCTGTTTACGTTAGTTGTGTTGACGAGTGTCCTGCGATTTGTAGAATGGAGACAAATATAGAGCAAATAATTTGTTTGAAACTTTGTGTTGCCAACGGACTGTCGTGTGCTGAATCGTTGAAAACGGTCATTGGTGATTCGTGTCTGTCGAAAACACAAGCGTGTGCATGGTACAAGGCTTTCAAAGAAGGCAGAGAAGTTGTTGCTGATTTGCCCCGTTCTGTGCGACATTCCGCGTCGACGACTGACGAAAACGTAGGAAAAATCGGGACAATGGTGCTTGAAAAACGGCATGTGAGTGTGAGAGAGGTGGCTCGTGAGCTTGACATATCAAGCATGTCCGTTCACAACATTTTGACTGATGTGTTAGGCATGAAACACGTCGAGGCACGACTTGTTCCAAAGGAGCTGAATTTCCTGCAAAAAGCACATTGCAGGGATGTTGCTGAAGACATGATTTCGCCAGCCTCTAGTGACTCAATCTTCACGAAACACATCATAACTGGTGATGAGATATGGGTGTATGAGTATGGAATGCAAGCAGGTCAACAATCTTCGGAATAGCGCTTCGAAAATGTATCAAAACCCAAAAAAAGCACGTCAAAGTCGTTCAAAAATCAAGGTCATGCTCATTGTTTTCTTTGATTATTGTGGTGTTGTGCACTCAGAATTCCTTCCAGCGGGACAAACTGTGAATAAAGAGTTTTATGTGACAGTTATGAGGCGTCTGCGTGAGAATGTTCGCCGGAAAAAAACAGAGTTATGAAAAAACATTTCTTGGATTTTGCACCACGATAATGCGTCGTCGCACACATCGACTCTTGTTCGCGAGTTTTTGGCTAAAAACTTATCACATGTCCTCGCTCAAGCCCCATATTCTCCAGATATGGCTCCGTGCGATTTTTTCTCTTTCGGCGTCTCAAGTTACCACTTCGGGGAAGGGGTTTTGAATGAATTGAATCAATGAAAGGAAATTCGCAGATGGAAGTAAGGGCAATACCGTCTTCTGCGTTTGAAAAGTGTTTTGAAGACTGGGTTAAGCGTTGGCATATGTGTGTTGCATCTGATGGGGTATATTTTGAAGGCGACAAAATAAATGTTGATGATTAACCACGTATTTTGTGTTTTATTCACAAATTCCGGGTGCTTTTTGCACGTAGTAGTATATTACTGGTGTTCATATTAAATGTATCTTGGAATTTTCAGTTCTTCATTTTGTTTATAAGTTCTGATTTGACGATACAATACAAAAATTAATTATTGTAATTTTGTTGTCCGTGTTTAATATGAAATGAATAATTTATGAATGTTCTTACAGGATAAGAGATGGAAGGAAATTGCCAGAATAATGGAGCAGAAACACTCATAGCATGGGCAGATTACGTTGTGTTCGGGGGGATGTTGCTACTGTCTTCGGCAGTGGGAGTGTTCTACGTGGTCTTGAGCAAAAACAAAAACACATCCAACGACTTCTTCCTGGGTGGAAAAAAAATGGGGTGTTTGCCAACGTCTATGTCCATTGCTGCCAGGTGAGTAGAAACCAGTGAAATGATACCCACGAGGAGGATGTGCAATTTATATAATTCCGTCTTCTAGTAACAACAAAACATTCATATTTTCAGAAGAAATTTTTAATTTTAATGGATGATATTCAGCGAACAACTTCCCCCACAATTCATTGCGCCATGTTTCGAGCAAACACATCAGATCCTGCGTTGAAAGCATGCCAGGTAAGTATTGTGCGTGTCGTCTTTGCCCAAGTGATTCATTATAATCGTGATCATATGAGTAATGCGCACTCTCTACATTTTTCGTATCCCTACAGATACCATGTGTGTAATGTGGTGAAATGCAAACCTTCTAGCTTCAAGAAGGCTTCTCGTACGTTTACCCTATTTTTTTCCAGAGCACACTGCGTGATGACGTCAAATTGAATACAGTAAAACCAGTCTATCCCGGAACATGATGGTTCCGAGCAAAATTGTTCGTCTTAACAGTTTTCCTTCTTATACAGGGTTGACTTTAAATACAGTATAGAGCGCTGCAGGAAATAATGGAAAGACAGATTTACATTTCGCATTACTTATAATGTAAAGTACTAATGCATGTACGCACATGAATAAAAATGCGATACATTCATCAATTTCATCATATCATCACTCATCCCCATCTTCGCAAATTAGCCAAAAGTGGCACAGAAAGCGAAGTAAAATGTACCTTCACAAACATCCATGCCAGGATTCGAACCCGGGACCCCTGGCGTCGTAGCGCGATGTGCATAGAGGGAAAGAGAAAGATTGAAAAATGGGATAAGAGAGGTGAAGAAAGAGTGAGATAAAAGTGAAGAAAAAGAAAGAAACAAAGAGAGATAACAAGAAAAATAGGAAGATGACGCAAGAACAGAGGAGAAATAGACAAAGAAAGGGGGGGAAAGAGGGGGAAGAGATGAAAGAAAGAAACGAAATCGTAAGAGCTATGAGTATTGTAGCGCATTCTTTCATATCGACAATGTTACCGATAAACGAGTGGCAACAGAGGCGTGTTCCACTTACAGTATTGCATTGTTTTTTTGCGAGCGAAAAAAATAAAGGAAGAAATTTCCGTCTTACTGAGAATAAAAACATCTCGTTGGGTATTTAAATGGTGTTCCGTTTCCGCGTTAAGGAGGTTTACATTGTAACTTTCAGTTATATACTCTGTCCATGATTTTCACTGTGTTTATACGTATATTTTCCATATTTTATGTAATTTATAATTATTTTCTTATAATTAGTAATTTATAATATTGATATTTCCTAATATACTGTTTTGTACACCCAACGGCGAAAGAAACAGTAGGCGAATTGTCCATCACCATTTTCATTCGTTCTGAATTACACAATGTGATGACAATGAATTGAAATAAAGACGCCAATTAGCAGAGAACAAAGCCTTCTTCGAACCAACATAGTTTCATTCCTTAAAACAACACAGGATATAGAATAAAAAAGTAATGAGATAAGCAGTTGACAATTTGCTTACAATTATTTTTGCCGTTGACTGCACGTGGTGGTTCAATTACATGTGCATGTAATATTTTGTGAAAAGCTAATACGTTGAGAATCGTAAAATTTGATTGATTGAATTGTTGTTTTAAAAAAAGATAAAAAGGTAAAGTGTTCCCCTTTGCATAGCACCACGCCATGAAAGCGTATAGGGGGTGTGGGGGTAACGCCCCACACTTTCTTGATCCGGTCGTGAGTGGGGTGATGTGATCAGCATCACGCCCCTGACCGCCTTTACCCCCCCCCCCAGGGTTTTCCCCAGGTACGCATGTTATTCGACGCTGGGTGGACGCCGGGGCCGCTTCCATCGTTAGAAAAGTTCCCGGATTTGAACCGGCCGGGGATCGAACCCGGAACCTTTAGCATGGTAGTCAGACGCGTTACCGACTGAGCCACCACGGCCACTGAATTGTTGTTTTAAGTCCACTTTATGTATAGAAATGCTAATCGGGACTGGACGTACAGTTTAAATTGTGATCAGAACCACTATCAGCCTCCACCGGGTATCGAACCCGGGACTCCTAGATTACAAGGCATGGACGCTACCACTGCGCCATCGGGGAGGCCCCGTAAAATTTGACTTTTGTATGCATATAGCTAGGCTATTTTTATACACGCTGGCTTACAATTTTATATCCAGCTCTTCAATTTAAATTGTAATTATTATATTTTTTTATTAAAATTCATTGTTGCATTGTCTATATTTTATGTTGTGTACATTTGTTTTAGCTTTGACACGCTTTATTTTTTCCTTGCTTACGAGAAAGAAAATAATGCATGTCTGCTTGTCTTTCTGTAATTGCAAGAATATTTCTTGTCATCAAATTACTTGAACTTTTGTAAACTCGAAGAAGAGAACGTGGAACACATAATTGGGCATTTGCCTCTTGTGTTTGAAAATATAAATATTAACGTTCTTCTTCTAGCTTAACCAACGGAATACTGTTGCTGGGATTTCCTGCTGAATTGTACATTTTTGGAGGACAAATGTTTGTAAATTCTTTTGTTACCTTCACCGTAGCACCTATTGTGGCTTGGATGTACATGCCTGTGTTTCGAAAATTTTCGCTGACATCTTCATATGAGGTAATTATTTCATTATATTAGGTATTGTTTATTTAATTTCACTTTAGTGACCAAAATTTTGTGTTTGAAAAATGTACATTCAATTTAAATTGAGTCAAAATCAACCAAAAAATTAAAATTGTACAAAGAAAACAACACTAGGAGGCTTAGCACCGACTAAACTTTCAAATAGAGAAGACTTACATTTCTTAAGTGCACTTTATGCTAAGATAAACTATTAAAGAATAAACCTACAGTCCTCATTGTTGGCCGTGCGGTCTAAGGCGCTGTGCTTTGAACTCCAACTGTGGAACGGCATGGCGACGTGCTGACCCTACGTCACCATATTACCTGTTAAAGATCTCCACACCTCTAGGATTGTGGGAGGGAGACTGGCAGTCGGGAGATAGGCGAAGGACCTTGGAGGGCTCTTGAGCAATAGCTTATAATAAAACTACAATTTAAAGTAGGACCAAAACAACGGCTACATTTAAAAATTTAATTCTGTAGTGAACATGGACCTGCAGATCTTTCAAAGAAATACAGTAAAACCTCGTTAATCTGGACTATTGGGGGGATAAGTTGACCGGTTTAACGAAAGTCCGGATTAACTGAAATAACCTAAAAGAACAGTAGAAAGTGCATTAAAACTGTGTTTATAGTAACAAAACACGTTTATTATGGTGTATTTAAAGGGCATAGGCCTAAATACACTATACGGTACAGTAAAATGTAAAGCAATACTGTAGATACAATGCAGTACGTACATACGCTATACCCATATTATGATGATGTGCCCGACAGACCAGGCTCTGCATCACTCAAAACTCTTGCTGTGGAAGTTGTTGACTTCTAGCCACATTTAAAACCTTGCATTCTGCTTTTGTTTACTGTCCGGATTAAGCAAAGTCCGGCTTAACGAGGTTTTACTGTATGTGAAATATTTCCTGCCTACCTTAATGTTAAAATGATTGTCTCATTTATATGTAAGTTATGACAGTGGTTTAATATATGGTTATGGTGCCTTATAATTAGGACCTCTTTTCTTAAGTTTTGTGTGTAGAAAAGACAAAAGATATATTTTCTGCATATTTTCCTTCTAATACATCATTATCTTAAATTCCTATGTATAACGCTAAAATATAGCTACCCAATATTAAGAAAAATTCAAAAATTTTTATTTCCAATAAAATTTTGTATTTTGTACTACATTTCAGTACTTGCACATAAGGTTTAATAATTCTCCCCGCTGCATTGCTTCGGGAATATCTATTGTTCTCTCGGTAAGTTATTTTTTCTTCTCATATTTAATCTGGTAAGTATATGGTTAAAACAAAGTAAGGACTAATTGTGGGATTATGAAAATATAATGTGTAAGTAAAGACTTATTGCATATCAAGCTTGATTCAAACTTAAACTTAAAAATACATTAAGATGGTCACTATCCTTATTAATGTACGTGAACGGCAAATAAATATTTAATATTTCAGTACAATGAATAGATAAATTTATGTAAAGGATGCAACGAACTCAAAATCGATTTTTAACACGTATTACTCCCCCTCGCACTGCCGCATACAATAAAGCCATTCTGAGCAGTTCTTGTGCAGCCAGAAGAGAAAACTTTGTTATCGAATCATTAAAACACAACTCAAATTCGATATAATTTATATTTCTTTTTGGAAGAAAATCCAGGTAAGAGTAAAATACAAGTGTCAAAACACGATGCAAGGTTGCTTCTCAGAATTGTATGAATTTCGGCGTGTTTTTCAGTAAGTTCGTGACAACGCCAATTGACTCCTTATGTATATGACATCCACAAGACCAATCCTTATTAGAATCAGATTTATTTTATTTTTTGCGAGCCATAGACTGTACGCACTACATATTTTTGATTTTTCTACAATATTTTGTTATATTTAGTTTTCTTTTAAGCTGTCTCTTACTTTGTCCCTATATACACATTCTTCCCCTCCCTCGGCAGTTCTTCTTCCAGTCTTTCTTCCTTCTTCCTCGCCCCGCTTCTCTTTTCCTGCACTCTCACCAAAACACGCCTACATTTTGCTTTACACACACTTACCCTATAAAGATGGCTCGTCTGGAGCATGATCACTCATTTCGCTGCCTTCTCTAATAGCTTTCCCCGCCGTTCTCTTACTTCCCCCAGGTATTTCCCCACTTGCTGCCCCGCTTCCTTTATCTTTATTCTGTCGTGTACCACTTCTATCACCTCCCTCCCTGTTAAGTTTTTCATCCATTTGTCCCTTAGGTCACGTGTAGAAGGGCAGTTAAGTAGGATATGCTTGTCCGTCTCCTCCCCATCGCACAAAGGACATATCGTTTCCCCTGCTTCGTTTCTCTTTCTTAGTTATTTCCACCCCCTCCCCTAATCTGAACCATGCCAGCGCGCCTCTTTCTTTTTTTCCCCACAACCTAGATATATTTCGCTTTCCCCCCATTCTCTTACTCTTAACTGTTTCCTGATTGAGGTCTTTGTTTGGCAGTCTGCTATTATTTCTTGTCTGTCTATGTCCAGTAACCTGTCTCTGATTTGATTTTCTGTTGAGATGCCCTTTCCTCCCTCTTCCCATACCCAACCTTATCCTTATTATATGTATTGCTTACTACAATGCTATACTTATAGTTGTGTGAAATGGGTGTCAGCTACAATGAGTGGTGTGATGGACCATCAATAGGGATTCTCTCCCAAGCATCCCAGATAACATGCTTGGAAAAAGCTGTACACATAAAGTAAACAAGCTTTCTGCGAGCATATATTGGCAAGCTGTAAGCTTGCATCAGTCTTGAATAAAGCGAAATAGTTACCACGCATCAAACTTGCAGGAACCTTGACATGACAAGTCTGCACCAAGCTTGTGCAGAAAGCTGCATGCTTGATATAAGCTTGTCAAAGCCCACTGCCAGCTTGATTCAAGCCATATCGAACTGGCTTTGACAAGCTACTGCAAGCTTGCCACAAGCTTTCGTGCTATCTGGAATTAATTTTGTTCATGACGTTATTACTTTTGCAAATCCGTTCTTACATTTTACTCCCATAGGTATTTAATCCTATTGTAATCTTCTTTTATATTTTCGAAGATCTCATACCCCTGGGAATATTCACAGAAAATAAAATGCACCAGATATAATTAATACACTTCAAATGCATAAATTGCTACATCGTAAATCTAAATTGACGCATTTTGAATGCACCAAGAGAAAAAGTGTCAGGATTAATCAAGAGAGACACTGGAATGCTTATTTGTACTTGAATCAAGAATTACTTCATCATTTTCTGGCATTTATGCGTTTCATTGCATCATTAAATGATTATTTGGTCGAGGGGTTTGGTGTGTACCTTGATGAGTCAATCAATGAGGACTGATTCCTTTATACGAGGGTGCATTCAAATGAAAGCCTTAATTATTTATTATGAGGCAAATGAAGAAATACAGAAAAATTAGACATACATCATTTTTCGACGTAGTCCCCATGACGTGCAATACATGTATTTCAGCTCTTCGGAAGTGCATGGATACCTCGTGAGAAGAATTTTTTTGGTTGTGAGTGTAGTCACTCGTACACTGCGGTTTTCACGTCTTCATTGCTTCGGAAATACTTGTCTCCCATTCCCATTTTGAGCCGTCCGAACATATAAAAGTCACTGGGGGCGAGGTCTGGTGAATAAGGTGGGTGTCTAAGACATTCAAATTTCATAACCTAGATTGTAGCAACCGTTAAACGGGCAGCATGCGGTCGGGCATTGCCATGCAGTAACAATATACCTGAAGTGATAAATCCTCGTCGGTTACTCCTCATTGCAGGTCGAAGGTAATTTTGGAGCAGTTCTGCATAAGAAGTATTGGTCACTGTTATTCCCTTTTTCATGTAATGCTAAGAAATTACTCCATTTGCATCCCAGAAGAGAGTGAGCATGACTTTTCCTGTTGATGGTTGGGTGCGGAATGTTTTGGGTTTTGGCGAATTGCTATGGCGCTATTCCTTGCTCGATCATTTTGTTTCAGGTTGGTGATAGTGCACCCAGGTTTCATCTCCTGTAACAATTATTTCTAGAAATCCATCATCTTCGAGCTGGAAACAACGCAAAAGTTCCTCAAGGGCATCGACGCAATGGTCTCTCAATTCAGGAGTCAACTGATGTGGCACCCATCTCGTCGACACTTTATTGAATCGCAGCATATCCTGGACAACATTGTGTGCTGAACCAAAACTAATATCCAAAATGGTGGCTATTTGCTTCACAGTAATACGCTTGTTTTCCTTCAGAAGCTCTTCTCCTGCGGCGATGTTTTCGTTCGTCACTACGCGGTGTGCCTGGCCCGATCGCGGGGCATCCTCGACAGAAGTTACGCCGCTTTTAAACTTTCTACACCACTCGTGCACTTGCTGCAGGTATACGCACGAATCACCGTACTGCGCTTTCATCCTGCGATGTAACACCTTCGCTACTCAAAAAACGCATCACACATTGCTGCTCTAACGTGGTGCATGTTGACAATGAGGCGGCCATCTTTGCACTGACGCTGCTTCCTTCTTCAGTGTTGCAGCATCATGTTGCCACCTGTTGGTCATTCTTTCAACCACAAGGATAACTCCTGCCAACTTTCAAATCAATCGTACAACGTTTTGGAATTTTATTGCAATTTTAACTTCATGGCGTGGTGCTAAGCACAGGGGGAGACTTTACTTTTACTTTTAAGGTTTTCATTTGAACCAACCTCGTATGTTAAGATACATACATACCACCTACATATCAAACACACACAAACACACACACACACACACACACACACACACACAAATAAATTGGTGTATTGGTGACGTGACTTGACCCTAAGGACTCAAATGTCAATCTCTGATCCACGTAGTACACCCTGGACTGCCTTTTGAGTACTAACGAGATTCTGACGTCTGGACTCAGAACCATTATAATCCCATGTGTTGTATCCTGCCCATGTGTGTTTGTGATTGTCCTTTCATGAATTTCATCTCATCGTGTTTCATCCCCATCTTCGCAATTACCCAAAAGTTGCTGAAAAGCGAAGTAAAATAAAACAACTTTTCAACCTCCGAGGAGGAGTGGTTAGCACAAGCGCTACGACACCAGGGGTCCCGGGTTCGAATCCTGGTCTGAGCATGGGTGTTCTTTGAGAGTGTTCCTTCATCTTATACATCACTCATTCCCATCTACGCGATTAGCAAAAAGTGGCTGAAAAGCGAAGTAAAATAATCAATCAATCAATCAATGTAACAAATGAATGTATTAACACACAAACACACACACTAGGACATTCATAGCGATAATGGAATCTTTTTAGTTTCAAAGTTTCATTCAAAGTAGTGCTAATTTGTGTTTAAATCAGACATTTTTATAAGTTTGGTATAATTGTGCCTACAATGAATATGTCAACCATAACAGACCTTAATTTTTCAGGTTCTATATTCATCTATGTCTATATATGCTGCAAGTTTGGCCTTAAACCAAGGTAAGGAACTATTGTCTCTAAATATAAACCCTCGCCGGGGGAGTGGTTATCGTAACGCGCTACGAAGCTAGAGGTCCGAGGATCGAACCCGGTTCAGGCATGAATGTCTTCTTACGTTTGTCCCATCAGTTCATTATTCATCCTCATAGTCGCAATTAACCCGATTGGTACAAGAATAATGCAAAATAAACGCGACTCAAATGACAGAAACGTAATATTCTAGCATACAAATTTATTATATAGGCAATTGTAATAAATAGTTTTTTTTAAAAAAAACAACTATATTGGGCTGTAGTTTTATTTTAAGAGAATCCATAAATTTTGTTTAGATTAGGACAGGAACATTTGATCATTTGTTAATTGGAACAATTAATATATATATATATATATATATATTCAATTTTGTTGCAGTGACAAAATGGAATATCTACTTGGTGATTGCCATCACATTTGGTGTCTGCATTCTTTATACTTCATTAGTAAGTATATGTTTTGTGACAATCTTCTTTATTTAGTTCATATTTTTCACTCCTCGATTTCATATTTAAACTCTTGGAAGCACTTTTACCTTGTTGTAGGTAATAATAAGTCTGAATATATAATAAACTACTCTTCAAAGGATGTCATAATTTGTGAAGAAATATTGAACATTACACTTGGTACTACATTTGCTCACATGGATTTTCATGCCGTGTGTCGAATATTTTGATTACAAATTTCATTCAGAATAGCATCACTCATGCAAAAGAGCTAATGCCTAATGCAACTTGCTCCTATTAAACAACAAATTAGACAATTTTTTAATTTTTGCACTATAAATTCAGACTTTCTAGGTTTTATCATGATTATTATAAGTTGTTAGATAAATTCCATATTGAGAGCCTCCTGGATATAAGAAATGCTCATGATTACAATTTTGTTTGCAAATTAGTTAATGCACAACTTGATATTTCATTTTTATAATCGAAAATTATTGTAAGGGAACTTAGAACTAACTACTCTGCAATTTATGCCATTTCTAATTCTAATAGATATCCTAATTTCCTTTTATCACAATGCTACTACAATCTGTTGGATGGTAATGATTTTTTATCATCAATGTAACACGTTTAATTTCACCAACGTAACGTGAGTCTTAGGCTGATAGTAAGCTCTTATGGATATATGTAATTAATAGAACTGATTTTATTATTCAAGTGTAATATTTTAGTATGTGCTAATCTTATTATATTTTTCTTGCGAAATTTTGAATTGATATGTAACTTTTCTTAAACTTCTGTATTAGAAATAACAGTTGGGCTGAAAAGTTCGTAGGCTAACATAGTAAAAAATATTTTTTTGACAAAATTCGATTTTATTATTCAACATAGTTGCCTTTGAGGGCGATACAACGATTATAGCGGTCATACAATTTTTCGATGCCATTTTTATAGTATGATTTCTCTTTAGCCTCAAAATAGGCCTCAGTTTCGGCAATTACCTCTTCATCAGTGCTAAAATTCTTTCCAGCGAGCATTCTTTTAAGGTCTGCAAACAGGAAAAAGTCACTGGGGGCCAGATCTGGAGAATATGGTGGATGGGGAAGCAATTCGTAGTCTAATTCATATAATTTTGCCATCGTTTTCATTGATTTGTGACACGGTGCATTGTCTTGATGAAACAGCACTTTTTTCTTCTTCAAATGGGGCCGTTTTTTCGTGATTTCATCCTTTAAACGCTCCAAAAACGCTATGTAATAATCGCTGTTGATGGTCTGGCTCTTTTTGAGGTAATCGATGAATATAATACCATGCGCATCCCAGAATACTGATGCCATAACCTTGCCAGCCGACTGTTGCGTCTTTCCACGCTTTGGATTCGGTTCATCACGTGCAGTCCACTCGGCTGACTGTCGATTGGACTCTGGAGTGTAGTTATGGAGCCATGTTTCATCCATTGTAATATATCGACGGAAAAATTCGTGTTTATTACGGTTGAATATCGCTAAACATTGCTCCGAATCATCAAAACGTTATTGCTTTTGATCGATTGTGAGCACGCGCGGCACCCATTTTGCACACAGCTATCGCATGTTCAAATATTCATGCACAATATGTCCAACACGTTCCTTTGATAATTTTAAAGTCTCAGCTATCTCGATCAACTTCACTTTACGATCATTTAAAATTATTTTGTGGACTTTTTTGATGTTTTCATCGGTAACAGCCTCTTTGGGGCATCCACTGCGTGCATCGTCTTCGATGCTCATTTCGCCTCGTTTAAATTTAGCAAACCACTTCTCAACGGTTGATTTTCCTGGTGCAGAGTCCGAATAATGTTTATCAAGCCAAGCCTTGGCTTCAACAGTATTTTTTTTCGCCAAAAAGCAATGCTTTATTAACACACGAAATTCTTTTTTATCCATTTTTTCACAATAACAAAAGCTGCTTCACTCACAATGCTATATCTCACGAACTAATTATCCGGCAGCTGTGAAATTTATACACGTATCTTTTGAAGGTTAGTACTAAGTAAAAACACATGGATTTAATTCTAGTAACGCCATCTATGAGTCAGCCTATGAACTTTTCAGCCCAACTGTTATATGTTGTTTTTCAGCAATATAATACAAGTACTTAAATAAATATCAGTACTTACTTCGAGATATACCTAATACCTATACCTAATATAGTGTATACATTTTCCAAATGGGATACTAGACATTGGTTAAAGCCGATGCAAATATATCTCTGGTAGTTTGGTCTGTATTCTTTCAGGGTGGAATCAAGGCAGTGATGTGGACAGACACTTTACAAGCAGTAGTCATCATAGGTGCTCAAATAGCCATAATCGTGAGGGGCTCCATGAAGGTTGGAGGTTGGACTGAAGTGTGGAAACGAAACGAAGACTCTGGAAGAACGGAATTCTTCAAGTAATGGCATTTTATTTTATTGAGCATTTATTCTTCTTACCTGCACTCATTACCTGTCAAAGTCTAATTGAAATCAGTTACACTATGAAACTCCAAACAAGTACGCACACGCACGCACTTAAATAAACGGAACGTACAGTCACGGACAATTCTGCGTTGTAACTATCCCATCCCATTGAAAACAAATATTATTGTTACATAACCAGAAGTGTCCGTGAGACACACCGTGAGTTCTTATATTTGAATTAAAAAGAGTTAATTAATACAATTGTCGTTATTATATTTGCACAGTTATTTATTTTTCCTTATTCCATGATAAATGAAATTTGCTTTCTATTCTCGTATTGGAAGACTAAATTTGAAATTATCTATATATTATTAACACTATAAGTATATAATGTCATACGTTATCTTATCACGTTTGTCTTTTGAAAGATGTTAGTAAAATGACAGTTCAATTATACACATTTAATCATAAGATTGCATATTCTATTTTTATTCTAGACATTTTATAAAATACGTTTTAGCATTACTAATGACTAAGGATGGTAAATCCCACGATGCACTTACAATGACAGCGATATCTACAATCCTAATGTACAATAACTGTAATTTTACCTCAACAATAGTTCAATTACTACCGTACACGAAGGCCTATTCTAAATGTGTGCAAAATATAATTGACATTCCAAATAAAAGTAAAGCAGCAACTTCAGTAATTATAACATGCCAGGGCCAAGTAATTCTTAGCGGTTTGACGACTATTACTATATATCTGTATTTGATTAAAGATTGAATGTTTTTATTAGATAACCATCTCCGCACTCCATAAGTCGACTTTTGTTGGCTAATTTCTTTCCACATTATCTTTCCTTCCATACCTTTTGTTTAGTAACCCCAGGTTTTCAGCCGTAAGCCATCACAGATTTTATTTCTTTTGAAATAATTTGATAACAGTGTCATATATTTTGCTTCCTGCTTACTCATAACTGATATTCCCGTATTGTAGCATGGACCCAGATCCAACAACTCGACTCACTTTCTGGACAGTCTTCGTCGGGGGAACGGTGCAATACTTGACATTTATGATTGGAAACCAAGGCGTGATACAGCGCTTCCTGTCAGTTCCAACGCTGAGGATAGCTCAGATGTAAGTTTCTTTAAAGGTAATCAAGGAATTTGTTTTGAATTTTCATCCATCACCTTCAAACTCCAAAAAGCAAAATGAAAGTCAAACGTAGTCCCCCTCAGCATAAGACCAAGGATTCCACCGTGGGAGAACTCTGCGGAACGTGAACCAAAGATGTCATCAAATGTGGCTCTTCTCTCTTCTAGTTTTCAGAGCTGTCGTTCACTAATATAGATGTCAAGTGAAACGGAGCAGACGGTAACAGGACGGACAAAGTCTGGGTAATAAGGCGGATGCATCAGTGTTTCCCAACCAAGCGGGAGAATGGTGTCAGGGTTAACCTCTTAACCACGTGTGGCCTTGCATTATCCGCCAAGTAGAGATTCTCGAACGCTAGCGCCACGTTTTCCAGTTTCTCGTAAAGACTTTCCAGCTGGTAAAAGTACACGGTGGCATTTATTGTCTGGTCAGATGTTTTAGTTCTGGTTTTGTAGCTACGTTACTTTCTCTCGCGTTCATCATATGCATATGCTAATCATTAAGTTTTACTCGTATATCCAAAATATTTGTGTATAAATTGATCTTTAAACATAAACAACGGATTTTGATTAATCGACTAGTTGTTATTTTAATTTCACGGTATGCAAGAAAGGCTAATCGGGACTGGACCTACAGTTTAAAGTGGGATCCGATCCACTGTACCATGTGCCTCCACCGGGTATCGAACCCGGGACCATAAACAACGAATTTAAACGATTGCTGAAATATATTTGTATGTCTATCGTACAACATTTCCTCTCTCTTAAAGAATAATGTAGCTGGGGCCGCGTTACCCTCTCCATGCAATTCCTTTTCCTCTCACGTGTTCATCGGTCGAGCCTTCTCCAGTAACTACTTGTGCAGAGATTTTTTCGTTCGCTTGTTCCACATACTCCTGGAACAGAGTATAGATGTTAGTTTTTTACATCATGAAATAATTTGGTTATATATTTTATGATTTTGAAATTAGTGCTTATGTCTTGACTATTTACAATATTCTTAGTAAAGTTGAAAAATATTGTTCTTTACAGGGCCATAGTAACAGGAACGGTGTCATTCTTCATCTCAAAAGTCATGAGTTCCTACATTGGGTTGCTGCTGTTTGCTAAATACTACGACTGCGACCCAGTTTCTACTAAGGTATGACTAAAGCAAGTTACTTTGGTTTCCATTCTTTTACATTCATTTTCTGAAATTAATTTTGTGTGTTGCTCTCTCTATTTCAAGCAGAGATAAAGTTTCGTAGGAATTAAAACGCTGATAACTACATTTGAATGTATCTTGAACCGAGCTAAAGTAACATTTCTAATTGTGCACCGTGTCCGAGAAGTCCTCGTGTCCCTACTTGCATGTATCCTGTTACGACTGTGTTCAAAATTGACCAGTATTCGGTTGCTTGGAAATGATTTCAGTTTCGTGGTTGGCATCCCTGCTCACAAGGTCACACGGAACGCTCGCTCGAATTCATATGTCAGTTGTTCCGCCGTTGCTGATGTGAGCGGGAAAATGCTATGGAAGGGCTAGTGACGTGTGTATGGTTTCAATAACGCATGGGTATACCATATCTACATAAATTGATAGTAAATGAACATCTGTATCTATTGACTTCTTGCACTGTCTGTACAATTTCACTTTATTTTTGGTAATTATTCTATTACTTTTGCCATTTTCTCTTTGAACGCAGAGGGTTGGGAGACCTGACCAGTTGGTACCTCTCTTTGTTCTGGATGTGATGGGAGATATTCCTGGGTTCCCTGGACTGTTTGTGGCTGGACTCTTCAGTGCAGCTTTGAGGTAGTGTTTGATATATTTTAGAACTAGGCAATTTATAGGATAGGGGGCATAACTCTGTAACTTCCCGCCACAGCTGCATGCAATAATATATAAGGGTGTGCCTGTGAAAGCCAATCACGACGAAAAGCCGGTTACCACCGTTGCCAAACCTTGTCAAAGAGGCTTTGATAGTCTCAATGGACTCTCCATGTCATGACATTTCCTCTTCCATAAAAATAATCTTGCAAGAGTGAGGAAGGTTGAGTGTTCTTGCTTGCTTCTGCATCGAGACAAACGATGCGAAAAAATAGGTAACACCGTCCAAGTGACGTCACACTGAGTGGCGGGAAGAGAACAGAGTTCTGCCTAAAGCCGTATAATAGAACTTGTTCTATTTGGTTTTTTTTATTTCTCTAAATGGTAATATTTGGAAACGTCCACACAGAGAAATTAAATATTTGTGGACATTATTTGCAGTTGTAAATGTGTTATTACTTTACAGTAATAAACTACAAAGCAAAGGAGAAATTAAAGGTAGCGACGAGTTTCTTATGCTGATATTTTCTGCTGGAAATATTCTTGCCCACAAATTGCACACAATCAATGATCATTAATTGTAATAAAATAAATAGATGAAGATTTACCTGTGTTTTATTTATGTTTGTAATACATAATATAAATCTTCATATATTTATATTATTACTAATTTAAAAGGATGTTATAAGACGTCAGCTTACTTCAAAGATTATTAATTTCATTGTATCATCTCTGCATCGATATACCTTAAAATTAAACACGAACGTTCATTCACTTTTAAATGAAGATCCTCACGATCGATTTTCTCCACAATGACTTCTCTCAAGCTTGATTATAACGTTCCAAATGAATGCAGCAATCCATCCAAAACACTGAAGTCATCGCACGCAATTAGAAATGACGAATTACGTGTAAAGCATATAAAGTTAGCAGGCAACGAAGTATAGCTTCGTTGCTTCAGGCGATTCCACGATAATCTTTTCACTTCAGCATCACATTATTTACAAATTATCCAGCTAACAATTTAATGTCTTAAATTAACGGTTGATAACATTACTTCTATTGCAGATAAGTAACTCTGTTACAGTTCAAGCTGTTTGATTTTGGAAGTATCTAGTAACAGAATTCTTATAAAAAAGTAGCTGTTCATTATAACTGTGTTTACAAGAACCTAACTACTTACTTACAAACACTGGTAATGCTCATATTGTGTTTAAATTTGTGTAATATGAAAACATTAGCTATTGATTTAATATCATATTCTCTAGTACTGTTTCCACGTATCTAAACTCGATGGCAACCGTCACCATCAAAGACTTCGTGACACCAAATTGGAAGTTAACTGACGAGAAAGAGCTACAACTGGCCAGGTGGTTATCAGTTGTCTATGGATTGATTGGTTTTGCCCTTGTGTTCCTTATCGAGCAGATGGGGACGATATTGCAGGTAAATATTTTTGTACAAAAGTAAATTTATATGCATGTTACTTCTATCTTACTGAATATTAAAATAATATGTATGAATTTTAACATTCCCTGTTTGTTGTAATTTCATCAATTCTAATTTAGCATCTTTTTCTGCCACTTTTGGCTGTTCGCGACGATGAGGATGAATGGTGATTTGATGAAATTCATAAAGGGACACTCGCAAAGAGACACCCGTGGCCACACCAGCACTCGAACCCGGGACCAGCGCTCGCTCAGAGAGGCAAAGTTATTTGTCTAGTGTTTGCAACGGTGCATTTTTCATTTGAATATTTATTTAATACTAAAGATACTTAAATGATTTGTTAAACGACATTCATGGATGAAATTATCTAATCAATTAACTAATAGCGTCCCTGATGGCTTAGTGGTAAACTGTAAATTTATTTAGGAGTTGTTTTGACTCCCCGGGATCGGTTCAAATCCTACTTTAAATTGTAGGTTCAGTCCCATATATGAACGTAAATCGGACTTAAATATAATAACTCACACTCAATAAATTAACTATATAATAAATATTTATATTTTTACAATCCGCTAGCTAAGTATAACTTTAGAAATTGCACATATCTCTGAACCAATTCATAGTGTACAATAATTATTCAGGTAACTTGTACTTGTAATCGCATTTAAAATAACTGATATTTGACTTCCAGTTTTGAAAACTTTTTTTATTAAAGGACCAAGTGTATGTAAGCGATCAATAATAGTTTTCTTACTTCTGAGTTAGAGGATCTTCATATTTTTGCAAGTGTTCTAGAATTTTCTTATTTTGTACATGTGTCTCAACTATCTCGTTAATTAAAACAAGAAAGATTCTACAGGATGGCTCAATAAGTCACTTAACACCCCCAGTACAAGGCCACTGCGGCATGGAACGTGAAAATGGCGATGACCAATCGTTGCCTGGCCAAGGGGGAACCACATTGAGGTCACCCTCATGGTCGGCAGCCATCTTGATGTCCGCCATCTTGAAATCCACTTCAGAAATTTAAATGGGGAGGGGGTCGTGCGACATATCAAAATGGGCTTGAATTTCACCAGGAAAACAACTGTGACATTTGTTTTCACCTAACTTTAATTGTTGCAGAGTTAACAATACCACAAAGGTATAACACATGCTCAATATGACGTCTCTCTTGCGCTGTTGCGCACACGTGTAATCGTCTCTCCCATGACCTTACCACATTCTGAAGAACCTCAGGAGTTATTGCAGTACAAGCATCCACAATGCGATTGGTCATGCCACAGTGGCCTTGTACTGGGGGTGTTAAGTGACTTATTGAGCCACCCTGTATGTTTTAAGGAATTTAGAACTATCTCTCAGTATGAACCATGATATATTGTTTCTACAAACTATGACTAAGGCTCTTTGATGTTTCTTTATTTGAATACAGATGTCTTGGAGCCTCATTGCCATTGCTTTCGGAGCTATCTGCTCGATTTTTACTCTAGGAATGTTCTACCCTTGGTGCAACTCAACGGTGAGTACAGTATATGTGTGTGTGTGTTTGTGTTGATGACGTCAGGAACATGGTGCAGACTCCGGGTGTAAAGGCTGGCCTTGTGGTAAGACACTCAAAGTCAACCTCGGTTACACTTGGTAAACTCCGGTAACTGCATCTTCTAGGCCAACTAGGTTCTGGCGCCTGGACCCACGATCAGTATAATCCTCTGGCAGTGGCGGCGATTGTGTTCCAAAACCGGGGGGTCGAAGTGCAAAACTGGGGGGTGGAAGACAGTATATTTCCCTTTGTATATAAGGTTTAGCATAGTGCGGGGGCAAAAGTGGCGAAAATTTGGGGGCAACTGCACCCCCTCGCCCCACCTATTCGCCGCCACTGCGCCTCTGGGGTTGTGTTGTCATTCTGCGTGCTGAGAACTCCTCTACACCCTCATTTTTGGACCTAGGTAAAAAGATTTGTCCCCAGAGATAGTATAGTTTCATTCCTCCCTAAGTAACGAATGGATGAATTAGTTTTCAAATTTGAGGGAGGAACTTTTTAACAGTCATATTTTATTTTCATGTTAGGGGCCTTCAATTTTATTTTAAATCAGGGATGAATATTCGCATTATTTTAGATTATTTTAACTACCGTAACATGTAACTATTAATAGTTAAATTATGAATAGAACACAATAGAATAAGTGACAAACAGAATGTTTTATGAATTACAGGGCGCTTTGATTGGTCCAATCGCAGGAATGGCGTTTGTGTTGTGGGTTGAAGTCGGTGCTCAGCTAGGAAGAGCCAATGGGTTGATCGTCTACCCCACGAAGCCTGTGTCAGTTGAAGGCTGTGCCTGCAATGTCTCGTCTGTCCTTCCCACTAGGCTACCTGTCAAAGGGTACGTAAACACAAACATATTATTAATATTTCTACACAAATCACCAATCATAAACATGGTACTTATGTTGTGGACTGAAATTTACTTTCAGTCAGGAACAGATAATTGACTCGTCGTTTACCACAAGAAGCATATGCCACTTGAATGGTGTAAAATGCTTGATATACGAATGCAAGCCTCATGTCTTTCAATAACTATTATTATTGTTGTTATTAACAAATGATAATAATAACAATAATAATAACACCTTTATTAAAACAAGCGTATTTTGGCGTCTTGGTCCGCTCTTACAACCAACTCTTGTCCATAAGAAACTGACAGGGAGAAGAGCAAAGAAAACATGGCAATACACAAAAAAATTACAAGATGAATAAAAAGTGTCGATAATGCAAATATAGGTAAGGTTGCATACAGGGTGAGTAAAGTAAGTAGGCATTAAAATATGGTTATAGGTTTTGTAATTTTAATGCAATCATAATATTTTTTGCATACATATACATCAATATGTAGGGTTTGGTAATTACTTAAGAATTTCAAAACACGTCCAAGTGTGACCATGTGGTGTAGAATGAGTGTCACTAGAGTCATCGGCCCATATTTTCTCCATGACACCATCCATGCCATGTGTGGCCCATGTTATCTGGCTGGAAAAACATGTGAACTTGTGCTTACCGCATAGTTCTATCTGGATTGTAAGTTAAATAAATGTATGTATGTATATGATAAGTGTTTGTTGTAAATAAGTGTTTATATACATCTTTAGGGAAGTATTTCCTCTGTACGAAGTGTCCTATCTCTGGTATTCGTCACTGTGTCTGATGGTTAGCATTGTCACCGGCCTTCTTGTGAGCTTCTTGACAACTCCACAAGACCCAAGGAAACTGAATCCAGATTTGCTGTCTCCTTTTGCACTCTGGCTGTTTGAAAAATGTCCTCAACATCTCAAGACGAAATTACGACTGGATTTCAAAAAATGCAGGAAGGTAAATAGTGAAAAGTAAAAATAATAGTTTTTGACATTGTTCCTATTAGAAGATCTGTTTAATGACGGTTTGTAATCAAGAGGGTCTGTGTTCGATTCCTTGTAGAGTATACTTCTGTGGTTCTTACCTCAGTTCAAAACTATAGCTTCAGATCTGATTATTATCCTATCTGTGTAAAGGGTCTTTCATTAAGAGTGATACTTTTTAAAAATTTTAAAAATAATAAACCACTCAACGTATCAAAGTAAATTGTGCTTTATTTTGAAGCTTAGACATTGCAGTTATGTTCTGAACAAAATACCGTTCAAATGTCCACCACGGCTTTGAACACACTGACGCACACGAAGTTCCAATTGTTAATCACTCTGGCCAACATTAGTGGCGTTATGTCTGCGATAGCCTGACGAATGTTCGCCTCCAATGTTCCAAAGTTCATGGCTTGTCAGCATAGACCTGGGCTTTGATGTAGCCCCAAAGAAAAAAATCCATGGGTGTTAAATCACACGACCGTGGCGACAAATTCACACATCCACGTCTTGAGATGATCCGGTCGCCAAACTTCTCCCTCAGCAAATCGAGCGTAGCATTAGCTGTGTGGCACGTAGCGCCATCCTGCTGGAACCACATGTTTTCAATATCTATGGTCTCAACTTCTGGCCACAGAAATTCGCGTAACATGGATCTGTAGCGGTTGCCATTGACGGTAACGGTTCTCTCATCATCTCGAGAGAAATAAGGTCCAATGACGCCGCCACGCCATAAACCACACCACACAGTGAGATTTTCTAAATGCAATGGCACCTCATGGACCACTTGTGGGTTCTTCTCGATCCAATAACAACAATTTTGTGTATTGACGAATCCACTAAGACAACAATGCGGCTCGTCTGAGAAGATGATTTTTCCACTGAAATCAGGATCAGTGGAGCCATGGTGTGCGTCGGTGTGTTCAAAGCCGTGGTGGACATTCGAACGGTATTTTGTTCAGAACATAACTGCAATGTCTAAGCTTCAAAATAAAGCACAATTTACTTTGATACGTTGAGTGGTTTATTTTTTAAAAAAAAATTCAAAAGTATAACTCTTAATGAAAGACCCTTTATATAGCAAACGACATAGAAAATTTTAAACAAAACTTTATCCTCATATTTCAAGTAATACAACATCTCAGTTATTGACTCTTACAAACAGAAGAACTGGCAAATTTCTCACTGAATAAGATAGTAGCTACTCGTAAAACGTGTTGCTGGTGTTTATCAAACTTTTGTCTTGTTTACTTGGTAATTTCTAAATTGTCGATACGTTACAATGACTGTTATTTCGCAATGGACAGGGGAAACAGATATGCAGCATACCTACACTACATTTATCTCTCTAATGACTAATGATACTTTCAGGGGTGACCAAAGTTGCTTAATAGAATATACGAACATGATAAACTCTCAGAGTAGCAACACGCGAACAAATATAACATACACGTTTTTACTGTTACGCGATTGTTAAAAATTTGTATAAATATTAAGAAATATTTATATTTTAAAAGTATTTGGTGAAGTTTCTAAACCGTTATTATGTATTAGCTTGTAGAATCACAAATAACAATATATATTAAGTGTTTCAAATATCCTAACTTATTATCATTCGTAACCGATACATTTATACATTATGACAACTTGTACAGTGGAGGTCAAAAGTCAGACTACGATTTCACATGTAAATAGTAGATACGTTGTAAAATAGTAAATAATAGTCTCTACGCTGTAGAGAAAGTCATGAAATATATCCGCATTGTAGCTACAGTTAATTATACACAAAAATCATTAATTAAAGGAAAAATAATTTTGGTAGTTAATGGCTAATGATTTCAAATAAAATTCCTTGTAAACGTTTGGATTGAAAAATTAAGAAGCAACGCTAATAATGAATAATGATTTTATATTCCAGAATAGAGACAACACGTCTGAATCGAAAACTAGGAGTGCCCTAAGCGTGTCGGTAATTGAGGAAAACTGTGCAGAGCTACAAAGACTTCAGAGTTGATGGAAATACTAGAACAATACAAACTTTAACAAATGATGGTTTTTTAATAAAAGTTTATGAAAATTTGAACTTCTGAGAATTGTTTCTGCTCCTTGCAATGTGTGAATAATAGTAAAAATTGGTTAAATTATTTTCTTGATGTAACAAGAAATGGTTGTTTTAATTTAACGCGAGTACCGTCTATTTGCAAGAATACAAGTATAATGTATACATCACACTTGTATACCTGTTTGTATACGTGTAATGCGTGAAGTATTTATTTTTTGTTATAAAGTATTGCTAGAAAGTAAATAAATAACCTTTACGCTGCAAACTTTACAATTTGAGAAAACGTGCAAAATAATACGGACATACCAACCACAATCAACATTTTATCTAGGATCAATACACGGTTTCTTCATGTTGCAAGACAATGCCCGTCCACATGACGCATAAGAGATTCTCATATGAAACCCTTCCTCACCCACCATATTAACCCGACTTATCTCCCCTGATTATCACCTCTTTTGCCATCTTGATCACTTCTTTTTTCATGTTAAATTAATTAATTATTATTTCGACTAGTTACAAATTGGGCATCCATGTAATCAACACTACCAATCAGCTAGTTCACAATTTTTTAAATGTCATACTTCGCCCTGGCTGAGCAAAAATACTTATTGCACTTACTAGTGTTGCTCACGGGACGGGACATGTCCCGTCCCGTCTCGTGTCTCGTCTCGAAAACGAGACGAGACACGAGACGGGACAAGCCTTTTGAAATTCGAGACGGGACGAGACGGAATGCTTTTCTCGTCTCGTTTTCGAGACGGGACACGAGACGGGACGGGACGGCTTTTGAAAAGTCTCGTCTCGTCTCGAATGTCTCGAAAAAAATAAAAGCAAAATTTTTAATCAGTTGCAAATACTTGTTTGCTTGGAATAAAGTATTTGAATTAGAAACGTTGATAAGCGTGTATTAAGTCAAAATAAGAAGACTATTCTAGAGAGAGGCATGAATGAATACCTAAACTTATTTCCTATACTCTTTCGAAACACAGCGTTACTCCCCATTTTTTTTAAAAAAAATATTCCAGGTTAATAACTTTATGTTACGATACTACTCCAGATACTAATACAATTCTGAATAACATCAAGTAAAAGGGCAGGTAGAGAAGGTGGAAGGAGGGGCCAAAAGATCGTGGAATGTCTGCGTCCGAGGTTTATCTTGTAAAAATAGTCTCAGCTCTATAGGTTGGAAAGATAAACGGACCGACGGATATGGATTATTTTTAGTATTTAATTTTTACATCAAAGGGTGTACAGAAGTGATTGTTATTAGGAAGTAGGAAAAGCATTGTAGCAAACATGGCAGTACAAATTGATAAGGAGTTGTTGGGAAAGTTATTAAGGAGTCCAAGATATAAGCAAAACTAAGAGAAGGAGATAATTAGGGACAAATAATCTTGGATTATCCCACTCCGAGCAGCCGAGAGCTAAAGAGGAGAAAATACGGGAAATATGGAAAGAAGTAATTTGGTGATTTTAGTGTTTACAGGGAACCACGACAAGATTTTACCACATGATTATTTGCACGGGTTGCGAAATTATTAGAATGTTATGGAAATTTCGGATATGTTTTTGTTGAGAAAATTCTTGTTGTTTCCCTCAGGCATTCTGCAGGTGTTGGATTCGATTTTTTTACGTCCGTTTGAAGATTATTTCCAATGTTTTTTTTTTAATTTCTTTATTTCTTATTTAAGGAGAATACTATTCCTTGGATTGTAATAACGAAATACTGAGGCTGATATAGAATAGATTTCAAATGAAGGAAGTGCACTAAGTTCTGTATAATCGCCGTAGAAGGAAACTTTGTTCTATGAGGGGATTCCCCGATGGTACAGTGGTAGCATCGCCGCCTTGTAATCAAGGGGTCCCGGGTTCGATACTCGGTGAAGGCACATTGTGATTTGAACCCCACTTTAAACTGTGGGTCCAGTCCCGATTAGCCTTTCTGTAAATCAGATGAAGGAATGTTGTAGCTGTTATTTTTATTCCGTAAATTTAGCCTTCAAGTTTATGAGCAAAATACATGTAGTATCTACTGTCTACATTTTCACTCGTTATTAAACACATTTCACAAAGTAGTTTTATCGAACTTCAGAGGGAAGCTGACAGCAATGTCAGGGTGGCGGGAGCTTGTTTACGACCAGGGTGTATTCCGAGACTATTTTTCGCCGTTCCCCACTGACAAAGGTTTCGCTTTGAACAATGGACACCGTTGCTTCAGGGGGCAAACACCAAACATAGGGCGAGGTTGACCTGCAGTAGCGGGTACGTGCCATAAATCCAGGCCTAAAGTAGGAATGAAAGTTGATGCAAGGGAGGGGAAATAAAAATTCTGTAATTTGGTTTGCTTGCTGACAGGAAGTTTTGCAGGAAAAGCTGAAAAGGAAAACGGCAGACTTTGAATGAAAGAGGGACAGTGAACACAAGTTCTTTGTATGTATTATTCGCTGACACTTAAGCTTCCATTTCGAAGGTGAGGCTATCAGCAGTGAAGTTATTAGAGGGTTGGAAGCAGTGACGACGCCAGAGGGGACAGGGGGACGTCCCATGTCAGACACTTCGCCCCCCACCCGGGTCCCCCAACTGAAGTAAATTAAATATAGAATAATAAGAGAGTTCATTTATAAGAGTATGACGATTTTCACCTTTTCAAAGTGGTGTATTCTGCATGATATCACTTTCCTGCTTATAATACCAACTTGATTAACAAATATTAATTTGCTTCGTCCGAGATTCGAGATCCTGGGCATAGGTGATTTCTCATTCATTTATGTCCTGTAATAGCCGAGATCAACCTAAGTTTTAACCAGTCTTAAGGACTGGGTAAAAGTGTTGAATGTGGATGGTTCTAAAACATCACGAATATTTTCAGGACCACAAGACATCATCTGTAGTACGGGCAAATTATTCTAATCGTGGTCGTTAGTAACAACGCTAATTATTAAAAGACATTCAAAGTTGATTCAAGATTTGGTTGTTTGGTTGATTTGGCATTTGAAGTCCACTTTATGCACAGTAAGGCTAATCGGGACTGGACGTACAGTTTAAAGTGCATCCACTGGGTATCGAACCCAGGACCAAAGGTGATCGGAGAAAACCCGTCACTACATGTCAGTTGTATTGGATTCATCGCGGTTTCTTACTATTCAGGGACTTGAATTTCGAGATGATGAGTCTGAGGAAACCTTAACAAATGAGATTTTTTCGATACTCTTGAAGCTAATGAGGGGATATTATTTGGAAATGTATTGAACGTGAACCTTAAAATGCAAATGCAAATTACACTTAAAGTTCGATTCAAAACATATCGCGGGCAGGTAAAAGAACGCTTATAATCATTTGCCACTCTTCAATCATTAGATGCAGGTTCGCTCTTTCTCGTACATATCAAAATCGAAGAACTTCTTCCCACGAACTCCATAGGTGCCTGTAATTGGGTAGCACAGACATACGTTGGAGTGGTAGAGTAAGAGTATGTATTGCCAGGGTCAGAATATTTCTTGAATTATGAGATAACTGTAACCTTTGTCTGATTTTTTATCCTGTGATAACATTTCCCTGAAAGGTGAAACACAAATTTTGCCCAAAACTCTTCTGCGTTACGAAGATGATTGTCCTTAAAATCTTTGAAAAGGCTTGCTCGAAACAGGATGCTGGATGCAAACTGCCTCATTTGGCTGTTCTTGCCATTGAGAAGAAATGTCAAGTCCTGGACGTACCAAAGGTGCGCTATGTGTTCTCCAAAGCACATAGAGCAGAATTATCCTACAGGAGAATTGCACTTCACTAAGCGCCTCACATTGTTTCTAATACTTAAGAAGATTCATTTCTTCCAACGTCACGTTTATTTTGCAAGAAAATTAAACTCTTAGAAGGATTAATTTTCATCATTTATATTATTATCTTATAACTTAAATATTTATATCAGTAGTTTCATCTCAAGAAAGACGATGAATTATAAAATTATGAATGTCTTTCAATACTGAAATAGGTCACTAAAGACAACGCAACTTACCAATAAAAAAGAATTAATGTTTTTATTAAAACGAATCATGTGGAGATAAACTCGTAATCAAGAAGTAAATTTAGGCAGTAAACGTCCACTCTAAATAAAAGACACACACAAAACACCATACATGAATATAATAATAATTATAATAATAATAATAATTATTATTATTATAATTATTATTATATAAGTATATATATGTGTAGTGTTTCCGGGCGTTTTAATGTGACTGCCCCTTACAATATTTTGTTGCCAGCCTTCCCCCCCAGTCAAATTTCCCTGGCGCCGTCACTGGTTGGAAGTAAATTTATTAGGACGAGGAAAGTAACATTAGCTGTTGAGAGTGTTGCACCAAAGGACGTGATATGTGCTACTGTTTGTATAAATGATAGGAAATGTAAGCAAAAATTTATAATTGTTGAGACTTGAGAGTTGTTTCCCTCATTTGATCTTAGGAAGAGGTTTTCTGAGACAGAGTGGGATTATTTTACACATACATGGGAAAGGGTGGTTGTTTAAAGATAGAGACGTATTTTGCACATTTTTTAAAAGTTCAGATAAAACGAGAATTTAGCCTTACTGTTATGAAAAGAAATAACGCAGTACGGGGAAATAATAACTTCACATTTTTCGCACCTGGTGGGATGCAACACAAGAGTATTGCAGGAAGTCTATGAACGAAGATGGGGAAGGATATGTGAAATTTGACTTACCTGCGGGTGAATTAGTTTATTCTAATATTCTTAAGGTTGATATTGTTTTTTGTTTTTTTTTAAGTCCACTTGATTCGCAAATAGGCTAAATCGCGAACCGACCTACAGTTTAAAGTGCGATCCGATCCACTTTGTGCCTCCATTGAGTATCGACGCGAGGACCCTTCATTAGAAGACCTCGACGTTATTACTACACCATCGGGGAGGCACCCAATTTACACAAATATGTTCATTCCAATAACACGTTATATGCATAATCTGATAATGATGCACTTTGGGTGTATCTAAACATATTTTTTTCAACTATAGCATGTCTAAAAGAATCATTGAAGTTGGGATTTTTATAACTTCAGGAGGCACGGCTCTGTAAACGTGCGATATAAAATTAATGCAGGTTTGCCTTCCATACGTGGTGATTTTGTCACGTTTCTTCGTTTCGTGAAACATACACTTTTGCAGGAAAGGCTTCTTGCATCCTCCTGGGGCCTTGCTCTAGCTAAACAAAAAATATATTTGTTTAGCATAATCGAGGGTTACATATTCCTGCCGAACTTACTAGAAAACAAGGATTCTATTGGGATCATACTGCTTTGAATAACAGTATCAATGAAGTTTTATGTACGCTACTACTTATAATAATGAGCATAAAATATTAATCAGAAACTTTATTTTTCGTCAACTGGATGTAACATCTTTTTTTGTTATTCAGCAAATATTCAATTCATCATATATTTGACATTAATTTTCTTGCCAGGACAGCTGTTTTTATGCAGATTTTGACGATCTTAACTACACGTAAACTAGATATTAGCTAATATTTGTGCTGTTATATTACTATTCTTCTACAATCTTTGTAACATGTCATGCAATAACAATAATAGAATTGATTAATTTACATATTCAAGTGAATAGACCTATGAATTATATTAATGCATTAATTTAAACATTTGCTTAATTGTTGTCGTTAATGTTATAATTATCATTTTTTCTGAAACACTTGGCTCAGACACCCTCCCCCGACATATATTTCTAGATGCGTGCCTGCCGAAGGATAAATTAGATCAAGCGGTGGTGGTACCGGACTTAGAGGCTAAAGGGAAAACAAAGAAGTATGTGCGTCATAAGCTGAGCATAAGAAACAGCACAATATCACAAAGAAACACTTGTTGAAACTTATGTCATAGAAGATGTTTAACAATATTAAGAACAATAAATGCTTTCTATTTGTAATATACTAAATATTGAAATTTTAAATAGTCTATTGTGTTCGTACTACACATTTAAAAACCTTTTTGTTGCTCCCCAGCGCCAAGCTTAGAATTTAAACAAAAAATGTACATTTTCATAGTGCACGGAAGTTCGACATTCAGAAAGAAAGAAGGTCTATTGGAAAACATTTCAAGACTTCCAAAAGGTTTAGCAGTAATGAAAAAGAGCACTCACTAATACCGTGTTTGTTAAAACCTGTCCGGCTTCCCGCGGTAGCTGATCGCTGGCTTTTCTAGCATAAACCAAGCGGTGTTGCTGCTGAAGACCGCCTGAACTCCGTGCTGGGGAAAGCCAAAGCCAGGCAGCAAATTAAAATACGCAAAGTGGCAACAACGTCTACGTAAACTACTCTCTTCTGGCTTCCATTCGCTCCTCGCTGCCCAACAGACGACTTTTTTCTCGTTTCTCATTGGCACCAAAACTGTCGAGCGATCGCTAGCGCGAGAAACGGGACAAGTTCTAACAAACTTGGTATAAATGTACGATGGATAGACAGTTGTATGAAGCGAGAAAAACCACAAGGTAGAGTTCATAAGATACCTAGCAATCAGTAACCAACAAACTGCATTTTTAATATTAATGTCCTCATGATTAACGAACCTTATTTATTCTCACCACGCAATGGGTACAATATTTGGAGCTTTATTCCACTTTCCGGAAAAATATTTCGTGTTTCTGCTACTTTTGACTTTTGTTGGCATGATATCCCGAATCACTTTTACGAGACGAGACGGGACAAAACGAGACGGGACGAGACGAGACGAGACAGAACCCTTCGAGACGAGACACGAGACGAGACAGCATTTTCACGAGACGGGACGGGACAGACCAAAGTCTCGTCTCATCTCGTCTCGTGGGCAACACTAGCACTTACATATAATTAAGGTATTTTGTATTACATACAAAGGCACACATTTACCTGTAATTGATCAGGATATAATCATATTTAATTTGCTATTACGTTTAGTATTCTTACTCTGAAATAAAATTTCTGAAATGTAGATATATGTCCCTAATACATAGGACCACTCTGTTGACGTCATCAGCCTTTTTAGCATTATAGATTGAGGCCTATAGTATCTTGAAGGCGCCGGTACAAACCCCTTGCCCTCTCCTGGTGAGAAATACGCCATGAGTGCATTCTTACATTTATCTTGACACGTGTATATCTTCGGCACGTGCATAATTGGTGTCGTGACTGCAAGCATACATGTTCTTGTCAACCAGGAATCATTTTCGAAACCAGAAAAAGAGACGTGGAGTTTAGAAGGTGGAGGCAACTTTTGACTAGCTTTATTAGAAGTGGAAAACTCTTCTAAATCGCAAGTGGTAGAGTATTCAGCATTGGGCGAACTAGTGAGTTACATTACTTTTGTGTGTTTTTCATCCACAATTCACCAACCCTTTATAGCCAGTAGACATTAAGTATAAAGGTTGATTGATTTAGTTTATTTTACTTCGCTTTTCCGCCACGTTTAGCTAATAGCAAAGATGAGGATGAGTTTTGATGTGATGCAATTGATGGAAGGTACACTCATAAAGAACAGTCATGGCCAGGCCCGGGTTCGAACCCGAGACCAGGGTTTCGGAACGGAGTGGTTCGGCTTTTTGAGACACACGCTCCGATCCGAAGCGTGGTGCTTTACACGAATGCTGAAATGCAACTATGAATAATGGGAATGTGCAGTACATTAAAGCCGACTTCCGTGACGGAGTGGTTATAGTGGAACCACATACAAAAGAGCCTGCTCTCCTGTGCATCGTACTCTAGTGGTTTGTCTGCATGATCGTCCCCGCTTGGAGGGGAGGGACAGAGTGGAGCATGCTTCCTTATGGCCCGAGTGGAACGGTTGAAGGGGAGGTGCTTGGGAACTTTTGGCCGAAGCTCTTTTGTTTGTGCTCGCCTTACAGCACAACGCCCTACAATCGTGGGGTGGTTCTTATCTCGGCACGGGCTTGTACAATCTTTGAGTGTGTCCCTTCATCAATTTATTCATAACATCGCTCATCCCCATCTTCGCGATTAGCCAAAAGGTACAATGAAGAGAAGTAAAATGAACCAAATCAATCAGTCAATCATACACATTAAACATTGGTAAAACAATACAAGAATGCTGTTTTGGCTCAATAGAGAGAGAGCTATAGTACGTAAATCCTTCATTTGATATCAGTTGAAATATGAATTACGTAAATAGTATTTCTGTATTGAGATGTACTATTTTGTATTGTGACTCTTAGATATAAGAGTTTGAATGTTATGTGTTGAATGGGATACAAATCATTTCAAGCAATCAGTTTTTCTGCTTTGCTGAGTTGTCCGACCCACCTCCCCCATACAACAGCTTCGTTTTGTGCCTTATTCCGTCTCCGTGTTCCTTGCAGGTGACTGACGTCAGTGGAATCGGCTAGCGCATTGGTCTTGTGACCGTTTCAAGAGGGGAGGAGGGTGAAACTCATTATAATCGTCGCGATTAGCCAAAAGTGGCCAAAATGCAACGCTATGTAACAAGAATCAAATCAAATGCCAACAGTGAGGCACGTATTGCTCGCAGCTCTGTTTTTCAAAATGAAACCATAAAATTCAGGACATGCCTATATGCAAGTAGGTAATATTACATTTTGTGTTTATCACAGTTATTAAGGTTCATAGGCTACATCTTGTTTCGACTTATCTGCTGACTAAACATTGTTCATTACTGAAAACTTGCTTTCAGTTTGCTGTGTACAACGTACCCAATAAAAAGGCACATTTATTTCATAGGTATATGTTTTCTGGCTTTGTAGACTCCGAAAGTTAAATATAGTAACCTTACATTCGTCGTTTTTCCAAAATTTTCCAATTTTCTCAACAACCATGCCGATTTCCAGGTTACTGCTTACAAACATATAAGAAATAAGAAATCTTAAGTTCTCAGATTATCACATGAATAACTAACTAACTAACTCTCTAGCCTTCTTAAACCCGAAGGTTCATGGCTGCAGCAACACAGGCCTTCCATATTTCCCTATCTTGAGCAAGATGTATATACTCTATTCCATCCCTACCGATTTCCCTTAGGTCCATCTCAACGTTGTCCCTCCATCTTCGTCTTGGCCTTCCTACAGGTCTCTTACCATCAGGTTTCCCAACAAGAATCCAGAGACCTCCCAAAGTAGTCCCCACCCGGAGATCCGAACGGGGGACTATTTTACCTCCGGAATATTTTACCTTGGGAACATCCATGGCCTTATATTGTTGTTTCTTGACATGTGTTTTTACAGTGCAGAGTTGTCAGCTCTACGCCTAACCCCCAATATGAATGGAGGAACTACTACACAAGACAAAAACACCATCACATGAATGGTAAGCCATATTACTCTTTTTGCTTTGGTTTTTTATTACTCAGTGAAAAATAATGTCAGAAGTAGAACATTTGTGCTGTTTTCAAATTAGTGTTTATTTACAAGACAGGACAAACACATCATGTTTTTTGTTCTTACTAGGAAAGCAATTCTACATTTTGTTCATCTACATCTTCTAATGAATAAGCACAAGAAATTAATAGTAAAAAGTCAATGCATATCTTTACTAAAATTCATATAATTATTATTACCTATTGTATTTCCAAATATGCAGCATATTTTCTCTTAACAGAACTCGTATATCGTTATTTCATATAAATTTAAGCAGTTTAAAAATAATAATGCATTATATGACGTTAAATATGTTAAGAGTTATATATATATATATGTATGCATAGATGTAGTTTGATGTGGCAATTCATCTCTTATGTCCTGATTAATGGTAAATCTTGCTCATACTAGAAAGAAAACAGATCATCGAGTCTCCACTTTGCACTACACAGTATTTCATGTAATAGTGGCATGTTAGGTGAAGAAAGGAATAACTCAGGACGTGCAATATCAAGAGAAGTGTTCATTAAAACTAAAAATAGTCCTAATTAAATACTTTATAGGGATTATATGAACTTGGAGGGGAGTGCTTCATTGGCTTTTGGGGAGATGCGTCATTGGCTTTTGGGGGGAATGCGGAATTGACCATGGGGGGATGGACACCCCTGTCCCTGGTGACAGGAAGTGGGAGAGTGGCTTGCATTCTCTCAACTTATAAAACCACAGGTGGCACACTTGCTACTGAAATATATTGTTCTCAGAAGTAGTAACAGAGTAGTAAAAGTGATAATAAAAATAGTAATAATATGAATAGTATTATCTCTATCTTCACGAAAACATTCCAGACAAGGTCAGAGCTTCCCCTTGCCTCCTCCACACCCCTGTCCCTCAAGATTTGCCACACTACTCCTACGCTTCACAGTTGACACATTGCGCGTTGTACGTATGCGGTTGATTTCGTCTGGTGTATTGTGTATGGATTATTCCTTGCTTATTGGCAACACTTTAGGTGGGTGATGTGATCTTCACTGGACTGTTTTCTTGGCGTTAGCTTTAGTAATGATCAGTTTTATAACAACAATAACGGGCGATGTTCAAGTGCCGTACAAATTCCATAAACATAATTACAAATGTACTCGGAACCTTTGATCGTTAGTTTTTTGTATACACTCGTATCATTCAAGCTCGGAGCGCTCTGATAGCGACTCCCGAGCAGAGCGAACCATTTCTTAGAATCTCGCTCCTTGCTCCGGAACGTGTGCAGCAGCCGGATGTTTGATCAGCTCCGCTCCGAAACCCTGCCCGGGACCCCTGAAGGAAGTGGCCGTAACTGAGATGAGAGGGGAACAAAACGAAACCTTCCCTCAAGCGCGTTCAAAGGCAGAACCGGCAATTGCTCCGGGGACGAAAAGCTTTTGTGTCTTTGGTTAACCTTGTTTCTTTCACACCTATACTCTATACCGGCAATCTTTGCAGCAAGTTCGCGCATAACGGTATAGAAAGAGATAAAGCGAGTGGGCGGAGTGAAGCAGTGGTCGCTGCTGCAAACGACTGGTATCTGCATCCGCGTTTCCCTTCCGTGCACTCACTTCCCCTCTTACTTGTTCATTGGTTGAGCCCTCTCGAGTCACTACCTTCGCAGAGACTTGCTTTCATTCGCTCGCTTCAGAGATTCCTGGGACAGATTATAACATTTGTTGCGTTGTATTTTGTCTCTAGACCTACATTTTGCTAATTTGCAAAATATGCTGTCACTTGAAATTCAATTTTGGGAAACGGTAGAAGACAGAGACGTGAAGGAAGGTGGTGAAAATGCAAGTGTTCGGTTGAAATTTACCTGGTATTATCTTTGATTACGACTCTGCGTTATTAGGATAATAGTTTCATGTTCAAACCAACAATGACTTGGGAACAAGGACACACATATTTTTGACTGACAGTCAAATTGACGATAAGATTTAGAATACCCAAAGACAGGTAAGTAAAACATGTGATAGGAGCCGTGCCCTGTGGCCGAGTGGTTAGCACATCGCGCTGCGACGCCAAGGGTCCCGGGTTCGAATCCCGCTCGGGCTTGGTTGTTTGTCAATGTCCATTCATCAATGTCATTATTTCATCACTCATCTCCATCTTCGCAAGTTAGCCAAGATGCACAAAACGCGAAGTAAAATAAACTAAATCAATCAATAAACCAACCATGTGATAGGATTTCAAATCTCTATCTTAGTTCGTGGCTAAGTGGTTAGTGTAACATACTACGATGGTAGTGGTCCGGCGTTCAAATCCAGCAAAAAGCATGGATGTGTTCTTTGTATCATCATTGTTTTCATCATGCAGACTCTTAGTTTCGATTTTCCAAAGAAGTTTAAAAGTTATGTAAATCTTCTCTAAAGTTAATTGTTTTGAAGGTTCCAAATAATAATTTCTGTTTGAATGGTAGATGTGTGTGACATTAAAGTTCAATACAAAATGTTATTCCCACCTCTAATAGCCTCTTAATTATAAATTTATTCCCATGTAATGCTCATTCAAGAACTAATATTTGCGACTGTTTGAAACATTGCTTTAAATCTTAAATAAAAATAAATTATTTTACTTTAACACAGTGTCACCTCTCGAGAGAATTGATAATTTATACCCATCCAAGAAAATCGTTTAAATTCCGTTTAAAATGTGTTGAACTTCAATTTTCTTATTTTACCTCGCTTGTATATCACGTTTTTTATAATCGTGAAGATGATGAACTGTGATTGGATAAAATTTATAAAGATACACTTGCAAGGAAACTGAGAGCTAACTGGGAACATTTAGTTTCGAGAATGCTAGTATATTAATCAAGAGCTTGACAACTATTGTGGCGTAATATGTGGTAATCCGATAAGACTGTTTTGTGTTGTATTTAGGAGTGTAAGAGTAGTACCAAGGATTACATGTATATTATCCTTGGTAATACTGTAACTCATATTTTTTATTGGATTTTCTATTGTTAACTATATTATTGAAATATTTTCTTGTTTACTACCCGAATATAATACAGCAGATGTGGTAAATTAACGCACCACAATATATAAAATGTCTTGATTTGTTTGTTCTTTCCTCAAAATTAGTTTTCAAGAACTTTTGATTAAAGTTTCTGATGATTTAAATTACCTCTAGTGAAACTTAACAGGTGGTCATAACAGGTGAGTGCTACTACGAGTAACAATCATGGCTGCCGCTTCATGCGTTTGTGGCATCAGCTGACGTCACACATGCTTTCTCTCTATACCCTTCCATACTCTAAGGTCGAAAAACATTGAGTACAAGGAATTTGCTGGGAAACGTCAAAAGAGAGAGATAGACACAAGCAGGATATGAGTATGTGATAAAACAAGCCAACACTTGTGGCAAGTGGTTTCTGATATGCATGTGTCGTCCATCGGAAAGATTTTGTACCGAAATGTACGAAAGAGGCCAAGGTCAGTGGAATTGACAGCTTGCGTAGAACTTGCATTGACTGGGTCAAGAAACATAAATAAGCGGAAAATAGCTGCTAATGTTCACTGTGCAGCTAATCTGTTTTTGTTGTTCCTGATAATTCAGTACACTTTGAAGAATAATAATCTCTAATGTTATTTCTCTTGTTTCATTTTTTAGTCTATTTCTTAGTACTATTATGTTACCTAACACTTAATCCACTAACTAGTACGACAATATTTCATATTAATACAGTTGCATTCCTTCATCATTTATCACACACTATCTTAGTAATGCTGTTTTCCGGGCCAGTACTCGATTCTAACTAAAGAAATAAAAAATAGTCGACTTACAGCACTCGATCCCAGTGGATGATATTCAGCAAACAACTTCCCCCACAAATCATTTCGCATATTTCTGGCAAACAGATCTGTTCCTGCGTTGAAGGAGTTCCGACATTTCCGACACTAAGGCAAAAACTGATATTCTCCCGTCATAAGCGACACTGCTTGGATTTTCCCGTACGATTTCTAATTTGTTTACCAGAATTAGCAACATTTGCATACGTGAAGCAGCAATAGCGTCTCTGAAGAAAGTACTTCCAAGGGCTCAGATCAGTGGTTGTAATTATCACTTTTACCAATGTTTGTGGCGATAGGTGCAGGAGTTGGGACTGACAAACTATTACAAAACAGATCCAAACGTGCGGCTGTGTATAACAATGTGTTCAGCTCTGGCTTACCTCCCTGTGGCTGACGTCGATGATGGATAACTGTGTGTGATGGAAGATGCGCCAAACCACAACATATTGAGAATTTTTTGGGATTATTTCGTTGATCTGTGAATGAACAACTCTGTTTTCGACATTTGCATGTGGAACTGTTCCCAACAGCGGCACAGGACTAACAATGCAGTCGAGGGGTGGAAGCATACAGTTAATGTATTGACGGAAAAGTCAAGTCCTAACGTGTACCAATTAGTGAATACTTTAAGATTAGAAGCTGTGTACAACGACTTCTTATGTGAGAGGAGGGCCTTGGATCTTAAAGGGAAAAGTAGACGACAGGAGTATATTACATTAGATGAGAGACAACAAAGAGCGTTTGCCGACTATGAAATGCATAGAGATCTTAAGCGCTTTTTGAGGAGAATGGCGTACGTTCAGAAATTAGAATGAAAATAGTAAGACGTTGGTTCAACTACAAGAGAAACGACGCATTCTACATTTCTACATTGACAAGGGATTGCAGTCTGCTCCTATACGGACAAGGGATCTAAAAAATCCGTCATTGACAAAGGATAAATACTTTCAGCTTTTAAACACCCAGCTTCCATGATGCCAGTGTGAAGGAAAACTAATAAAGGTTTTAAAAAAACACACCAGCTTCCATGATGCTGCCAGTCCTAAGCCTGGATAAAGTGTGACGGGAAGCTATTTACACTTGTAATGGTCGGATTGACCATTACTGGTTTTGGTATTTTGTATTAATTAATTGCTGGCTAGTTACAAGGTGTAGGGTTAAGTAATATGTATATATATATAACAACGTATAATAAACCAATATAGCCTACTAGAAATGTTATGATTCCAAGAAATAAGGTACTCTCCATTATAAACCAGTTGTATATTCACTTGCTGTACATGTGTAAACGAACCAGGGACTAAAAAATATAAATTGTTATGTGAAACCCCCCTTTTGTAATTCCGGTGCAATATAATCTGCTCGCTTGGCACTCAGGGTGAGGTGAAAGGAGAGATTTGAGGGATTAAAGTAGGAAGTAATCCAGAGGGCCGGATGAAAACAAGGGACAGGGGGCCGACGCTTTCACAGACTTTGTGTCGCAGATGACGGTGTCGCAACTGTCATGGAATATATTTTCCATACAGTGTCGCATATGGCGGCAGTAATGCTGGTGTCGCATACGACGGTGTGGATTCGCGTTGAAAAGTGATTCAAGATATAATGATCGTTATCACATGAGGAATGTGTGCCTTTTACCATTTCCGAAGCCCCGTAGAAACCGTGAAAGATGTGTAAGGTGGTGAAATGCAAATTTTCTTGCTGTAAGAAGGCTTCTCATACGCTTTTCTGAACAGACTCGAATCTGTTTGCCGGGAATTTTTCCTTGAGTACACTGCGTGAAGACGTCATCCATTGGAATTAACAGGAAATAATATATTTTTAACTCCACTGTAATTGTAGTTTTTTATCTCTGTTGAAGGCAGTAATTAAATAAATAATTTCATTGGTTGATAACATTCTTCATATTTATACTTAAACTTGTATTAAATTACAAGAGATTACTTTCTTCATTCTAAAATAGGTTTGCAGCATGGAAGACACTTGTACTGAAAATGGCGCCCTACCAGGGATAGGATGGGCTGATTACCTTGTATTCGGGGTAATGCTGGTGGTGTCATCTGCCGTTGGAGTTTTCTACGGATTCTTTAGGAGGAAGAAAAACACCTCCAATGACTTCTTTCTTGGTGGCAGGAAAATGAGTTATTTGCCAGCGTCTATGTCCATATACGCAACGTAAGCAGATAGTATTAATTGATCATTTTAATATTATGACGCTGACTGAAGTTTCAGTTTGCTTGAAAGGGGAAAATACATGTCATCACATGCGAATACTTTTCTGAATATAACGTTCAGACTGATGATATTATTGATGATATGAAGTTTGAGAGGTGGAAATTATATCTAAATTTTGAGAGAAATATTCGAATAAAAATGTTCAGATAACGTTACTATTTATTAGTAACACCGAAATTCAAATGTAAGAAATGTACAACATATAATCATTTTAGTATTTCTAAAAAACACACATTAATAAACACTGTTCGCAATTATATTTTTTTCAGGCAAAATATTCTACGAACGCACAAATCTGAGTATGGATTTCTGTGGATTAACTACAGTATCAAATTATCTGGAATGTATAACATAGATAGGAAAATATAGCAAACCAAACCTTCTTAAATTCAATTTATTAGCCATGACAGTAAATTATGTCTATATCACAACAATGTCAGTGTTGCTAAATAAACAAGTATTATCCATCTTATTATAGAGTAAAACATTACTGTACATTTGCATCGGCCATTAACTCATTATAGAAATTTAAGGTTTAAAAGATAGCTTGTGATAAGCATTAAGGTTGCAAGTAAGTGATAACAGAAACATTTATATTAATTTGAACTGTCGCAAACATCAATTACATTGTGCTTCACTGATCTAAGTATGAAATTTTTAATATTGAGACATAGTTGTTTATTTACTTTCCAGTTTAACCAATGGAATTATGATACTGGGACTGCCCGTTGAAATATACCTCTTTGGTACACAGATAATTGTACATTGCTTCAATGGATTCATCATCGTGCTTATTGTAGCCTGCTTCTATATGCCTGTATTTCGTAAATTATCGTTGACATCTTCATATGAGGTAAATGTCTGCTATAAAATATATTCTTCAAACTTTCGTTTTACCAGTACTTTACATTCTACTGATTCTAACTATATAAAAATGCTGTGTGTCCTTCATACATTAATGTGTTAAGCTATACAGTTATTCTAGTTTGTCAAACCCAGTTGGATGTGAAAAGCATGAATCAAACTGACTGTATGCTTTGACAAGCTTGCATCAAGCATGCAGTTTTCTTTGACAAGATTGATGCAGGATTGCTGTCATGTTGACACGCGGTAACTAGTTGGCTTGATTCAAACCTGCTGCAAACTTACAGCTTGCCGTTATATGCTTGCTACAAGCTTGTTTACATTACATGAAGAGGTTGTTTCAGGTGTGAAGCAAGCTTACTGTGTTAACTAGGGTTTCTTATATTTGAAAATAAATTTACAATGAAGGATATTCTTTTTTAAAAATTAAATGTATCCCTTAACTTGCAGCATGATATGAGAGAGTGAGACAAAGGAAGAGCAGAAGGGGTGGGGGAGAGAAGAAGAAATTTCTATCTGTCTGCCTCTTTCTTTGGACTTTTCTGTGTGTTTGTATACATATGTGTAATGTATGTGTATGTTCATTTATTTCAGTATCTGAATATAAGGTTCAACAACTTACTGCGCTGCATTGCATCAGGATCATCTATCATAATTGGGGTAAGTTACTGGTACTTCCTTTGCATCCAATAACTCATATATTTGTTGTTGTGGAGTTTGTGTTTTAAGTCTACTTTATGGACAGAAAGGCTAATCGGGACTGGACCTATAGTAAAGTTTGATCCGAACCATTATGTGCCTCCATCGGGTAGACGTCTACCCTTGACCTCTTTGAATTTGACCTTTTTTGATGAGTTTGTGTGGATCCTCTTTTATGAAATTCACTACAGGGACTTTGCATAAAAATTACATTTGTCACGTTTTTTTTTAATAAATCCCTTATTTTTGAAACCTAGTATATTCAAATACTTATATCTCGAAATGAATAGAGCTAGAAATTTGGTTGATTGATTAATTAATTTGACTTCTCATTTTCTGCCATTTTTGGCTATTTTGCGAAGATGACATAATGAAATGAAATTGATAAGTCGACACTCACAAACATACATGCCCAGGCCGGGACTCGAACCCGCGACCCCTGACGTCGTAGCGCGATGTGATAACCACTTCGCCACGGAGGTCTGCTGCTAGAAATTTGTGGATGATGATTCAATATTACGTTTTACATCGTAAAATTAGTATTTGGAAAGCTTTTCGATCAAGTGTGCGATGTGTTGAATTCAAATACACCCTCAATAGATTTTTATCATTTTTTGATATTTTGAGAGTCTATAGTAGCCAGAATTTAGCGATGATGTTTTCCCGTATAAGGGAGAAAATGTATTTTGAAATTAAAACGTAGCAGTTTTGTGTTGGATAAATTTACAAATAATTTCACCAGTGAATAAAACACCACATTCTCTACTTATCAAAAGTATATGTGTGTGCGTAAAAGAGAGACAGAGAGATTATTATATACTAAATTTAAAATCACAATTAATATTTATTTTCAGACTTTGTTTTCTGCTATATCTATATACGCAGCAAGTATGGCATTAAATCAGGGTAAGAAAGTAATTTTATTAAATTCTAAGTTAAAATTCTTTCAGAAAATAAACCATCTTTATCGAATCCGATGGCTCCATGGCCATCCAAGTGTTAGTGTTAAGTGGTCAATTTTCGGACTCGCCACGAAGTCCCCGGGTTCGAATCCTAGACATGAAATGGGTGTTATTTGTGAGTGCCCCTTCAGCAATTAATGTAATCGTCACTCATCCTCAACGTCTCTGTTAGGCAAGGAAAAGCGACTCTATATAACAAAAACACAACATTTATCGCATCCTTTTGTGGTGATAGAACAAACAGTATATCTGAAGGGTTGAGTTCTTCCTGCCTCAAAATTTGTAGGTCAAATTGGACAAGTCCACTTTATGCTCAGATATACTGATCGAGACTAGAATGACAGTCGAAATTATGATGTGCCTCTATTAGGAATCGAACCCGACACTCCTCGATTGAAACGCAACAGCATTAGCTCTATTCCGAAGAACTTATTTCTCACAAAATTACTGATTGTTTATGGGATACGTTTCTTTCTGTTCAATTAAAGATTCCGTTAATAGCTGTGCGTCTGCTGTGAAACACAATTATAGTATCTAGGGTGTCTCAAAAGTAATAATTCAAACTGACACAGGTGGAAAGTACACAATACTAGTAGCAAGGAAGTCTCATGGTACATGGTTCTGCAAACGAGCCGTTTTCGAGATAACTGCGAAAGTGTGGTTACAAGCCGCCACCGACTTCATTGTTTGTAAACGTCGTACTAGTTTGTAAAATGCTAATAATACAGTGATAATAATGTTCTTCGAGGCGCTGATGTACCGTACCCTTGTAAATGTGCGACTCTCGGAGTGCCTTCGAGCAGGGTATTTTTCTTGGTACAAGCGTGAAGACTCCCGTGCATTGTGGTTAGCAAAATCATATATGAATGCATTTCCGCATACTCTTTGTTGCTGTAAGTTTACATTTTCACTACGCAGTGAAGCACAACTGACGTGACTCCCACAGTATGACTAGACTGTGTACTGATTGTATCCATCCTGTATGATTACAACGCCACCTCTCGGAAATCTTCTATTTTGTTAACAAAGAGCAAACCTCGGAACGCGCAAGGAGTAAAGTAATCGGTGTTTACAAAATGCAATCAGTGACGGTTTCTAACCACACATTCGCACACATTATTAGCATTTTACCAATTAGAACGACGTTTACAAACAATGAAGTCAATGGCGGCTTGTTATCACACATTCGCGATTGTCTCGAAAACGTATCGTTTGCAGACCCATGTTTGTTGAGACTTTTTGCTTCTATTATCGTGTGCTTTCACCTGTGTCAGTTTGCGCTATTACTTATGAGACACCCTGTATAGGGCTTGCCAAGCGGATTTTCTCTAGAGAATGGTCAGAGCATCGAGTCCCATCGCCGATGTTTTACGGTTTTGGAGACAGGAGTGCGCTTAATTTTGTTTTTCAAATATCTCTGCAGTTTGTCATCGCGATGCTGGGTCAGCGCCGAAATTCTGAAGTAAGCTCGAGAATCGAATCCGGGATCGCGCGCGCGAGAGGTGAACGCTAGCGAAACGACAATGTGGAAGTTCATATATGTTACATGCTATATATAATGTTATTGAAGAAAAATCTTTAATTTTTACTCAGAGTGCAATTTGGAAGGTTGTTATTGTTGTACTTATTGGTCTTTTCAAGGTTATGTAGATTATGTAAGAATCTTAGAAATATCAGTTTGGAAATATATAACTACGAACCGAGTGTCAAAGAATACATGCTTAAAAATAATACTTAGAATTACGTTAAAGCATTATTTAAAATTAGATAAATACTAATGGAGTATGAACCGTATGAACTTACATAAAATGTCAGTTACGTAGAAAGAATCACTGTGTAGTGTTTTTGCGACGCAATTACACGTGATGGTGTAGTAGTAAGATCGTCGGCTTGTAATCAAGGGGTCCTGAGTTCCTCACCTTTCAAACTTATCTTATCATTGACAAGTAGCACCTAACATGTGGGCTCCAAATTTACACTTACAAACATAAATACAGTAAGTAACCTCCCAGGTGAAAAATTATCAATAAACCTTTATAGCGAACTATCTACAACCAATAAAATTAGAAGTATGTTTTTTCTAGTAATTTTAATAAAGAAGTAATTACATCGATTTGAACATTTAGCGATCCATAATGGTTTTAAACATAAAACGTAGAAGTATAAAAGTATATACTATTGGCGCGATAAATGATGAACCCCCCTCAGGCAGATTTGCCTACACTTAAAACTTGCTCAACATGCCCATATCAGCTTTTTGCTCAAGTGTGGAACCCTGTCTAATCCAAGATTTTTGTAAAAATGCCCTCGGGAATTTCCCGTGAAAGTATGACACCCCTCAGATTGATTTGCCTACACTTATAAAAGGCACTTCTGTGAGATTGTTGTCCATAAATTTGTTAAAAATATGCCCCTCTTGATATTTTTTTTGGATACACTTAAAACTAAGCCAAGATACACACACACACCCACACCTACACACACACACACACACACACACACAAAGCATATTGTTGAACCCAACTGATATATTTATTAAGTATAGAGTTTTGATTTGAACCCCAAGAAATTTTATATAAATACCAAAGCCAAAAAATATTAACACACATACGCACACACACACACTAAATATACAAAACACACTGCTGAACCCAACTGATATTTTTTTATTAAGCATAGAATTTTGATTTGAACCCCAAGAAATTTTATATAATAAACATAACAAAATTCTAATATTTATTTTTGTTTAACAGGTACAACAAGTTCTGAGCACATAAGCAGTTTCTGAGGAATACATGGCAGCAGCAGCAGCAAGCAAGTAACTTATAGAAGGCAGTGTGTATCCTATCTAATTGCATGGATAATCTTGACACAGGATTTTTTGAGAGAAGATGTATTTCAAAATACATAAAATCTAAGTCACTTGTTGATGATTTAAAGCTTAGATTCTTTGGCCTGTCCGAGTATGACCTGTTTACAGTGCAAAATGAAACTGAAATGCAGTGGGTGCTTGCCAGTGACAGGCCATTCCAATGCCTATTTCTCAATTTTATCAGCAAATTTGAAAGGCTTGTATACAACAAGTACAAGAGAATTGTTGGATTGTTTGTTAATTTTTATACAGACAGGTGCCATTATTATTTAAGGTTGAAATTGTTTGACAATTATTGGTTCAACAATTGCTATGAGCATTGTTTAGAGTATAGGATGCCTATGATTGCATCTCAGAGTTTAAATTGGAGACATTATAAATATTCAAATAAAATTATTAACAGGATATCTAAAGATAAGAAGATTGAATTTGTTACAACTGATAATGGGAATTTGTACAGTGGTGAAGATTTCAATCCAGAGTTTGTATCATATTCCAACTATATATATTTGAATGAGCTTGTCATGTATTTTATAAGGCAAAAATTTAGAGATTGCACTTATGATTGTATTGTTGAGGCACTGGGGCAGAATAATTTGCATGACATATGCAACTGTGGGAGAGTTTTGTCCAGCCTCTCAGTGTGATTTCAGGCACAGGAATCTGGCAGTTGGGAATCAACCCGCAGCAGGCAGCCCTGATTATTTCAGCAGAGACAGCAATCAAGGTAAATAAATATTTGCTGCAAGTGTAATTTAATTCTCTTCTCATCAGTGTAACACATTTCCTGTCTTATGCAGTTCCAAATCCCTGCCCCATCAGTGCTGTAGAAATATCAGCCAGGCTCGGGTCTGTATGCAGGAAGAGGCAAGACATTTGTTTGAAATCTGTTTTGAAGCCTGTACCTAATCACAGCACAGCTCTGTCAGAGATAGGGACAATGAGTAATATCTGTAATTAATAATTCAGTAATCATTTCTAACAAGTTTAATTTTCAATAGGCTCTTCTCATCAGTGAGATTATATAATGACTTGGTGGCCGCGGTGGCTCAGTCGGTAACGCGTCTGACTACCATGCTAAAGGTCCCGGGTTCGATCCCCGGCCGGTTCAAATCCGGGAACTTTTCTAACGGTGGAAGCGGCCCCGGCGCCCACCCAGCGTCGAATAACATGGGTACCTGGGGGAAACCCTGGGGGGTAAAGGCGGTCAGGGGCGTGATGCTGATCACATCACCCCCACTCACGACCGGATCAAGAAAGTGTGGGGCGTTACCCCCACACCCCCTATATGCCTTCATGGCGTGGTGCTATGCACAGGGGAACACTTTACCTTTACCTTTTACCTCTTCTCATCAGTGTAACACATTTCCTGTCTTATGCAGTTCCAAATCCCTGCATAGCAGTGCTGTAGCCAGGCTCGGGTCTGTATGTAGGAAGAGGCATAGTTGAAATCTGCTTGGGTTTAATTTTTTGAAGCCTGTACCTCATCACAGCATAGCTCTGTCAGAGGATAGGGACATTGAGTATAAAATCTGTAATCAATAAGTCAGTAATCAATTCTAACAAGTTTATTTTTTAATAGGATTTTCTCATCAGTGTAACAAATTTCCTGTCTTGTTTCACATGCAGTTCAAAATCCCTGCCCCATCAGTGCTGTAGAAATATGAGCCAGGCTCGGGTCTGTATGTAGGAAGAGGCAAGACATTTGTTTGAAATCTGCTTGGGTATAATTTTCTGAAGCCTGTACCTAATCACAGCACAGCTCTGTCAGAGATAGGGACATTGAGTATAAAATCTGTAATCAATATTGTCAGTAATCAATTCTAACAAGTTTAATTCTCTTCTCATCAGTGTAACAAATTTCCTGTCTTGTTTCACATGCAAATCCCTGCTCATCAGTGCTGCAGCCAGGCTTGGGTCTGTATGCAGGAAGAGGCAAGATATTTGTTTGAAATCTGCTTGGGTATAATTTTCTGAAGCCTGTACCCATCACAGCATAGCTCTGTCAGAGATAGGGACATTGAGTAATAATTAATAATTATTCTTGTCAGTAATCAATTCTAACAAGTTTAATTTTTAATAGGTTCTTCTCATCAGTGTAACAAATTTCCTGTCTCATGCAGTTCCAAATCCCTACCCATCATCAGTGCTGTAGAAATATCAGCCAGGCTCGGGTCTGTATGCAGGAAGAGGCAAGACATTTGTTTGAAATCTGCTTGGGTATAATTTTCTGAAGCCTGTACCTAATCACAGCACAGCTCTGTCAGAGTGTAACAAATTTCCTGTCTTGTTTGACATGCAGTTCCAAATCCCTGCCCAGCAGTGCTGCAGCCAGGCTCGGGTCTGTATGCAGGAACAGGCATAATATTTGTGAAATCTGCTTGGGTATAATTTTCTGAAGCCTGTACCCATCACAGCACAGCTCTGTCAGAGATAGGGACATTGAGTAATATCTGTAATCAATAATTAATAATTATTCTTGTCAGTAATCAATTCTAACAAGTTTAATTTTTAATAGGCTCTTCTCCTGTCCTGTTTCACATGCAGTTCCAAATCCCTGCCCATCAGTGCTGTAGAAATATCTTCCAGGCTCGGGTCTGTGTGTAGGAACAGACAAGATATCTGCTTGGGCATAATTTTTTGAAGCCTGTACCCATCACAGCATAGCTCTGTCAGAGATAGGGACATTGAGTATGTATTATTACTGCACCTGCCCCATCTAACATGTTGCTGTGTTTCTTCAATACATTAGTCATAATCAATAAAATATTCAGAACAAACCTCTATAAGATATGACAACCTGCAACAATCTGGATGTATGAGATGTTTTATTTTCTGTATTTTTCAGGCTCTCTTGTTACAATCTTGTTTCTCTCTCCAACATTGCCATCACTATAATTCCACATGTTCTATGCTAACAACTTCAAACCTGAAAACATATCTGTAATCAATAATTAATAATTATTCTTGTCAGTAATCAATTCTAATATTTAATTTTTAATAGGTTCTTCTCATCAGTGTCCTGTCTTGTTTCACATGCAGTTCCAAATCCCTGCCCATCAGTGCTGCAGCCAGGCTCTGGGTCTGTGTGCAGGAAGTTTGTAGTTAAAATCTGCTTGGGTATAATTTTTTGAAGCCTGTACCTCATCACAGCATAGCTCTGTCAGAGATAGGGACATTGAGTATAAAATTATTACTGCACTATATTTTAAAACCTGCCCCATCTAACATTGCTGTGTTTCTTCATAATCAATAAAATATTCAGAACAAACCTCTATAAGATATAACAACCTGCAACAATCTGGATGTATGAGATGTTTTATTTTCTGTATTTTTCAGGCTCTCTTGTTACAATCCTGTTTCTCTCTTCAACATTGCCATCACTATAATAATATCTGCCACATGTTCTATGTTAACAACTTCATAATCGATGCAAAAAAAATAAACCTGAAAACATATCTGTAATCTAATCAATTCTAACATTTAATTTTCAATAGGCTCTTCTCCTGTCTTGTTTTACATACAGTTCCATCCCTGCTCATCAGTGCTGTAGAAATATCAGCCAGGCTCGGGGGTCTGTGTGTAGGAACAGGCAAGATATTTGTTTGAAATCTGCTTGGGTATAATTTTCTGAAGCCTGTACCTAATAACAGAATCACAGCATAGATCTGTCAGAGATAAGAACATTGAGTAATATCTGTAATCAACAATTAATAATTATTCTTGTCAGTAATCAATTCTAACAAGTTTAATTTTTAATACGCTCTTCCTGTCTTGTTTTACATACAGTTCCAAATGCCCATCAGTGCTGTAGAAATATCATCCAGGCTCGGGTCTGTGTGCAGGAAGAGGCATGATACCTGCAGTGGTACATAAAATTTTGAAATCTGCTTGGGTATAATTTTCTGAAGCCTGTACCTCATCACAGCACAGCTCTGTCAGAGATAGGGACATTGAGTATAAACTTAATTGAAAACATATCTGTAATCAATAAGTCACTAACAAGTTTAATTCTTAATAGGCTCTTCTCTGTGTTGTTTCACATGCAGTTCCATCCTGCCCATCAGTGCTGTAGAAATATCAGCCAGGCTCGGGGGGTCTGTATGCAGGAACAGGCATAGTTGAAATCTGCTTGGGTATAATTTTCTGAAGCCTGTACCTAATAATAACATCACAGCACAGCTCTGTCAGAGACAGGGACATTGAGTATAAACTTTATTGTGAAAACATATCTGTAATCAATAATCCTTATTCTTGTCAGTAATCAATTCCTTTTTATTAGTGTAACAAATTTCCTGTCTTGTTTCACATGCAGTTCCATCCCTGCCCATCAGTGCTGTAGAAATATCAGCCAGGCTCGGGGGGTCTGTATGCAGGAACAGGCATAGTTGAAATCTGCTGTGGTGTAATTTTCTGAAGCCTGTACCTAATAATAACATCACAGCACAGCTCTGTCAGAGACAGGGACATTGAGTATAAACCTCTATAAGATATGACAACCTGCAACAATCTGGATGTATGAGATGTTTTATTGTTTTTATGTTTCTGTATTTTTCAGGTTCTCTCTTGTTACAATCTCATTGCCCTGCCACATGTTCTATGATTATATGCTCTAACAACTTATCTATAATCAATAATAATTTTTCTTGTCAGTAGCTCTTCTCATCAGTGTAACAAATTTCCTGTCTTGTTTCACATTTCCAAATCCCTTCACATCACTGCTCAGCCAGGCTCGGGTCTGTATGCAGGAAGAGGCAAGATATTTGTTTGAAATCTGCTCTGAAGCCTGTACCTCATCACAGCACAGCTCTGTCAGAGATAGGGACATATATCTATAATCAATAATTCTCAATAATCAATTCTAACAAGTTTAATTTTCTTCTCATCAGTGTAACAAATTTCCTTCTTGTTTTACATGCAGTTCCAAATCCCTTCACATCAGTGCTCAGCCAGGCTCGGGTCTGTATGCAGGAAGAGGCAAGATATTTGTTTGAAATCTGTTCTGAAGCCTGTACCTCATCACAGCACAGCTCTGTCAGAGATAGGGACATTGAGTATAAATTTAATTATATTCAGAACAAACCTCTATAAGATATGACAACCTGCAACAATCTGGATGTATGAGATGTTTTGTTTCTGTATTTTTCAGGCTCTCTTGTTACAATCTTGTTTCTCTCTGCAACATTGCCATCACTATAATAATATCTGCCACATGTTCTATCTAACAACTTCATAATCGATGCAAAAAAATAAACCTGAAAACATATCTGTAATCAATAATAATCTTGTCAGTAATTAATTCTAACTCATCAGTGTAACAAATTTCCTGTCTTGTTTCACATTTCCCAATCCCTTCACATCACTGCTCAGCCAGGCTCGGGTCTGTATGCAGGAAGAGGCAAGATATTTGTTTGAAATCTGCTCTGAAGCCTGTACCTCATCACAGCACAGCTCTGTCAGAGATAGGGACATATATCTATAATCAATAATTCTCAATAATCAATTCTAACAAGTTTAATTTTCTTCTCATCAGTGTAACAAATTTCCTTCTTGTTTTACATGCAGTTCCAAATCCCTTCACATCAGTGCTCAGCCAGGCTCGGGTCTGTATGCAGGAAGAGGCAAGATATTTGTTTGAAATCTGCTCTGAAGCCTGTACCTCATCACAGCACAGCTCTGTCAGAGATAGGGACATTGAGTATAAATTTAATTATATTCAGAACAAACCTCTATAAGATATGACAACCTGCAACAATCTGGATGTATGAGATGTTTTGTTTCTGTATTTTTCAGGCTCTCTTGTTACAATCTTGTTTCTCTCTGCAACATTGCCATCACTATAATAATATCTGCCACATGTTCTATCTAACAACTTCATAATCGATGCAAAAAAATAAACCTGAAAACATATCTGTAATCAATAATAATCTTGTCAGTAATTAATTCTAACTCATCAGTGTAACAAATTTCCTGTCTTGTTTCATATTTCCAAATCCCTGCCCATCAGTGCTGTAGAAATATCATCCAGGCTTGGGTCTGTGTGCAGGAAGAGGCAAGATATTTGTTTGAAATCTGCTTGGGTATAATTTTCTGAAGCCTGTACCTAATAATAGCATCACAGCATAGCTCTGATAGAGAAGCAGCTATTATAAATATACATATAATGCAGATATTTGTGAAAATATTGACAGGCAAGACAGTGACCCTGGAGGTAAATCCAGAAGACACTGTTGCTGCTTTATAGCTGCTGCTGATAATCTGATTCTGATATTTTCCACCATTGTTCCTATATAAACGTTTCAACATATGTTGCAGATATTATTATAGTGATGGCAATGTTGAAGAGAGAAACAAGATTGTAACAAGAGAGCCTGAAAAATACAGAAAATAAAACATCTCATACATCCAGATTGTTGCAGGTTGTCATATCTTATAGAGGTTTGTTCTGAATATTTTATTGATTATGAAGAAACACAGCAATGTTAGATGGGGCAGGTTTTAAAATTTAGTGCAGTAATAATTTTATACTCAAAGTCCCTATCTCTGACAGAGCTATGCTGTGATGAGGTACAGGCTTCAAAAAATTATACCCAAGCAGATTTTAACTACAAACTTCCTGCACACAGACCCAGAGCCTGGCTGCAGCACTGATGGGCAGGGATTTGGAACTGCATGTGAAACAAGACAGGACACTGATGAGAAGAACCTATTAAAAATTAAATATTAGAATTGATTACTGACAAGAATAATTATTAATTATTGATTACAGATATGTTTTCAGGTTTGAAGTTGTTAGCATAGAACATGTGGAATTATAGTGATGGCAATGTTGGAGAGAGAAACAAGATTGTAACAAGAGAGCCTGAAAAACACAGAAAATAAAACATCTCATACATCCAGATTGTTGCAGGTTGTCATATCTTATAGAGGTTTGTTCTGAATATTTTATTGATTATGACTAATGTATTGAAGAAACACAGCAACATGTTAGATGGGGCAGGTGCAGTAATAATACATACTCAATGTCCCTATCTCTGACAGAGCTATGCTGTGATGGGTACAGGCTTCAAAAAATTATGCCCAAGCAGATATCTTGTCTGTTCCTACACACAGACCCGAGCCTGGAAGATATTTCTACAGCACTGATGGGCAGGGATTTGGAACTGCATGTGAAACAAGACTGGAGAAGAGCCTATTAAAAATTAAACTTGTTAGAATTGATTACTGACAAGAATAATTATTAATTATTGATTACAGATATTACTCAATGTCCCTATCTCTGACAGAGCTGTGCTGTGATGGGTACAGGCTTCAGAAAATTATACCCAAGCAGATTTCACAAATATTATGCCTGTTCCTGCATACAGACCCGAGCCTGGCTGCAGCACTGCTGGGCAGGGATTTGGAACTGCATGTGAAACAAGACAGGAAATTTGTTACACTCTGACAGAGCTGTGCTGTGATTAGGTACAGGCTTCAGAAAATTATACCCAAGCAGATTTCAAACAAATGTCTTGCCTCTTCCTGCATACAGACCCGAGCCTGGCTGATATTTCTACAGCACTGATGATGGGTAGGGATTTGGAACTGCATGAGACAGGAAATTTGTTACACTGATGAGAAGAACCTATTAAAAATTAAACTTGTTAGAATTGATTACTGACAAGAATAATTATTAATTATTACTCAATGTCCCTATCTCTGACAGAGCTATGCTGTGATGGGTACAGGCTTCAGAAAATTATACCCAAGCAGATTTCAAACAAATATCTTGCCTCTTCCTGCATACAGACCCAAGCCTGGCTGCAGCACTGATGAGCAGGGATTTGCATGTGAAACAAGACAGGAAATTTGTTACACTGATGAGAAGAGAATTAAACTTGTTAGAATTGATTACTGACAATATTGATTACAGATTTTATACTCAATGTCCCTATCTCTGACAGAGCTGTGCTGTGATTAGGTACAGGCTTCAGAAAAATATACCCAAGCAGATTTCAAACAAATGTCTTGCCTCTTCCTACATACAGACCCGAGCCTGGCTCATATTTCTACAGCACTGATGGGGCAGGGATTTTGAACTGCATGTGAAACAAGACAGGAAATTTGTTACACTGATGAGAAGATCCTATTAAAAATTAAACTTGTTAGAATTGATTACTGACTTATTGATTATAGATTTTATACTCAATGTCCCTATCCTCTGACAGAGCTATGCTGTGATGAGGTACAGGCTTCAAAAAATTAAACCCAAGCAGATTTCAATTATGCCTCTTCCTACATACAGACCCGAGCCTGGCTACAGCACTGCTATGCAGGGATTTGGAACTGCATAAGACAGGAAATGTGTTACACTGATGAGAAGAGCCTATTGAAAATTAAACTTGTTAGAAATGATTACTGAATTATTAATTACAGATATTACTCATTGTCCCTATCTCTGACAGAGCTGTGCTGTGATTAGGTACAGGCTTCAAAACAGATTTCAAACAAATGTCTTGCCTCTTCCTGCATACAGACCCGAGCCTGGCTGATATTTCTACAGCACTGATGGGGCAGGGATTTGGAACTGCATAAGACAGGAAATGTGTTACACTGATGAGAAGAGAATTAAATTACACTTGCAGCAAATATTTATTTACCTTGATTGCTGTCTCTGCTGAAATAATCAGGGCTGCCTGCTGCGGGTTGATTCCCAACTGCCAGATTCCTGTGCCTGAAATCACACTGAGAGGCTGGACAAAACTCTCCCACAGTTGCATATGTCATGCAAATTATTCTGCCCCAGTGCCTCAACAATACAATCATAAGTGCAATCTCTAAATTTTTGCCTTATAAAATACATGACAAGCTCATTCAAATATATATAGTTGGAATATGATACAAACTCTGGATTGAAATCTTCACCACTGTACAAATTCCCATTATCAGTTGTAACAAATTCAATCTTCTTATCTTTAGATATCCTGTTAATAATTTTATTTGAATATTTATAATGTCTCCAATTTAAACTCTGAGATGCAATCATAGGCATCCTATACTCTAAACAATGCTCATAGCAATTGTTGAACCAATAATTGTCAAACAATTTCAACCTTAAATAATAATGGCACCTGTCTGTATAAAAATTAACAAACAATCCAACAATTCTCTTGTACTTGTTGTATACAAGCCTTTCAAATTTGCTGATAAAATTGAGAAATAGGCATTGGAATGGCCTGTCACTGGCAAGCACCCACTGCATTTCAGTTTCATTTTGCACTGTAAACAGGTCATACTCGGACAGGCCAAAGAATCTAAGCTTTAAATCATCAACAAGTGACTTAGATTTTATGTATTTTGAAATACATCTTCTCTCAAAAAATCCTGTGTCAAGATTATCCATGCAATTAGATAGGATACACACTGCCTTCTATAAGTTACTTGCTTGCTGCTGCTGCTGCCATGTATTCCTCAGAAACTGCTTATGTGCTCAGAACTTGTTGTACCTGTTAAACAAAAATAAATATTAGAATTTTGTTATGTTTATTATATAAAATTTCTTGGGGTTCAAATCAAAATTCTATGCTTAATAAAAAAATATCAGTTGGGTTCAGCAGTGTGTTTTGTATATTTAGTGTGTGTGTGTGCGTATGTGTGTTAATATTTTTTGGCTTTGGTATTTATATAAAATTTCTTGGGGTTCAAATCAAAACTCTATACTTAATAAAAAAATATCAGTTGGGTTCAGCAGTGTGTTTTGTATATTTAGTGTGTGTGTGTGCGTATGTGTGTTAATATTTTTTGGCTTTGGTATTTATATAAAATTTCTTGGGGTTCAAATCAAAACTCTATACTTAATAAAAATATCAGTTGGGTTCAACAATATGCTTTGTGTGTGTGTGTGTGTGTGTGTGTGTGTGTGTGTAGGTGTGGGTGTGTGTGTGTATCTTGGCTTAGTTTTAAGTGTATCCAAAAAAAATATCAAGAGGGGCATATTTTTAACAAATTTATGGACAACAATCTGACAGAAGTGCCTTTTGTAAGTGTGGACAAATCAATCTGAGGGGGCTCATCATTTCACAGGAACTTCCCGAGGGCATTTTTACAAAAATCTTGGATTAGACAGGGTTCCACACTTGAGCAAAAAGCTGATATGGGCATGTTGAGCAAGTTTTAAGTGTAGGCAAATCTGCCTGAGGGGGGTTCATCATTTATCGCGCCAATAGTATATACTTTTATACTACTAAACGTTGTGATGAAATCGGATTCTAATGGTAATTAATCAGACATAAATTATCACCATTATTAACTCGTTACAAATTTATCACGAATATACTAAAGGAATCACTGCCCCTTATTTTAACTTATGATCTTTGCAATTTGAATATACTTACTATATCGCTAGTGATGTGATTTTAACTATTTCTAATAATTGGTATTTAACTTGTTTCAGTGACTGGATGGAATATTTACGTGGTTATTTCCATTACATTTGGTGTGTGCATACTTTACACGTCAGTGGTAAGCATAAGAAACGTCGATACATAATTAAAATAATATGTGAAATTATTAACAAGATTACAGTTTTTTTTACCAGTGATTAAGGTTATTAGAAGCTGTACTTTAGATAAATTGTTTCAGTGTTGCGCTTACCAATTTCAGACACGTTTGTGCAGATTGCAACATTAAAATTACACGTGGAAATTGAATGATGGTTTCTTTTACTTTGTAACTCATTAATAACCAAAATGTCACTTACCATGTTTTAACCCCAATCCATTCAATTAACAATAATTTATTATGTATAATTTGTGTACAAGATAATTTACAACCGAAAGTAACTGTAAAAGTAACTGAGTTACTCTTGGAACCAGTAACTGCAACTGTAACTCAGATTCTTTTAAAAGTAACTTTCCTAGCACTGCTAACAAGTTTATGAGTGCCGAAGTACATGTGCACATATCCCATTGCTTTCTAGGGTGGAATCAGGGCAGTGATGTGGACAGACACTTTGCAAGCGCTAATCATATGTGGAGCTCAAATAGCAATCATCATTCGAGGAACCAGCAACGTTGGAGGAGTTTTCGAAGCATGGAAACGCAACGAAGATTTTGGACGAATTGAATTTTTCAAGTAACACAATTTCTTTTATTATGGCTATTAAAATTATTGCATGTTCATTTTCAAGTTTTTATGTTAACCGCAACGATAGGGATGATATCACAAGGACTATCATAGTCGAAATGAAGTGTCGAACCTTCACCACTTCCTCATATAGTAGTGACTAGCACAACACAAAGACGAAGCTAGTAGACTTGGTACCAGGAATCAAAAAACCTCATTTGTCACTAACACATTGCTTTGATCTGCAAACGTGTCTTTTTATTATACTTTGAGGCTATTAGTATGGTGGAATTAGCTAAAATTTTGCTCCAACCCGGAATTAAATACTAGAGAAAATATTTTTCCAGGAATGTTCACCAGCGTTAGGACAGATCAAATGAAAAATGCCAAAAGGTGGAAATTTGAAGAAATAATTCTACAATTCTATATACGAAGTTCGGTCAACAAGTATGAACTTTTGCTGTAATCTTCTCTGGATTGGCAACACTGATTTTTGCCTAGGCGTGCCAATGGAGTGAACAATTGTCATTGATTGTGTATATTTAACCTTCTTCACAATCATGTTTTCTTTTCTTGTTGTTTTTCAGGGTAAAAATGACCGGATCTGTGACTGTGACTGTACATGTTTTTTTTTTTTGTATAAGCAATGTGGCAGTTTTAATTATGAAATACTTTCTTACCATGGCTATTTTCATTTCGCAGCCTCGACCTTGACCCAACAGTAAGATTCACATTCTGGACCACCTTTGTGGGAGGCATGGTACATGCTATTTCGTTTCTTGTGGCCAACCAGGGAGTGATTCAGCGGTATCTCTCAGTTCCCACACTGAAGACAGCGCACTGGTGAGTTTGTTTCCACTAAGATACAATAGGAAGCTTGAGGCTATTATTAAAATATTAGTAAATACTAAATACCATATTAAAAGTAAAAGATTCCTCTCTACCTGTCAATTTACAAACACGGGATGCTATCGTTATTTTTTTTTTACTTAATTTGAGTATTTTCTCATACATAAAGAGAGATAATGATTATACATTGAAGTGTGTATGAACTTCAGTTTTAAGTCCACTTTATGCGCAGGGAGGATAATCGGTACTGAACATACAGTTTAAAAGTGGGATCCGATCTACCATGTTCTTCCCCCGGGTATTGAACCAGGGATGCCTTAATTACAGCGATAGTACCAATACACTATCAGTCAGACCCATACATTGCAGTTGACTGTACCATATATATGGATATCAGTGACATATACTGGGTTAAGAACCTGGGCTATTGCACCATATCATAGTGTTCCAATGGACAAAAATTTGCTGGTGGGGGTGTTTTTGTTTTTTTAATCATTTGGGGTGGCAGGTTGAAGTGATGTGACTCTGATTAAAAATATATACCTCATAAATAAAACATGGATCTACACTGTCAGTAAGGAAAGGATATCAAGAATTTCATTCTTATTTGCATAAATGAAAGGCCCATATTGTGAAATATTATGTAGGCCTATATACGAGAATAAAAATAAAATTTCAACTTACCTATTTTCATGATTTTAAGTTTGGCGCAGTGGTTACGTAGTTTCCTTTAATCTAAGGGGTCCCGGGTTCGATACATGGTGGTTTAGATACCACTTTAACTGTAGGTCCGATCCTCATTAGCTTATCTGTTCATAAAGTGGACATACAAGAAAAATCCACAACGATTTGGAGCTTATCGTCATTCGTAAGTCGAATAGACAGCTTGTTAATTATGTGCCTCGTTTCAGTTCAACACAGCACATATCATTCACAAAAATACAATCGACTCACTACTGTATTCACACGCTGGCTGTAAATAAATTCCACGCACCAAGACCACTCGACGCGATCTAGACTAGATCTGGTCCTTCATTTCGGTAATTTTTAGATGCACTCATAAACTATTCCCTCTCAGCCAACAATTGTCTACTCCCCACTGTATCTCTAGTTGTTTGAAGTTAAACGACCTCTTTTTCAACTCCTCTGCAAGCGTTCAATGGTGTTCTTTTCCCTCCATGTGACACACTTCTCCCTTTCTGCGATAATTTGGCTTCAAAATTCCCTATTCCTGGGAAAATTACATGCTGGGAAAAATTGTTTTGCAACATTGACCCAGGCTGTTGAGGAAGTTCAGAGGGTTTTTCCCCCGCCATATGGAACCCTGTTCTCTCTCCTGTAACAGTTGGCTCCACAATTCCCCGATCCTGGGGAAATTACATGCTGGGAAACATTGGTTTGCAACATTGATTGGGGTGCTGTCAAGCTTGACCACGGTAACCCCCGTGGAGTTGCCCGCCGGCGATGGGCCAGCCGTCTCGCGAATTCAAAGAAAGTGGGCAATGTTTCCAACTCCTCTAAGAATTCAGGTTCATCTTCTTATTGAAATGAACAATTTTATGTACATTTTCTGATAGATATTTTTTGTGTATTTTATTCACTGAGTCTGGGCTTCGCAGATAGCCTAGATAGCCCCGTATATACGCCTCTAATAGATATTTAGAAATAGTTACATTAGTTAAATATGTAATGCCTTAAGACTTTAACTTTAAAATTACATTATTTCAATTAATGACCGTTAAGACTTTAACATTAAAATTACCTTAGTTAACTATGGAATGTCCGTTATAGTTTAGTTAACTATTCAATGGTTAAGTGTGAGCTGTTCCACATTTTGGTGGCAACTCAGTTGGTTATTTTTTAGATTGTAGAACAGCATTAGTGATGAAAGAAGGTGGTGTTAGGTATGGAGAGGGGGAGCAATAACTTTCATTATACCCCTCAACATCACATCTAAATTCTGTACGTTTGAGGTAGAGAGAGGCAGTCTTGAAGCAGACTGGCGTTCAAGTTTTGATTTTAATGATAACATCCGAATGTAGTTTTTTTGGATGTTCAGAAAAGTATACCTCACTGATTTTCATTTAGGCACTTACGTGTTGAGGTTATCCAGAACTCTAAATAGTTCAGAGATAATGTAGTAATGTTTGATGAATTTTTATACAAGTACAGGTTTTTACAATACTTTTAGATTGAAGTTAATAATGAATAATTCTTTCTACGCAGGTCTCTTGTAACAGGATCGATGTTAGTTGGATCCTCCCTTCTCATGAGTTCATACGTTGCCATCTTGTTGTTTGCGAAGTACTACGACTGTGATCCATTAGCTGCTAAAGTAAGAATCTCTCTCTCTCTCTCTCTCTCTCTCTCTTTCTAGTCGATATTCATACTTCATGCTTTTGCTAACTAACTTATATCCTCTGGGATATACGGGAAGCCCAGCCACAACCGCTAATGTACGCAGCATTTATTTCGGAGGGGTTCGGAATTGTAGACGTGGATATTACATATCTGATAATAACGTAATTTTAAAGATGATTTCGAGAACATTCAGAATAATATTCCGCATATTTATTAATGAAGTAATTAAATTTTGGGTAACATTATAGTATAGGGGTTCTTCAAATTTACAGGAGAAAGTACTTACGGAAATCACGCTGTTTCTGCTGCCGCCATTTGCTTTCTGCACGAGAGTACAATGTTCCGTGTGTTAAGGTGATGCAACACCATAGTCAGTGTTTCAGCCTCGCGGTATTTTCACTAGAACATGACGTGTCGAGTATTTTTTTCTTTCTTAACTATCCTTGCCTAACCTAACTTAACCTAACCTAATCTTACGGAAAATGGTTTTTGGGGCTAACGTCAATGGTTTTGGGGGTTAACGTCAATGGTTTTTGGGGCTAACGTCAATGGTTTTTGGGGCTAACGTCAATGGTTTGTGGGGCTAACGTCAATGGTTTGTGACGTATTAGCATAATTTCAAATCCGGGCACGAAAGTAGATATTTTCCGGTGAACGAGATTGCAGCACTGCATAAATCGACATAACACTCGCACAACGCGCCCTGAACCAGTACGCTATCGCCCTCCATAATGTGTTACATAATCGAAATAACAAGTAACAGTAAGTACTCGCATATGTAAGAAATAGACATTATCTTAGTTAGAAGTGCATTATTTCACCTTAGCAAATGTTCCGCATTCCAAAATAGTACGTTAGCAATGTAAAAAAAGTGCGAAATATATGATTTATAGGTGTTACCCCCATACTATAATAGTACCAAATTTTGTCGTTTGTAATTGTGTCGTCATTAGTTCCAAAGATGGATACATTTTGAAACATTCAATGTGCGTTTGAAAAAACATTTATATCACTGAAAAGGAAACTACATTAAAAATAACTCCATAGTTCTGCATAACTTAAATTTTAGTGTTCAAATTCTTCATATAACATAATTATGTAGTTCTTTCTTCTCGTCGTATTATATTAGTTTTATATTGTTACTATATTCAATCCAGGTGTTGAGAGCAAGGAATTTAAGTTTTAGAATTCATCTGAGCATTTTTAGTGCTTGATTTTACCCAAGCACAACTGCCGTGAAGTTTGAACAACTTTTATAAGCAACCTTTACATTTTTAAATAATGCTTAAGTTTGAAATTTGGGAAATGTGTTATTTATAGGTTGTAAAGTAATTGTATCATATTGAAAGATATATTAGGAAGTTTTTTTTTTTTTGCGAAATAAAAGTTTCAATTTTGAGATTGTCAAACTATCAGTTGAAATTTGATATTGGTTACCTTATTTCAACTCTTATCTGTGAGAATTTTTGTAACATTTTTGTCATTTTACAAGTCATGTAGGGTTGAATTGTTAGTAAAGATTGCAAGATGTACTATATTAGAACAAATCAACAATAGTTTGTATGTATTTGTGGCTGATTTTCTTCTATTATTAGCTGTGTGTCTCTTAATTATGTAATTATTATAAGTAACCCATTTTCTTTAACCACTTCTTATTTTAGAACTTGTTATGCTAGATTCAGTAAGTGTTATCAACGATTAAATCTGAGACATTATACATCTGTAATAACTTTAAGTAAATGTTTATTTTATTAATATTCTAAATTAATTCTAATTAAGGTACATAAAAATGCCGAGCTCATTATTTCTAACAATTGATGATGATTGTTCTTGAATGCAGAAAGTTAAAAGGCCCGACCAGCTGGTGCCATTTTTTGTCCTGGATGTGATGGGAGATCTTCCAGGATTCCCAGGATTTTTCGTGGCCGGGATCTTTAGTGCAGCCTTAAGGTACGTATCTTATATTTAAAGTTTGTGAACATAATTATATAAGTACTTTTGTCCAGGTCCGTACTCAATGGGGGTCATGGTCCCCTTCGAACTGAGAAGTAATTTAATTTCAACCTGTAAAAACCCACCGAGAAATTGACATTTTTCAGATTTTTCAAGAATTTCAATTTTGTCCTTGCATAAATGAATGGGTTGTTTCTGGAGGGAAGCAGGTTCCGGAAGTATGAAATCCGCAATATTTGGAAATTTTATTTTCGTAAACATTCATGCAAAGCTACCAGATGTCCAGATTTAAATTCCTATTCCGACCTTTTCTCGAACTTCAGAAGTGATGCGAAAATATTCCAGTTTTTTTGTTAACTCGTATTTAGAATTCATTATTAGAATTATTGCTAATAGGTATGGGAAAGTGGGGCACTTTGCAACATGGGCACGTTGCAACAGTGCTTTTTCTGTTATGTAGGATGGCTCTACTACGTTGCGCTTACTGTCGTTCCAACACACGTTGGTAGGTGTCTCTGATGAACCATTCGTTACGCCAGTTTTTCAGATGTTGTCAGAGTGGAGGAAGAAAGAAGAATTTTGAGGACGGTGAGTAATTTTTAAGAATCTCTTACAATTTTTAATACGCAATTCCTATAAATGACCACAGCATGCGACATGTGGTCAATTGAAAGCATGTTTATTGAAGGTGTGGAAAGTGATATTTCTTTTTATGTTATGCAATTTTTGTGGAGGCAAGAATAGCTTTCGTAATCAAACATGTCGGTGAGGCAAGTTGCAACAGATGTTGCAACTTACCCCACAATGTTGCAAACTGCCCCATGACAGACCAGCGCTTTAATAAGATATTGAATGTAATTGTTCACTGTCCCGAATGTGATAAATCGAAATAAGGTTTATTGTTTACTAATTTTACAATCTTTTCAAGTAAAAGAAAAATGTGATCGCAAATATTTAGTCCTATATTCAGTAACCAACACATATTTTGAATTTTCACTTATTTATTCTTATACAAAATTACACGCACGTCAGTACGGCAAGAAAACACTATATTTCACTTAGTAGTGCTAGATAAATAAATACGTAAATTGTGAATGAATTTTTGTTTATAATCATGTGCATGTAATTTCTACTAGCAGCACGAAACATTAATATTGTTATGCTTTCTGATATGGTCTCTTTTGTCTTGGTCTTGCAGATTTATTTCTAAAAAATTGTTCCTTATGTTCCCGCCGAAACTATTGTTGTCGAATTGCTGTATAATCGTTGCCGTATTATTATTATTATTATTATTATTATTATTATTATTTATATTGTTTCAGGTAGCCTGCAAGATGAGGAACTACAAGAGGAAGACCCAAAAGGGGACTACACCGCCTGATGTGATGGATAGAGCAACAAATTTAGTCCTGGAACACGAAGATGACAAAAATGTCAGCTTAAGACAAGTGGCTGCAGAGTTCAACATTCATTATTCAACCCTTTCAAGATACATACAAAAGAAGAAATTACAAGAAAGTGGTCCTCGTGAGGGACAGAACATAAGTTGTGGTTATGCGAAACCATGGAAAGTGTTTTCAGAGGAAGAGGAGAATATCTTAAAAATGTACTTGCAGCGTTCCAGTGAGATTATGTTTGGATTAACACCACAGGAAGTGCGAAAATTGGCTCATCTCTGTGCAGTTAAGTTTGATATAAGTGCTCCTTCATCGTGGTCGGTAAACGGAATGGCTGGTATTGAATGGTTCAGGGGATTCCTACAGAGAAACAAAGATCTTTCGGTGCGCTTGCCTGAATCAACTTCTTTAGCACGAATGGCCAGTTTCAACAAAGAAAATGTGCGCATTTTTTTTGACAAAGTTTCCGAAGTTCTGTCCAGAAACAATTATTCATCCTCAAGAATTTGGAACATGGATGAAACTGGTGTCACAACTGTTATGAAACCAAATAAGGTTGTAGCTCGAAAAGGAACAAAACAGGTTGGCATAGTGAGCAGTGCAGAAAGAGGTGAACTTGTGACAGTTGCAGTGGCAGTTAGTGCTCAAGGGACTTTTATACCTCCAATGCTAATATTTCCACGTAAGAACTTTCGGGACCATTTCATTCGAGATGGCCCAACAGACTGCATTGGAGCAGTTACTGGTTCAGGTTGGATGATTGAGGAAACGTTTGTCCAATTCATTCGACACTTCATTTCTCAGGTGAATCCTAACGAAAACTCCCCTGTGCTTCTTTTCATCGATAATCACTCTTCCCATCTCAGCTGTGAAGCTTTAGATGAATGCAAAAATAATAATATTACCCTTTTGTCATTTCCTCCACACTGTTCGCATCGACTACAACCGTTAGATGTCAGTGTTTTTTGGTCCATTTAAGAAAGTGTGTGGCCGAGCAATTTATTCTTGGCATAAGAATCATCCAGGAAAAACTCTTACAATCTACGACATACCACAGATAGTTAAAACAGCATTTTTGAATACAGTTACCCCTACCAACATAACATCAGGTTTTGTTCAAACAGGAATATTTCCCTTCAATTCTGAGGTATTCCAAGAAAGCGACTTTGCGTCGTGTTTCGTTTCAGATCGACCAAATCCAGCACGACAGGTAGATAGTAGGCCTCCCGTATCTGAAAGTGATGACATAGTCCAAACTGCCAGGTGCGATGCACTGCCAACAAAATCATCTTCAGGTGATGTTCAAAATGAACATTTGCCTTCGCAAATTGAAATGCCGGGTCCAAGTGGCACACAAATGTCTTCAGTAGTGAGTAGACCTAAAGTTTCCTTCTCTCCTGAAAATGTTCGTCCATACCCAAAGGCTGAACCCAGGAAAACGACGAATCGTAAACGTAAACGAAGTGCCATTCTAACAGACACACCTGAAAAAAAGGCTTTGGAAGATGCAAAAAAGAGTAGTGCAAAGGAAAAGGGCAAGAAGAAAATTATGTGCAAGAAAACATTATTCCAAAGTTCTTGCAAAAAATATCACTGTTTAGTGTGTGGAGAATCCTACAAAGAAGAAGAAGACTGGGTGCAGTGCAAACAATGCAAAATGTGGTCCCATTGGCTGTGCGCGGAGAGAAATCCTTATTATGTGTGCATTGATTGCAAATAGTGTCATTCAGACCACGCATAATCCCTGTTGCAACGTATCCCAAACACTGTTGCAACTTACCCCATGCATGGGGCACATAGCAACACTCGGACCTGCTTTAAATTAACAGACTTTTTTTATTTGACGTTCAAAATTAAAATTTCATATTTGTTTCTTAAGTAGCCAAAAGATGTACCATTTCATAGCATATTTGTAACTTGTTCCAATTGTAACAGTTTTTGAATAAAAAAAAATAAACTGAAAAGTGTTGCAAAGTCCCCCACCTTCCCTATCATTTAATTTATAAATATATTCTAAAGATAGAATTATGATGACTGTTCAATTGTGCTGGTAAATGAAAACAACATTAATTTGCTGAATACTATTCGAATACTGATGAGAATTGAATGTAAATAATAAGCACCAACCTGTGTACCGTGTTTCAGTCGTTGTAAGCTGATTGTCGGGTCGGTGGTCATATGTATTACTTCAGCAGCATTTCGGATATCTTTTCCCCTACATTTTCGGAGCTGCCTCCCCCCCCCTTACTTGAGGGGCGAATAGTGTGTGGAAGTCGAGATTTTCACCGTGTCTAGTGAAAAGTTCAACATTCGAATTACATGGATTCTTCCCAGCTACTTCAAGGGAGGGGGTAAGAAGTGCTCCCCTGAACCCCCCAATCTGCGGGCGCCCTTGAAGCTGTAGTATTTCGCTTGTATGCGTTCCCTTGTTTGGTTTATTATCATTCTCTTGTGTTTGTGATGCCCAGGGCTCGAAAAATTCCGGTCGCAAGGTCGCCATGGCGACTAAAAATTTCAGCCTGGCGACTGTGATCTTGTGCTGTAATATGTACGAAATTTTGATGGTTCAAGTTCATATTGCACTACAGCGTAAGTTAGCAAATGATCCTTTTTTTAAATCAACGTTGTGAACATTCCAGAGAGTGAGTTTCTTACTCTTTGTTCCCCAACACACCATTTCCTGTTTTCTCGAATGATTTAGCGATGTTTTGAATTCCGTGATGCTCAGCTTCTTATACAGAGTGTTTCAAAAGTTGCACAACCCCAACTTTGAAAATGTATATCATGAAAACCGTAAGAGATATTTACACCCGGTTTTCTGCATTATAAAGTCTCATCCATTGAGATATTTTTCAATGCTTAAAATTATCAGTTTTCTCCATACAGGAAATTTAGATAAATTAATAACTGGCGGAAGGCAGCGTTAAATTTTTTCCAGAAATGCACTTTTCAATTAGAAAATACGTAAGAAATTATCGAAGGGTAATAATTAGATGTCTGATGACTGATGCCATGTCAATCTATAATTAGCGACCAATATTGCTCATGTGCAACATTTGATGCATTTTTTATTGGCGATTTTATCGGTTGAGTGAAAAGTGCCATTTTTTGGACATATATGGCAATGCTAGCAGGTCGAAATATTATCAACAGACGCACGCCACATGTGCCTGAATATTGGCTATACATTTACGTGAAAAATCATAAACCAAGATTTTGTGCCGAAATTGGACTCTTGATAGAATCCTATACCTGCCGCAAAATTAGTTTGGTATTGACGCTTGGGAAGCACGTGTTGAAATCGGGTCTACGGCACTGCGGGAGGGTGGGATGCTGGCATGCGAGCCAATCAAAATCTTCCCAGTGCTTCACCCAAGCCCTGGTTACCTAGCAACAGAAAACATTTATCTCGGTGTTGCCGCTTGTCGGGCGATTCTTCCTGCGATCAGATTTCATGTTGTTGGGAGAGGACGTGTTGTTTGTTTGTTGCGTTGCTGTGATATTTTAACCGGTCCGTTGTTTTGTGTTTATTGAATTTAGAGCATTCTTTGTTGTATATAGCGTGTTGTTTTAGTTGTTATATTTTGTACATAATTTTCTGTGTTCTTGAGTGTGTCGTGAGCTTGTGTGAAGAACGTCAAGCACAGGAGGCAATACTCCATATGACAATGTACCAAAGAGGCCATGCACTAAAAGAAAAAGGAATTCTTCTCAAAGGACAAACGCGGGAGATGGTTTGTTCTGAGCGCAAATAATTTGAGCAAGAGAAAAACAATGGGGGTCCAATCATTTCTGTAAATAAAGTTCTGGACAGGACTGCTGCTGCTTTCGGCCTGTCTAAGAACACTATTGTTACCATAGGGAAAGAAAAATATAATGTGGTAGAAATAAATAAATAAATAAATAAATAAATGCGAGGCTTCAAAATTGGAAACCCCAGGAAAGAAGAGGAATATCAATAAACGCGTGACAAATTTAGATACCTTTCAGCAACTCTTATTATAGGAGGAAAGATTATCCCACTGTTGGGAAACTGCGAGTTTCGTTGAAAGATTCGGCATTTTTTCAAGGTGGGGAAACATCTTTAAGGACAGTCATAAAATATCTGGGATTCTCATACAAAAAAAAAATAATGGACGCAAAATAAAGTAAAGTATGTAGGCATATGGGGATGTGGAGGTAAAGCTCCACACATTCTCGACCTCGACCTCGACCTAGGCCATATTATGGAGGTGATGTGGTTCACCAACCGCCTTTACCGCAGGTTTGCCCCAGGTACTCACTTGGGCTGAGTCGACCCCGGAGCCGCTCGGGATATTTGAAAAAGTTCCACAAACCACCGCGGGTCTCACACGTGAAAGTCAGACGCCCCACCAACTCAGTTGCGGTATAATTGAAAGACGGGCAGACTTTAACGGGGACTTCGGAAAGAAATGATTATTGAAAGTGTATATACAGAATGGATTGAAAAGGTAACCTGTAAACAATGCTCGTTTCGTTAATTCGTTCATGTTGTAAGGGAGATGGAAATGAAGAGAGAAAACAATAACACATTCATCATTGTTGTCATCATTGTTATTTCGTTTTCCTCGAAAAACAATAACACATTTCATCATTGTTCCTTTTCATAACACGTTTTCCTCGACACAGCGTCAGACGGCTGCCCTGCGTACCGTACCGTACCGCATGATATGGCAACACCGTGACGCGTGTTCCTTCAGCTCTCAATACCAAACTAATTTTGCGGCAGGTATAGTCTGCCTCTGGTTACACTGAATTCTCTTCGCTCACTTTCGACGCTACTATGCCTATTCTTTTAATTGATTCAGCATGGCGTATTCTTTGGAGCAGCGCGTGTGCATTGCTGAAGAGTATTTTACTACTCATTCTTACACTCATGTGCAAGAGGTTTTCCAAGGAAAATGCCCTGTTTCTGCTGTACCTCACAAAGCAACTGTTTTACGGCTAGTCCCACAAATTGTTAAGAGTTAGTATTATTAGAGGCACATATTTTTGGTAAATAAAAGAGCAACATTTCAGTACAAAAATGGAGTCAATTTCGGGTTCAAAAGCTGTAAAGAAAATAAAATATCGGTGTTATAGCGGTGAAAAATTGGATGAAAAGTTGTACATAAAAGTACATTCTGGTTTTAAAATTGTGAATATAATCCTAAATTCGATTTAAAAACTACACTTATTCCACAGAATTAACATTTCACTTCTAAGCACATTTATGTAGTTATCAGAGTATTAAGTTTATTTCTGTGTAAAGGGGTCCATTTTTGCTTCTCCAATATTAACAGCAGAATTAATCAATTTTCCGGGAATCGCATAACTCCCAGGATAATTCAGACCTCTGAAGGTGTCGCGTCGGTGAATAAACCCTGAATTTCGTGTTTAAGAGTTAATTTCGCTTTTTGCAGTTCATTTCGCATTATTTCGTGACAATACATGGCCACAAAATGCATCTCACACCTTTCAAAAACATGAAAAATTAACACTACAATGTTGTTTTGTTTTTTTTCAAATTTTGTTTTTTCGTCAAAAACGAAATATGCATGCCCCTAGGTATTATTATTTAAGATTAGGCACACACAGGAGATGTGCTACGTAGAAATTTTCAGCGAAAAATGCAGGCTCGGCCAAGACTCGAACCTGGGTCTCTGGCATACCGTACGATTTCTCTAACTACTGAGCCAGCCTGGCCTGGCCTCGCTTGATCTCTCGCTGTCGCTGTTTTACATGTGTGGAATCGTCTCTGTCAGTGCTACCGCAATGGGATCTGTTGCCTTTGAAACACAGTACACTTCGACATTGCCTGGTTCCTCCCAGCGTAGAGATGTTAGTGCATTTTCATTGAAAATTTCTACGTAGTACATTTCCTGTGTGTGCCTGATCTTCAATGAATTAACATCCCTACGCTGGGAGGACAGCGCTATCTAACTAATCTAATTTGAAATAAACTTAGGCATACATGAAATAAATTCCTATACTTTTCATTCTGTTTCCTAGCACTGTGTCAACGCAACTTAACTCCATGGCCACCGTCACCGTCAAAGACTTCGTAATGCCAAATTGGAAGCTGTCTGACGAGAAGGAGTTGCTACTGGCCAAGTGGCTATCAGTGCTCTATGGATTGATAGGATTTGCTCTAATATTTCTGGTTGAAAGAATGGGGACCTTATTGCAGGTACATATTCTTTATTACACAAAAAAATTATAAACTTTCTCCGTTGTTGCGTGATGTGATAAATTAATGTCTATGGTCTGATGAATTTAGTCCAAGTTGGCCAAATAGTCATGCACTTAAAATATGCATGCAAATATGCACTTTTTTTCTTTGAGTTGCCGCAAAAACACAACATGTAAATAGATTTTTTTTCTTTTTTCATCTCATACGATTTAACCTTGACCTTGTAATAAACGTCAAAGTTATAGTTCTGAATTCTTCCACACACTCTTATTTACACTGCTGCTTTATAAAAGAAATGAAAATTACATTCCTTACCTATCATGACAGCACTTGATTACAACATGATACCTCAAATTTTCAAGCTGTATACTCCTGATTTACGCAATAATATTTTTACACTCAGGAGAAAATCGCTCTACTTCAAAAGATACAAGCATCTGACATGACACGTCAAGTTCAAGATTATCTGTACATTGTTCATTGCATTGTTGTCCTTTCTCTCTCAAAACAGCGTAGCTGTTCAGTTTTCCCGTGAGGACTACGAAAGAAGCATTGTCTCCTTGTTTTGTAAACGAATGTGGAGAATAAACAGCAGAGACTTAAGGAAATAGGAAGTTATTTTATTAAGGAGACAACACGCCCAACTACAGAGCGGTGGCGTTCGGTTGCTTCGGAATGATTTCGTTTTCGTGGTTGACATCCCTGCTTTGAAGGTTACACGGAACACCCACTCCAATTCATATGTCAGTTCATGAGCCGTGGCTGATGCCGGAGTTCGAATCCGGGACCCCTGACGTCACAGTGCGCTGTGCTAACCACTCCTCCACGGAGATCGACATAGTTAGTTTTACACATACAGAGAAAAATTGTTAATCCACAAATATCTACTATATTTAGTAACCATTTTTTTTTTCATTTCTATATTGTGTACTCAATATTTGCACATTTCTGTCATTGGATAAAAATATTATGTGTATTTTCAGATGAGTTGGGGCATAACAAGCATTGTTACTTCGGGAATCTGTTCAATGTTTACCTTAGGGATGTTCTATCCTTGGTGCAACTCAACGGTGAGTACAAATTGAATTGCATTTGATTCTCTTTAAAGTTTTTACTGGCGTGCAACCGTGTATTAGCGAGTACAAAATATTCGTATGTAAATTCAAGCTGTGTAGCTAAATTTTCTATCACATACAATCAGTGTCAATTCGTAGTCACATATGCAATTGCAACAAACAAAAGATATTAAAAGTAGGAGAGAGAGAGAGAGAGAGAGAGAGAAGGGGGAGGGAGGGAAGTGGAATGAATGTGTATTGTTAGTTACTTTTGACACCTGATTGAACTATCGGGCAGGGGTGCCCATCCCCCCAAAGGCCAATGCCGCAATTCCACCCCAAATCATGAGGTAATCCACATGAAGTATTTAATTACGATACTGTATCTACTAAAAGTAACGTTTTTTAAAGCTTTATTGAATACGAAACTTGATCTGCTCGTCCTCCTTAAACCGAGGTTTCCATCCCCCAGCTAGACCGTGGATGCATTACCCCTCAAAATATTTTGATTGATTGAGTTAGCTTATTTTACTTCGCGTTTTGTGCCTCTTGGCTAATTTGCGAAGATGGGGATGAGTGATGAAATGATGAAATTGATGAATGGACATTCACAAACAACCAAGCCCGACAGGGATTCGAACCCTTGGCGTCGCAGCTCGATGTGCTAACCACTCGGCCACAGGGTCCGGCTCAAAATATTTTGGGTAAATACATAATAATTCATTTTTTTAATACAATAGTCTGTTAAACTATCCATATATCTTTTTAATAGTTCAAATTTTTGAAATAACGGACAGCTAGCAATCTCAAGTGTCATAATTATATAAATATGTATTTAAACATTGTTTGTGGTTCAAGAACAAGATTTTAATAACCCACAATTTGGGTGTTTAACACAAAGTCTTACACAACTTAAGATCGAAAATTACAGAACCCTAGCTAGAAATTCCTAAGGCCGGGACGAGAATATAATAAGAATAGTGTGTTTTGTGGTATTATTGGCGCGAGAAAGTATGAACCCCCCTCAGGCAGATTTGGCTACATTTAAAACAAGCTCAACATGCCCATATGAGCTTTTTGCTCAAGTGTGGAACCCTGTCTAATCCAAGATTTTTGTAAAAATGCCCTCGGGAATTTCCCGTGAAAGTATGACACCCCTCAGATTGATTTGCCTACACTTATAAAAGGCACTTCTGTGAGATTGTTGTCCATAAATTTGTTAAAAATATGCCCCTCTTGATATTTTTTTTTGGCTACACTTAAAACTAGGCCAAACGTATTAACACACACACACACACACACACACACACACACACACACACATTTACTTCCGGTCCACTTCCGGTCCACTTCCGGCTCACTTCCGTTCTACTTCCGGTTCACTTCCGGTCCACTTCCGGTCCACTTCCGGTTTGCCTACTTCCGGTCCACTTGTGGCCTATTTCTGGTTTATTTATATTGCATCATGTTTTGCAACAAATTATTACCCAATATTAAGCAATAAATTATTAGACATGTGTTGTTTTCTGATTGGTTGGTTATGACATAATGTGATGATGTGTTATATTCTGATTGGCTTATTGTTTCAGATGTTTTCAATGCGGTCTGTGCTTAGGCTATATAAAGAGATTTTGCATTGCATATCAGCCAGTATTGTGAGAGTTGTTGAAGAGTAAGGATGTGTTGTTGCAGTGCTGCTTATATTTTTTAAACACAAAAATATTGCAGATTTGTATAAATTGAATTAGAAATCTATTTGATTTAATATACAGAATTTTTAACAACCTGTCATAGGTTTATTAAGTATAAAGTTTTGATTTGGACCCCAAGAAATTTTATATAAATAGCAAAGCCAAAAATATTAACACACATACACACACACACACACACACACACACACAAAACACACTGCTGAACCCAACTGATATTTTTTATTAAGTATAGAATTTTGATTTGAACCCCAAGAAATATATATAATAAACCAACAACAAAAAATGCCAAATCAAAAATATTGTAATCAATGCAATAAGAATATATCCAGCCCCAATTGGGCTAAGCATCAAAAGAATTGTAATCCAGACAAATGCAGAACTCCCACAAAAATATGCCCAAAATGCCATAGAAAATATAGTCTGGAATATTTCACATATAAACATAAAGGTACTTGTTCTGCACAGTCATCAACATTGCCCCCACAACCATCTACATCTGGTCTGAAAAGGAAGCATGAAACACCTGTTAATGCTGGACCAGCAAAGCAGCCACGCTATGCACCACCTATCCATAGCAGTTTTAATGGCCAACTTAGGGATCACCGGTTTGTATCAGAGCCAAAATGTGACATTAAGAATTTTTTGAACAGTGTAAATCCTGATGTGCAGGCAATTCTAAATGCACAAAATGGCTCTTATAAGCTGTTCCTCAAATTGTTTACACAATATAAGAAGCCAAATGGCACAAAATTTACACAGCCCCACATAACAGAAACTGTACCTATATATTCAAATGCAAATTCAGACAAAATAATAAGCAGTTTGATAGATCAATTGAATATTAAACACTCTGAATTTGCAGCAAAAGAGTCTGGATGGAGCCTATGCGGATCTCCACACAAGTTATATGTTAATATTTCTGAATTCAGCCCATTACAAGGTTCCACTTATATGCCATTACCTGCCAATATTAAAAACAAAAGAGCCGTGGTTAACATAGAAAATAATGATGAGAAATGCTTTTTGTGGTGTATTTTAGCTGCTTTGTATCCAGTTTCAAGGGATCCTGAGAGAATAAGTTATTATAAACAGCATGAAAATGATTTTGATGAAGCAATGGAGGGTTTAGAATATCCAATGTCTGTTCAGAATATTGATAAATTTGAAAAAAAGGCCCGGAATATCAATGGTAAACAATTATCTATTAATGTATTTATTTGTTCTACTGGCCGTGGCAATTGCTTGATAGCACCTCTCAGAATCAGTACATTTGATGATGATTCTGCTGTTCCGATTGATCTGCTCTTAATTGAAGGGGATGCTACACGCCATTATACTCTGATACATATTCTTGAAGCTTTAGTGAGAACACAACTAGACAAATCCAATACAATATTCAAGTTGTGCAGAAGATGTTCAATTGTATTTGATGGTAGAAAAATGGTGAATGGGGTTCGGGAAGAGAATGCAGAAATTGCCAAAAACAAGTTAATTGAGCATCTGAAATACTGTGGCAACCATAAACCTGTTCATATGCTTATGTCTAATCCAAATGAAAATGCCAAATTCAAAAAATTTGAAGCCTTGTTGGAACACCCAGCATATATAGTCTGTGATTTTGAATCAAACCTCAAACCCCTTGCATTCTGTAGCCCAGATCCTGATGAATCTTCAATTACATCATACCAGCTACATGAACCTTCTAGTTTTTATTATGTGGTTGTACAGGATGGGGTTGTTAGTAAAGAAGATTTATACATGGGAGCAGATGCCATCAAAAAATTTGCACATAGAATAGAAAATGAGTGCCATAACATAGCATCTAATGTCTTATTAAAATCAAAACCCATGTTGCCTTTAACAGAGAAACAGATTGAAGATTTCAACAATGCAGAAAAATGCCCGGTATGTGATTCTGAATTTTCAGATGCAAATATCAAGGTGAAACACCATTCTCATACAGATGGTAAATTCTTAATGGCCCTGTGTAATAGCTGTAATATTAAGATCCAAAGACCAAATTTTGTCCCTATATTTTGCCATGGTGCATCCAATTATGATTTTCATCATTTGATCAGGTACGAGGGGTTTGACAAGCAGAATTTAAATATTTTAGCTGAAAATAATGAGAAATATATTGCCATTAGCAAAATAATTAAAGTTAATGGTGTTCCTATTCACTTAAGATTTCTTGATTCCTACAGAATTCTGTCTTCTAGCCTGGCTACACTGGCCAGTCAATTATCTGATGATCAATTCAAAATCACATGTGCTTTGTTTCCAAATCAGGAGCTGAAATTAATTAGGCGGAAGGGTGTATATCCATATGATTATGTTACAGATTTTTCTAAATTTGATGAGTGTTCTCTGCCACCACAACAAGAGTTTTACAGCAAAATCAGAGGATCTGGAATCACTGATGAAGATTATCACCATGCCCAGTTGATGTGGAACAATTTAAAATGCCAGACATTTGGTGATTATCACAAGGCTTATTTAAAACTTGATGTCACTCTCTTAGCTGATATACTTCAGGCATTTAAAAAATCTTCCATGCAAAATTATAAGCTGGATCCAATGTATTTTTACAGTGCTCCGGGCCTAGCATGGTCTGCAATGTTTTTAAACACTAAAATGCAGTTGGATCTGATCCAAGATCAAGATATGTATCTGTTTATGGAACAATGTATAAGAGGAGGCATGGTGCAATGTTCTCAGAGATATGCCAGAGCAAATAACAAATATATTCCTGATTATGATCCAGCACTGCCATCAAATTATATACTGTATGTAGATGCCAACAGCCTCTATGGTTATGGTATGATGAAAAAACTGCCATATGCAGGGCTTGAATGGGTTGAAGATTTCAATATTGAAAATCTTAAGGATTTTGATGACAGTCACTATGGCCTGTTCTTAGAGGTTGATCTGACAATTCCTGATGATTTACACAACACATTTTCTGATCTGCCCCCAATTCCTGAGGTTAAGTGTTCACCTGGCTCTAAACAGAAGAAATTGATGATGACTCTGCAGCCAAAACAGGATTATGTCATATATTACAATAACCTCCAGTTCCTGATGAATCATGGTGTTCAAGTGATCAAAGTTGGAAAAGTTTTGAGGTTCAGGCACTCAAGATGGTTGAAGCCATATATTGATACAAACACAGAGCTTCGAACATCTGCAAAGAGCCAATTTGATAAGACCTTGTTTAAATTGATGGTCAATTCAGTGTATGGCAAAACTATTGAAAATGTCAGAAAACATATTGATGTTAAAATAATTACTGACCCCAGCCGGAGCAAAAAATTGATAGCAAAGCCCAACTTCAATTACAGAAGAATTTATGATGAGAATATGGCACTTTTCAACATGAAAAAAACAAAGATTAAGTTTGATAAGCCTATTTATGTAGGGGCTGTGATATTGGAATTGGCCAAATTACACATGTTAAAATTGTATTATGATGTGTTGAAGTCTTTTTATAAGGATCGTGTAAAACTGATGTACATGGACACAGATAGTTTTGTTCTTGATATTCAAAGAAGATGTTTATCAAGATATAACACAGCCTGAATTGTTTAAATATTTTGATACCAGTGAACATACAGAGATTCAACACCACAACAAAAAGGTGCCTGGCAAGTTAAAAGATGAGACACTTGGTGATGTTATTGTGGCATTTGCTGGGTTAAGGGCCAAGATGTACAGTTTTGAAACATGTAGTGGCGCTGTTGCCAAAAAGGCCAAGGGCATTGGCAGAGTGACTGTAGACAAAGAGCTTGAATTTGAAGATTACAAAAATTGCCTCAAATCATGTAGCACAATCAGAACATCAGAAAATAGAATTCAGAGTGTGGATCACTTGTTGACTAGCAATATTGTAAGAAAAGTGGCTCTGGACCCACATGATGATAAGAGATGCATTTTATCATGTGGCATACATACTCTACAATGGGGTCATTGTGATTTGAAAAGTGGCAAACAATGCCCAATTACAGAGCATGATTTGAAATAAATAAACATGCCTATGAACTTATTTGGGTTCAAAAAACAGGCTATTGTGGACCTGCCAACACCACAACCCTCTTCTGATATAATATCTAAACTAAGTGCTTTGTTAATTATTCATCTGAACAGCATACTTACAGATGTTGATGATGAAACAGGTAAAACATTGTACATATTTAACAATAATTTAAATTATTACCAATTACCTGTAGGTGGTCAATTGCAATTTATTACAACCCCTGAGGGTAATGTCAAGATTTCAGTAGGGAGAAATATTTATAGAATTAAGCACTCAAACATGATTTCTGGCACTGTATATACTGTTTCTGCTGGTGACTGCTTATATATTGAGGTCCCGGGATCATATGACAAGCTTATACCTTTTTTTATAGAATTAAGAATCAGATATTCAATAATAAATAACCACTAAAACAAAATGCCTAATGATATATTTGGCCATACAAGGCATGAAGATCACAGTGATGAGATTCTGATGCTTGATGTCAGAGTCAAGAAATTAAGAAGTGATTTACAAGCTTTACAAACCACACTCAATGCCAGTCTTCAACTAGAAATTACAAATTTGCAATCACAATGCATGGACCCTCTTTTTAAAATTGATTCTGAACTCAAATTGCTGCTTCAAAAATATACTGATTTGGCCACATTAGATAATTTTCAAAGTTTAGAAGAGGCTGTAGCAGCTCTTCAAGCCAAATTTAAGACCCAGGCCACCAACTCTGAGCAATTGAAACAGCAATTGGAAGAGCAGATAAATAATGTCCAGACACAGCTCCAAACAATTGTCAAAAGCATAAAATCACAAGAAGATTTTGATCTAGTGATTTCCACTCTAAAGGAACAGATTCAATCATTACAGATACCTAATCTGGACCAATGAACAATGCCATAGCCGAGGTTAAAGAAAAAATTGAGACACTTGAAAATTTTATGAACAACTTGCCATCTTCTGATGCTTTGAGTGCAATAACTCGGAGTGTTGCCAATATTAAGCTGCAACTTGAAACATATGAAGATTTTGGAAAAATTCAAAGTACCATAACCCATCTTGAGGGTACAATAGCAGCAGTGCAAAGTGATTTGACAAATGTACAAGAATCCCGCCTGCCTGGTATTGTAGACACACTTGTCAGTGTCCAGCAACAGATCACAAAGCTTGAAAACCTCAACACGGAATCTGAGCTATCTCATTTTCATCTCTTGATCGATGATATCCAAACAAAACTTGAAATTTTACAACAATCAACACCCACTCAGGCAGATATAGCCCTGCTCCAAAATGCTATGCGTGGTGTGGCTGATGCTTCTGAATTAAATGATGTAAAATTGGCACTTGAATCTTTGCAAAATACTGTATCAAATCTGCCTACATCACAGGAACTTAAAAATATTAAGAGAGCTGTGAATCGCATATTGAAATCAGAAGATATCAAGAATATCCAGACAGAGATCAAACAACTTACTCAGACAGTGGCCACTCTACCAACTAATCAACATATTAATGAACTGCATGCCCTGTTTGAGGATATCAGAAGACAAGTCCATGATCTTACTGCTCAAAATTCAAAATTGGCAGTTGTTGAAAATTTACAGCAAATTGTAGCTAATATCAAGCAACAGCTAGGGACCATGGAATCCAATCAAGCAAATGCTTTGTCTGTTTTTGCCACCCAGCTTCAAGACATTGTGCAACAGTACAAGAAACTTGTTGTGGACATAAAGATCAAGCCAGGCCATGATGATGTTGTTAGGACTATCAATGAGCACCTTGAATCTGTAACAAGTAGATTGCTTACAGCAGAAAAAGAAATAACAGGCATAATCGAGAATCCTAAACATACAGTAATTCTTGAATTGTACAGCATCCCCAACAAAGAATATGATTCACCATTTACACCAGGTGGCAAAATATATATGCTGTCCCCTGCACAATTTTATTACCAGTTTTTTGTTGGGGGCACACTGAGACCAATCAAGATCAAATATTGGCTTCAACCACAGGCACACCACTACCCCACCTTATCAATAACAAATGCTGACAACAAACCAAAAATCACCAGTGTAGAGTTAGAGGATTTTACAGATCCCAATACATTAGAAACATCTTATGCTGAAGATGATGGCTCTCTGGAATTTCATATACAAATAGGAGACAAATTATATTTAGAAAATCCTGTAGTATCAGCTGCTGAACACCCCATAGTTGCAATATTCTTGTTTTCATATTATGTCTAGACAAATTATTGTTGATGAATTACACAGACAAGCCAGACATAATTATAAGAGGCTGCCAGTAGTCACAAAAGGCATAGATGATTTATGGCAGTGCGACTTGATTGAGATGGCAAGTGGACAGCTGAAAAACTTAGACAAAATCAACAAGGGCTACAAGTATCTACTCACTGTCATAGATACATTTTCAAAATTTGCCTGGGCTGTGCCACTCAAATCCAAGACTGGAAAATGTGTTACAGAAGCCTTCAGGACAATCATCAATCAGAGTGGAAGATCACCGCGCTATTTGCAAACAGATAATGGCAAAGAATTTTATAATTCTGTGTTCCAACAATTTATTAAAAGCCAGTCAATACAACATTATTCGAGTTACAGTGATCTCAAGGCCTCAATTGTAAAGAGATTCAACAAAACCCTAAAAAATCTTATGTATAAACAATTTACACTTCAAGGTAATTATAAATGGCTTAATATTCTTCCAGAACTTCTACATAAATATAACAACTCGGTCCATTCCAAAATCAACATGAAACCCTCTGAAGTAACTTCATCTGATGAGCAAAAATTGATCAGGACTGTTTATTATCCTAGATACCAGCCAACAACAAGAAAAGCCAAATACAAGGTGGGTGATCAAGTAAGAATCAGCAAATATAAGCACTTATTCAAAAGAGGCTTTACAAGAAACTGGAGCACTGAATTATTTACAGTGGTTCAAGTTAAACCTGGGACCCTTAACACATATATAATAAAAGACCACCGAGGAGAAATTCTCAAAGGCCGATTCTATGAAGATGAACTCAGCAAAACTAAACAGCCTGACACATATCTCATAGAAAAAATCATCCGCAGAAAAGGCAACAAGTTATTTGTCAAATGGCTAGGACTTCCAGAACACAGCTGGATCGATGCAGACAAAGTGATAATATGAACACCTGGGATGTTATAAAAAGGCTGCCAGAACCTGAACAGCAGATTAAGAGAAATGGCAAGTTGCTGCCTGAAAATATTAGATGTCTTATTGTTGGGCCATCAGCTTGTGGTAAAACTACACTAATGATTGATAATTTTTTATTGGCACCCAACTGGTTAGACTGGAAAAACAAGCACTTGTATGTCTTCTCTAAGAGCTTGGAACAATTAAAATATCAGCAGCTGATGAAGCTATATGATGGATTGGATATTGCCACTTTTGAACCAGATGTTAAGCCACTCCATGAATGTCTCGATAATTCTGTTGTTGTGTTTGATGACATTATACTGGATAATCAAAACAAGGTTAGAAATTTCTTTACACAGGGCCGACACAAAAACATTGATTGTTTCTACCTGGCACAGACTTTTTCTAAAATTCCGAAGCAGCTGATCCGAGACAAGAGCAATTTTATATGTGTGTTTCATCAAGATCATACCAACCTCAAACACATACATGATGAATATGTAGGTGGGGACTTGAGCTACAATAATTTTTCCAAGTTTTGCAGTAGGTGCTGGAACCAGGACAGTTATGGGTTTGTCACAATTGATATGACAAGAAAACCCAATAGTGGCAAATACAGAAATAAAATTAACAATTTTCTAGACATTGAAACATATATAAATAACCATGAAAAGGCCAATCATTGATGATCTTAAATTAAGAGATTATCTTGTAAAAAGATTTAAGGGATGGAAATCAGAGAACCGAGGAATTTATGAACAACACAAACAAACAGAACAGCCTATTATTGATGCTATTAGTGAATTAGGTAAAAATATCAAAACTGTTACAGAGCAAAATCAAAATTTGATCACAGAGCTTGTACCTGTAGCTGCTAGGAACATATTAGATTATCCAATCACCCCACTTTCAAGCTACTCAGGATCCTATTGAATTGGGTCTTCTTGCTCAAAAATATTTAAGCACACCTAAAGACAACAAAGATGAGGTCTTTGGCTTATATGCTGACACAGAGCGTGATGGTAACATCATACATAGAATTGGCAATTTCAGAGTAACATTTATGGGAGATGATATAATTGTATATTCAGAATCTCATCTTGGAGAAAGAGGTGCTTTTGTTAAATATCCCGGCACACCTGGATTGTGGGAACTGATAACTAGGAAAAGGCCTGGCAGCTATACAGATCAAGATTATGAGCACTACAAAGAAATATTAATAAAATCAGATGCTCTATACCAGAACAATGATCCCACACAAAAAAGAGTCAAGTCTAGCAGTGGAGCAAAATACAACAATTTAATCAAGCCCATATGGTCACAAATTAAGACAGGCAGTGGAATCAAACAATACAACACCCTGCCTAAAGAATTTGTCTGGGTTGATGATGTCAGGAAACTTGTAGATAGGTTATTGGTGATAGCTGGGGAGGAAAATGCTGGCAACCACAATTTTTACAATGAAAAGGTTGGAATTATGGACATGATAAGCACAAAATTGTCTAATTTTATTGTGACTGACACTAAGGGGATTGGATATCTTATAAAAATTATTAATACTCTACCACCTAAATTTTGGAATATTTCTGAGGGCCGGGGGTTGGTTAATGACATTATAAACAAGCTGCCATTTGAACTACACATTCCGGGCTATCAGTATTGTGGTCCAGGCACAAAATTGGACCATAGATTAAACAGAGGTGATCCTGGTGTTAATCCCCTAGATGCTGCTTGTAGAGACCATGACATAGCATACAACATACATTCTGATCTTGACAAGAGACATGTTGCAGACAAGAAATTAGAAGAGGCTGCATTTGGTAGATTTGTAAGCAAAGATGCTTCTTTAAGTGAGAGAATAGCAGCATTGGGGACCACCATAGCTATGAACACCAAACAAAAACTGGGGTGGGGGCTGTGAATATGTATATAATAAACCTACAATGAAGGCCAAGGGTGTTATGTATCAAATACCTTATGCAGGTCTTAAATCTCTTAAAACTATTGATAGTCTTTTAACCAAAAAGCAGCGCAAGAAAGAAAGCTCTTGTATTGCCAAGGGCCATGGTATGAAATTGTTGCTTAGTACCCCCCAATTAAAAAAATTACAGCAATCTAGGAAAAAATCACATGTGAGGGGTTTCATATTTACTATCCCGGCCATCTTAGCAGCACTTGGGGCTGTTGGGAGCTTGGCTGGGGGATCAGCTGCCATAGCAAAAACAGTAATAGATGCCAAGAAAAATAAGGCAGAATTAGATGAATTGAAGCTCCATAACCTGGCCATGGAGAAATAAGGCAAAGGTGTTAAGAGAGCCATGAATAAGTTTAAAAAAAATAAGAGCCGCTTACAAACCAAGATATTGAAGCTTTAATCAAGCCACTGGGCATCAAAAATTTTAGAGGTGTGTACATGTCTGATTCTTTACCAGAACAACCACTCAACAAAGAGTGTGGCATTGTTAATTTGGATAAGTACAAAAATCAGGGCACTCACTGGATTTGTTATCTTAAATATTTAAAAAATGAGGCATTTGTGTTTGATTCATTTGGAGGTGTTCCACCTGAAAATTTAATAAAATATCTAAAATCAGCTAATCTTTATTACAATAATGCCAGTGTTCAAAACTTCAAAGATGTTAATTGTGGACATTTGTGTTTATCTGTTCTTAGATATATGTCTCAAATAAATAAACCATCAATTGAAAATTTTCAAAAGGCTTTCTGGTATTTAAAACATCATGGGGGTATTCCATCTCACCAGCCAAAATTCAATATTGAAACTCAAATTACATGATGATATAGTGTATCCCAAAACAATAGCTCTCAGAGCATTTTATGGCATGTACTTGATCCCTAATATTACTCACCACAACAACAAAATTGCAGTAGGGGATCAAAAAATTGTCATCACTCCAGGGCAATATAATCTGTCCACTCTAAATGCTCAATTACCCAGAGGTATAGTCTTAACTCAAAATTCTGTCACTCACAGAGTAGAGATTGTATCTGCTACAGAAACAGTGGATCTGGGTACTATAGGAGAGCTGTTAGGCTTTGAGAACAACACAAAACTTGAACCGGCCATCAAACACACTGCTATTAATATACCTAAATTCTTAGCCATAGAGACTCTGAATATTCACTGTAATGTGGCCGAGGGTATGATCACCAAATCAAATGGCATAGGCACTCACAATCAAACTGGCATCATTGCAACATTCAAACCTAATTCTGAATTTATGGAGCCAATCATCTACACTCCATCCCCAACATTATATTTTCCTGTGTGTCATAATAGAATAGATAACATTGAATTGATGGTCACTAATGAAAAAGAAGAATTAGTTGATTTTGCTGGAGCCACAACAACTGCAATCATAGAGATTAATATTTAAATAAAAATACATACAAAAAAAATGGAAAATATTGAGAGTTATGAGCTACAATCATTCCCCCCAAACAGGAGGACATTTGCAAATTTAAATCAACCCAACACAGAAATTGAGGTTGATCTTGATGTAGGGGATGGCTTTATACACCCCCACAGAGCAGATCTATAAATCAAATTTGATGCTGTAAAGCTCGATGAAAACAGATTATCCGGCAAATTCAAATATAAGATTGGTGGACAATTTTGTGCCGCATCTGTTCTCTGAAATTGAGATCAGAAAGCACGGTGTTGTTATAAACAGAGTGGATTATCCCGGCATTACCTCCACAGCTTTGGCCACACTAAAATTATCCGAAACCGAGGCTTCTTACTACAAAATAGGTGGATTTGAGGCTGGTGATAAAATAATGTCTAAGAGCCACACAGTGCTGTTCCCTATGCGCCTGTTGCCAGGATTCTTCTCAGATTACAAAGATATTATGTGGAAGGGTGGTTTAAGAATCACATTTAGAAGAGCTGCCAATGATAATAATGCTTTGATGAGGTACAGCACATTAAACTCTACAGGGGAAGCTTTGCCTAATACCCTACCTGATGGAGGCAAATGCATTATTCAGACTATGGAGCTAAGAATCCCAGTTGTTGAATATGAAGCCAGTTATGCTCTTAAATACAAAGCAGATATAATAAAAAATCCACAGATTCCTTTACAATTTTATACATATCAATGTGTACAGAAGCCTGCCGCTGGTACTTATTATGAGTTTGATGCTACAAATTCATTCTCCAGTATACAATATGACATGCCGGATTTTGTGGTGGTACTGTTTCAGACTGGAAGACACAATAATCAGGAAAAAAATTCAAGTAGATTTGATAACTGCAACATCAAGAACATATATCTTAAAAATGGCAGAAATGAGGTATTCCCTAGAGAAAATTATAATTTAGACATGTCCAAGGATGATTTCCTTAAATTATATGAAGCATTTACAGCATACAAAAGGGTCAGTACTGGCAATACTGACATGTATTACACACCAGATGAATTCAAAGCACAGAGACCCATGTTTGTCATCAATACTTCAAAAAGGAAACAAGTTGTGGTTAATGACAGGACAAACATTAAAATTATCTGTGAATTCCACGATACACTCCCTGATGACACCATATGTAGTGTTATTCTCATAGGTGAAAAATCATATGTTTATGATGTAAGAAATGAGAGAGTCACAGAGCAATTCTAGAAGAATTACATTATCTTAATACTAGATATACAAGTTGAGCCAGGTGCCCAATTGAACTTAAACCGGAAGTAAATATGTGTGTGTGTGTGTGTGTGTGTGTGTGTTAATACGTTTGGCCTAGTTTTAAGTGTAGCCAAAAAAAATATCAAGAGGGGCATATTTTTAACAAATTTATGGACAACAATCTCACAGAAGTGCCTTTTATAAGTGTAGGCAAATCAATCTGAGGGGTGTCATACTTTCACGGGAAATTCCCGAGGGCATTTTTACAAAAATCTTGGATTAGACAGGGTTCCACACTTGAGCAAAAAGCTCATATGGGCATGTTGAGCTTGTTTTAAATGTAGCCAAATCTGCCTGAGGGGGGTTCATACTTTCTCGCGCCAATAATACCACAAAACACACTACTAATAAGGTGCCTCCTTCAAAGAACTCACCCTCTATGCTTAGGGTAATTACAGTTATTTTAGTAATACATACCAATAATTACATGGATTTCATCTTAAGTGCAAATTTCACTTCCTAAAGCAAAATTACCCTTCAACAATAAGTTAGAAATGCGAATTTGACACTATTTATTTTCCTGTTTTATTGAGTAATGTGCAAGGCGTTACTATGAAGTACACAGTTAGTACAACTATTGCAGCATAGCCTACAGGGAATCAATAATACAATAATATTGCTTATAGAATCATATCATCAAAATGACTCACCTGCTTTAAATTAAGCAGTATACAGACATAAACATTATATTTTAAGAAATTATATGATTAATAAATATCGAGAATATTGTAATGCAGCTACAGTATAATTCTTCACAATCGTCTCATAACAATGGCAGACACGTATTTTTGTAACGCAAGATTGAGAGCGAAGCGAGCAAGAAAACTTTTACATCCATTTCTTTGAAGGTTTGCAAGAATATTAATTTAATGGGACGTCAAAACTTTCATAGGATCCCTCGATATTTACTCTCTCCCAGCTTCTCTTTTTCCATGTTCGACGCGAAACGTGCACATACCATATCGCTAAATATTGGTTCCCAAATATAATGTTCGAACCCTAAAGAAATCCCCTGACAATCTAAAATTTTACGCTTTTTTAGGAGATCCATATCTTCTCCCCTCAAATTTAATATTCAATAATCCAAACAAAATTTTGGACTTACTGTTGATATTGAAGAGTACCTAGATATTATCCCCTCCAAAAGAAAAAAAATCTCCTTCCCGAAACCACATTTTTCGCTACAATCTCAGACGTAATATTAATACACAAGAGTTGGATATCCCCCCCCAAATTTAATGCTCAGCCGCCCTAACTAAAATTCCCAGAATAATCTAAGATTTAACACTGATATTCAAGTCGGATATTGCCTCTTCCCTCAACGTTTAATCCTCAATCCCCCACCAGAATCCACGTGTCGATTTAGGACTCAATGTGTAAAAGTTGGATATCCCCCCCTTCCTTAATAATAATATTACCCGTTACAATTTCCTTGGCAGTAATCCTATTTATGTAACAGCAATGGATAGTTAATAACGTAATTCAACTTGTGCCAAATGCTGTACTGTTTCACATCAAACTGTGGGCATCGCTACCTCTAAATACTTCATTTCCTTCATCTAATGGATTAAATATGGTGTACCTAAGGTGTAAAAGTCTTTACATTTATTTCGGAGAAATATATAAATGTTGAATTTTATATTACATTAAGGGAAAAAATCCCCCTAGAAATTTCGATGGCGCAGTCTGCGCCATAACCCCCCCCCCCTTGTGGGCACCCCTGCTACTGGGTACTTCACTCACTCTCGGTCCCTGATGTTCCCCTCATAATTTTACACTAATGGATTCAATTCAGTGAAATTTGACACGAACTACATTGGCATATGGGAAGCACGTTACAGAAGGATACAAACGTGGAGGCGCTGCTCTCTACTGCAACTCATGTTGCGCCACCAGGCTAATTGAATCCCGATTACGAATATCTTCTGTTACATGGTGAGGCATGTCCAGGCATGCCTCGATGCTGAAGGCAACACCACCTTCAACACTCCCTAGGACGTCATCATGGTTCTCGTAAAGCAAGGAATGACCATATCAAATTTCATTGAATTAAGTTCATTATTTTGAAAGTTATGAGGGAACATCAGGAGCCGAGAGCGAGTGAAACTTGCAACGTCCTTCTAGTGCACTTCTTAAAATAAACTTATACCACGGATACAGATATCTTAATCTCAGGGGATAGGTTCTTTATTCGAGAATTCCAAATAAAAAAGCATTTTATATCCAAGAGGATATAGTTAAATGCGGATCTATATTCTGAAAACTATATACAATACAGAGAATATATATAACTAAGCTTGTATATTCATTGAAATATATATATATATATATATATATATATATATATATATATGCTGATATATATATATATATGCTGATTCCAAATTTAAGTCGGTTATATTCTTCTTAATTATATATGAATAATTGAAAGGAAATCTTCTTCCTCTTTCATCTCGTAATTTGGGAAAAGGCTTCTTCTTCTTTTCTTCATTCTATTTTGGGAAAAGGCTTCTTCTTCTTTTCTTCCTTCTATTTTGGGAAAAGGCTTCTTCTTCTTTTCTATCTTTGATTTGGGAAAGGGCTTCTTCTTCTTTTCTATCGTTGATTAGTGAAAAGGCTTCTTTTCTTCCTTCTATTTTGGTAAAAGGTTTCTTCTTCTTTTCTGTCTTTGATTAGGGAAAAGGCTTCCTCTTCTTTTCTTCCTTCTATTTTTGGGAAAGGCTTATTCTTCTTTTCTTTCTTCTAATTTATTGTCTTTCCTTTTAAAGCGTAATCTTATTTATTACATATATGCGCTCGTTTTCCCCGCTTCTTTGGCATTATACAAACGACAAAAGCTATACTTATAGAAAGATTATTGTCTAAACTGACAATAGCGCCACCTCCTATGTAACGACCAAAAAGGGAATAGCCCAGGATCGATAACAGCAAACACTGTCTATGGCCCAGTGCGTGTAATAAGAAGCGCAACCGTAAGTGCTTCGGGGCATCTAATTGAACACAACGCCACCGAGGGACGGACAAACACGAAAGCTGACGATGTTCTCCTCGTCAGAGGTATTAAATCAAATTTTGATCACTAGGATCAGAAAGGAGATACATTTCTGAATTCATTTGCTCACTTATTTACTTTCCTAATTGTTTCGTATATGAGCATATTCTTAATTATCTTAATTCGCTATTTACAACATTATATTCACCCCTTCTATAATTTTTATACTTTTCCTTTATGTATTTTGCATTTACTATAATATATATATAATCACTCTTCTCCGCTCCTAGTTTCTACAATGAACTCTGCTCTTCTTTATATCGCGTGCAGCCATCTATCGTCGCTTTCGGCAAATATTCGTTCCTTGCATTTTTTTTTCATTGTGTCGTCGGAACTGGCACGTGACAAACTCCATGTAAGTACTACAATATACATATCTACAGTACATATATATATATATATATTTGTATTCGTTGTAGGGTGCTTTGGTTGGATCAGTATCTGGCATGGCGTTTATATTGTGGATTGTGATTGGTGCTCAGCTAGGAAGAGCCAATGGGCTGATCGTTTACGCCACGAAGCCTGTGTCAGTTGAAGGCTGTGCCTGCAATGTGTCATCGGTCCTTCCCACTAGCCTACCTGTAAAAGGGTAAGTAACCATAAATGTATTACTATACACTGTCTCGGGAATCTGTAGAGCAAGGTCGCGCATAACGACGAGAAAGGGAGAAAGCGAGTGGGCGGAGGAAAGTGGTGCCCGCTGTTGCCAACGGCTGGCAGCTGCAGCCGAGTTTTCCCCTCCATTCACTCACCTCTCCCTCTTAAGCGTTCACTGGGCGAGGCTTCTCGAGTCACTATAGCTCTTTTCAGTTCTTACGTCGTGCGCTCTAGAAGCTGGCAGGGGAAGTGGGGAGCGGTGAACATGCCGCTGACCAACCAGAGAACCGTCCACCTAGCGGTGGAGCCGAGAGTTACGCAGTCGCGGGAGGAAGCTGCAGCGCTAACTTCGTTCTGCACGTTGCTGTGTTGCCAATTCACCGCGTTGCTGATGGTCTTTTGCCCCAGTGTTGATTCCTGTTTGTTATGAGCGGGATGTAGGAATAACATATGTGGGAGTAATTGTTGTCGCGTCGTGTATTGCCTAACTGCATTGTTTCTTCGATAAACGTGTATGTGGCATGTGATGTGACGTTTATTTGTACTCTCGCTGTTCGATTGGGAGCTTTGTGTTTATCAACGCAGTAAGTATCGTAGGATGGAGAACAGGAAGGAGGTAGTTCGTAGCCAAGGCAGGAAAATAATCAGTAGGTTTCATGGATATTTTCAAAAGGAAGCAGAAAACAGTTTTCCCTTGGTAAGTGTGCACAAAGTGCAACAGAGAGTGTCGGAAGCTTGTGGAGTGACGCGAACTGTGCAGCATATTGTTAGGGAAGGCAAAGACAGTCTTGAGGCGTCGGGTTCCACGTCATTTGAATCACCGCGCAAACGAATCAAAAGGAACAGTATCACAAAGGCAATCGACGGTTGCGATAAAGATATAATAAGAAGAATTATCCTCGGGTATTATGTAAAGGGTGAATATCCAACACTGAACAAGTTTTCGTTGATTTGCATACACAAATAAGCTTTCAGTGGGGAGTTTTGTCGTTTTGGAGGATACTGAAGTATATGGGGTTCAAGTACAAAAAGAGCAATGACGGTAGACGATTTCTGATGGAGAGAGCCGATATAGTTACAGCCAGAGTAACGTTTTTGCGAAAAATGCATCTTCTAAAAAATAAGGAACCTTTGCCCTATATAGGTATTTCATTTAGATGAAACGTACATACATCAGAATTACGCTCCAACGAAAATCTGGCAAAATAAAGAGGGTACAGGGGGTTTAAAAGTGCCCGTGGGTAAAGGTGGGCGCATTATTGTTTGTCACGTAGGTTCCAGTCACACTGGTTTTCTACAGGAATGTAAATTAGTTTTCAGTGGTTTTTGCAGTTTTTAGATACGCTTGACGAAAGGAACATCAAAGACGCAGTGATTGTAATGGACAATGCTAGCTACCATTCGGTGCAGTTGGAAAGAATTCATACAACGTATACACTTGATATCATACACTTATCGGTATTCTACTGACCACAAGATGGGGATAATACACATTCTCAGGCCATACGCGAACAATGGGATGTCTGTATTTCATGGTTCTTTCGATTTCAACTCCCCTTTCCCGCTACTCTGGCAACGCTGCAGTCTCTCTCTCTAACCGGCCTGTCTCGTTGCGCTGGATAGGTCGTTTCCCCGCTCTCCACTTCCCCTGCCAGCTTCTAGAGCGCACGCCGTAACAACTGAAAAGAGCTATAGTTACGAAGAGACTTGTTTTTGATTGCCTGCTCCAGAGATTCCCGAGACATAGTGTAGCTACACAAACTCATAGTATCTTTCCCTTCTTGGATGGTATTTGTTTGTGTCGTATTTTTAGAACATTTAGACCTCTGCAACTTCTAAAATGTAACCAAACTGGTGTTTATATTTCATCTATTGATATATACCAGGTGGTTATAATTAAAGTGACGGTGTTCAGAGTGGTACAGCACGGGCTGTAATGAGAGTAGCAGTCTGAAACTTCGTAGATATGATAATGAAGCAATGCGCTCGCGAATTATGCAAAAAAAAAAAAAATAGTTTCAATTCTCGCCACCAGGGTAAAAAATGGCGCTGTAAGCAGTCAAAACGTGGAATTTTCCGTAACTCTGACGTCAAAGTCGGTGACATTGCCTAACCATTGTGTGAGCTCCCTGGTTGTTGTTGGTGACGCTTGTTGCTTTTTTCCTTCAGTGATGTGAATGTTCGCCGAACATTAAAAGTTTGATTTTTCCCGTGTAAAAAGCAATGGCTATTGCGAAGAAAGACCGTGCACTGCTAGTGAAGTTGTTTTACCAGAATGGGAGCAATAGTAACGCTGCACTGCGGAAATATCGCCAACAGAAAGGGCTGAGAAGAGGGCCCATGTCAATTAATGGGCTGAAGAAGATGATGAAGAAATTCGAGGAAACAGGTGAATTGGGTGTTGCACCAGGGAGAGGAAGGCGGCCCATCCCCGTGGAAGTTGTGGACGAAGTTGCTGTAGATGTAGCTGACCGTGCAGCACATGCCTCAACTTCTGCAACCAGTGCTAGAGCTGTGGCACGTGAATTGTCACTCCCCTGGTCAACAGTTCGCAAGGTATAAAAAAGGTAAAGTGTTCCCCTGTGCATAGCACCACGCCATGAAGGCGTATAGGGGGTGTAGGGGTAACGCCCCACACTTTCTTGATCCAGTCGTGAGTGGGGGTGATGTGATCAGCATCACGCCCCTGACCGCCTTTACCCCCCAGGGTTTCCCCCAGGTACCCATGTTATTCGACGCTGGGTAGGCGCCGGGGCCGCTTCCACCGTTAGAAAAGTTCCCGGATTTGAACCGGCCGGGGATCGAACCCGGGACCTTGAGCATGGTAGTCAGACGCGTTACCGACTGAGCCACCGCGGCCATCGTTCGCAAGGTATTGCGGTGCATTTTACACTGGTATCCCTACAAGATTCAAATTGTGCACCAATTGAAACCCCAAGATATTCCACAACGCCGTGAGTTTGCCCATCGGTTTTTGGCACGCATGGAAGTGGATGACATGTGGCCGGGGAATATTCTGTGGACTGGCGAGGCGCATTTTACTCTGGTCGGTACAGTGAATACTCAGAACTGTCGCATATGGGGTTCCACTCGTCCACATGTTGTGCAGGAACAATCATTGCACTCAGTTTACGTGACTGCATGGTGTGGGTTCACTAGCTCCTTCATTCTTGGTCCGTTTTTCTCTGAGGAGATGACACCTCGAGGGCCTGTTAAGTGTACAGTGACATCTGCACGTTATAGGGACCTCCTAGTGCAACACGTGATTCCAGCTTTGCAAGAACGGAACTGTGAACACACCACCATTTTCATGCAAGATGGGGCAACACCACATGTCGCTCGCCACGTGAAAGATTTGCTGCGAGAAACCTTCACTAATGACCGCATCATCTCTAGGCAGTTTCCAGATGATTGGCCTTCCAGATCCCCCGACCTTAATCCATGTGACTTCTGGCTGTGGGGATATTTAAAAGATCGTGTCTATCAGGGACATGTCCGCTCTCTGCCTGATCTGAAGGCTAGCATACAACGACATGTCGCTCAGATTTCACCAGACATGCTGCGAGCAACCGTCGACCATGCCGTGTTACGAATGCAGCATGTTGCTGAATTGGGAGGCCATATTGAACAGTTCTTGTAACCATAGTTCCTAATAAACATGCCAGAACCATTGTTCTCATGTGTTTGATCTTTCCTGCCTTTTTCCTGTAACTATACCACGTTTTGACTGCTTACAGCGCCATTTTTTACCCTGGTGGCGAGAATTGGAACTATTTTTTTTTTTTTTTTTTTTTTGCATAATTCGCGAGCGCATTGCTTCATTAGCATATCTACGAAGTTTCAGACTGCTACTCTCATTACAGCCCGTGCTGTACCACTCTGAACACCGTCACTTTAATTATAACCACCTTGTATTAGTAGATATGTAATGTATGCATATAATTTCAGACAAGTCTTGCCATTGTACGAAGTTTCTTACATGTGGTATGCCTCTATATGCTTGGTGGTTAGCGTTGCCACCGGACTTCTCGTGAGCTTTCTAACATCTCCGCAAGACCCGAGAGAGTTGGATCCTGATTTGCTCTCTCCCGTTGCACTCTGGGTATTTCGAAAATTGCCCACAAACATCAAGAGGAAGCTACGACTGGACTTCACAAACAACAGAAAGGTTAGAGCAGATGCTATATGCATTTTATATGTAGCATATAGACAGAATTTTAAATGAGGAAGGAAGATATTAACTAATGTAAAGACGATATTATCACCTTACACTGGTTTTAGAAAACATGAATATAGCCTAAACGAGAGGAAAGTACACAACATACCTACTAACACTTCCAAGTTTGTATGATCTACTTGAAGTACTTACTTTTATGTAAGAAACTAGTTCAAACTATCCAAAGGACTTAGACACAATTACAATATCAGACAAAAAAACCTTTGACACTCTCAAAGTGTGCCTAGCTACCTACGTAAGACCATCTAGTTATACAACTCGTTACCAAATACTTACAAACATATTGAAGAGTCTCTAAGAGTAAAGTGAAAAACCACTGTTGGAATATACTTTACATTCAATTGAAGTGGTGAGGGAGATTTCCGGAATTAAATAATTCCTATTTCTTTTTGTTTTCTTGTTATAACACCATTAAGCCTTGTTTCTATGATATGAAAAACTCAATATGCTGACCAAGGCAGAAATTCATTTTATTATAAAACATAACGTTACGTTTAGTTTATGTTTTATAATAAAATAAATTTCTGCCTTGGTCAGCATATTGGGTTGTTTTCTTGATGACTTCCAGAATTGCTCTTCTTTCATCAACTCTTTTCAACACTCTTACCTTGTCTGTCCGTTTCACACACTCCATTCTTCGGCATAGCCACATACGAAACCTACCAGTCTGTTTCACTCGCTTAGACAACGCTACACTCCACATAAAACATTTCATTAGTCTCTTTCATACTTCTTTGTTCAAAAGTGATCAAAACATACTTCATAGACTACATAAATTACCTTGCATGTTCTAGAAATTTATTGTCTACATTATTAATCATTACAGTAAACAATGTGCACATTTATATAAAATAACTCTGTTGCAGGTTATCGACATTTTCGAGTCTGAAGCTAAGACTAATTTAAAAGTATATGCAAACGAGGAAGACGGTTCGGAACTGCAGTGTCTTCAAAACAATTCTTAAAATATCTATTGTATATTGTAATGTATTCTTGTATCCATTTTTAAAATAAAAATTATGAACAATTCTACATCATTCATTATCCGCAATCTTCAAATCCACAATTTTTTTATGGGATTCTTTAATATTTTAACAAATATTTCACATATATTTTTTTTAAATCACGTTAAATAAATATGTTGAATGTTAGGTACGTATCGATCTGCGCCTAAGATTATTCTTGGTACCTTGTTCTGGATACTGTGTAGTGGCCTTTGGTAGGTTGGGGCACTGTGCTGCCACACAACACACGCATAAGTTAACATTGTTCACATCGTTATTCTGTTTTTGGTTGTAAGTGCTGTGCTTTTCCATGTTGTATATAATTGTCCTATACGTGTTTTGCCTTTCTACGTTAGATACATGAGGCACTCATCGACTAGTATACTTAGGAAGGTTGCCTTTGAATTCTGGGGGATGTCATTTCCTCCATTCCGAGGTTTGATCACTTTGTCTCTTTTTGTGGTTCGGTTTATAAGGCAGGAACACGTTCTTCTGCTGTCGGTATGACCTTGATCTGTTATCAGGAAGCACTAGCCGATCGTCTTCAGCAACGAAGCAGAACCTTTCCCACACACCTCAAGTTGTGTAGCTGCAGTGGAAGCCTATCTCAGCCAATGTTGCCAATTTAGCTCTTTTGAAGCCAGATCTGGCTCTTTCGCACACTTGTGTGGTTCCTAAAATTTCGAAGTGCTCCAAGGAGCTTTTTAGCCTAACGAGGGTAAATTTAGCTCGAAATCTATCCCATTTAGTATTATACTGTCAATATATTCATGTGCACAGTATCTTCTTTTATATCTAAGACCGTTCAGTGCTGCGAGCTTATTATGTAAGGATCATATTATGTGTAAGAGGTTTACTGCAGGGAATTAAGCTCTAGCAAGAGAAAAACGGGAGGAGAGGGTGGTATGCTTCAGCTGTTGCGACGAGACACCTATGTTATTTACGAATGTTATTGTTTTCAAAACGTGTCTATACAAATGCAAGTATTCAAAATTTATCTGTGAACTGGAGAAGCCTGCCCCCTATTCCGCCACCATTGCTCCGGCTCCCCCAGTGATGACTTGAGGGGGGCTGGGGGAACACCTACGGAAATTTAAAAGCCCTCTCCCTGAAAATTTCAGTGACCTAGCATGGTATTCGGGCAATAGCTACGGAATTTTGCAACCATGTTGACTTGGTCTTTCTTTCATTCACTTTAATTTCACGTAGCTCTGGGTTTTTCCTAGTACTAAACACTGATTCAGTTTTCTTTATAAAGTAAAAATTATTAACGTATTTATATTATCGCCCGTTTTGAGAACTGCCAAGAAATATGATGGATCAGGATATGCTTCAAGCTTGTGTGAAGGTGTCAACTGAGGGGGACGAGGAACCCACAGAGAAGTTACATTGATGACGTCATCCACAGATAAGCTGTATAAAGCTTAGACGCCATAATTTGCTGTAAATGTAAATTATTGCATGCGATAATATTATTTTTTTGATTATCACAATCTTAATCTTAAAATGATAGTTAATTATATTTAATTACACTTAATCAAGACGGTGATTATGGTGCAGTTGCCCCCCACTTTTTGACACATATTGCCACGCATTATGCCCCCATAGTGCTTACCTTGTCTACCAAGAGACACTCAATTACCTCCACTTTACTTAATTTAATTTCATTACATATCAGAAGTAAGGGGTAATTTTAGAATATTACTATTGTTTTATTCGTATTGTAATTTGAAGTCTATGGCATCCATCCCCCCGTGAAATTAAATCCTCCCCCTCCCAGAGGAAAGTGTCTGGATTCAGCACTGGGCTCCTCAAAGCAAGAATTAATTGATAAATCAATTAATTTTGCCCCGAATATGCATTTTGCATGTGATATTATGAGTTAGATTGGTTGTGTCGCTCCCCCAACCTCCCCAGCCACTTTTTATAGCGTCGTCTCTGATATGAAGATTACATAATACTGATTCCCAGAAATCATTCATTTTCAATTTCATGCGACCATCGGTTGGTTATTGATGGTTGTGATACCGCCCAATCTAGACGGTGAAAACTAAGAATAATTGTCATCACTTTAAAGTTAATGATAAACCAGCCCTCCTCCTCCTTGATATACCCCAAAAGTTACCGTAGGAGGCAGTTTTTCTCGCCTTCGAAAATCTTGGCCCCTTGAACGTCATTTTTAGCTATTTTATGCGGATTCGATTTGGCAACACTGGCCCCAGCTCATGTTGAACAGATTCAGTTTGACAGTTGAAGCTGTGGTTAAGTTCTGCCTTTTTAACGTGGCTACTTGTTCTGTGTTGTGTCGTGTAGAATGTGTTGTGTTAATCCTACATTTCAAGAAGCTGACGTTTTGTCGCGTGTAGGAACAAAAGCGGTTTATGACGACCCTTCAGCATTAATAACGAGTAAGAACTATCCATCCTAACTGAAAGTCATTAGTTGCCAAGCTCGTTCTTTCGTGTTTTCAACAGCAACTGTGACATCTTACAAGTCGAGGTGAGTTGAAACTGTAATGTTCTTCATAGTTTTATAGCCTACATCGTATCGGTGTCAACTATTAAATACAAGTGCATGAGTAAATTTGTGTCGGAGTGGGAAGGCTCGTGTAGGGGAAGGTGGGGGAATGGCGCTCAGCGGGCAATGGCGCTCGCTCCTCTGTAGTCGTTAAGGAGGGTGTTATTGAAGAGTAACCTGTGCTGACATCTAGAACCCAGTACTACGAGGCACCAAACAAAAGTCGGCACATGTGGAGTTGGCTTTTAAGAAGCAGGGTGCGAAAAACGAATTCGTCATATTTTCTTATAAAATTGGGAAGGAAAAAGTGCAAGGTAAGTAGACGGAACGTTTAAGCTAGAGTCTTGAAAATTTTACAGATATAATAATAGTATCTCCTGTTTATTTCTTAATTATTATAAAGTAAACATTTGAGGTTCTTCATGAGACGATAAACAAATAACATAATATGGCGCCTATCGGGTAATGACGCTCACGCTGTTTGTGATGGGAACATGAAGGGTGCAAACACGTTTCTCATAATAAGCGTCCCATGTGTGCATTTTTGTGCAGAATTGTGCTCAATTTAATTTGTATCTGCATATTAATAAATATAAGTACTTAAAGATATAGTTTCTGTATAGTACAAAAATTGTATTGATTTACTGTTAGGATGATTACTGAGTGCCATTACCCTACCAATAGGGCAATTGCGCTCACACGCACATTGTTACTTTTTGGCGTTTACAGATATAACTATTAAAGTGATACGCAGAGATGTACTACAAACATTGCTTTTTCAGGACCACATTTTCTTTTTGTTTCACTGCGTACAGTTTCTGAGATTTTTAAAATCTCCCTTAGGTGGTTGCAATTCCCCCACTTTCCCCTATACGTTGCGTGCACATACATGTAGGTAACAAGAACTACAGTCAGCATTTAGGACTATACTGTGCAATCTATGAAATAACACAGAGTTTGTGAACAACATCGTAAGCATTTGTTATGTTTATTAAGCCTCAACGGCGTAGCGTTTTCATAAACAGGGATGTTATTGAAGTGACATATATCCTCGATTTGATTCATTGAATACATAAATATATTAAATCAATACTATGCGATAATTGAGTTGCTAAAATGAATTGATAAACGCAAAGATACCCTTGATATTCTATACCCCTGCTATAAAGTGAAACATTTTGATCCAAGTTCCTTTTGTTTTATTGTGATTTCATCATGCTACGAATGCAATTTTTACATGGTTCGATTTTGATGTACGTCTGTTAACACATACTGCGGAGTTTTAGCGATTACTTAAGGTTTTGTTCAATATATGCTTTCGTGGTTAGGTTAGGCAGGTTAGGTTTGGTTCCCTTAGAATTAAAATAAAGTCCCTAAATGCATTCTACTAAGGTTCTGATTTACTTCTACATTCATTCGCACGCTTCTACGATATTTACTGTCGCTTGTCGACGGAGAATATCTTTTTCATGAGAAGTGCGTAAGGTAATTTTCAAGTTGTTTTTTTCAACATAAATAACTTTTTCGAGTCCAAACAGTGCTCATTACTTTGAGGAAGGTTCAAATTTCGTGTGACAATGATTTCCAGAATTCTACGATCATTAGTCTTTGTGCTATGAAAAATCATAAAACAATCGGAACCGTTACCTTTTCTTTAGTCTTTTAATTTCAACTACAATGAAACGTTTCGAATGTCATGCGCCTTTGGCCTTTCGATTCTTGACATCTCGGACAATGGTAAACTATATCTGGTGTTTTCCTTGTGGTAGTTCTGCGTTGGCTCGGAACTTCAGACATGCGAACTTCAATTTTAATGTTGGATGATTTCAGGCACGATTTATTTCGCTTGTATGTGTTCCTGTGCTGCGATTGTCTGGATAATCGTGAAATACTTTCAGTTTTCGTTGCATAAAGCATACTTTTCTTGACTGTAAATTGAAAAGGAACAGTCCAGTGGCGATCCGTGAGATTTTTACGTAGTCATCGCAAGATTTGCCTAACGTCAGGGTCGATCTTTTAACGGAGGGATGGGGGCACAATATTTCTCTGCGATAAACGCCAAGGTCACTGCCAATTCAATGTAAAAGCTCATACCACAGACCTTACGACTACAAAAGACATAATTCTATCCCATACGATGAGAATTATTAAATATGATTGAAACTGAAATGCAAACACCTCAATTGTCGCGTTTAAAGGTAAGAACCTTTATGATCCGCCTCCAGTTGTTGTTTTGATAAAGAAAAGCAAATTTCATATCGTTCAATATGGGATTTTCCTCTTAAATTTACTTTTTAGTAGTCATTCCTCAATTCCTCATTTTACCATCTTTTCCTGCCTGTCACGGTACCTTTTTTTTCTTTTTTAAGAATATTGAGCCTAAGCAGGGATTATGAACATCACCAACCCCTCCTTGAGCACGCCACTGGACACGCGGAATAATCTTGATGGCTCCAGAGAAACCCTGCCGTGGCTGTAAACACGGGGATTGGGGCTTAAAAAAGGGCCTGTTATGACCCAGGTCTGTCTGTTCGGAAGCGTTTGGCTGTACCCCGCCACCGGCCGAAGGATTAGCACCATTTTTGCGATGAGCTGAGGCTTCTAACACCATTGCCTTCAATAGGAAACTTGACGGGAGGGTTCGACACGAGGGGTAGTACTGGGCCCACATTTCGATGCGCTAAGATTAGCGAATCTCTTGCTTATTTCGAGTTGTTTCATGCTGTCGCTTGGCTTATTTCGCACAAATATGCCAGTATTCTGACTTTTTTTACTTCTTCTCTAAAATATTTAAAATGCAATATTTTTATTATCTTGCTTGGTCATCGCCTCATCTCCCAATGACCGGACGCTTCGCATCTGGATCAGTCATGCCAAAAAGTTTTATAATATAGTTCAAAAACAGGTGTTTGGATTACATTCATCGCCAGGATAAGTGGAAGAAACACTCTGAGCTTAAAAATGTGCATATAATTATAAATAATTTTCCCATAAAGTACAAATTGTTGAAGTAAAGTTTGGAAGAGGACCTTGGCATAATTACAAAAATGATGAATGTAGTTCAGGTTCATGACCAGGTGAACAAAATCAGCTTAATGAGATGAGCCACGAGAAACATGAATGGTAATTATTTTAAAACTTTTTACACTACCGTTCCTATTCACAGGATTTGATTGTAAAGTGTTTCTGAAGATTTGCAATGGAAGGCATTATTCATATTGAGTTATTTAACGTCGCTTTTCTACATTGTGGTTAATTGCGACGTGGAAGATGGGATTGAGAAGGATGGAAGAAAAGGATGGTATTAAATTTGACGTCATCTGCCCATTGCACTGTGTGTAGTTAGCACGTGAGTTCATTCAGTTCCGGTAAACAAACCAACAGCTGTACCGTACAAATGCTGTTTCAACTAAAGTTGATCCGCAGAACGCACAATGAGTGTCACAAGAATCATTAGGAACAGCCTACGTTCGTGTATGGCTGATGAGTGGTTAATATCTACCTTAATCCCACCCTATAAGTCCGATATTTTAAAGTGGTACAAAATGAGGAGATTATCAATAAGTTTGCTGCAACAACTTTGTAACGTCAGAAGTTATTACCATACCACTTATGTAAAATGTTAATTCAATCAATGTCAAAGTAACATACAATATGTTGTAAACAATACCTAAAGAAAACATATATTGCTTAAATATAACTGTATTATATTGTTCTGAAAATTTTGCCTGACTAAAATAATTTGAGTAAATAATTCTGCATAATGGTGGGGGGGATGTTCTACACCTTTTTGGGGGAGTGCGTCATAGGCCTTGCGGTGGGGATGGTCACCCCTGCAGAGATGAGTGATTTCCTACAAAGAGGGAGTTTAACTTGTTTGCCCATCATTGCACATCATTTGTTTCACATGTATAATTGTGTTTCGAACAAAATTTACATCCTTCTTTACTAGACAATTCCAATGTGCCTACTAAGATTGGGCACTTTGGCGGACTGTACGTACTCACTCGAGAATTACATCGAATTCTTCTTAATCGATAGATTTCGATGTTTTGTGTAACATAAAAATTGTTTCACGCAAACGAAAACGACAAATAACTGAAATACTCGATTCCAAAGTATACCCTGCGTAAGTTAAAAACCTTGCATGAGGGACAACTTTCGTTTTCTATTCGTAAAAACCTGTCGTATGCACACTCAAAAAGCGAAGCGATAAGAAAACACGTGCAAATGCTAAGACAACAAATATAGCACCCGCAATCAAACAAAAGCGTCAAAAATTACTATCATCGCCACTTCTGCCCTTGCACTTTGCTAAACCTTATATACCAAGGGAAAGTAAACCTCCCTTGCACCCCTAGTTTTGGCACCTTACCCCATCCTCCCCCCCCCCCCCAAGTTTTGGAACCGATTCGGCGCCACTGACCATGCAAATTTTCTAATTTCTAGCAGGGTCACAAGAGGGTCAAGGGTACCCCTGGATATGCTTTGAGGAACTTGTCCTGTTGTCAGGTGTAAGTTAATAAAATATTTATGTATATACAGTGGCGGCGATTAGGGGGCGGCGGGTACCACCCACTTTTCGCCACTTTTGCCCCTGCACTATGCTAAACATTTATCTTCCAATGGAAATATACGGTCTTTGCCCCCAGTTTTGGCACCTTGCCCCCCCCCCCCCAGTTTCGGAACCCAATCGTCGCCACTGTGTATATAGATATATTACAGATGTTTAAAATATAAGGAAAACGTCCAAACGTTAAAACCAAGTACATACTAATATGAATAAGTATGTTGAGGAATATTTCACTACTTACTTGACGATTTAACAAAGCAGAGTACACGAACTTGTACAGGGTCAATGATGTTAGTAATAAGGTGTATACAGCGTATATTGATACACCTGTAAATTGAATTGTTGAATTGTATCTTCTGCAAATATGCTGTATAAAGAAACAAACTGCGGAGTACTAATTGAGGTTAGTGTACCAGTTCCCTTCTCTGCCTACACATTGATAAGCAATGGGAAGATTGTCTATTCAAAACGATACACTCGAACCCAGTTTACCTTGAATTTGAAATCCTATTTTCTGATATAACCGAATGTTAGATTAAATGCTTGTACAGCGCTTGCTTCTGCCATGGCTGCATTTGTAGAATTGACATGCATTAGTATAAAGGTGTGTGACACAGACAAAAGGCATTTCAGTTTCTAGTACTGTAGGTGCATGGTGATGTGACATAAGGAATCTTGTTACATGATTTTGCACGAAATGGAAGAGCTGTAGTGGAAATTTAAACACAGACCAAAAACGAGCAGTGCATATATTCGTCTTGACACTAAGCAACTACATATGGAGTAATCCTAGAAGGACGGTTTGTGAAGCGAGCTGGATCGTAGGGAATTTTGAGGGAGGGGAAACAAAGATAATATAACTTTGAAAAATAGAAAAAGTAATGAAAGTCTTTAAAATATACATAAGTATAGTTAATCAAAATATTATATTACTCGTATCACACAAAAAGGAAGGAGTGGGCTGATTAATATTTATTTGCTGAATTTTATTTTATGACATTGTTTTTCTATCCATGGGCGTACTCAGATTTTTTGCTTTGGGGGAAACAACCTTAAGAAATATATTTATAATATTTACTAATTTCAAAATGTCTACATTTTATTTCTAACTAAAAGCACAACTAAAATTTTAATGTTTGAGCAAAAATTGGCATTCAAGTAAGCACTCAAAATCATTGCTTTACTTTATGCATAGCATTACCATAAACTGTGTCATTCTCTTGCTGACCATTTCAAAACCCCTTCAAAAAAATTCTCCTCGGCTCTCTCTTTTGCATCTTATTATTTAGGTTCCTTCCGAAACGTCCAAAATTCAGGCTTGAAGTATTGTCTTGTTGGAAATGACGTCACCTAGTGTAGTTCGAAATCGCCAATTAAACGAGCATTCGAGTTCGCAGCAAGGCAAGACTAGAAAATGCAGTCTTCTTTGTTAGACTTCTGCACTCGTTGTTCACTTGTTTGAAGTCGTGGGAGTCCAAAGTCAGTCAGATGTTTGTTGTAGTTCTTCTAATGTGCTGAAATGTAACTTCTTTTTCTTCTTTTCCTGGCTAACACCGCCTTTATGTAATTTCTAGCCAAAGGTGATGAATACTGATTTCATGATCTTTGTTCTTGTTCCAAACACAGTAACCATAAGAACTTTTTAAAGATGATTTCTATGGTGAAAAACTAGTGTCTAAAACGCGGGAAAAATAATGTATCCTTACTTTTATCTACTGATCGTATTATAACTGCTGCTTCTTCTCCTCCTGCCTGGATTGGCTCTGGGCAAGTGAGTTGTGCCCTCGCTGCTTCATTTGGTGTCCATGGCATCTTCTTCCCTCTTCTAACTGCTAACTCGGGCGTCGAGTGGCTCAGGAGTACGGTTGGTAATAATGGTGTGCCGCCCTCATTGCCTAGTCATCTTGGAATAGTAGCCTGTCCTGGCTTCTTCTTCTGCCATCTGGTCTGCCTGGCTGGAACTCCCGTATCAGCTTAAGAAATGTGTCCGGGGTCTCCTTGATGCATATCTTCTTCCATCTTATTGGCTGTAGTATCTTATTCTGTGAAAGTTCAAAGGCATTAGAATTTGCTTAGTTGAAAGTCTTAATTTATCTTCAAGCACTTTCTTCACATGTCACAACTTCAAGTCTCTTTACCACTTTAAATTTTTGTATTTTGTGTTTTTTGAAAGAGTTTTTGGGATGTGGTTTGTGTATTACAATGAGTATTTTTAATTGGTATTGTATATTTAGGTTGTTTGTGTATTTGGTTACAAGGATTATTTAAATTTTGAGTGTTTTCAGCTAGTGGTAGGGGTAACAATGGTATTATTTTATTTTTTGTTTAGTGTTTAGTGACAATTTTTTTTAGGTTTAGTTTAGTTTTTAGTGCAAAAAGTAAATTTAATTTAATCAAAATTTTTGCTGGTAGTTTTTTGATTATTAAAAATTGTATGGTTATTCTTTTATTTCCAATATTTATATTTGTAATGAATTTTTTTAGTGATTTTTTTATTGTAATTTATTAGTATTATATTAATATTATATATATAATATATTAATAAATTAATTACATTAATTTAATTTGTCTGAAAATTACACTTATCAGCTGCCGTTATTATCATATGTTTATTTTAGTTAAACTCTTCTTTTCCTACAAACAGTTTCTAACTTCGCTCATTTCAGCAAAATTTATCACGAGCGAAGATATTTGTGTTTTTCTCGATCACATTTCATCTGTTCTAAGTGCAGTTTCAGTTGAGGTCACAAGGTAACATAATTTTCTTCTCGCATTGGAGTCACGGGCGTAAGGAGCATTGGGCTGTGGTTTTCTTGGATCTTCAGACTCTCTCTTCCTATATACTATTTTCTATCTCTATCTCTCTTCCTTAATTTTGCTTCTCTTTTCTTTCTCCCTTTTCTCTGTTTCTTTCCTCTTTATCACTCTCTTTCGTAATTTTGCTTTTCTTACATCTTTCTTACCCTTTCCCTCTCTTTCTTTCCCTTCTTCTGTTCCCTTTATATTCTTAAATTTTTTACTCTGTCCTTCTCACTCTCCTTTGTCACTTTTCTATGTTTCTCTTTTCCTTTTCCGTAATTTTGCTCACTTCTTATGTCACTTTTATTCTTCCTGCCTCCTTTTTTCTGTCTTCCTTATTCTCTCTCTTTCTTCCATTTTCTCTTTGTCTTTCCCTCTTTCTCTTTCTCAGTTTCTCTTTATCTTTATTTCTTACTTTCTTCCTTGGTTTCTTTCTTATCTCTTTCCATCTTTACCTCTCACTTTTTTCTTCATTTTTCACCCATTCTGTCATTTTCTGTCTTCCTATGTTGCAATTTTAATCACCATTTCTCCCTCTCTATTATATTAATTCTATTTTCATTCTGATTTTTCCTCTATGTAAATTATTCTGAAAATTATTTATGTTCATTATTTGTATGTGAATAATTTTCGCCTTATTTAAGTAATATTGAACTCACGCATGTTTCAACATTGCTGAAGGAGAAAAGTGTGAGAAAAAATATTTCATGCTGAGTTAGGATAATACAGTTTTAAAAGTTTATGTAATAAATTTTCCAATGATATTAACAAGAAAACTACCCTTCACGTTACAACTTTTTTTTTATATATATATATATATATATATATATATATATATATATATAATCTTGTGTAGTAGTAGTTGTGCGTTTGTGCTTTTTCTTGTGTAGTGGTTGTTATGTGTTTGTGTGTCTTGTGCAGTAGTTGTGCTGTGTAGTGTGTTTGGGTTTGTCTTGTGTAGTAGTTGTGGTGCCTAGTAGTCTAATGTGTTTCTGTTTGTCTTGTGTAGTATCGGTGGTGTGTATGTATGTGTCTTGTGTTGTAGTTGTGCTGTCTAGTATGTTTGTATAGTAGTTGTGTTGCCTAGTATGTTGGTTTTGTCTTGCGTAATAGTTGTGCTGTCTAATTCGTTTGTGTTTGTCTTGTGTAGTATAGTTGTGGTGTGTTTGTGTTTATATTTTGTTATAGTTGTGATGTGTTTGTGTGTGTCTTGTGTAGTAGTTGTGCTGTCTAATGTATGTGTGTTTGTCTTGTGTAGTAATTGTGCTGTCTAATGTGTTTGTGTTTGTCTTGTGTAGTAGTTCCTCCATTCATATTGGGGGTTAGGCGTAGAGCTGACAACTCTGCACTGTAAAAACACATGTCAAGAAACAACAATATAAGGCCATGGATGTTCCCAAGGTAAAATATTCCGGAGGTAAAATAGTCCCCCGTTCGGATCTCCGGGTGGGGACTACTTTGGGAGGTCTCTGGACTAAGGATAAGATGTACATTAGGAATAAATATATTAAATTAGGCACCTGGAATGTTCTGAGCCTTTACCGGCCTGGGGCATTTCAGTGTACAGTTAATGATATAGTTAAGTATAAATTAGATGTAGTAGCTGTCCAGGAAGTTAGGTGGCCAGGAGAAGGGAATTGTAAAACTAAAAATTATACTTTTTTCTATGGTGGTACTGAAAATCATAATTTTGGAACAGGCTTTTTTATAAATAATAGAATTATCTCGGCTCTTAAAACAGTAGAATTTATTAATGATAGGATATCATATGCAGTTTTACAGGGTAGGTGGTGTAAAATTATTTTAATAAACATACATGCACCAACGGAAGATAAAGATGATAATACTAAAGATGATTTTTATACAGAGTTAGAACAGGTCTTTGATAAATTTTCCCAGTATGATATGAAAATTCTGTTAGGTGACTGTAATGCACAAATTGGCAAAGAAGAGACATTTAAACCCACAATTGGTAAAGAAAGTCTTCATGAATTAAGTAATGATAATGGTATAAGATTGATTACTTTTGCAACCTCAAAGAATTTAATTGTGAAAAGTACCACTTTTAAACATAAAGATATCCATAAATATACCTGGTCTTCTCCAGATGGTAAAACTCATAATCAGATAGATCATATTCTCATTGATAAGAGAAGGCATACTAGTATAATTGACGTTCGTACACATAGAGGTGCTGACTGTGCCAGTGACCATTATTTAGTAATTGCTAAATTAAGAGAAAGACTCTCAGTGATAAATCATAAGCAACAAAATCTAAAAATTCTAAAATTTGATACAGGAAAGTTTACTGATGAAAGAATTAAGAAAGATTACCAAATTAAACTGTCAAATAGATTTGATGTTTTGCAGGATTTAAATGATGATGAAAATATAAATGAAACAGACGTAAATAAGAATTGGGAGCACATACGTAATGCAATAGAATCAGCAGCTAAAGAAAGTATAGGATACCATTAACCGAGAAAAAGTAAGCCATGGTTTGATAATGAATGTCATAATCTAATAGAAATAAGAAATCAGGCTAGACTTAGGTGGTTAAATAACTCTGATGATACAAATCTAAACAATTATAATAGAATAAAGCGAGAAGTTAACCGCACGTTTAGAAGTAAAAAAAGAGAGTACTTGAAAATCAAAATTAACAAAATTGAAACAAACAGCAAAAATAAAAATATCAGAGATTTATATAAAGGTGTAAATGAGTTTAGAAAGGGGTGGCAACCTAAAGTAAATTTGATAAAAGATAAAGACGGTGATTTTCTAGCTGACCCAAGTTATATTCTAAATAGATGGAAGAACTACTTTAATGACCTTTTAAATGTCCATATAGGAGATAAATCAGAAGTGAATAAAGTACACACAGCAGAACCTTTAGTTCCAGAACCTAACTTGACTGAAGTTAAAGATGCTATTAAAAGGCTAAAGAATAACAAAGCACCTGGCATTGATTTAATACCAGCTGAGTTAATTAAATATGGTGGAAATTCCTTAATATATCAAATTCATAAATTAATTTGTTTAATATGGAATAAAGAAGAAATACCTCAACAGTGAAAAGAATCCATAATTGTTCCTGTGTTTAAAAAAGGTGATAAAATGAACTGCAATAATTACCGTGGAATTTCTCTACTCTCAACAACATATAAAATATTATCTAACATTCTTTTAACAAGACTAACCCCATATGCTAATGAAATTATAGGTGATTATCAATGTGGATTTAAACGTAACAGATCAACTACTGATCAAATTTTTCACATCAGACAGACACTTGAGAAAAAGTGGGAATATAATCAAAATGTCCATCAGCTATTCATTGATTTTAAAAAAAGCATATGATTCAGTCAAAAGAGATAAACTTTATAATATATTAGTAGAGTTTGGAATACCTAAGAAGCTTGTTAGCATGATAAAAGTATGCACCAGTGAAACAGAAAGTAAAATTCGTGTGGGTATTAATATGTCTGACAAATTTACAATTCATGATGGGTTAAAACAAGGAGATGCATTATCTCTATTGCTCTTTAATTTTGCCTTAGAATATACTGTTAGGAAGGTAAAAGAAACTAAAGAAGGACTAAAATTAAATGGTATGATTCAGTTGTTAGCATATGCAGATGATGTAGACTTACTGGGGGATGATGTGAATACAATTAAGAATAATGCTAAAATATTTTTCAAAACTGCTAAAGAGATAGGTTTGGAAGTTAACAAAGAGAAAACTAAATATATGCTTACAGGCCGAAACCAAGTGTTAGGTAATAATCAAAATCTAATTATTGATAACTTGTTTGAACCAGTTTCCAAATTCAAATACTTAGGAGTAATATTAAAAAATGAAAATTATATTAAAGAGGAAATAAAAAGTAGGCTTAATTCAGGAAATGCATGTTACTTCTCTCTTCATAAACTTTTGTCTTCTCGTTTAATATCTAAGAAGCTAAAAGTTAAAATATACAAAACCGTAATTTTGCCTGTAGTATTATATGGATGTGAAACTTGGTCCCTTACATTGAAAGAGGAACATAAATTGAGAGTATTTGAAAATAAGATCCTTAGGAAAATCTTTGGACCTAAAAGGGATGAGGAGACAGGTGAGTGGAGAAGGTTACATAATTTAGAACTACATAATTTGTATTCATGTCCAGATATTATTAGAATAATTAAATCAATACGACTTAGGTGGGCAGGCCATGTGGCACGAATGGGAGAGGAAAGAGGAGTTTACAGGATTCTTGTTGAGAAACCTTATGGTAAGAGACCTGTAGGAAGGCCAAGACGAAGATGGAGGGACAACGTTGAGATGGACCTAAGGGAAATCGGTAGGGATGGAAAAGAGTATATAGATCTTGCTCAAGATAGGGAAACATGGAAGGCCTGTGTTGCTGCAGCCATGAACCTTCGGGTTTAAGAAGGCTAGAGAGTTAGTTAGTTAGTTAATTAGTATTATATTATTAGTATTAAGCAAGGTAGGTTTTGAAATTTTATTTGTTATTTTTTTAAAAATATTTTTAGCTATTATAGAAATTTCTGCTTTTGAGTTTACAAGTGTTTTATATTTTTTATTATTGAAATTTATATTAACAAATTAATTATATTTTATTTTGTTTTTGATATTTATTGGCAATGAAAGGTTTTTTGTATTATAATATTTTTTATTATTTTCAAAATTTTTATAAAAATTTGTCAATTTTATAAATTTTATATTTATTGTTATTATTTATTAGTTGTTTTATTTGTGTTTTTTGTTATTAGCATCAATGAAGTTTTTTTGTTTATTTTTTGTAAGAGGGGAGTTTAAGCATTTAAAGATTTGGTAGGCTGGTTATTAGTTTTAAATGGAGGGCTGTTTGTATTTAAGGTGGGATTTTGTTCTGGTGTTTGGGTTCGATCCGCAGCCACCATTTGTGCATAAATGGGAACCCGACTTTGGCTAGTTTGATTGTTGTTTCTATGTACCGGGGAGTTTTTTTTGTTACGGTAGCTGGAACTACTACCTCCCCCGTTATGATTATCGGAGTAGGTGTTCGATCTGCCTTTGTATGAACTGTTGCGTCGCGGGTTGCTATTCCAAGCGCTACTTTGATGGAAGTTATTTTTAGGTTTTTGTGGGGGACTGGGTTTGAATCTAGGTTTTTGTACTTTGATCTGCCTAGCCTGAAAGTTTTTTTTGTCTATTTTGGGTTGTACCGGGGTTGGATTTTTTTTTTTTTTTGGCTGGATTCAGACTCTATGTCCAACCTGGCCAGAATCTCCGCTGCTATTTCTAGGCTAATATAGGGGTGGATTAAGAGAGTTTTTTTAATTTTGTTGGGGAGCTGGTTGGCTATGATGATTGTTTTTTGCTGGTCCGTCATGCCAGTTTGTATGTTATTGAGTAAGTTGATTTGTTGCCAAAAATAAGAAAGCATGGAGCTTTTGCTATGGTTAGTATATCTATTGTTTATTATTTTAGCTAGGTATGTTGACTTCCATGTATCTGATTGATATATGGACAGAAACAATGCTTTGAACTCCGAATATGTATCGAAGTTGTTGTTTTTTATTTGGAGGTACCAGTTTTTGGCTACCCCTGTTAGTAATTTTGGCAGGTAGGATAAAATATCCTTCTTCTGCACACCCAGCAAGCAAAACGACTTTTCAATGTCTGCCAGGATCTGAGAGGCTAGGTACTTAGGTTTTGCAGCACTGAATTTGGGGAGTTTTTTTAGATCCCCAAATCTGATGGTAGTTTTTTTGGGCTTTGGTTTATGCTCTACCTCGGAGTCACTGTCCGAGTCCGAGGAAGCATAAGGGGTGTTTTGGGATTGAATTTTAGGTTTAACCATTTGTTTTTTTAGTTTTAATTGGCTAATCTCCCCCTGGTTGCTTTTATATTTTTTTTTAGGTTTTTGATTTTTTTTTTAATTTGGTAATTTTTCTACTATTATTTTTTTTATATTTTTAGACAGGTTTTCAATTTTATTTAATCTATTTTGTAATTTATTTAGAATTTGTTTTTTTTTCTAATTTACCCAATTTAGCATTTATTTGATTACTTTCTTTTATTAAGGTTTTTAATACCAGTTATTCTGTGTTTAATTATTTTAAGCCTTTTTTTTACTTCTAGCTTCAAAGCTAATTTTGTAAGTATTAAACTTATGTTCCCTGGCATCCCTTAATGAGTTTATGTAGTTTACAGTTTTTCTGTTAAGTCTACCCTTAGCCTGCTGTACCTCCCTAACAATTAGCTCTCTATTTTCTCCATCTGACTTCTCTACTCTTTTCTCTAACTGGTCTATTTTCTCTTTTGTTGTTTTATATTTTTTTATTTGTGCCTCTACCCGAGAATTAGTGTTTTTTGTATTTTTTATTTTTTCCCCAATTTTTTATTTCCCCTATTAATTGCATCTATTTTTTTTGCTTAAATTTGCTTCTAACTTCTCACTTGTATTTTTGGGCATTTCTATTAGGGTGCCTCTAAGCTTTTCTATGGTCAGTGCTATTTTTTAGTTATAGGCATTCAAATTTACAAAAGAGAGGAAAAAATATCAAACAAGTGTTTGTTGTTAGTTTTAGCGAGGTTAGTGCACTCGCGTGGCATGCAAAAAGAAACTATTGCAGTGTTTTGATTTTTTATGAAATTTAGAGCAAATATAAAATTTAGAACGATTTTAGAATTTTACCAACGGTACATTAAATTTGGCTTGTAAACAAGTCCCTGTTCGGGCGCCATTTATAATAGATATAAAAATATAGGGGGGTATTTTTATTGGTTTGAATTTGTTTTTATGTTAACTATTAAGGCATGGATGTTTATTTATGTAAGAGAAATTAAATGTACTATTAGAATTAGACACGGTATTATTTATTGTGTCGACGGTCCAAGAATTCGGCCGATGGAGAAGGACGATCAGGTTTTTTATATATTGTTTTTTATTTACGAGCCAAATATTGTTTTTATAAGTAGAAATTAGAAATTAAGACATTGAACATTGAAATATGTTATGATATAATATTTAATGCATTATTGTTGATATATTTACAATTTTTTGTTGCTTGTCTACACAAAACAAAACACACGCGGATCTATGATGCACCGGATCAAAACAATCCAGCAGCGCAGACCGCTGATGGTCGATGTTGCATGTAAACACTAGTTTTTTATGTAAGAACTATTTTTATCAAGTTTAAAAGTTAAGTGTGAAATTTCAAAGCTGATTTGAAGGTATTGAAACGAGAGTTCAAGTTTCAAAAGTTGAATTGTGAGTTTTGCGCTGTGTTTTTCAACTGTGAATATTGAACTGTGTTTGTCAAGTTTTTATTTCAATTTTCTTTTGTTTCCAGGAGAATTGTTTTTTTCTTTTTTTTATTGGTTGTCGAATTTTTAACTCCTCCCACGCGTGGTTATTTTTGCCTCGAAGGGTGATAATTTTTACATTGAAGGGTAATAATTGTGTAGCACAAAAACACAATAGCACTTTGTTTGAGAGTTGATTTTGAGAATGAAAAGTATTTTGTTTTAATTAAATTTTATTGCTTACAATTCAATTTATATTGTTTACAATTTGGACATTTTGTAAAGTTATGTTTTTTGTGATTGTTAAATTTCGCTGAGTCGAAGAGATACGAAGAGATATGTAGTTCAAGATTTTGTATTATTTATTTTTGTTATTTTGCTGTTATTGAGCCAGACTGGCGGGCGTGATCATGGAAGTTATGATGTTTTGTCCAGATTGCTATGTGTAGAGCAATTGTTTTGATTTTGAGCCTGGCCATCTGCGAATTTTTGTGAGAACAGAGGGTTTTTGTTTATGAAGAGGTTTTTATTGGGGTTTTAAATTTTAAAATGGCCGAAGTTCCGCGATTATCTCCATCTAGGCTTGAATTTATGTTGATGTGAGCCGAATTTGGACGGGGACGGCTATGGATGGATACGAGAGTTTATTGCGGGACACATTGTTTTTTTTATTTTGAAGTAGGGGCTTTGTGGCAAGAATGCTGGTTTTTTGAGACAGCTGTTTTTTTTAGAGAGGAGAAAAATGAAATTTTCGGGGGAATGTGTAGAAAGATCGATGGTAATGGTAATTCGGGTAATTGGTAAATTGGTATATTGGTTATAGTATTTGGTGTACAGTCGAAGTGCAATTCGAAAGACCTTCACGGCTTCGAGACTGAACTGCGAGACCATTCTGGGGAATGTTCGCTTCAAGTACAGTGTTGCACCTTTCCGATACGGCCTTGGAACGATTATCTACGGTAGCCATAACATACTACATTTCTTGTATTGTTTTTTTAATATCAATCAGTTGAAGATATTTCCTTTGTTTGCGGTAAAACCAGTTTTGTAATTCTTTCTTCTTTTTCCTTTAAATAAGTTAACTGGAAAACTTCGGGTCGGAACTTTTTACAATTTTCCTGTGAAGATTAGTGGAGGAAAGAGTACACAGGAATAGGCATGTGATTATAGTGTCGTGAGGAAGAACAGGTTAGAACATGCTAGTTCACTAATAAATCAACATTGATTTATAGACAATAGCTTTCCAAGTTACTGCCTGACTCTGACCATATTTCCGTGTAGGGACCTGCTTGTAATCTCAGAATATCTGTTAGAGAACACCTGTACTATTCTTCGGCTTTGAGTCCGTGACACAAGAACGTTTCTGATTTGAGGGTTACGAAGTATGTATGTTGTCAGTAAACTTGCTCCCAGGGTTGTTAAAGATCCAGGAATTGTAAATAAAGTAAATTCCGGTCCGGGAGAGAAAATCAGCACGCGGAAATGGGTTCTGAACAGTAAAGAACTTATATATCTTTAAATTATTTCAATTCGGTCCGAGAAGATTTTCCCGGATCAATTTAAATACGGTCCTGGTTTAGTATTGAAATGAAACCATGCGCAAGTTGGAACGAATTTAAATTGTGTGAGACCTTTTACAACCCTGCTTGATCCTGCACATTGCCATGGGAGTACATAAGGGGGTGCGGAGGTGTGGGCCCACACATGCACAATCTTCGTCGTTGAGGAGGTGATGTGATCGGTAACGCACTGCAACCGCTTTTTCCCCGACAGGATTCCCCCATTTGATGCTCTATAAGTACACTCCGCGGCAAGAAAGAATCGCCCGCTAGTGAAAAAACCTAATATTTTCTTTCAAGCAGTATGTTTTATTTTTTTGTAATTATTTTGACAATTGTACATACTGTACGTAATTTTAACATTTTCTGATATTTTACTTACTCTAACAATGAAGGTAATAATGCAGAAATCAACAAAGAAACAGGTTAGTTTATTAAATTGTTAAGCTTTATACCTTTATTGCTTTCCGCTATTGTTTAGGTTCCTTCAAAATATCAACTTTCATTCTATTGTTTCAGGTATGTTGACGACAGTTTGGGGGCATCCATCTTTACTTATTCTAAAACAATGAAGCTAGCTCTTCCATTGTTGGCACCTTTTAACAATGGATTTTCACACTTTATAAAAATTTATTCTCCTTCCTAATCTCAACTTCCTGCATTGTTTGAAGCATGTTGAAACCAGTTTGGGAGCATCTATCTTTACTTGTTCTCCAACAATGAGTCTTGCTCCTCCATTGTTGATACATTATAACAATGGATTCTCACACTTTATCCAATTTTATTGAACTTCCTAATCTCAACTTTCTGAACTGTTTCATCCACGTTTACGGCAGTTTGGGGGCATCCATCTTTATTTATTCTCCAACAATGAGGCTTGGTCGACCATTGCTGGCACCTTTTAACAATAAGTAAATATGGATACCCCAACTGCCGTAAATGTAATTGAAACAATAGAAAGAAAGTTGATATTTTGAAGAAAATTAAATTGGCATAAAGAATGAAAATGCTTAGTGAAACGATCCCAACAGAGCAAGAACATTTTTACATTTTATTACTAGTGGGCGATTCCTTTTTGCTGGGGAGTGTATGCTCATTTTTGGAAAATTCTATATACGATGACAAACCCCTGGAATTGATTCAGAGGGATTACTAACTGTCCCACTTTACCACCATGTGTCTCCTTCCCCCTCCCCACCCTCTCTCTCTCGACACACACACACACACAGACTGTGCCTTCATTTGGTTATTGTGTCGTTCAAACGCTGCCCGTGTAACGGTTGAAATCACGCCGATAGCCGGTGAAATTTGATGTACAGTCACAGGCAATAAAAATGGGACACTTAGATCCTGAAATGCTCGCTTTCCTGCAAGACGTCATGTGTGTTGCCTAACTCTATGGCAAAAAGTGGATTTTAATAGCAAATTTTAAATGGCAACTTCTGCCGTAATTTAGCTGTAGATTTTGGCAGCACACATACCGTGTTGCAGGGAAGTTAGTATTTCAGGATCTAAGTATCCCAATTTCATTGCCGGCGACTCTACGTATACTCTCAACTCAAGCGATTAGATTTTTATTTTCATTATTTCAATTAGAATAGTTCACAATTACAAGTAATCACGCACTTTTGTTGTACATAGATGGTGTTTGAAATGTCCTTCTGCCACATATTTTTTTAGAAAGTTTTCTTGTTAAGGCTCCTTCATACATTTGACGAAAGTCGAATCTGAGAAAGAAGAAGAAAAAGGGAGGGTCATGTGGGTTGGTTTTTGCGTGGCTTACTCTGTAACGTATCTCGGACGTAACCGAGTACGTCACGAGATTGGCAGTCTTCACAGTTTGCTTGGGTCTCAGCTTCTACTTCCTCGTAGAGCTCCGACACAGTAAATAGTCCCTAACGAACCTACACAAGTTATGTTAAAGAAACAGCGAAATGATTTTAAAAAAGTATAAAAGATTACCTACACATGGAAACAGATCTTCATATGAGATCGTTGAATGTAGGCATTCGCTGTTTACTGTTCACGGCTGACGGGAGAGCAGTTGGGGTGGGGTACCTGAGGGGAAACGAACACAATCGCTTGCAAGGGAGGAAGCAGTTGACCATCTGGCGCTCAGGCGAGCGAAGAAAACAAACGAATTATCGTTCTTTTAACACGTAACGAATTTTTCATGGATAGTAAATCCGTAATTTGATGACAAAAGATTCTCAAACATTCATGAAATGGAATAGTAAACACAGCCGCGCTTTCATGTCTTGAATCTTGGATATATCATTATGTGGGAGAGGCAGGGAAGGAAAAACGCACTTTCTCTCTCTCTCTCTCTCTCTCTCTCTCTCTCTCTCTCTCTCTCTCTCTCTCTCTCTTTCTCTTTTTAATCTTCCATAAAGAGCAATGAAGGGAAAACCGAAAACTGTTCCTATTTTGAACCTACAGTTTCTAAATAGAAATTACAATTTTTGTAACTATAATTGGCTTACGCAGAATTTTGTCTCGAGGTCTTTCAAGTTTGTTTAGATTTTACTATTTATAGTAATAATAACAATACATTGTTTTTATTATAACATTTATTAACAATAGTAATCTAATAATATGAACTGATTATTTTTTCGCTGGATGTGACACTAATTAGTTTAAAACGGGGCCCGAATTAAACATTTCTTGAGTTTGCCCACTCAGTGATCGCAACAGGTTCATTGAATGAACAGTGTTCCATAAGTTATACACATATCATTCTGGTCATGCACAATTAACTACACGTATGCTAAAATTGTAATTTTACAACTTTGCTTTTACACCGAACAACGCTCACACTGGAAGAGTAAAGTTGTGCGTTACTGAATTAGTAGTCTCCCTGTGTATTATTTTCTGCAGATAAAGTTTATTTCATGGTGAAGAGTAATGCGTGGGATGATGAGAACATTGTCATCTACACCGCAGAGAACGGGGTAGACTGGTTTTTCTCAAGGTACATTTATTTTTCTTGCATAAGTAAGAGTTTCGTATGTAGACATACCGGGTGGGCCAGACTTAATTAGGCAGTTTTTGATTAGATGTTATTTTTATTTTTTTATTTATTTTATTTTTATTGACAAATGTTAACAATTCCAATAGCTACGCACACACATAAGTCATTGATTTTCAAGATAGTTGTCGACCTTGGCACCATGTAACTCTACACAGGCTTGTAGACGCAAAGCAACATTTTCACACGCCTTCCTACACATGTTAACCGGAACATTCTTGAACTCCTGAACAATCACCTCACGCATATGTTGCTCACTGTCAATGGGATTAGCGTACACGTTGTGTTTGAGGTAATCCCAAAGGAAAAAGTCTGGTGGGTTGATGTCGGGTGATCGGGCTGGCCTCTCCACAGGTCCTCGATGACCAATCCAGCGATCAACCTCGTTCACAGCATACCGTATGATGCAGCAATCTATCGACAACAAAATGTACTTTCCAATTTTTCCGTGTGCTGTTGGATTGATTGGTTACTAATGTTCGAAAACTGCCTAATTAAGTCTGGCCCACCCTGTATACTATCCCAATTCTTGCTTATTTGAAGTACAAATAACAATAAAAGAAAAAATTCTGACAAACAGTAACAAATTACTGGGCTACAAAATAATCATACACGGACACAAACAACGAGCTTCTTAAAAATTCATGAACAGCAGCGCACGTAGATACACTATGTAATACAATAAGAACAAATACATGACAACGAAACTCTCACAATAATTGGAAAGCGCCCTGTGTTTCTGTACATTACGTTACATAAGCTAAAAATACTTTACCAACAATTTATATGACAAAATCAATCTCAAAGGTACATATTCTCTGTTGCTATACAAAACGCTTCCTGTGCATTGCAATACATAAACAAGATCAAATTCATGAAGAAATTAGCCTCTAAACACTTACAAAAGTGAAATCTGTTGCTGTACGTTATGTGTAGGCCTCCCAGAAATAACCACTTTCAACTATGCCACAATCAGTGCATACGTTACATACAAAGGTTACCTCGTTCAGAAAGATTCTCCTTCTTGGTCAGTTTGCCGGTGATTTTTTTCCCTTCCCATCTGACGACTTCGCCTTCCTTCTGTTTTGGGCTTGGATTATTCTTGTGGGATTTCGAATCTGCATTGAGCGTGTGTGCCGTGGATCGACAAGTTCTGGTAGTAGACACTCAACATAGAATTGTTGTAGTTGCGTTTCCATATTATTCTTCCAGAATTGATCATCTCTCTGGATGTATTCTATTTTAACACCTTTCTGTGTCCACAAACCAAAGATACAGTAAGTACCTTCTCCGTGTGACATGGAGTTGCCCCTGTACTTGGTAATAGTAATTATGTGCGGTGTTCACGATATTGGCGTTAAGCTCTTCGTCAAATTTCCAGAAAGTTACTTTCTTCGTCTTGATGGCATGTGCAGGTGTTATATGTTTGACAGAAAAGGGACATTTAATTTCGATAATGCCATCATCACCTACCAGGCCGTCTGGGGACGCTCCTAAATAGGGAATGGTGGGGTCAACAAACAGGCCGCACGGTGTTACCGTCACGTTAACCTCCTTTTCCACATGTTCAATGGCAGTGAGTTCTTTTTCCCTACCGTACCGCATTGCTTCACAGTCCCAGTCACTGTAGAGTAGGGTTTTGACTAGTTTCTCGCAGCCAGTGTAGCTCTTGCACACTACCCCGAAATGGGATGCTGTGAGTAACTTACGCCTCTCTTGCTTCCAAAGCCCGCAGATCCTCTGCATTACAGTGCTCCTTTCGAGCTCTTGGCGTTCCTGTTCTGTGCGTGATAACGACTGCAGGAACTCTTGACATCTTTGCTGTAGCATATCAGGCGAAAGTTCTGGTTTTTGGGCATTTGGACCGTAATCCTTGTTATGCGTATTACCAACAGACGTAGGCTCAAGTCGCAACCTCTTTCTGGTTCTGGGATGCTGCCGGTTCTTGGAGAGGCTTAGTCGACGCTTTCGCCTTGACTCTAGCAACTTCGTGAAAAATCCTGGGCTGTTCTCGGCGCACATTTCTTTGTGTAGGCTGTAAAATGGAGTGTGTGTGTTGTACATGCACGCTTGAATACCCATCAGTCACAAGCGTAGCGAACTTCACACCGTACAACTCCAAACTTCGTTTAAAGCCCTCCACAATTATATTCGGCTTCATGTTACAAACTACACTAAAAGATGAAACGAACACGACACTTCAGTAGCAGTTATAGTCTGGACAGTCTGGCCACGGGAGACAAAACCATCTGGAAGGACTATTCCAAACGCGAGAAGGGAAGCAGGTAGAAACAAGCTCTAAACAATGCTGTGATAGGGTGACCAGACATACTCTTTATAAGAGTATTATACTCTTTTAGAGGTTCATATACTCTATACTCTTTTCAATTTGCAAAAATCCCCAAATATACTCTTTTCCTTGCTATTTAATTTCATTCGTTATTTTACGCGTAAAAATGCCTTAAAATCCACAGAACGGAAAACGTCAAGATGTCAACAAACTGAAGTATTTACTCCTTGACTCAAGACTTTCCTATGAACAATTTCAAGAGTCATTTTCATATTCCATCAACAAGCAAAACATATTTCAAATTCATTGGAATTTAATGATAATGATTAGGGCTGAGCCGATACCATTTTGAAGCGATACTCTTACCAATTCCCACCGATAGTCTAAAATGAAAAGGAAGTTTTAATTTTGCATAATTTTCAGGATAATTAAGACTGTCAAGAAGTCGCACGGGATTTTTGCGGACCCCGTGAAAGACCAAAATGCTGGAAAGTATAGGCTTAATAATGATATTTTTGAAACTTACTGTGCAATTTCGAAAGCCGTTGAAAAACATCTTGAAGATTGGGGGGAAAGAAAAGAATCAATGATGTGGAGGTGGAGGTCAGTGTGCAAAGATTTAGTACAGGCTGGGTCAAATTTAAAAGTGATTGTGCCTCTTATAAAATTCTTGTTTACTCTGCCTGGTACAAATGTTGGTTCTGAAAGACTCTTCAGTGTTATTAAAACTTACTGGCGAGAGGAAAAAAGTACACTCCTGGTGTCAACACTCGAACAAGTAATGAAAGTGAAATTCAATGTGGACATGACCTGTGAAGAGTTTGGACAGGCAATAAAGGACGACTTAAACATACTCAAGAAAGCAAAATCATCCCAGAAGTATGAACGATGGTGTCATTGGTGAGAAAGTATTTGAAATTAGCTAATTACATTGGACCCATAAAATTTAAATCTGTAGAGTGTAGGCCTATTTTATAGGGGCTATAATAGAAGCAATAACAAATAGCCACCCTTATTTTAGTTTTCTTTTTGTTTTGTGCATGCGCACCTTCAACCTATAGACTATACTCTTTTTGGTCAACAAATATCTGGTCATCCTATGCTGTGATATTTCATCTGTGTGCGTTTGTTTGTGTAGTTTATTTTCGCTCGCTGTGTTGTGTTCGTGATAGCTCTTACACCTCGTAATAAACCGTTTCGAAGTGGAACAAAGAAAATTCTGCACAATCAGTGGCGTATCCAGAAATGTTTCTGGGGGGGATATGAACGAAATGTCTACGAATAATAATAATAATAATAATAATATTTTAATTGAATTAAAGTAATACTAATTTCAATATATAAATTAATATATTATTATTACGTGACTAGGTAAAGAGGCAAACATTGTATATTCATTCTGTAGCTTACCTGTAGTTAAAAGTAGAAACATTTACATAAGAACAAGTGCCTGGCAATTAAATTAATGTAAAATAGAAGAAGAATTGAATACTATTGCATAACGAAATAAATGTTAGATACAGTGAAGTTTCTGATTAATATTGTATACATATTGTTATGAGTTGTAGTATGCATAAACCTTCTTTCTAATATCATTCAAAACCGTACGATCCCAATATAATCCTTGCCTTCCAATAAATTCACTAATGCTAAACGAGTATTGTTATTATTTTATTACTTGGTAATCTTTTCGTTTGGGGGAGGATGTCCAGACGCCCTAAATAAATCCTTTGTCTTTCAAAGCCGTATGATGTCAATCCTAATCATTGCCTTCCAATATATTCAGAGTAAAAATAGTTGTACTTGATAAGTATTTCGGATGCTATACTTCAAAGCCGTATTATATTTATAGCTATAATCCTTCCATTCCAATACGCGTTCAGAGGAAATTATCCATCGAATATGCAAAAATTGCTAATGGAGTATATTAACATTATTTAATTTAGTACTTTATAATCCTTTCGGGGGATCCGGACCCCCAGGAAACTTGTTCTATGTATTATAGCGTAATATTTGCCAAGGAGACCGGTTTAATTGAATTACTCAAAATAACATTACTGTTTACGTACGTACAATGTAAACGTCTAATGGAAAGCGATAAATACTTCCACATTTGAGGATGTAGTAAACGGATAGGTATTATTTATATTTCATTCTGAACCCTTCCACAATACGTGAACGTCTGTGTAGTTATTTTGCCGGCGATTTTGTAGCGCTTGAAACTTCATTGTTGTTTCTGCAGCAGACGATTTTCTCGGAGCCCGCATCTTACGCCAAACACACTTGCTGCCGTCACCCATATTTTGCAATTGAACTAGTGATGGGTCGTTCGTGAACGAGTCGTTCAAAAGTAACGACTCTCTCTTGTGAGCGGTGAACGACTCGTTCACCAGAATTGAACGACACGTTCAAAGAGTCGTATGTGTGCCACGACTCCTCCGCCCGCCAAGCAACTATTATTCCATTATTCCCTCTCCTTTCCACGAATTTTGCGAGGAAGGCGCATGCGCAAGTGTATACTCGCCTGGCGGCCGGAATTTTTGAAAGAAAGCAAGTCGATTCTGCGGGCAGAAAATGGGGACTGGAGAGGAGAGGGAGGGGGGGGGGTCCTCTCTGTTCCTTTTCCCTACCCCTATACCGCGTTTGGTAGAACCTGTCCCGCTTCCCGCGCTAGGGAGCGCTCAACAGTTTCCGTGCTGGGGAAAGTCAAAGCCAGGCAGCCAATTAAAATACGCAACGTCGCAACAGCGTCTACGTAAACGCCTCTCTTCTGGCTTTCATTCGCTCCTCGCTGCCCAGCAGACGATTTTTTCCTCGTTTCTCATTGACACCGAAACTGTTGAGCGCTCCCTAGCGCGGGAAGCGGGACAGGTTCTACCAAACGCGGTTTAGTTGAGTGAAGCGGGCAGAAACGTGCCGTGTACGATGAGAGGGGAAGGAGCATGCTCGCGAGTCGACTCTTTCCTTCGTTCAAAGAGTCGCTAAAGTGTGCCACGACTCTTTGAACGAAGGAAAGAGTCGACTCGCGAGCTCGCGACTGTTGTTTGCAGAGAGAGAGCGCGCAACCCCAGCCCATGACGGGCAGCGAAGAACAGCCAACAAATTTGTCCTGTAATTTCAAGTTCGGCCATACCATTAGCGCTAAAATTACAAGAAATTAAATGTTAGTAAAAAATATTAGGGGAGTCTTGTAAAAATTTTGGGAAGGTGTTAGGCACAGACCTCTTGATTACAATATTCCGATTAGCCTATTTTGAGTTGTTATTGTTCAAGTCCACTTTATGTGCAGATAGGATAGTCGGGACTGGACCTACAGTTTAAAGTGGGATCCGAACCTCCACTTTGTATTGAACACGGTACCCCTTGATTACCGGCGACGTTATCACTACGCCATCGGGGAGACCCGATTAGCCTATTGGAGCATAAAAGTGGACTTATAACAATTTTTGCCAAGCAAAGCATTTTAATACATGACAGCGTTAACCACTATGCTATTAGGGTGAATCAGAAAAGGGGGGAGTAATTTATAATTTGCAACACAAAATACTTAGTGTGGAAAGCGATTGTTACTTTTAATTATTTTCTAAAGCGCCGGCCTCCATGGTGGAGTGGTTAGTACACCTCATTACTCATCCTGATCTTCGCGATTACCCAAAAAAAGTGACAGAAAAGCGAAGTAAAAAAAAAAAAGCTGTTGGCCATCTGCGGTGAGCCTACGTGTTAAGGTGTTTTACTAGTAGAAAGCAACATTTAAAAAAAATACATACGTATAATTTGGCCCGCTTTATAGAAATTCGATCATACATTATGATATTGGCAGAAACTTATATTGAATGACTGTAGAACAACAAAAAGCTATGGACATGGGATATGGGCATGGGATGGACATGGATAATGTTCAAGAGCGATATATATTTCTTAAACACAGCTGTTAGCCATCCGCGGAGAGCGAGCGGGTGGATCCTACTCTAAACTGTAGATCCAGTCTGCTGGCGAGACTGCCGCCGCCGCGCCTTGTGTAAGAGAGCTCGCGACTCGCGAGCGAACGACGAGTGAGCAGAAGAGTCGCTAAGGCGAGCGAGTCGTTAAGGTGCTTAATGACTCTTCGTGCCGTCTCGAGAGTCGTGAACGATGAGGGAGGAGAAGAGTCGCTAAGGCGAGCGAGTCGTTAAGGTGCTTAATGACTCTTCGTGCCGTCTCGAGAGTCGTGAACGAATGATGGGGAAAGAGTCGTGGGACTGTGCTGTGACTCTTCGTGCTGTTTCAAGAGTCGTGAACGAGCGATGCTCGTGGAAATGCAAGCATGTGTCGCAGCGCAGATCTGGAGTGCATTTTGTTGACTCGCTTTCTCACATTTGTTGCGATATTAAAACCAGTGATCGAATGCAAAAAAAGGAAGAATATGTAAATGCACGTTATTACTAATAAAAGGTTGATATAATTATATAGCATTTCTGTGTATGCTATCGTACTGCATAATTTGCATTATCCACAGCATGAAATGTAAACTGAAACAAGATACAAATATAGAAAATCTCACTCATGAGGCAGAGTAATGAAAACAAGTATGTGCAATAAATTTTGTTTGTGCGTGTGTGTTTACTGTTTACACATATGTATATCCACACACACAGACTCGTATTTGTATTTTTCTTATTTTATGCCGCTTTTCTTCAAATTTTAAGTAATCGCGACGATGAGGATGATGCGTGATGATATAGATGAAGGGACACTCATAAAGAATATCCTTGCCCAGACCGGGACTAGAACCCAGGAACTTCTGTGACAAGATCAAATGTCGATTACTTCAGAATCTTGGCCATCTAGTCGGCTACACGCACACACACATACACAAAAATGCAATACAATTTATTAATCTTGAAGGACAGAGGCTGATATATTCCGTTGTGTTCGTTTATTTAAATACAATCATGTGCTTCAACACCTCCTACCCCCCTTCCTCCTCTTCAGGCATGTGTTTCGAGAAAAAGAAGCTTGACGACTCTTTTGAACGACTCATTTGAACGACTCTTCTCAGTGAGCGAGCGCTCATGAGTCGACTCGCACAAATGAACGGCTTGAACCCATCACTAAATTGAACACGTCCAGTTGACGCATGCACACTTCCCTGCCACTTGCGATCGTGTTTTGTCTTCACGAGCTATTTTGTTGTATCCCTCCGCGTTCTACTGTGGGTGCGGTTTAGAGCGCTTCTAACTATCTGCATGAGGTGTCGCCACAGTGCAGGGACACTTTTACGTATTGCAAGGGTTTCGTTTTCCTCAAACAGTCTTAAAATAGGAAAACTGACTTCTACAGTGATGATGTTAATGTCAAGAACAATGAACATTGCATGTCCCCAACAAAACAGTTTTCCATAAGCTTGTGTGGTTAACGAGATAATTGCATGTGAAAATTACGGTTTTCCCCATTTTTATGCCCAATTTACTTATTAAGCAGGTTCTTTTTTAAATTTCTGCTTTGTAGAAGATACGCAGCCATATTTTCTGAAGGATAGAAAACAAACCCCGAGATCCTATCTTTGCTCGTAACTGAAAAATCTGTTTAAAACGGAACGTCTGCACTGCGCGTTTTCGTCGCGGTATGAAGGAGCCTTAATAGTCTCCTTACACTTCTGCCCGATTTTGTTTTCACGTACATAACAATTCTTTGTTCTAAACCGCTCACAAAATTTCCCCCATTGTATACACTTCAAATTTTCGCTTCTACTGTAGATGGTAGCATCCGTTTCAGTATAATATTTCTAAGATCTCAATGAACAAGGACGTCCACAGGATTTTTTCCAGGGAGGGGCAAGGATGGTAAATTTTTCCAGGGGGGCAAACGAGGCATATTTCCCCACGTAATAGTACTGCCCTCTCAAAAAACACATATCCAGATTAAAGCTATCATGTTCTTGCAAGATAAATTAGTGTGAATGAAATGAAATAATATAATTTCATGGTAAAATCCATTTTCCAAGGAGCCGTGGCCCCCCTTGCCCCTCTCCCTTTCCGGACGCCCATGTCAATCAACCAATGAGTCATCGTATGTGAAGTATTCCCTGATTATGGTCTTTCCTGTAAATATCAATCTTGTTCTATCTTATTTGCAAAGGTTAAACAATACAAGGATATGCTACCAACCTTATCTCTATTTTATGACAGTCTCATTGCCGCTTTGGTTTTATTTATGTCACTAAGTCTCTGGTGATAAAGGACACGTTCCAAAAAGACGTGCGTCACAAAACAACACTGTTGATACGAAATTAAACTAAGCACAATCTGATTTACGAACAGAAATAAATAAGGTGGTCTGATTATGTCAGCCAGCTTGTTTTTGATATGAATATTCCTAGGGAACTTTCAGACCGAAGCGACACCGGCCCCTACAGTGTGAGAAAGCAATCGATGCCTATGCGCGAACAGACCGAGGCGATGTGGTATTGAGAAAATTGCCCAGCCCGAGCGATACATGCAGCTTGTCGTGTCTCTTCGGTTCGAAAAGTTGCAATTATTTCTGAAGATTGGTTTCCAAGAGGTGCGTGTCGCTTCGGTCTGGCTCCCTTTTACATTGACCACATCTACAATAGGACACTCCGCAGCGTCAGTTGGTGGACTAACAATAGAGTAGGGAACACAGAGACTTCATCAATTACACTCTCTCTCGGGAATCTGTAGAGCAAGGCCGCGCATAACGATAGGGAAGGGGAGAAAGCGAGTGGGCGGAGCAAAGCAGGGCGAGCTGCTGCAAACAACCGGTAGCTGCAGCGGAGTTTCTCCTCTCGAGTCACTACTTGCGCAGAGGACTTGTTTTCGTTCCAGAGATTTGTTGTTTTAAGTCCACCTTGTACACAGGAATGTTAATCGGGACTGGACCTACAGTTTCAAGTGGGATCCGAACCGGGAATCGAACCTTTGATTACAAGGCGACGAAGTTACCACTATACCATCGGCGAGGCTCTTGTATTTGTTAAATAACCGACATTGTCTGTCTCTAAGTGCTGCAACTTATGAGCATGCACAAGGCCCGACCCTGTGGCCGACTGGTTAGCACATCGCGCTGCGACGCCAAGGGTCCCGGGTTCGAATCCCGGTCGGGCTTGGTTGTTTGTGAATGTCCATTCATCAATTTCATCATTTCATCACTCATCCCCATCTTCGCAAATTAGCCAAGAGGCACAAAACGCGAAGTAAAATAAACTAAATCAAATCAAATGAGCATGCACAAGTCGACAGGACACACAGCGCCAATTTCAAATAAATATGTGGATGCAAGATGAACATAAACACTGATATACATATAGCCTATCGTGTGTCTGTGTGTTCATGTACGAGTACGTTAGAAAAATAATAGAACTTTATAGGTAATTCTTGCAAGTAAACAATTTAACTTCTTTTTTTTATTTTCAATTTTTAAAAATGTACAAAAAGCTTTTATTTATTGTACCATTTTTAACAAGTATTTCGAAGGCTTTGTAGTTCCGCACTGCTTGCGTCAACAACTGACACACTTATGTTATTCCTAGATTCAGGTTCAGATATGATAGTACCATCCTGCAAAAAAAATACACATTGTACTTCCATATTAGAAATTACAGAATCCGCTGAGTAAGAAACTTTTTTTAAAAAAAATCCTGCTTGCTATTGGCCAAATGCAGCTTATCTTGAAAAAGTGGTTGTAATGTTTCTTTGTGCAGACATTCGACAAAAATCAAGGCTATTTAAAGATATGAACAGATGGATTATGCGTCCAATAATCCAGTTTATGGATTTCTGGATCATTACGTTGATTGATATTCCGATAATATGGCAGGTGGTTTATTTGATAAACGGGAGAGTCAAATGAAACCTTCATTTGTTTTTGTTTCTTATCTAGTAGATTTCTGTTGCAAAAGTTCGCTGCATTTTACCACAGACCTATTGCTGATAGACATATATTTTCAACTTTGAGTTAGTGCCTGAATACCTTAAGAAAAATAAGTCTTAGGGGTCCACGTGCAGTCACTTTTGAGTCACTGCGAAGTCCTTTCCACCCATCTGCCTGCAAACTGAGGCCATTGTCGAACTTTCTCCTCCATTAGTAAACTTGCTGGTGTGGTAAGCATCCACACAGATATTGAATTATCATTTGCAGATAAATTTCTGTAAGTTTTAGGCTGACAGATGGCAAGAAACCACCCCTCTTCACTGCTGCAAGTGTGTATAGGAGGCGCCATCTTTAAAATAACAAAAATGGCGTTTTGAAGCTCACTTGATTAGTGTTGCTTGTTTTGAAGTCGTTTTGTAAATAACAGTTGATACCTCATGTTAATTTGAGCTCCAAACAGTCTGTCTTACAAATTTTATTGGACTTTTAATGTTTTAATTTGAATCTTGTAATAATACGGAACGGCTGCTACTGGGATAATACAAGTGGCAAATGTCAAGATAATTAAAATAACCTGATATCGAAATATCCAAATTGCAAATCGCCCCTTAAAAATTACTGTCGTTTGCACTACCAGACTATTAAGAGTGTATGAATGAAATGGAGATCCAGACATTTTGATTATCTAGTCAACCATCCTAATTATCTATTTATTCAAATTATCCATCTCGTAGGCGAGAAAAATCAGGGACGAAAGACTTCCAATTGATAATTATTTTCTTACCTGAATGTTTTACATTTGTTCGTAAAACAAATAATTACTGTTATTAAATATTTTCATGTAAAAAAAACCTACCACATTCTATCTATTGCAAACTTGCGTTTAGTCGTTTTTTTATTAAACAAGCATCGAATGTGATTTGGCAAGTCATTAATAAATGGGTATCCGAGGTATTACCATTTTCTCGTAGATGGAAACACTGAGAGAAAAGTATCGGACGCAAATGTTAATAAAAAAATTGAATATGTACATTGTCTATGCAAACATATACGGTATATATTTTCGGAACAGTCTTCATAGAAACTACATAAATCCTAGGAAATCAGTCACTTGCACAGACAAACAGACCAATATAAACAACGTATTTTATATCTCTTAGTTCTATTTTTTAAAACACTGCCTAGAGACAAACCTATTAATAACTAAAGACAAAAAAGATACGAATGCAAGTACATTCCAGCTTAACGGACGTAACATTCAAATAGCACTCTTATGCGTTTTTTCCTAGCCTCCGTACAGTCAATATAAGTTTCGAGATTTAAAAATTTGCACAACTGTAGACCACGTTTATTTCCTGAAAGATTAGTGGTTTCAACTTGAATGGTGCACTAGGAAAAGAATATGAAATGTATCAGTAGTACAGGTGGGGGGGTTGAACGCCCTCTATTGAGGCTCGGTGAGGCTCGCCTTAATGGACTTGTCTCGTAAGGCAATGAGCCTCATTTGATGGCAGTATTGCCAGCTGCTTACTCGAAAAAATCACCAAGAGTTTTTTTGGGTCTAACGTAGCCTCAAGCAAGGAGCTGGCAATTTTGCTTGAGGCTCGCCTTAATGGATTTTTCTCGTAAGGCATAAGCTTTATTTTCTCGCAGTGTTGCTAATATTTTACTCGAAAAAATCACCAAGGTTTTTTTTTGGGTCTAACCTAGCCTAAAACAAGGAGCTGGCAATCTTGATTGAGGCTTGTTTTACAGTGCATAAAAGCAAGAAGCTGGCAACCTTGCTTGAGGCTTGGAGAGAGAGAGAGGGAAGAGTTAAACAACCGACAGCTGCCAACACCCACCCTAACCTACTCTAACCTAACCTAACCTAACCTAACCTACTCTAACCTAACCTACTCTAACCTAACCTACTCTAACCTACTCTAACCTAACCTAACCTAACCTAACCTAACCTAACCTATCCTAACCTATCCTAACCTAACCTAACCTACTCTAACCTAACCTAACCTAACCTAACCTAACCTAACCTAAAGCAAGGAGCTGGCAATCTTGCTTGAGGCTTGCCTTACAGTGCATAAAGCAATTTGCCAACCTACTGGTACTTTTGCCATGGCTTTTTACAAAAAAAGAGAGAGAGGAGAGAGAGAGGGGAGAGTTAAACAACCGACAGCCCACCTACAGTTTTTTTGTCTAACCTAACCTAAAGCAAGAAGCCGGCAACTTTGCTTGAGGCTTGCGTTACAGTGCATAAAGCAATTTTTGCCAACCTACATATACTAAACAAGAAGATAGGTTAGGTTAGGTTAGGTTAGGTTAGGCAACAAACATATATACTGCCGTAAAAGAGAGGGGGATATGGGTGGATGGTAATATAGTATGTGTGTGCGTGTGTGCGTATAATATGTAGCGTTATTAACTAGAGTGTGTTGGCAATTTACTTACAACTAAAAAAAAATAGAGATGCCAATTTTGCTGTAAGATAAAGAGAGAGAGATTTATGGCTGGCAACAGTGGTGAGCGATGTCCTCTCTCTTCTGTGCAATATGACATTATGATGTTACTGTAGTTTTTGACGAGGATTACGAGTTAACTAAAAAACCTGCAACTAGAGAGAGTTGCCAGCACACACACGCTGTTGTAAGAGAGAGATGGGTGGCAGCATTTCTGGCATTTCAGCAGGTCTGGCAACTGTTGAGAAATAGTGACGTTAGTTAGCAGCATTGGTAGCAGTGATGCGATGCGATGCATTAACTTGTGAATTTTCGAACTCGTAAAATGATGTGGCTGAAATATAGAGGGAAGAATGGCTATTCACAGTGGCGGATGTACTTCCTGTTTTTTCAAAAGCTAACAATAATGATGGAATTTCATGCTGACGCATTTATTTCGTTCAAAAATTCGTGTTCAGTACAGATAATGCTATGTAATTTTCACATCAGCTCAGCCAACTGTTGAGAAATAATGACGTCAGGTAACAGCATTGGTGGGGGTGACGTGATGAATTTACGAAAATAGGAAAAATGACAGTGCTAAAAATTGAAGTATAGAACTATTTTCTAGAGCATACACATGATGCTTAGGTTACAACAGCTGTTAACATCAGGTCTGGCAACTGTTGAGAAATAGTGACGTCAGTTAACAGCATTGGTAGCAGTGATGCGATGCGATGTATTAACTTGTGAATTTTCGAACTTGTAAAATGATGTGGCTGAAATATAGGGGGAAGAATGTTCTAGACTGGATTTCTACTAGTCCACGTTGTTAACCTACATATTACTCCTCGACTAATAAACTAGAAGCTCGAGGGGCATCAGGTCTTATTTTTTATTGTGAGCTGCAAGAAGAATATTGTGATTGTGATTGAAATTAACTAACGTGAGTAAATTTGTTTGTTAGCTTGCATGAGTTGGCTTTGTGTTATATAAATAGGTAGTGTTGCTTTTGTGAGTTGATTCTGTAATAACCAAAGAAATGTAAAGAAATTGTAGATAAAAAGTAAACAATTCTTAAGCATATTGTGGAAGGAATATATACTCGCAAAGCACGCAAAAAGAAGAGAGAGAGAGTATACGAGTTTTAAGTGTGTTGCATGTATCTCTCTTTTTTTTTCTTGCTTTTTTATATATATATTTATTACATATTACTATATACACCAAGCATATGCAAAATAGCAATATGCGGGGGTGTAAGAGGACGATTTTCTGGTAAGACGCCCAACAGTTAACCTCACTTCCACGTAGTACACTCTGGACTGTAGAGTAACGAGGCTCTGGCGTCTGGCAGACCAGTATAATTTTGCGTGTGTTAGCCTGTTTTTTTTTTTTGTGCCTTTGATATTTAGTGGGGGGTACATAGTGTTTCGAATTTTATTATTATTTAGTTTTATACACAGAAAAGATATTAAACATAAAATTAAATAAAATAATATCTAATTATGTTTTTTTATCATAACAAGCATTCACAAAAAATAACAATAATGTGGTTTAAAGTTTTTTTTAACGTAATTGCTACGTAAACAAAATGGCCGACTTGCAATGAATGTGTCAAAGTTTTTTAAGCCTAATTGCTACGTAAACAAAATGGCCGACTTGCAATCACCGTGTCAAATATGAATAGATTGAGAGATGGAAAGAGAAGTTAAATATGCTTAAATAAAGTGCTCCTCTGTGCATAGCACCATACCATAAAAGCATATAGGAAAACTGCCATGTTTAATGCATGAAACTTAAATATACATATAAAATTAAAATATTTGGTGCTGACCACATCACACATTGCTGATTTTGCATTGTACTTTCCTATATTCACATATGTACAGTAAAACTAATCGGGACTAGGCTTTTAGTTTTTTTAAAATAGGATCCGAACCACTATGTACTTTTATCGGGTTCGAACCTAGGACCTCTTGATTACAAGGCAACAACACAACCACCGCACTTTCGAACCCTAATGAATATGTAGGAAAAAAACAACGGTATATACATAATCCAAAATTGCGTGGTTCTAGGCCCCATAGGAACCGAGAAAATCAATGTCTTGGAAAACATCTTAAGATATTTGTCTTAATCTTTAAGAAAGTCGACTTCCGGTCTGTCAAGATGTTACTTCCGGTCTGTCAAGAAAATTTTCTTAAGACAAAAATCTTAAGACGTTTTCCAAGACATTGATTTTCTCGGCTCCTAATTGAGCTAGGATGATGATTTTAGGTTTGTTGGATAGGATTTCACGAAAACTATACGACTAGCAAATAAAATCGATTCCACCCCCTCAAGTTTCGAAAATATAGACAATTTTTTTTATTTTTTGAGAAACTTGATTTGCTGGCTTAGTTTTTACCCTATTTCGAAAATTTTAATGACATTTGATAAAAAATTGAATGTACTCTACAACCTATTGGAAACATAATGATTAGTGCTTGCTGTTTTCGAGTTATTTTAAATTTAAATTTCAAGATGTAATTTCTAAGTTGTTTTGTAACTCGTAAACTATGGGTCGTAGAAAACCCATTCTTGTTTTATCTGCTATTGCCCGACAAATACTATAAACACAAATAATGTTTATTGTTTGATTTAAAAAAAATCGAAAATAACTTTGTTTTCTGAAAATAAAAAATGTGTGTATGGAAAAAAAAACATACGATTGTGTAATTTTTTATGATGTATGTTTGCATGTAAAAATAAGTATACCTGAAAATTTTAGAATTTCAAAAATAGCTATATATATATATATATTTGCTATTATATCAGCCGAAACAATAGAATATATATAAACAAGTATATTTTCATAGTGTCATACCTCTACTAGATTGGTGGAAAAATATACTAATAGGCAATAAAATCTGAAGAAGATTCGTGTCTAGCAAAAAATAAACTAAATAGAATTACACATGCATACAATATTTATTGTGCTTTTTTTCTATCTACAATCATATTTTTCTTATATATTTTTTTAAAATTTTTTTACAGGGTTTATTAAAGCACATATTTGAGGAAAACAAAATTTTTCTCGTAAGGCATTTTTTTTGTAAACACTCTACCACCAACAGATCACATATAAATAAACATACCCCCAAAAAAAATGCGCTCCATGAAAAGTTGCCCTGTGTGCAAAATAAACATATCAAGCAGAAATTTTGCAAGACATTGTCGTACCTGCGTGCCAGGCAAGCATTTGGGTGCTAAAAAATCATGTCCCAGGTGCGGTATACATATTACCATTAATAATTTAAAGAGGCATATAACATCATGCAAAATTGTCGTCGGAACACCTGTTCCACAACCGTCGACCAGCTCCACCAAGAGGAAAGCAGAAGCAGCCTCCATCAATGCACCACCCACGAAACGTGTCAAGCCTGTGGCGAAAGCGAACCGGACTGCTTTCGAGCGTTTGTTGGAGGACTTTGTCATCACTTCGGAGGGCTTATGCGACGTGCGTAGCTTTTTAGAGGAGAAGCGAGCAGAGATAATTTCCATCCTCGGTGATGCGCTTGCAACGCACTCCACCAAATTCTACGCATCGCTACGTTGCCAGTACAAGAAGCCGTCTGATGAAATTTACAGCTTCTGCCACAACACCAAGGCGAAGACGCTGCATCTGGCGGATGTCGAAAACCTAGAGGTCATCTACAACAAGTTTGCCGAGGAGCTGGTGGTTAAACAAGAAGAACATGAAGCTGAGGGCTCGGGGGGTTCGCTGTGTGGCGGGCCTCACGAACTGTGCGTCAAACTTTGCAAGTTTACGCCTCTCTCCGCCTCCAGCTACGTCCCCTTACCACCTTCCATCGCGGCAAAGAAGGCTGTCCTGAACATTCAGAACAGTGACGCCAAGTGCTTTCTCTGGTCGGTGCTTGCAGCGTTGCACCCTGTCCACTGGAAAAACCATCCACATCGAGTTAACCACTACCTACCCTACGAGCTAGAGCTGGAAGTTGCCATGGCTGGGATCGACTACCCGGTGGAGGTCCCGGATATTCGCAAGTTTGAGGCTCGTGCGCGGTTGGCTATCAACGTTTATGGCCTCACCGACGAAAATGTGGTGTACCCTATCCGGGTGAGCGACGTAGACGACGATGGTGCGCAGGAAATTCACCTTCTGCTCATCAAGGATGAGACCCATCACCATTACACCCTCATTCGCTCGCTCTCTCGGTTGGTGTCGAGTCAAAAAAGCAAGCATCGTGATAGCATAGAAGTTTGTCGAAGGTGCTTGTCAACTTTTGATAATCGAGAACAGCAAGATTACCAGCGCATCAGAGGTCCCAACATCGCTGCAGAGAAGCTCGCTCGCCACAAGTTCTACTGTAGTAACAACGAGCCTGGGATGGCAGTCTTGCCCAAACCTGGCACCGTGGAGCGTTTCCGCATGCACGGTGCCATGGTGGAGCATCCCGCTATCGTCATCGCGGATTTCGAGGCCTTCCTCAAACCCCTGTCCACTTGCGATCCAGATCCCGAAGTTTCCTCCACCACCCCTTACCAACTCCACGAGGCATCCAGTTTCGCATACGTTGTGGTGCGACGTGACCAGCACATCGCCCCCGAGCCCTACGTGTACCGTGGTCCCGACGCAGCCAAACACTTCCTCGAGAGGATGGTTGTCGAGGCCAACGAGATAGGGAAGATACTGTTGGCCCCCAAGTCTATGCTCCCACTGTCCCCCGACGATCAACGTAGACACGACGAGGCCATCGCTTGCCCTGTCTGCGTCAAGAAGTACACCGCCAACAACCGTAAAGTCCAACACCACGATCACTTTAACGGTAGGTATGTTGGTCCTTGGTGCAACGATTGCAACCTCATGGCCCGGGACCCGCGATTTATCCCTGTGTTTTTTCACAATGGCTCGGGATACGACTTCCACCACCTCGTCAAGCATCTTGGGTACGACGACATGCGAATCAACGTCCTGGCGCAGAACGAGGAGCGTTATATTAGCTTGAGCAAGTGGGTGCGAATCCCAGGATCACGCTCTACCGTCGAGCTTCGCTTCCTCGACTCTCTGAGGTTTCTCCCGGCAAGCCTCGATGCTCTCGCAGGGAAGCTTAGCGACGAGCAAATGCTCATCACCTCAGCAAACTTTCCGAACTTGGACGCCGGCCTCTTCAAACGTAAGGGGGTCTATCCCTACGAATACATCACAGACCCTTCCAAGTTCGCGGAGACGTCGCTACCTCCCCAGGCGAAGTTCTACAGTCAGCTACGAGGCTCGAACATCACCGACGAAGAATATCACCATGCCCAGTCCATGTGGCGCGAGCTGGGCTGTCGAACTCTCGGGGACTACCACGACGCCTACCTCAGACTTGATGTGACGCTCCTCGCCGACGTGTTCCAGACGTTCCGTGCGACCGCAATGAAGATCTACCAGCTGGACCCCACCTACTTCTATAGTCTCCCCGGACTGGCGTGGTCAGCCATGTTTCTGGTGACGAAGATCGAGCTGGAGCTTTTTTCCGATTATGACATGGTGCTGTTTGTGGAACGCAGCATCCGGGGTGGCATGGTCCAGGTGTCGCAACGGTACGCGCGCGCCAACAACCATCACATGGCTACTGGCTACGACCCCTCACAACCGTCCAGCTACATCATGCACACGGACGTGAATAACTTGTACGGACACTCCATGATGCAGCCACTCTTTTTTAGAGGGTTCGAGTGGGCCGACCCCTCCAACTTCAACATCGAAAGCTTCGACGATTCAGAACATGGGTTCTTCGCCGAGGTTGATCTGCAATTCTCCGAGAAGCTGCAGGATTTGTTCAACGATCTCTCCCCTGCACCCGAGTTCAAGTGTCCACCCAATTCCAACCAGAAGAAGCTCATCATGGATTTCGAGCCCAAGAAGAATTACGTCCTACACTACCAGAATCTCCGGTGGTTGATGCAGCAAGGGGTCACGGTCGACGCAGTTCACCGCATCCTCAAGTTCGAGCATTCTCCGTGGTTGCGTCCATATATTGAAGTCAACACCAAACACCGCACCGCAGCCACGTCCGAGCTTGATAAGGATTTCTTCAAGCTTATGAACAATGCGGTGTTCGGGAAAACCATGGAGAATGTACGAAATCGTGTAGATGTGAGGCTAATATCAAACAAAGCACAATGTCGCAGGCTCGTAGCAAACCCGTTATTCAAATCGAGGACCATTTATAACGAACAGCTTGCTCTGGTGCATATGAGGAAGAGCGAGGTGAAGCTCAACAAGCCAATTTATGTTGGCGCCTCAGTATTAGACCTGAGCAAGCTGCACATGTTTCAAATATATTATGGGATACTACGCCAGCACTATAACGACAATATTAGCCTACTCTACATTGACACGGACAGCTTAATATACCACGTTCGCACAGCCGACGCGTACAAGGATATGGCCACGGTTTCATCTTTCGTTGTCCTCTTCGACACCTCAAACCTTCCCCAGCCGAACCGATACGGCATCCCGGCTCGCAACAAGATGGTGGTCGGCAAACTCAAAGACGAGAAGAAAGGTGATTTAGGTCTCGAGGTTGCAGGTCCTTGCGCCAAAACCTATGCCATCAAAGCCGAAGGCAGCGTTACCAAGAAGGCCAAGGGTGTCGGCAGACAAGTGGTTCAGGAGAATCTCACATTCGAGGACTTCTTCGATTGCGTCAAGACCAGGTCGCCGGTTCTAAGAGCAGAACAGCGCATCCAGAGCGTCGACCATGTGTTGACCACAAACAAAGTTAGAAAAATTGCGCTAAATCCTGATGACAATAAGAAGTGCATCCTCGAGTGTGGTATTCACGTATTGACGTGGGGGTACTATCGCTTAGCAAAAAGCAAAACCTGCAACATATGTCCATCTTCAACAGAAGATTCATAAAAACAAAACAAAACAAAAAAAAACATTTTGACTGTCATTACAAAAAACTTTGACCGTATTCTTAAATAACCAGCATGCCTATGAATTTGTTCGGTTTCAAAAAACAGATCATTATGGAAACCATACCAGATCATGAAGTCTTACCTTCCGTGTTACCTAAACTCAACGGTCTGTTGATCATTCACCTCAACAGCATTTGGACGAAACTGAATGACGATGTGGGCAAGATGTTTTATGTTTTTAATAACAATTTACATTTCTACGAAATTCCGATCGACGGGAAACTTCAAATCACCGTGAATCCGGAAAACGCAGGCGAAATCAAAATTTCTACCGGCAAGAACATTTTTCGAATCAAGCACGACAAGATGCTTTCTAACATTACGTACGATGTGTCTGCAGGAGATTATTTTTACATAGAACTCCTCGGAGATTACGACAAACTTATTCCTCTCTTCGTAGAATTACGAATCGTCTATCCTATTATAAATAACCGTTAACCAAAAATGCCTAACGACATTTTCGGCAACACCAAGCGTGTAGACCATGCAGAAGAGATTCTCATGTTGGACATTCGAGTTAAGAAGTTGAGGACCGATTTGATTGCTTTGCAGGAAACCTTAAACAAAAGTTTAGAGTCGGAAATCGCCACGCTCCAAACGCAATGTCTCGACCCCATTCTGAAAATCGATTCCGAACTAAAAACACTCATAAAAAATTATGTCGACGTACCTTCTTACGACAGCGTTCAAAATATACAGTTGAGCGTGGATTCGCTTCAAAATGATTTGGCCAAATTACAGCAATTTCAATCGAAAAATGAAGATTTGGAAAAATTGAAACTCGAAATCGAAGAACGAACTTCCGCAATAGAAAAGAATTTCTCTGAACTTCAAACCGTGGTGAACGATATAGACGCAGAACGCTTGCATGTCGTTGTTTCCAAATTACAAGAAGAATTCACCAGCACGTTGGAAGAAATTAAATCCAAGTTGCAGACTTTGGAAGATACCATGACGAACCTACCATCGTCGGACGAACTGCAGGTCATCGGTAAAAGCGTCGCGAACATAAAAATTCAATTGGAGGCGTATCGAGATTTCGAACATATTCAAACCACCATCACTACGCTTCAGGCGTCTCTGGAATTGATCAACGAAGAAATTAAAAATATTCACGCCGAAGCGAGAGCGTTGACGAGCATTCAAGACACGCTGAGCACGGTTCAGCAGAAGATCGAATATTTAGAAAATTTGAACGTCGAAACAAATCTCGCTCATTTTCATCACGTACTCGACAACATACAGGGTGACTTGGAATCGTTACGGACGAGCGTGCCTTCGAGCGAAGATTTGGAAAAATTGAAAACGGCGGTGACGGCACTATCCGATTCGAGCGACATCAAAAATTCATTGAGCGATCTTGAGAGTAGGGTGGCCAATCTCCCCACCTCCAAAGAATTGCACGCTTTGAAAAGAAACATATCTCGAATGCTGAAACGACTGGAAACGGAAACGGCGAACGTGGAACAGATTCGGGACGAAATCAGTTCGCTAGTGTCGACGCTGCCCACTTCGCAGAGCGTAGCCGACCTTCACGCGCAGTTTACAGAGATGCGAAGCATCGTGAACGATCTTACCGAGAAGAGCTCGAAATTGAATCAAGTCGAGAACCTTCAGAACATCGTCGTCAACATCAGAGATCAAGTCGGAGTGCTGGAATCCACGCAGGAATCGACGCTGGCCTCTTTCGGTGCCAAGTTGCAAGAACTCAACGAAAACTACAAGCAGTTGAACGTGGAAGTGAAAATCAAACCGTCGTTTTCTGCCGTAACGGATACCATAGTCGAACATTTGCTGCCCATCGAAAATAAACTCGGACAAGTTCACAGTAATCTGCTCGGCGTCGACACTAAATTCGCTAAACTGCATTCTCTGCAAGCCATCGAAATCAACAGCGTACCCAATCAACAGAGAATCTCCACGTTCGTCGAAGGTAACAAACTGTACATGTTACATCCTTATCATCCGTACTACAAGTTTCTCCTCGATGGCACGATTCAGATAAACGAATTTTCGTACTGGTCTCACGGCAGAAAAGCTAGCGTTCCCACCATGACCTTGATATCGAATCGTGGTGTCCAGAAAGCGGGAAACATTCCTCTGGCACGTTGGAACGAAACGCGCAACATATATGAAATACACGAAGACGAAGATCTCACCGTTTTCGACGTGAGTGCCGGCGATAAGCTAATCATTCTAAACACGAGCGAAGTGCCACCCTCTTTGAATCCCATCACGCTTGTGCTTCTCTTGAAACGTAATCTCTAAACAAAAAAAATGTCTAGGCAGGCCATCGTCGAAGAATTGCATAAACCTGCACGCCGCAACTACGAACGTTTGGCTGTGGTAACCAAGGGCATCGATGACCTCTGGCAAAGCGACCTCGTGGAGATGAGCAGCGGCAATTTGAAAAACGTACATAAATGGAACAAGGGTAACAAGTACCTCCTCACCGTCATAGACACGTTTTCGAAATTCGCATGGGCTCTACCTTTGAAAGCCAAAACGGGAACATGCGTCACGGAAGCATTCAAATTAATTTTTCGCGAAAGCGGCGGCAGACGACCACGGTTTCTGCAAACAGACAAGGGTAAGGAATTTTACAACGCCGTATTCCAAAAGTTTATTCAAAAACACAAGATTCGACATTATTCGACCTTCAGCCACATCAAAGCCAGCATCGTGGAAAGATTCAATCGAACCTTGAAAACACACATGTGGAAACGATTCACGCTTCGGGGAAATTACAAATGGGTCGACATCCTACCGGAACTCGTCGACACCTATAATGATACGGTACACAGAACGATAGGCATGAAGCCAGCCGACGTTACCAAGTCCGACGAGCAGCGTTTAATTTCTACCGTTTACTGTCCAAAGTACACACCCACGACAAAAAAAGCTAAATACAAAATTGGAGACCAGGTGAGGATCAGCAAATTCAAACGCACCTTCGAGAAGGGATTCACAAAAAATTGGAGCACGGAACTTTTTACGGTGGTTCGAGTTCTACCCGGAAACCGACACACGTATATAATAAAAGATAGTAGCGGTGAGATTTTGAAAGGAAGATTTTACGAAGAGGAACTCTCTAAAACGAAACACCCCGACACGTACCTCATCGAGAAAGTATTGCGTAGGAAAGGTGACAAACTGTTTGTCAAATGGCTGGGACTTCCGGAAAAAAGTTGGATCGACGCGAACGAAGTGATCTTGTGAGTACGTGGAACGTGGTGAAGCGTCTACCGGATCCGGAAAGTCAAACGAAGAAAAAGAACGGCGAGTTGCTTCCCGACAGCATCCGCTGTCTGATCGTAGGTCCTTCGGGGTGTGGGAAAACGACACTGCTCGTGGACAATTTTCTCCTCGCACCGAATTGGTTAGATTGGAAGAACAGGCACCTGTACGTGTTCTCGAAAAGTTTGGAGCAATCCAAATACCAGCAACTGATGAAACTGTACGATGGTCTGGACATTGCAACGTTCGCCTCGGAAATAAAACCACTCGACGATTGTCGTGAAAATTCAGTTGTTGTGTTCGACGACGCCATCCTGGAAAATCAAAATGAAATTCGCAACTTTTTCACGCAAGGTCGTCACAAAGGAATGGATTGTTTTTACCTAGCTCAAACGTTTTCCAAAATTCCAAAACAGTTAGTGCGCGACAACGCTAATTTCATATGTTTGTTTCGTCAAGATCACACCAACCTCAAGCATGCGTACGATGACTACGTAGGCGGAGACATGAACTACAATCAATTTTCGGAAGGCTGCTGTTCTACTTGCTGGAACGGTGACGATTTCGGATTCGCGACGATCGACATGACGAGGAAACCCAACGACGGAAAATACAGAAACAAAATCAACGATTTTCTAAACGTTGCAACGTTGTGAGAAACGACGTGTATAAATAACATTATGACGAAACGAAAAATTGAGGACGAAAATCTCAAGCTTCGCGATTACCTCGCGAAACGCTTCAAAGGTTGGAAATCCGAGAATCGCGGATTCTACGAAGAGAAGAAACGTCAGGATCAACCCGTGATCGATGCCATCAGCAGTCTAGGTAAAGAAATTAAAAGTGTCACGGAACAAAATAAAAATTTGATTAATGAACTCGTACCGCTCGCAGCTAAAAGTTACACCGTACCCACGCCCATTTCGAGCATTCCTTCGACACCGTTCGAACTGAAGGATGCACCGGCACGACGTCGAGCCATTGGTAGCACGTCTTCGGATAAAATCGAGTTGGGGCCTTTGGCACGAGACTACCTGAGCACGGGGAAATTCGACAAGGATGAAGTGTTCGGATTGTATCCCAGCATGGAAACCAGCGAAGGCGGCGGTGTGGTGTGGAAGATTGGGAAATCGAAGGTGACCTTCGAAGGCAACGACATTAAAGTCAATTTAGGCGACAAGGATAGTTGGAACAGGTATCCGGGTACGGTGGGACTGTGGGAACTCGTTGCCAAAAAGCAGCCGAAAGATTACACCGACGAAGATTACCAAAGTTACAAGGAAATTCTGATCATGACGGATGCCTTGTACCAGAACAACGACGCCTCGAAGAATAGGGTGAAATCGAGCAGCGGCGAGAAGTACAGGAATCTCATCAAACCGATTTGGAACCAGGTCAAAACAGGCAGCGGCGTCAAACGCTACAACACGTTACCCAAAGAATTCGTTTGGGTGGACGACGTTAGGAAGCTCGTGGACCGATTGTTGGTGATAGCCGGCGAAGAGAATGCAGGCAACCGTAATTTCTACAACGAGAAGGTTGGCATCGTGGACATGATCAGCACGAAACTTTCCAACTTCATCGTGAACGACGACAAGGGCATAGGTTACCTGATCAAAATCATCAACACGCTGCCTCCGAAATTTTGGAACGTGGCCGAAGGAAAGGGACTCGTGAACGACATCATCAACAAGTTACCTTTCGAGATGCATCTACCTGGCTACCAGTACTGCGGACCGGGTACCAAACTCGAGAAAAGATTGGAGAGAGGAGACAAGGGTGTGAATCCGTTGGATGCCGCATGCAAAGATCACGACATCGCCTACAACACCACGCAGACGGATCTGGACGCACGTCACGAAGCAGACAGAAAGTTAGAGCACGCAGCTTTCGAAAGGTTCGTGAGCAGAGACGCATCGCTGGGTGAACGGGTCGCCGCACTGGGTACCACCATCGCCATGAACACGAAACAAAAATTGGGGTGGGGTATATAAATAACATACCGTAAAAAACTACACAAGAAAAAATATCAGAATATATATATAAATAACATACCGTGAAAATAACACACAGAACATCAACATGAAGCCCAAGGGTGTCGTGTACCAGATACCATACTCCAATCTTAAAAATCTAGGTGCTCTCGATGGGTTACTCACCAAGAAACAACGCGAGAAGAAACGTTCTTGTTTGTCGAAAGGACACGGAATGAAATTGCTGCTCAGCACACCTCAATTGAAAAGATTGCAGCGTTCGCGGAAACAGCAAAAGGTCGGAGGTTTCATATTCAGCATCCCGGCCATCCTAGCAGCATTGGGGGCCGTTGGAAGTTTGGCCGGCGGAAGTGCCGCCATCGCGAAAACCGTCATCGACTCGAAGATGAACAAGGCCGAGTTGGAAGAACAGAAACGTCACAAACTGGCCATGGAGAAGAAAAAGGGGAAGGGCGTGATGAGAAAGTTTAAAAAAAAGAAACAGAAGCACTCACCAACCGAGACATTGAATCTCTGATCGAACCGTTACAAATCAAACACTTCAGAGGAGTTTTCATGTCCGACTCGTTACCTTCAAGCGTGAAAAGAAGAGAATGCGGAGTAGTCAACTTGGACGGTCAAGAAAATCCAGGCACGCATTGGATATGTTACCACAAAAACGATGATAAAGCATTCGTTTTCGATTCTTTCGGAGGTGTTCCACCTACAAATTTAATTCATTATCTGAAAACGAACAAAACCTCTATATACTACAACGACGAACGCATTCAAAATTTCGGAGACGTGAACTGCGGCCATCTCTGCCTCTCCGTGCTCGCGTTTCTCTCTAAAATAAATAACCCTACGATCGAGGATTTCCAGAAAGCATTGTGGAACCTCAAACAGCATCACTAGGATGGGCGTGTTCCATCTCACGAGCGAATCTTCAATCTTGAAACTCACGCTGCACGACGACATCGTCTATCCTAAATCCGTGGCTCTGCGTGCATTCTACAGCATGTACCTCATACCTAACGTCACGCAGCACAACAACAAAATTAGCGTTGGAAGCGAACACATCGTCGTCACGCCAGGACAATACAATCTTTCCACTTTGCAAGCTCAGTTACCCAAAGGCACATACCTTTCTCAAAATTCGGTCACGCACAGAGTGGAAATCCTATCCGCGACGGAGACCGTGGACCTGGGCACCATGGGAGAACTTTTAGGTTTCGAGAACAACACAAAACTCGAAGCTGGCATCAAGCACGTGGCAACCAACATTCCTAAATTCTTGGCCATAGAGACTCTGAACGTACACTGTAACGTGGCGGAAGGTATGATCACGAAATCTTCGGACGGATTGTTAGGAAGTCACAAGCAGACGGGAATCATAGCCACTTTCAAACCAAGTTCCGAGTTCATGGAACCGATCATCTACACGCCCTCTTCGCCGATCTATTTTCCAGTATGTCGCAACCGCATAGACGACATAGAGTTGGTGGTGACGAACGAGAAAGGAGACGTGGTGGATTTCGCAGGTGCCACTACGACGGCCATCGTGGAGATCAACGTATAATAAATAACACACATAGTGAAATGGAGCAAATCGAAAGTTACGAATTGCAATCTTTCCCTCCCAACCGTCGCACGTTCGCCAATCTGAACGAAGCGAACAGGGAGATCGAATACGACGTGGACGTAGGCGACGGGTTCATTCATCCTCACAGAGCGGACCTCTACCTTCAATTGGACGTGGTGAAGAAAGAAAGCGGAGACGCGTTTCCCGCAGCAGCAAACTTGATACTCGTGGACAACTTCGTGCCACACCTGTTCTCGCAGGTGGAGGCGAGGAAACACAACACCGTCATCGACAGAATAGATTATCCAGGCATCACGTCGACGGCAGTGGGAACATTGAAATTATCCAAAACGGACGCAGCGTACTACCAGGCCGGGGGATTCGAAGCCGGGACCAAAATATCGACGAGAAGTCACACGGTGCTTTTTCCCATGCGTCTGCTGCCTGGTTTCTTCTCGGACTACAAGGAGATCATGTGGAAGGGAGGACTGAGGATCACGTTTCGAAGAGCGGCCAACGACAACGACGCACTGATGCGATACGCTACTTTGGGTCCGGACGGCACCACGCCGATAGCCAACACTTTACCCGAAGCGGCAAAATGCGTCATCCGGAGCATGGAATTGAGAATGCCGGTGGTGGAATACGAAACAAACTACGCCCTCAAGTACAAAGCGGAGATCTTGAAAAGTCCGCAGGTGCCGATTCACTTTCACGGTTACCAGTGCGTGCAGAAGGTGGCATCGGGAAGTCACATGGAATTCGACGTGACGACGCAGTTCAACAACATACAGTTCGACATGCCAGATTTCGTCGTAGTGCTTTTTCAGACCTGGAGGGACAAGAATCAGGAAAAAGATTCCAGCAAGTTCGACGACTGCAAGATCAAGAACGTTTATCTGAAGAATGGACGTAACGAAGTGTTCCCGCGCGAGAATTACAACCTCGACGTGACCAAAAACGATTACCTCAAACTTTACGAAGCGTTCTCGGCTTACAAACGCGTGACCGAGGGAAGCGTGGACATGTACTACACGCCCAGCGAGTTCAAAGCACAGAGACCCATGACCGTCATCAACACATCTAAGAGAAAGAAGGTTGTGGTCAACGATCGAACCAACATCAAGGTCGTCTGCGAGTTCCACGATGCCTTGCCCGAGGATACCCTATGCAGTGTCATCCTGATTGCAGAGAAGTCCTTCGCCTACGACGTGAAGAACGAGAGGGTCACAGAGCAGTTTTAACAAGTTTTTTAACATCTTTTCTTGCACAAATAAGAAATTTTCTGCACTAGCACAATCAGTTACAATAGCACAATACGAATTTCACTAGTTCAGATCAGTTACAAATGTCAATTTCATTAGTTATCAGTTACAATATCTTTTTTGCACTATAGCACGAGAGACAATCAGAAAATTTGCACAAAAAAAATTTGTTGTTGTTTTTACACGTGAAAATTAACAATAAAATTTCTTTTATCGTTTCAGATGCTGTCGAACATCAAAAACACATACACACACACTAGAAAAAAAAAGCATGCAACTTTATTTGTAACACACACATATTCTCCATCTTCATCAAGAAAATATTATAATAAACATAATTATTTTTATCTATATCTCACAATAAAACTCTATATCCAAAAATATCACAACATCAAATAACACTAGAGTTGTTAGTACACGTTGCATGCATTACGGAGGTCCTCTGTAGGGTTTCATGGAAGTTTGGGGGGAAAAAAAAAAACACGTGAAACCCTACAGAGGTGCGGTTGTAGATAACCGCAGCCGTTAGAACCTTTTTGGGTTGGGCACCACGCACCCTGGCGGGGTTAGGGGCCAGGTATCCTAAAAAACAACAATTATTATTTTGTTTGTTTGTTTGCGTCACAATACATAAGCGCGCACGCGTGTGTGGCACATCGTTTCCCCGAGAGAAGTTTACAAAAGTCACAATATATAAATATTGGCCTCTCTTTTTTTTCTGGGACTTGGAAAAAATTTACAATAAGAGGACATCGCTCACCACTGTTGCCAGCCATAAATCTCTCTCTCTTTATCTTACAGCAAAATTGGCATCTCTATTTTTTTTAGTTGTAAGTAAATTGCCAACACACTCTAGTTAATAACGCTACATATTATACGCACACACGCACACACATACTATATTACCATCCACCCATATCCCCCTCTCTTTTACGGCAGTATATATGTTTGTTGCCTAACCTAACCTAACCTAACCTAACCTAACCTATCTTCTTGTTTAGTATATGTAGGTTGGCAAAAATTGCTTTATGCACTGTAACGCAAGCCTCAAGCAAAGTTGCCGGCTTCTTGCTTTAGGTTAGGTTAGACAAAAAAACTGTAGGTGGGCTGTCGGTTGTTTAACTCTCCCCTCTCTCTCTCCTCTCTCTCTTTTTTTTGTAAAAAGCCATGGCAAAAGTACCAGTAGGTTGGCAAATTGCTTTATGCACTGTAAGGCAAGCCTCAAGCAAGATTGCCAGCTCCTTGCTTTAGGTTAGGTTAGGTTAGGTTAGGTTAGGTTAGAGTAGGTTAGGTTAGGTTAGGTTAGGTTAGGTTAGGTTAGGTTAGAGTAGGTTAGGTTAGAGTAGGTTAGGTTAGAGTAGGTTAGGTTAGAGTAGGTTAGGTTAGGTTAGGTTAGAGTAGGTTAGGTTAGAGTAGGTTAGGGTGGGTGTTGGCAGCTGTCGGTTGTTTAACTCTTCCCTCTCTCTCTCTCCAAGCCTCAAGCAAGGTTGCCAGCTTCTTGCTTTTATGCACTGTAAAACAAGCCTCAAGCAAGATTGCCAGCTCCTTGTTTTAGGCTAGGTTAGACCCAAAAAAAAACCTTGGTGATTTTTTCGAGTAAAATATTAGCAACACTGCGAGAAAATAAAGCTTATGCCTTACGAGAAAAATCCATTAAGGCGAGCCTCAAGCAAAATTGCCAGCTCCTTGCTTGAGGCTACGTTAGACCCAAAAAAAACTCTTGGTGATTTTTTCGAGTAAGCAGCTGGCAATACTGCCATCAAATGAGGCTCATTGCCTTACGAGACAAGTCCATTAAGGCGAGCCTCACCGAGCCTCAATAGAGGGCGTTCAACACCCCCACCTGTACTACTTGTATCGTAACGGGCTTAACCTATGGATTAGACATGACATGTGTAGTGCTTGGGGAAAATTAAATTTCCTGTGAAAGTAATACTGTTATATGCGCTAAACTTCTGACCGTAGGTATATGTGCTTCATTCCCAATCTAAATATGTCAGGATCCTTCAAACTGTGCCACCCACATGTTTCTGGATTCTTGGAGTCTTACACGCCTTATATGCTACAACCAAAAGTTCCTTTCATTTTTCCATGGGCATGTCCATTATCCGTTGCAATAATTATTTTAGTTATATTACCTATTTACAGTGGGCTTAACTTTGGGGGGACAAAATCAAAAGGCTTCCCATCCCATAAAAATAACGTCCAGTACTACAGGGTCTGTATTTTAAGTAATGAGAATAAATCCAGAAAACAAAATTTATTACAGATATCGCTACAAACCTTTAGTAGTCTTCAAAGTATGCCCCTTGAGCGTCAACACACTTCTGCAGGCGAGTTTTCCACGCGTCGAACGCTCCCTGAAAGTCAGCAACTGGAACAGCCTTCAGAGCACGCGTGCAAGCCGCTTTGACCTCATCCAGGGTTCCGTGGTGGTGTCCTTTGAGGGCTGTTTTCACTCTGGGAAAGAGGAAAAATCTGCAGGGGCAAGGTCGGGACTGTAGGGAGGCTGAGGAATCGTTGTGATGCGAGATTTCGTCAGGAACTCTCTAACCACGAAGCACGTGTGACATGGCGCATTGTCATGATGGAGCTTCCAATCGGCGGCAATTTCTGGCCGCACTCGGTTGACCCGTCTCTTCAACCTTTTTAACACTCCCACGTAGGAGGAGCCATTGACTGTCTGCCCTGCAGGAACAAATTCCGCGTGGACCACACCTTTGTTGTCGAAAAAACACAATCAGCAATGCTTTGATTCTGGACTTGGACATGTGAGTCTTTTTTGGTCGAGGCGACTAAGGAGTGTGCCATGCGGTGCCCTGCCGTTTTGTTTCGGGATCGTACTCGAAGATCCAACTTTCATCTTCGGTAATGACATTGTCAAAAAACTGCGGGTTGTCTTCAATGCGTTCGAAAAGATCTTGCGACGCGACCGCGCGGTTGTGCAATTGCTCGTTCGTCAAAACTTTTGCGACGAGCTTGGCGCAAATTTTTCTCATCCCAAGAACCTCGGTGATGATTTTGTGAACAACCATTTTATCGAGTCCTAGCGTATCCGCGATCAACCGCACACCTCGCACACGTTGTTCGTTGTCTCTGGTTCTTGAGGTTGACGGGCGCCCTGCGCGGGGTTCGTCCTCCACGCTCTCCCGGCATTCTTTGAACATTTTGTGCCACTTGCGCTTGTGATAAACTGTCACTGCCGTACGCTTGCCCAATCATTTCCAGCGTTGCTGCACCAGATTTTCCAAGGTGCACACAAAATTTGATCGTGTACCGCTGTTCCATGCTTTGCTGCATTTTGCTCTTGCACACATTACTTTGCAGACGTCCACGCCAAGCGTTATCATACCTCAACGGATGCCAGCAGGCAACTGCCGCTTGGAGCGCTTTCAAGGTCACACCCCCAACTATCGATTCTAACCGGTCCCAGCGCGCTCTGACGTCTAGTCGCGGCAGAAAAAAATATTCTCATTACTTAAAATACAGACCCTGTATTTTGCTAAGTAACTGTTAAATTTCGGATCATAATAATTACTCATTCATTTGCTTCTCAAATCTGAGGAGGTTAACCAAAGTACCATTAACTTGTATAATGTAATAATCCTGTTTTTTGGGGGGAGGTGAAGTAACCCCCCTGCACTCGTCAAGTGACGCCTACGCCTATTTATTTTTATTTGTTGACATGGTAATTCTCCTGCTTCTTGATTTCGCTACACTGTTTTTATCGCACTGTAATAGGGTCATACTTAGTATAAATTATAGATAAAATTTATAGTTTTACCTTTCTTCGGGTTTTGAATTCCAGCCGTAATTTCTTCTTTATTTTTACGGGCACTTTCCCAAATAGCCAGAGCGCAAAAGGTGACAGCAAATCCGAGTATAGTTCTTTTGGATCTTGCGGAGTGGTTAGGAAACTCACAATCAATCCAGTAACAACGCTAACGAATAAACTCAAGCCAAAATACCACAGGTAAGATATTTCGTACAGAGGAAGAACTTGCTTGAAAAAGAAAAAAAACTTTTTTTTGGAATAACCAAAAAAAAAATGTTTCTGGTAAACAAACATTTGTTCCAATACTTGATAAATTATTGTGCAGCAGTATCAAATTATTTTAGTAATTGTGCACATTCGTTCAGAATTACCAAATAATTTGGTCAAGATTATCAATTTTTTGTTTATCATTACCAAGAAGCTTATAAACTTTTTTGTTAATTCAAATAAGTTGTTTTTTCTGTGTATGCGTTATATATATATAACTGCACATTAAAATCAGTAGTAGATATAACAATCCAGTAGATTTTTAGTAGGCTGTTTCAAAAAAGGCCCAATTTATGAATTTAAAATGTAATAGTTGACAAATATACGTAAATGAAATAAACAGGGATATATATATATATTTTCAAAATAAATTATTACATATTAGTAATGCATATCTGTTTACATACCCCTTGACAGCTGGCGTGGGGGTAAGAACAGAGGTGACATTACAGGCACATCCCTCGACTGACACCGGCTTCGTAGGGTATACTATTAACCCATTGGCACTTGCCATCTGTGACCCAACTTCAATCCATATAGGAAAGGCTACACTTGCGATTGATCCAACGAAAGCGCCCTAGAAGCAAAGACTCATAGATATATATTGTAGCGTGACGTCGGGTAAGGTACGGGATCGAGTCACGCCGGGACGTAGCTCAGATAAATACGATAGGTCTTAAGTTTGACTTGGCTAACCACCTCTACCCTTAAGGGAGCTGATGAAGGATTGTTGGGAGCCTGTGATGTTGAACGCTACTCACCCCTTGCTGTAGGTCTGGCCCTCGGCTTCTGGCGTCGGCGACGGTGACAGGTGATAGGTGCCCGCTGGAGAGATCGAAGATGACGATAAAAGACGGCAGGCAATTCGGCGACTTGAATTGTAAATGAACTGCAGATTCTTCGGCTGGCTTAATCCGGACAGCTTATGGACTTCTCGCTTGTTGCCGCCTCGTAACGTAGGGATCTCTCAGCAGGCCGTCGTCGTCTTCTCGTCGATCAGTTTGGTGGTGATATTGGAGCGAAGTGAGAGATCGATTTACCGTCTCCAGGGGTTTTATACTTTGGATTTGAGTCATGACTTGGTGGACTTTGCACCTCCAGCTGTACACCTGGGGTATCCCTGGATGCAGATGGAAATTTACAGTGGAGGTGCACTCACCGCTGGCGAGGGCCGTTGCCTTGCTGACTGTGCAGAGCCAAGTGGAAATTTCTTGTTGCTCGGCTCTGCATCCGGTGGAATGTGGGGTGAATGAGCGTTCAACTTGAGAGCTTCTGAGCGATGTTTGAGGCAAATTAATGTTTCTACCTTTATGCTCCCAATTCCTTCATCAATATATATATTAGGCCTTGAAAGGCATCATCCAATGTTGAAGTAAGTAAACTAATTAATTTCATACTTACAATACATAATTCCAGAGAACATTAATTGATAGAGAATTTGTTCATTAAAATATTATTAATGGATGTATAATATATATTAACTGTGATTAGTTGCACTTGTGTTAAAGTTTTAAAAAAAATTAATTCAGAGCCCAAGAAATATTTTCTGCAGACGACAATTAATCACTTAATAATTAAAATTGGTCTGTACTCACCATGGAGTTGCACCAAGGGTAGAACATACCCAATGTAAGCAGTCCACAGAGGGTGCCAAAAGCAATGGCGGTTATACTCCACATCTGTAAATAAATAAAGGATCATATTTTTTCTTTCAGAAGCTTTTCGAGTGAAAACACGATTGTGATTATTTACATTGTTCACCATGGAGACGTCATTTTACAGATATAGGCCAGTAATTTCGAGGAACCTATGTTTGTAATGGATCATATGAGTGCTTGCTGAGCGAGTGAAACAATTTTACAATCATTCAATTTTGAGGAAGCTCGCCACCAACACGGAGGATTTTTAAAATACAAAAATCAGCATTACCTCTTTTCAAAAGTCCCACGTTCGATCATATTTGAAACACTCACTTTTAAACAAGAGAGAAATTCAGAGTATCAAATAATTTAGGCTTTCATAGTTACAATACCAGACCAAACAAGCGTTTTACTAGCTACTACAAGGAGCATTTTACACAGGTTTTCAATAACTCATCTCCTTACCAGACATTATAATTATATTAGAGCTAAAGATATACTCAAATGCCATAGAATATAATATAAAGCCACGACAATTATTCTCATGTAGTTTAAAAATAAAACATGCACAAGTTCTCCAGTATTCAGAATATATTCTGCATACAATTGAATTTAAAGTTCACAACAAAATCATGACTTCATCCTTCAATTGTTTTATTGTTAAAAAATGTTAAAACTAATGGTGGCAGTGTGCATATTAATCTCGTGAAATCAAGGTTTATTAAATATTTGGGACCGTTGAACTTGGGTACGGTGCCTTTTATCTCATGCTCTAAGCAATTATTTAAGGAACAAAACAATAAGAATCTCTACCTGCAATATAGTCCCTAGCTGTTCTATAAGAAACACCAAGGCAAAACCTATCAGTCCATAAACCACTGACAACCACCTGGCGAGTTGAAGCTCCTTCTCGTCTGACAACTTCCATTTTGGAGTCACAAAATCCTTTATTGTAATGGCGGCCATGGCGTTCAGGAACGTTGATACTGTGCTAAAAATAAATAGAATAAAATGCAAAATAGCTTAGTCTTCGTTATGAGCAATTCAGTCCAAAAATTGTAGAACATCTCCATGGCCTAGGTGCAAAGTGTCCTTGTGACAAACGTTTGTAGTCATGTGTGTCAAGTTTGATAACACAAGAAACGCTTCAGTTAAGACCAGTGGCGTACACAGGAGGCTATATGGTATGTCACACGTACCTCAAAGCTGCGCTGAGAGTCCAGCCACAAATAAACCAGGAAAACCAGGAAGGTCACCCATCATATCCAGGACAAACAGAGGCAACAGCTGGTCAGGTCTCGTCACCCTCTGGATACAGGAATTAACATCACGAAGTGTTAGAAAATTGTTGTTGAATTATGTCATTCAGATTCTTACATCATTTTTAGGAAAGCAAGAGCTCGCCTAGTAAAATCGGTACTGCTTTCCATCAGTAGGTTAGGTACATAAGAACTTACCCGATAGCTACCAATTAGAGGCAATAAAAATTCCAAAATTCTTACAGATTCCCACCAATACCAAGCTGATACTTCAAAATTGTGACAATTCAAAGTTGCTCGGAATGTTTATAAATTGTAATATATAGTTTTACATTTAAACTGTGCCATACCAATCTACCAGGGTTTCACTTTTAAAATTTTCATAATTTCACCTAAGACAAACGTTGCATCCTAAAACCCTATATCCTCTTATAATATAGTTGCAAAAGTAAAGAAAATTATTAATTTTACACAATTTCCAGGATATATATAGACTTCACGAAAGGTCATATCAACCTTCATTTTATGTATTTTGAGTTTTGAGTGTACTTGAAACCTAAATCTTCATTTGCCTTACTGCCTTAAATTCTCATTACAACCCTGTTTGGGGTCCATAAAATAATCATCACATGTATTAATAAAAATATAAGACGAGATTCCTCTGCTTACAATAATTGCTAATTTCATTAGAGAGAAGGAGGATTAGCAATAATAATAGTGTTACGTTAATGTAATACAGAAATTTGTCTTTAGGTTAATTAATTCTTACCTTAGCAGATACTGGATCACAGTTGTAGTAGTTAGCAAATAAAAGGATTCCTATGTATGATCCCATGGACATGCATAGAAACACAGCCACTATACCTGATATCATTGACCTGTATGAGATATTAATTACAGAATTTTAAAAGTAATTGAAGTTGTATCAATATACAAGGTTCGCCCATAAAAAAACAGACAGTTTTTTAGGTAAGAAAACAAGTAATTACCTTCAAATGACTTTATCACCTTCAAAGTAATCACCAGAGGAGGCAATACACTTTGACCAGAGTTTGTACAGGTCTTGGAAACACTGTTGACAGTAAGTGTTCGCAAAATACGCGTAACATTTAATATAATGTCCGCGACGTCGTCAAATATTTGCCCTTTCATAGCCATCTTAAGCTTGGGAAAAAGAAAAAATCAGCCGGCGATAAGTCCGGGGAATATGGAGGGTGATTGATCACTGTCACTAAATGCTTAGCAAGGTATTGTTGTACAGACAATGCGGTATGAGGCCGGGCATTATCGTGTAACAGAAACCATTGGCAGAGGTTCTTCCTAACCCGCTTCATCCTGTTTCTGAGTAAACCAAGCACTTCAGGGACAAATTCATGGTGGTTCAGTCCTTGGGAATAAAAAATTGCTATCAGCAGCACCTTTTGTCTTCGATTTCGACATCCCGATACCGACTTCCTGTAACAGGTTGAAACATGCACTGACGCGAAGTTTAGATATAGCTCCTTGCAGTGTTGCCAGAATACGGTACATTTTTATTAGGTTTGGTTCTTTTATTTCGACAGTGTGGTTTCTTTATGGGCGGACCTTGTATATCAATGTCAATTGGTCAAATATTATCGTTGTAGTAGTTAGTTTTATTATTTTAAAATTGATTTTCTGCCACTTTTGACTAATCGTAATGATGAATGTGAATGATCATTAGATTATGTTGAAGAAGTGGTTAGGTCGTTGACTTTCGATCTCGTCACCTAATCTCCAGAGTTCAAATTGAAGCCTGGTCTTGAGTGTCCCTTAATTAATTTTATCCAATCATCAGTCATACACATCGTCGTGATTAGCCCAAAAGTGGCGCACATGTGGCGTAAATTAACAAAAATATAATTCTGATCATTAATAACTCCCTTCCATAAGAATATTATGATGTTACTTTTTGAAACACCCTCGTATATACAAATTTTAGCTAAATTAAAATTATACTACTATTCCTACTTCCTATTGAGACTTAGAGAGGTGGGTGCTGTTTTTTATTGATATATTACAATATCTTTTGTTTCATGTGCATATTTTCGCACACAGAGAGAGAGAGAGAGAGAGAGAGAGAGAGAGAGAGAGAGAGAGAGAGAGAGAGAGAGAGAGAGAGAGAGAGTTATGTTCATATTATTTCTAAACTGGATATGAGATCGAGACTGTGTCTTCTTGACCGAATCGAGAAAAGGATTGTAGTTAAATATTGATACAAGACAGTGCCCAGTTTCGTCCCATTTCATCTATGTATCGTCCCTAGCCCCTTTAACTTATATCGGATGCATATCGTTTGGTGCCAGAAACATACGTCTGAGCAGTCCTGAGTGTTGGGACGGACAGGAATCTCTGGATAACTCCTTGATTTGAGGTAAGAAACGTCACGTGTTGTATGACTCCTCCGATGAACACAGTCCAGAATGTATGACGAATCGTTGGATCAGGATCCATGCTGGAAAAAAAAAAAGAAAAATGGAAAAGTAACTGAATCGAAGTTCCGGTTGCTAACTCGTAACCACAAGTCACTTACACTCTGTCTCGGGAATCTGTGGAGCAAGGCAGCGCATAACGGTAAAGGAGAGAAAGCGAGTGGGCGGAGGAAAGCAGTGCGCGCTGTTGCAAACGGATGGCAGATGCAGCCGCATTTTTCCCTCCATGCACTCACTTCCCCTCTCACGCGTTCATTGGTTGAGATCTCTTGAATCACTACTTGCACAGAAGACTTGCTTTCGTTCGCTTGCTCCAGAGATTCCCGGGACGTGTAGTCTGTGCTTCACATTTATGAACACATGAAGTGGTCTAAGAAGTTCGAAAATTATTTCTGCAGCCAGTGGCGGCGATTGGGAGGGGGGCGCCACTTTTGCCCTCGTTTATGCTAAATCTTATCTACAAAGGGAAATATACTGTCTTTACCCCCCTAGTTTTGGCACCTTGCTCCTCCCCCCTTCCCCGGTTTTGGAACGCAATCGCCGCCACTGTCTGCAGCCAATCAGAAACGAATTTAGGTAATGGTATATGTTTTTTTTAATAATCTTGTTTACAGAGAGAGAAAAAGGTTGAACAAACAAAAAGATACGATACAAATATTAAACACATTAACCTTACTCAGATATTTTTTTTTAGAAAATGTGGTATATATAGGAAGAGTAAATTGTATCAGCAGTGGATTTTAAAATAATAATAATAATAATAATAATAATATGGAAAAAGTAAAAAAGAAATATGTAAATTTATGTACAGTACAGTGATATGTGAAAAACAGCAAGAAGCACCTAATCCCAAATAAAATAAATCAATAAATAATCTTACTCTAATAACATTGCTGACGCGTTATTTCAAATAAGTATATTTTCTTTTGTGTAGTTGGCAACCAGCTGATTACATCACCCACTCTCTCTTCGTTCACTTAGGGTAAAAAAAACAGTTTGTACCTTTTATTTTGCAACATGTTGGTTTATCTTCTTCGCTCGTTCGTATAGTATTGCACAAACTAAAAATCATTTTATCGAAACTAAGTAGAGGTTTAAAATAAGCTAGTTTCGCAAGTATCGTTGGTTACCTGCGAGAACTGTACAGAAAACACTACATTCCAAATTGAACAAGATGTGTTACATAATTGAAAATTATTGATACATACTTTATTAGATTTGACCGATGACAACCCTGTACTCTGTATTTACGCTAACAATCCTCCCCCCGACGTGAATAATAATAATAGCGATTGATTGATTGATTGAGTTGGTGTCTTAAGTCCAATTTATGCGCAGTAAGGCTAATCGGGACTGGGCCTACAGTTTAAAGGCACTAAAACCTTGCACTTGAACTTGACAAAAATAACAGTCATCCGTATGGTTTAATTGTTCCCTCCATACCATTGGCAGAGCAAAATAGAATTTCTCTCTTTGTCCTTTCATCCAGAACCTCAAACCTTCCACACAAGTCTTACATACTTTCTGGGGTGCCCATGGTTTATTTTCATCGCCAAGCACAAGTCCAAAATATGCAAGGTAGGCTTCTTTGATGAATGGCGTTATCTTTAGTCTTTGTTTACACAACATGTACTTCCCACATACTTAAGAGAAAGTGTTCGGGTCGTTTTTGCAGCCACGTGAAGACATTGTTGTCCGAATATACACAATTTGTCACTTCATGCAACCGTTCAGCACTAGGAATACAAATCACTCTACCAGCTGTGAAACAAACAAAAAAAACCAGTTAAATTAGTGTTTCCAGACCACATACTCTCCATGCCCTCCTATGGTATATAAATGGGACTTTTATGAAACACAAATTCCTGATTTTCTCGAAAACCTGACGTGATAGGAAAAAACGAATTGCACCGTTGATCTCAGCGTGAAAATTCCATTTAGGAACACTCATTCATTTCAAAACCTCATTTTTGCTGCAGAGCAGTGTAATTAAACAGTTTATTTACATCAAATGAATTGTGCACCCAATGAAAGACAAATTGTTAAGTACCAATCGATTTTTTTATGTCATTGGAGAAAGAAGATATTTACTGCATTCTACTCTGTACTGCATCGCCTGTCTTCTATACCTGTCACAAGCTGCACGTGTGAGAGAGCTTTCTCCAAGCTTACCCAAGTTAAAACTAAATTAACCTTTAAGTAGGTAGGTGGGCAAATTGTACACAAGTGGTTAGTGGGTTGCTCACGACACCCCACAGAAAAATTACACTTACAGTTATATTTCTAACAATTATAATTGTAATATATGTAATTTTACATTATTTGTACGGTTGTAAGATTGCGAATAATGAAAATAACTAAATTTGAAACTTTTTGAAGACATTTTTATAATTTTCCTTTTTCCTTCTATTTTATAGGGACAATTCCTTATTTTATTTTATTTCTTCTGCACTACTAACCACGTCCAATAACTCTAATAGCTTTTTTGACATGTTCCTGTTCTTTCTTCGAAGAAAAGAAAAGCCATTAAAAATAAATCATAAATAATGTTGAAAAATATTAAATAAAAGTAAATTATAACCACCAATTAAAAAAATAAAAGATAATAAAATTGGGTTGGGATTTGTGGTATTTTTCAGCCTTTTGCTGATGCAGTTAAATTCGAGCAAAATAAAGTTTAAAACATTATGCAAGTAGGTAGGTGGGGTGCTGATAACACCCCAGAAAGCGGAGCCCTTTGAAATTGTGGACCAGTGCACAACAATCAGGCGACTAAAAGACCTACCTCTCAAGGAGTAAACAACATGAAGGTAACGGAAAGATGAACAGTGCTGCCAACTTTTAAGACAATTTTTTTTAACAATTTTTAGACCTGGGGTGTTGTGGCTACCCCACATACCCACTTAAAGGTTAAGAGCATCTCAGAAGCAGCATAAATTAGAAGCCCTGCTCTTGCTACTTGTGGAACAGGAAAAAGCTTAGCCTATTGATGTAAATGAAGTTATTGATGAGTTTAAGAACATTGTACCTTTTGAGAGACGTCTCTTGTTATAGATGACGTGTATTTTGATGTATTTGTTTGTAACGTTTATGAACATTTTGTGTGTGTGTAATTTCTATGCAATTTAATTTTTTTTCTACTACATATATTCAGAAATTTTCAACGCTGTCATTTAGTGAATTTATATTCCTTTACAAAGATCAGTGCAGTTAAAGAGCCAAGTGATTGTGTTGCAAAATATGCTATTAAAAAGGTACAAGACCTCTGTTTTTTTTCTTTGTGCACACCCAAATATAAAGTTCTAGCTACGCCTATGATTTGAAGCAATATTAAGGAAAAATACCCAACTACAAGAACCCCGGGAAAAACTCAAGTATTTTTGGTTAACAGTTCATTATATCGGAGACACTTTTCTTCAAATTTACCGGAGAAACTACTTACGGAAATCAGTTTCTGTAGCATTGTCGAAGTTCTTCGAGGTATTTTCTTTACCTTTCAATCTATTTCAGCTGGAAATCAATTCCCGTTGCTTCAATTTAAGCGAAAACGTAACCACGCCGTTTTTTTAAACTATGGTGGCACTGTGGTGGTGTGAGCAACAGACTGATAAATTCTTTTGTTATAAAAATCTGCCGAAAATTTTACTCCTTTCTAATTTTTTTAAAAACTTTACACGTTGCAATGCACCCATGAAATTAAATATTAATAAGTAAATTATGGCATAAATATAATAGGTTGGTAACAAATAGAAATTTGGATTTAAATTAGTTGGTAATCAACAGCTATTTGCTGTGGTTGTTGATCAGGCAGGTGTCCTAATGTAGACAGATGGAATTTAACAAAGGATTTGCAGCAAGTGTGTTTTTAATGCCCAACTTGTATCATGGATGTCTGAACAACTTTATAAACACAATAATAGAGCATTCTGGGTGATAAATTTACAGTCCATATTCACTAGTACTTAACAATTTGTCTTTCATTGGGTGCACAATTCATTTGATGTAAATAAACTGTTTAATTATGCCGACTTTGAAATCTTTCATGGACTTTATATTCACAGTGTAGTTAAAGTAAGAATCACGAACCTTCCGACCTTTTGTAAACAACCGTCTCACTTCGAGTAACGTATCACTCCGCGCCAGCTGTTCGTGAATGGTGCGGCCATCATATGCTGCTCACTCGCAACCTTTAATTTTACATAACATGGAAAAACGTATTCTTTTTTTAACTGATAATCTACACATTGAAGTATAATAAATTTTCTACAAGTAATTAAATACGTGTTCTTGATCAAGAATGAACATATTTTTCTACGCCAAAGTTAAATTTATCTGACCTGGGTTAACAGATCCCCCTTCCCCCCTCCTCTCTCTGTATGACAGCGCCAAAGTTATACAAGAGAGAGAGAGAGAGAGATTCGTTTCAGTAATTCAAGCCTTTTGGTTTCCACCAAATCATTGCCCAACATTGTTGACATGTGGAGTATTGTTTTCTCCTTTGTGCAACAAATATACCGCCAGTTTTAGCAGAAGCTAAACAAAGATAAGCCGGGGAATAAAAAGAGATTGTTTATCTTTCTCTCGGTTTCTCGTGCACTAGAAAACAAGAAGCCGATAATAAGCACATTATTTACGCACGTCTCATGCAAGTAATGTATTTTCTTATCTTGATTCAGTACTTCCTTTTTGAACTTGAGGTATTTTCGGCGCTAGACATCATCCTGTCAGAGTACGGTCTGTCAAATTTGCTTGCCAAAAAGGAACTCAACGTCGCACAAGAGGCGATTTAACGTCGACTGCTAAAATTGGGGAGATCGTCATCAATCATCACTATCAACATCTTCTCCACAGTGGACAGGACGGCTCTTTGATTGAAAGAATACGAAAGCACCTCGCGTTGTATTGCATTTATCAACAAATTCGGTGTACTTGTTTATACGAGCAACAACGTGTTTTTTTCGCGGGACTCACAACTTGACGGGTCGTTTTCCTTTCTTTCACCACACCGAAAACACAAAGACGCAGACACACAATTACACTTGGACACCAACTTCACTGCTTGCTCGGGATAGCACCGACACAACGTCACATAAACGTTAAGAACAACCTGCCTCTTGCCACTTTTCAAACGGCTGTATTTCCGAAAGACTACTCTGGAAACACGGGAGACCTTCCTGCACGCATGGAAGTCGCCATGTTCGAAACTGGCGCTATTTTCTTGCTGTTCACGTGATCGATTGTAATTTATACAATAATCACGTATTATTATTATAAACAGAAACCTTTAATGAAAATATATTTTAAAATGTATAATCCAATGTAATTTACACGTTTTTCTTCCATTAGCGTACTTTCATAGAACGGACTACATGATGCGGAAGAAATCCGTTATTAGGCTGTTGCCAACCACAATACTTCTCACTAAGTCAAGTACAGAAACGGAAGTGGTATGCCGATTGTCGGCATATGATAGTGTGATTTCACATTGTCAGTGACGATCCTCCGGGGATGGGGAAGGGGGTGGGACGCAGGAGTCGATCTATAATACAGAGGTGTTCACCATCCGGATGGTGACATCCTCACACTCCTGAATACTTTTGCGGGTGAAGGAGGGCAGGCCGTAGGATGAGGGAGGTTGATGTAAAATGAACACCTCACAACAAGAGAGAAGAAAAATGTGACAATATTTAAAAATTCACCCCCAAATATGCATTTTATTTTACATGTAGCATACAATAAAATGTGACTGCCTCAAAATATTTCTGTATTCTACAGTCTTCTTTCCCCACTTTTATGCTTCTCTAAGTTGCCGTTTTAGTTTCCCTTGGTGTCTTTGCTGCATAATTATTAATTTAGTCAATCAAATCATATGTATTAGCTTACTTTCATTATCTATAATAATAAATCATAACACTTTCCAACATCAAATATATTTAATGAAGAAACCCCGGTTTCAAAACGTAATTTATCTCATGTGTCACACTTCTAGCAAGGTTTTTTTTAGTAAAATATGAGAGAAAATTAATCCTTTGGTACGGAACCGTCTTACTTCTGGGGGATAAGATGTACATTTTGTATTTGATTTTTTTTTTAATTTAGTGTTGCTTTTCTTCCACTTTTGGCTAATGCCGACGATGAGAATGAGTGATCCTCAGATGAAATTGATGAAGGGACACTCACAAATAACACCTATGCCGGGATTCGAGCCAGGGAACTTCGGTGATGAGTCTGAAAGTCGGCCACCAGGCAAGATGTACATTTTTTTAACTTTTTTTTTAACATACATTCAATAACTTTCAACAGGTCATCACTCAGTGATACACTGCTTATTCCGCATCTGTTGACAAATGGAATGTTTTTACACCTTGTAGGCTATGTGGATTATTTTTTTTTTTTCATACGTTTGCAACACTGTTAGGGTACACATGCTTTTGTTTACAGAAGGTCTTAAGTTCTATGATTCTCACTTTAGTTCCTGTTGTAATGCCATTGTATCTGCACATCATGCTCTACTTTTTATGTACATTGTGTGTTTGGAGAACCTGAATGTTAGTGTACCTGATATTGGATCAATTTGTTTTTTGTAGAAGGATACCATGAATCACACAGCTATGTTAATAATCCAAACTTGGCTTTACTGTGTGTAATTTCAATCTTTTTTTTTTTCAGTAGCCCATATCCTCTTTCTCACACCTTCGGACAGCATGCAGGATATTGAGATATATTTCTTGGATCACCTTTTGCCTATCTTCTGTAGAGATAATATACCATTACTTCATAGCTGTCAAGGTATTGCAAGTTTTATTGATGCATATTTATTCTGCTAAGTTGTATAATTTCCATTTCATGCTGTAGCTTTACAGCAATTTTTATTTAAAACAAGTAGATGTGTTATTAGATAAGCACATAATTGAGTATGACCGATTCTTTTTCATCACATAGAGATTGTGCATAGGATGGAATGGTGTTGGATTTCGATGAACAGAAATTAGGTGTAGGTTGCAAGGAGCCTATCTGCGTATTTAGTTTCAAATATTGAGCAATGCTCCTAGGAATAGTGAAACCAGAACAATGGGTTCGGCATTCCTTCTTGTCGAACCAGGAGCTGTTGCTAGGCTGTTGCGATTGGTGGACATACAGTGGTGTGATTTTTTAACTCCAATTACACTCTTGTGGGTGTAATGGTGTTAGTGATGAGAAAGTGCGTGGACAGTCCAGCTCCTGAGACGGAAGTGTGACCCTTGTGACGGTTGATTTCCGCAGTCTACAAAAGTCTAGTTTGAGGTACAGAAAGGATATCCTCTTGATGATTGACTTTCTCAGTTGGCTATAGTTTTCTCTCTCTCTCTCTCTCTCTCTCATATATTTAAAGAAGAACTGACTTTTCAAAATTTTGGCCTTTTTTATTTTAATCCTATGTTATCAATGATATTTTCACTCCTAGCCTGGTTTTTCTGACTTCTCCAGGTTCTGTAGGATTTTTAGGTCAATGGGAACCTTAAAATGAATTATATGAAGGAAATGTTTGAGTTAAGTGACTTCACCCTGGTAGTCTGTGCTTGCATAATAGTGTTTGCATGGCGTATTTTCGTTTTTAGAATCTTATTCGGCAATAAAAATAAAATGCCGCTGGTAGCCGAGGAAGCTATTACATGGAGTTGCATACATAAAGGATAGAAATCCAATTTCAATGATTCATAGCATCAAAATTTGTTCACCTTGATGTCCCCTACCTCCCTTCTTTGAAAATTAAAATGAAATATTAATGACACTATAATCGAAAAAACGGTTCAACAATCAAGGGGTTTCTTTTTGTTTGTCAAGTGTCAAACAATTGCTTTGACTCATAAAGAAATGAAAAACATTTTTAACAATGTACACAATATTCTACAGAATGTCTTACATAACCAGTACAATGTCTATTGTGGTGCAAGAGTCTACCATTATAGCAAATAGTGCCTTGAGCCGAGACGAAAAAAGTTGGGACATGAATTAAAAGGAATGGTCTGTCATAACCAAATCGGGACATCTAGTAGCCAGCCTTCCATCAATGGTTATAATTTTAAAATTACCAAATATTGCAGACTGCAGACTTCATTTGTGCAAGACAACATCGAAATTGTTGCAAAATTTGAAAAAAATATTTCAATGTTAATTTTGTATGTTTTTAAAGGTTCATACTAAAATATTTCATAGTTGGGGAGGTGGGGCAGGCTTCTCCCCCCCCTCAGGTATGATCCTGCCTCTTATGTTATGAAATTATTCATTCCTAAAGGACTAGAGGTACAACCGCATTGCTGAAAATAAAATTAAACTAGCTTACTGTTTGGTTTATAGATGTAAGAGAACCTCAAGATCTGATAATGACTTCCAGGTTATTTTATCATGTGAATATTCTTACAAGTACATGTTTAGAACAAGTTTTCAAGGAAAAATTGATTGACCCCATTCTTTTAACCCGGGAGAACTGCGAGGCACAGCAACTTATGTGAGGAGGCGTGTGCGGTCAAATTGAATATTTAGGCCTGTTGGGTTTGTTTCATCAAATTTCAAAATTAGTTTTCTTGTATTTTATTGTTTCCTTCTCTCTTTTGTATATTTTTCTATTTTTAATACAATAAATAAAAATGTTGAGAGTTTATGCACTTTTTAAGGAAAATGTTTTCTTCTCTATTTTGTAAGAATATAATAGGCAAAAACCAGGATTTTACAAAAGTTTAATAGGTAATTGTTAGAGGCACATAATTTTGGTAAATAAAAAAGCAAAATTTTCGGTACAAAAACAGTCAATTTCGGGTTCAAAAGTGGTAAATAAAATAAAATTTCGGTGTATAGCGGTTAAAAATCGGATGGAAAGTGGTATATAAAGACATTTTGGTTTTAAAATTGTGAAATAATCTTAAATTTAATTTAAAAACTACACTTATTACACAAAATTAACATTTCACTTGTAATGGCACATTTATGTAGTTATCAGGGTATTAAGTTTATTTCTGCGTAAAGCAGCCCATTGTGCTTCTCCTATATTAACAGCGGAATTAATCCATTTTCCGTGAATTGCATAACTCACAGGATAATTCAGACCTCAGAAGGTGTCGGGTCTGTAAATAAACCCTAAGTCTCGTGTTTAAGAGTTTATTTTGCATTTTGCAGTTCATTTCACATCATTTCGTGACACAACATGGTAGCAAAATGCATTTCACACCTTTCAAAAAATATGAAAAATTAACACTACAATGTGTGTTTAGACATTTCGTTTTTCGTCAAAAACGAAATATGCATGTTCTTGTTCATTTTTATAATTCTAAGAATACAAAGTAATTATGAAGCAAACATAATTTTACATAGGTTTGATGCAAAGGTTTTAGAGAGAACAAAATTATGATGCTATAAGGTTTTTACAATTACAGTATATTTTCTATGCTTACTACTCCAGTTTTATTTTAAATTTATCTATTTCATTATTTCATCTCTTTACTCCACATTCACTTCATTCCACAGTGGATGCATTTTCTTTCTTTTTCTGATTCACATTATTCATAGCCAAAACGGTGTTGTCTTACTCTTTCAAATTGCCTTCGAAGCTCTTTATCACATTGCTTCTCCTTCTCGATGCTTTCAAGAAGCTTATGAATTCGATCTTCTTCTTCCGGGTTCATAAAATACAGGAAAATAAAATAAAGATCTATTGTTAAATATGAAACACGAGAAAGCACAGCAGATGAAACTGAACTGTGCCTTTTAAATGATAGAAAGCCACTGTTAAAGCTGTTGGCTGCCCAGCAAGTCCCCAACATGTCCAGCATAGATAAGGTGGGAGAAAGAGCCAAACCAACACGTATGCACCAAAAGGCAAGCAAAGAAAAAAAAATTGCGGTCAAATCCCCACCACGTGCATTATCCCGGGTTAAATGGAAGTGGCCACATGACATGTCTCTTTCATCAGGGTGTCTACAATTTCGTAATAACAAAATTCCGTGACTTTTCCAGGTGTTTCAAATAAGAACCAAAATTTTCCACACCAAATCGTTACACAGATTAGTGCACATGGACATTATAGCTAAATAGTAACTTTTTAGAATCATATTTAACCGAGTACAGGAATTTACTTAACATGTAAAGGTAATAGCGAGAAGGGAAACTCAACAGTAATTGACTGTTGGATAGGGGAGGGAAATTAGTATGGGGGGGAGTGAGTTTTTATGTAATATTTGTATTGACTAATGATTAACGATGAATTAGTTTTTTATATAAAAAATATACATAATACAGAATTATAGGAAAATTTAGAAACTTATGTATTAACCCATTACCTGTGGCAGATCTATATATAGACTCTCCAAAAGTGGTGCTTTCTTGTGGAGCATATATATGTAGACAGTATTTCAAAATTAACAGTTGATGTATTGCGGCAAGTGATTTTTGACAGCACTTTTTCATGCTTTATTAGTCTATCTGGGCAGTTTGCAATTAAACAATACATTGTTGGTTCCTGAAAAATATATTTTTGTAATATGGAATTAGAGCCACGTTGGTCTAGTCAGTAGGGCGACTGACTGCCATGGGTGGGTGATCTAAGGTCGGAATAACCAAAAATTTCCACACCAAATCATTACACAAATTAGTGCACTTGAACATTTTAGCTAAATACTCATACTTAGCATCGTACTTAACTGAATACTGGAATATTTACTTAACATGTAAAGGTAATAACAAGAAGGAAAACTCGAAGTGTAATTTACTGTTGGATATGGGAGGGAAGTTAGTATCTGGAGTGAGTCTTCTTTTGTGATATGTAATTAGAGCCACGTTGGTCTAGTCAAAAGGACATCTGACTGCCATGCAGGAAACGCAGGTTTGATTCTCGGGGAGGGTGATGTAAGGTTGGAATTTTCCCAGCCTTGTCCCTGCATAAAATGGCTCTCTGGCTCACCCAGCCTCAAATCAGTGGGTAGCTGGAGGCAACCCTGCAGAGTAAAGGTGATTGGAGCATTGTGTTGATAGTTATTATTGGAAGCACTTCCCTTCAACTTCACCGCAGGGAAGGGGGTAAACCTAAAAGCTCTTTACCAAACACCCACCAAAATTTGCAACAACAAAGTGGAAAATTCCAATAGCCACCTATTGTAGTAGATTTCTACCTTTTTTTGCTGTAACTACTAGTAATACTCAGTATGTCAAACTGAAGTATACTTTGTCAACAACTACTTTTAAATTCCTTGCTTGTCCTTTCTTTTTTTTTTGTTCCAAAACATACTTTTGTGCACTACTACAAAAAATGTTGACTTTCCATAAACACAGCAAGTTTCCATGACTTTCCTGCGAAAAGTAAATTCCATGACTTTTCCAGGTTGTCCAGACTGGTAGCACCCTGTTGATCCATGTCATCCTGCATAAACCTACATTTTGTTCAATTATCTCGCAAGCTTCCTTGTTGCTTCAGTCTGAAAATCTCTTAGGGAAACCTTCTCTCACAAACAAATCTAGTTAAGGTGCCCTGAATACCAACATAAATGACTCTACCTTCAAAAAGATTTGCTGCAAATGTTTTTTTAATCTGGGGTGGGGTGGGAGGGGGGGGAAGAGCAGCCTAGTCCATTGTGAGGTCAGTGACATTCACCGAGTTCTGGCGAGTCTAAGAGTGATAGATCAATAGATCTTACACCCACTCGTATTATGTCAATATTTATTATCTTGCCAGAGCCATAGTTCATACGTGACACTTTCACATGCAGATGGGTTAATCAGGACTGGACCCACAGCTTAAAGTGAGATCTGAACCAGTGTGTGCCTTTAGCGGGCATTGAACCTTGACCCTCTTGATTACAAGATGACAACATTATCACTATGCATTCAGGAATGTCCTTCTATTCTTTAAGGTTAAGAGTGATAGTTTTGCATCAGTTGTGCATTTATTTGATTACCATAGGAATGGGCACTGCTACTTAAAAAAAATGGCTGGACAAGAGAGTATGAATTTCTCCTCCACCTTGCAAGTGCAAGCGGTTCTTTAAGTTGATTTTTAAGCTATGTTTGAAAAATATGATGAATTAGTATTTACAGAAGTCCATGTATTCCTTACGGAGAATCAAGTTCAAGTTATGGCTAATCAAATGGGAGTTTCGCCTTTTCCAATGGCCAAGAAATTCTTCAACATATCCTTTTTCTGTTCATGTGCTTTTCTGTGCCATTAGATGTTTGAAATTCTCAAGAGATCAAATAAAAATAATTCTCCCATAAGCATAATGTATTTCTCTTTGCCTCCTACGGCCATCCTAGCACACACCTCACCTCACACACACTCATAAAAGAGCTAAATTTCTCCTTAATGGAGCTAAAACTGTCTTTCAAGGAGCTTTTTCGGTGTGAAGGGGGTTGCTATTACTGTAACTCTAAACTGATAACAATTTATTCTTAGTTTTCACCATCTAGATCAGGCAGCATCACCCATCTGAATAATCCACCAATGGTCGTATGAAATGGAAAAAGTATGCTCGGACAACAATATTATGTCATCTTCGTGTCACCCACTGTGCAATAAAAAGTAGCTGAGATGAACCAGCCTATAAAACGATATCACATTCAAAATGTATGCTTATGGCAAAAGTGGTCTCACAAAGCTGTGGTTTTGGAATAACTAGATGCTCATATCTTTGCGCGAACTGTACCAGTATCTTTCCTAGATTGGCTGGATCCACTGATTATTGTTACATTCTTCACATGGGGACTACTTTCACAAGAGCATGCACTAAATTGAGATTTTCACTCACATTTGTGGCAAAGGCACAGTCAATATTTTAGGCTCACTATTTGGAAAGCATTGACACCATAATATTTTTAGTAGGATTAAACCTAAATATAAAAGAGCCACTTCTAGCTTCAAATGTTTCATGCAAAACAGAAATCTGTATATTTCACCTGCATAACCATAAAATACGTATATGTTACATATTCCACTATGTACCGTAAACATTAATAATGAAATTTACAACACTATTTTCTTTTTATTTGAAATGTTCTTCAACCTGTCGATATAGTGTTTGTCTGTGACCTCTTCAGTAAACCCACAGTCAAAGACCCAATTTTCAAAATTTGCCCCAGACCACGTTGCAGAATTAACATGCTATTTCTTAAAAATTATTCACGATATTTCATTTCTATCTTTTCTATACCCCTAAAGATATTACATATTTGAATTACAAAACAATATGTTCATTGTTACTTTTATTAACAAAGCACCCTTTGAAAAAAGTCCTTTGTTTCCTTTTTCTTACTATGTGATAAATTGAAGATAAAGGGCTATAACTCCCTAGGTCCTGTATTTTTTTAAAAAATAAATTGTACATGTAATAAGCAACCTGCAACAATTAAGAATCCATGGAGAATGCTGTGGCAAAGGCTTAAAGCCCAAAATTTTCGAATGTCATAATTTATGTTTGTTTTCTTCTTTTAATTGGGGCACGAGCATCACATATCCTTGAAAAGTAGTCTTTTGTCATGTTTCCGTCCAAATTTGGTCCATCAAGAATCCATAGGGCTGATGCAATAAACGAAATTAGCTGGCAACATTGCCACCCTTACAAATTAATAATTTTTAGCCGAAAAGTATAAATTTTCTGCTTCCTTCAACACTAATTACTGGGAGGCACAATGTATAAATTTTATCTCCACTAAATGCCCTGTCTTTAAGAATGAAAACAAAACCAATTCAATCTCTCTACGACAATTGGATCTTTTTTTTCCCCATCCATATACAGGCGCACAAGTCTGTCTGCTAATGATTAAAATATATGTTCAATAGTGTTCCACTATTTTTTCCTAACGGCATTGTTACTACTGTACTGAACAATATTCATAACTAGGACCCGGAAGTTCATGAAAAATCTTTTTTTTTTTTCCTGAGCCTTTATAACAATGCTAAACCTGATACCAGTTCTTTTCCCTTCAGTTAGAACAAGAAAACATTTTTTTTTTATTTTGCATTGTTTCTTCATTTTCGAGTTTTTTCTCTCTTCCACTGTTAAATGCATTTGTTGGCATAACTTGCAGATTTAAATTTCCTGACAGTCTTTTTAGCACTTTGTCATTAATTGAAGAAGTTGTCAATACAAAAGCACAATATTATTTATAATTGAAATGTTTGGCAGTGGAGTAAATAATTAATTGTGGTAAATTTTCCCCACCAAACTTAAAATACTGTGTGAAGCCTGGTCACTATTATAGCTGTCATCCCTGGTTTTAAAGTAAGATTAGTCACAATATTGATACTGAAGTACGCAAAACACAACTGTATTTTCAGATGTTGATGGACTACCATCGTGTAAGGCTCACTCTGAAAGGTGTTGAATAACTTGTACAGAAAAACCTTGTGGTGTATTTTATGTAACTTTGAAGCAAAAATAAAGAAAACTACATTAGCACTTATTTACTTTTCCTGCTTTGCTTCAGGAGTTGGAACCACCAAACATTGGGTTTCATAGAATTATTAAACTACTCTTGTAATTTATGAAAAAGTGAAGCTTTGTTTTTAAGAATGAAAATTATTTCTAGGTCATTTTTAAGTAATTTTAAGGTCATTCTGTAGGTCATCAAATTCCGAGCACTATTCATAACAACACTGTACATTACATTTTGCGCATAGTGTAGTTTTTTTTGTAACATGGTTTCTTCTTTCAGCTCTTCTGATTTTCCCTAAGTTATTCCATATAGTCTGAGTTTTTGTACTTTGAGGTAATCTCAGTCTAATACACATTAAATTATTGGGGCTTTGCTGTATTGCATTTTTCCCTACAAAGCTAGATATCGTTCAGATGGATGTTTTTTCTAGCAACAATTTCAACTACTTAATAATTACTTGTACATGTAAGAAGTATTTGAAAAATACTTCTTATAAATTTGGCTTGAAGAATGAATTACTGTTATTTCACTGCATAATCTTCACACCCTATTTTTCAGTCGAAAAGTTTGTTTATAACCCTTCATTGTGTAACCTTAGAATCGGTGCATCAGATAATGAAACCACATTTCATAAGTGGTAAATTTTTTCAAGTGTAATATTTATTTAGACTATAATGCATAAATAAAAAACAACTAAACTTTTCTCAGACCAGAAAATTGTTTGCTAAACTTTCACAAAGAATGATGTGCGTCGAGTTGCACTATTCAATTTTAACGTATATTCACAAGTATTCTGTACATACTAATCTTGAACCAAAGATTTTTATCCAGTAATAAATTAATTTTAAGGACCAGTAGTACCAGTAAATTCTTTTTAAAGCCTCATATAATGATCGCAGACAACTTTTTTACAAAAAAAAATTGGCATAAAATCTGCGACGATTATGCAGTGAAATACAGTACTTAGAATCAATCAATCTCATCACACATTCTTTATTACCACATAATACAAAATACACATCATTTCACTTTCACACTGAGCACTGCTTAAAGAAAGAACACTTTCCTCCATTTTTGAAGGTATTTAAATAAGAGTCCTTTTTTTCTGGTTTAGAAGAAGCTTTAAACCCATTCAAAATGTACGTTCTCACTCATGAAATGCACTAACAGGTCAGTTCAGTTTACGCTGAATCCAATATAAATAAGTTTCCTTTCATTCTTGGGCAAAATAATACTATAACAGTCTTTGTAAGCTCTTGTATCTGACGTTTTTGTTGCAGTTTTGTTCAATGTGTATACAGAAAGCATAGTAACATTGCTATTTTTATACATCATAAAATCTGATGATATTTTAGGATACATTCCAACAATGAAAGCACCGATGTACAACTCACACCTCTTTCTGAAGTTTTTGATATGTATTCGAGAAGTTACTTATTTTTTTTAAACATATCAATATTTACAAACTTTCTGCTCATTTGTTGTATTTAAATTCATGAGCAAGAATTTAACAGTCTTAAATAATAGTTACATTTTTAGGTACTGATCATATGAACAGAGGATTAATTGGAACACAAATATACAAATATATGGCACATTCTTCTTGAATAATCATAGAATTCCAACTTTACACACAAATAAAATTATATTTTTTGCCATAAGGATAGAGTTTCTATGTAATAAACAAGTTACGTCCTATTAGAAATTTGTTATTTCCAGGTGCATTAACAGGAACACACATTCTCAGCTCGGTGATAGTCAACTTCATTGCAATCATCACCATTAACTAAGACAATAATGTTTCATGAAATTTATTTTTCATGCTGTTTTTCTGTCATTGGAAAAATTGAACATGGATCAGAATTAGCACCTATGATTATTTTGAAATAGGAGGTTGAGGTTTTTTAAATTGTTTTAGTTGTCAACATTATGTTTATCTTTTCATATATTTAATGGTCTTTAGGTAAAATTCACCAACATGGGAAGATTAACCTCCTTTTTAATGAACGTCACTGTTAACAGTACTAATGATCTAAAAAAAAATCCTTCAAATCAGTTTTTACACCAAATGCATAGATTTAATTTGATATTACACAATTTTCACAACCCATGTGTTCTGCAGAAAAAAATAACACTTTTTGTACGTTTCTTAAACTAGACATATCTTAAACATAATAAACTAATTGCATGTACATTACGTCTATCATTAATAATATTAATCTTAATTACTAAAGTTTTATTTTCAAGTGCATTCAGTTTTGTCGTCCACAATTTTTTACATTTTAAAAATAATTTATAGATTATATATGCCAAGGTATGTAATAATTACCACAACAAAATGGGTCTGTTTAAGTTCCTTGTTCAGGTACCTAACCTAGAGTATATTTTTATTTGTTTGGGACAATCATATATAATTTTTCACGAAGGATTAGACACCATTTAGAATTTCGCAAAAAAATTATAACCCTCCAAAATGGAATTTGTGAATGATAAATAGAGTTCTCCGTGATTGAAAGATTTACAGGATAAAATAATATTTCAGAGAGTAGTACTTCTGGAATTTTAAGAAATTTTAAAAGTATCAGTAAAAAAGAAATATAAATGGATTCGTACTAACAACTGAATATTCTGTGATTTTTTTAAGAAAAAAAAAAGACCAAATTGTTTAATACATACATTTTAATTTTCTGGTTTCAAATTAAGTAAATAATAACTTTGGAAAAACAAGTCATGTTTTCATCCCTAGTTGTACTTAGACAATAGAGAGAGATATCTTCAAAATTCAATCTCTCAGATTTATGAATTCATAGGTATCCATATAATTATATGACTTGAGAACATAGTGACATGATAGAAAAATATGGTAGTAGAGAAGAGTAAATAATTTATTCTGAACTGAAAATAAATTAAGTATTGAGGTATTTAATACTGACATTTCATAATTATACCAATATTTCCACATATTCAAGAAAATTTATACATTCAGCTCAAGATTTGTTAATCATAATTAAAATCACTTTAATAATGTTTTCTGTTCACTTGATGTAGAATGTAAGAGACTTACTGATAAATGAAGTAACTTTAATTTTTATTTATTATGTATGTATGTATGCAATTATTGAGAAACTATAAAAACTGTGAATTAATATGTAAATAATAGTTCCATAATTTCTTGCTTTTTGGAAGGTTATGGATGTAACGTTCATAGTTTGTGATATAATGTTGTTCATTGTCATTTGCATCTGATATGTTAATACTTACAGAACTGATATCATCATGCACAATTTTCAGCTTTCCAATTTGTGGTTTCCCCCAAAATAGGATAGTTTCAGAAATAAACTCAATGGTGTTTATGAATGAACATGACAATTGAATGGATATATACAACTTTCTAATGTTGCTCTCTGGTGATACCACACAATAATTTCCTAACTTTCCTCTGTAATCTGCCACAAAAGAAACATAGGTCGAATATGGTTTTTATTTCCCTCATTATATACCATTTCTCTTGATTGTGTACTGTACTAATGGATTCATTGTTTTAAGCAATGTTAACATTGTTATTCTATCTTCACTGCAACAATATAAGAATACTTTTAGAAATACTATTCTCTGAACATGTACAATTTGCTTCATCCAACAGTTATTACTCATTCAAACATTCCCTGGATTCAGCCCCAACAACAGTAACAATATTGGCAGTAATTAACTTAGTTTTTTTTCAGTCATACAGAATTAAGTACAGTCATGACAGTTTATCCAGCCTTCTGCCTCATGGCAGAAAATATGGCTCTGCGTTTCTCTTTGTCCCTGATTGTGGCTCTCCTTGCCGCTTTAAGCATTTCGGAAGACACTAGAAACTCTGCTTTATAATACACTGTACAAATGTGTCAGCCACATAGACACCGGGAGAAAGTTTTGATCTTTCAGTCTCTGTTAGGTTCTCGTTCACTTGTCAATCGCCTGCATTGCAGAATTGCGTTATTGTATTGTCTCCATGTTTCAGCAAATGCAGAAACTTTCTGTCCACTCTCACTTTGTGTATGCACCCTTTGAATCCAAGATAATATTGAGCAGGAAGTCCAGATGGTAGAGCTGGTGCACCACCTGAAATTATTACCGCATTAATATATTAATTAGAGTAAGAATCTCATAAAATCCTTCATAAAGGATGATGATGATATGATGAATGGACACTCACCTGATACCTCTTGCATCATAGCATCCTGTGCTAGCCACTCTGCCACAGTGGGGTGTGATGGTCATTATTCAAAATCAGCATGGAAATCAAGAGGAAAACTTGTTCTTTGGGATTCTTTGTTGGCCTGGAGAAAATTGCTTTGGAAACGGCCACAAAATGGAATGTTTTAAATGGGTGAAAGTATTTTAAGAAATATAATTAACTATTTAATGTAACCTGATCTTAAACAGGCTTGAGCACCTTTCTACACACACACACACACAGGAGATGTACTGTGCAGTTCATATGTAGTATAGTACATCTCTTTTGTGTGCCAAATCTTAATGCAATTTACATCTCTATGCTCGGAGAAAATAGGCACTGTCAGTGTCATCAGTGTTTCAAAGGTAACACGGTATAAGTGTTTAAAACACTTTTATAATTGAATAGTATGTAAAGTAAACAGTTTTATACCACACTTAATATTAACCTCTTGTTTACCACCTATCTTTTAAAAGATGCCTTCCTGTAACCCCCGGGGGACCACCTATCTTTTAAGATATACCTTGTAGTTATACGTCATAATGTCACTATTTTTCGCTGGAATTGCGATTTTCTTCTTTTGTATTATTTAGGGATGGGCCAATATGAAATTTTGGCCGATACAGATATTCTACCGATCCGATATAAAATTAGATATGGTACTTGAAGAACCTGAAATGTTCATTGAACTCCTTAACAAATGTGTGTTTCGAGGTGACTGCAGTGCAAAAGAAATTGAATATTAAGACAATTACTTTTTTAGAAAGTAAGGCATCGACATTATCAATAAAAATTACAACAATACAGCAGAATTTTACACTAAATTATAAGATATTTATCGAAATATCAGATCGGTAAAATAATCGGTAATTTTACCGATAAACAGACACTGATATGCCTATATCAGCCGATAGCGATAGAGTACCAATTAATCCGTCCCATCCCTAATATATTATTGTTAACACACATATTGCACCGTAAGGACTCTTTCACATCTTGTTCTTCCATAAAAAGGCAGGGAAAATGGAAGCTTTCTTTGTGGCGACTTCCTCTGAAAAAAAAAAAAAAGCATTGCAACCAACAAAGGCTGGCATTTTTGTTCCACTATAATAATGCAGCTGAACCTCGATATGGGAAAAGTTTCCTGGTCGATAGCAGGAGGTTGCAAAGTGCTTTCCAGTTCGGGTGTGTGAGGGAAGTAAGGGGTGGAAGAAGGGACATTTTTCTTCAGAAATTTTCCAGTTCCTCCCCTCACATCCATATATACTCTCAATGTGCATAAATTGTATGTAGTCCGAATCTATGGTTCATTCTGCGTGTAACGGTACTTGATTCTTCCATCTAGGACAATTAGCCTCCGATCTACAGTCATCTAAATGAAACTCTGCATTTTGCTTAAAATTGGCCCAGTCCCAGAGTTCTTAAATGGCAAAATGGGCTTGGTAATCAAAAGGTTAATGTATATCGCTACATTCACAATAAAATACAGCGTGTCCACCGTGAGACTCAAACATTTTGAAAGTTTTTTTCTTTTTCATTTCAGGTCATACTGTTGCGATTCCAATAGAAGCAGAAACTCAAAACGTTTACATGGTAATATTGCAGTTTGCTCTAGACCCAAAGTGGTGCTAAAACAAATTGTTTCAAAAATGGTGATTCCAAACAAGCATTGTGTGGTGGTATGCAGAAACAAAATCCATTACTCAAGTGCAACGAAACTTATTTGAGGTATGTCAAAGACAAAGTGGACTTGAAACATCTGTAAATCCAAATGATACTCAAGCTTGTGCCAAGTTTTGACCAGCATTTTAGGTTAAATTGAGTACAGGTTAGACAAGTCTTCATCCCACCAAGGCACCCATGTGCAAGTGCACTGAACTGAATTTTGTGACTTACAACAAAAACTTGGCGAGTTATATTATCATTTTCATGTATAGTAATGATGGTATACAAATTTTCCTTTTCACTATATTTGTTTAAAATGTTGGACACGGTGAACACCATGTATATTTCAGAAAACAGAGTAGCTACAACAGGGATAAAATTTGGGCCTGGTAACTGTGGATTAGTCAAACCTGTACAGCCTAGATGCAAGATTTCAAGTAACATAAATAGATGCTTTATTTTAAGAAGTAGTCAAAGTGTTTACAACTAGAAATAACAGTATTTTATCTTGGATGATTGAAAGAGTACTTATCAACAATTATTCTTGGTAAATAAGTTGTCTTGGCACTATGTTTTAAATGTTTTATTTGTTTAACACATTTTTTTAGGGCCGAGTCGATACCACTTTGAACCGATGCCCACCGATACAGATACTTGAAAATTGCAATAATTAAAATTTGTTCAAAATATTGATCAAGAATTACATCAGAATATTAAAATCGATACTATGTAATCACAAAATTAGTTTTTCATGCAAAATAATAAAATTTGAATTTCACATAATTTCCAGGATTCTTCGACTCCTTGAAAGTGTTTTGCATATCCCGTGAAACACCAAAATGTCAGAAAAGTATCAGCTGGTATCGGTAGATAAATTTCAACTGATACATCGGTATCAGCTCTGCCCTACGTGTTTTTTTAAAATATTTTTTATTATTAAAAAAAATCTCCAGAATAGCTTCCTTTCTCTTCTGCCTTAAGTACAATGCCACACTACACTGTTACTCACAAATCAGATAATGAGAGATTACCTGCTGCACAATCGGCTATTCATTGATTTCAAAAAAGCATATGATTCGGTCAAAAGAGATAAATTATATAATATATTAGTCTACTCCCTCTGTCCCATAATTATAGTCCGGTATGCCAAAATGGTAACTTTTTATTTATGTTCTTTGGGATACTTGATCGGCCAATTTGTACTGATCCTTAAGTAATAACGTTGTATGACTCATTCCCGTGTTTCATTTTCTTCTTCTGTATACACCAATGTCACAGTTTGAATATCAGACAAGTATTATGGGACAACAAACAAAAGTGTACCGGACAATAATTATGGGACAGAGGGAGTAGTTTGGAATACCTAAGACGCTTGTTAGTATGATAAAAGTATGCACCAGTGGAACAGAAAGTAAAATTCGTGTGGGTATTAATGTGTATGACAAATTTACAATTCATGATGGGTTAAAACAAGGAGATGCATTATCTCCATTGCTCTTTAATTTTGCCTTAGAATATGCTGTTAGAAAGGTAAAAGAAACTAAAGAAGGACTAAAATTAAATGGTGTGACTCAGTTGTTAGCATATGCAGATGATGTAGACTTATTAGGGGATGATATAAATACAATTAAGAATAATGCTAAAATATTTTTCAAAACTACTAAAGAGATAAGTTTGGAAGTTAATGAAGAGAGAACTAAATATATGCTTGCAGGCGGAAACCAAGTGTTAGGTAATAATCAAAATCTAATTATTGATAACAACTCGTTTGAACCAGTTTCCAAATTCAAATACTTAGGAGTAATATTAACAAATGAAAATTATATTAAAGAGGAAATAAAGAGTAGGCTTAATTCAGGAAATGCATGTTACTTCTCTCTTAATAAACTGTTGTCTTCTCGTTTAATATCTAAGAAACTAAAAGTTAAAATATACAAAACAGTAATTTTGCCTGTAGTATTATATGGGTGCGAAACTTGGCCCTTACATTGAAAGAGGAACATAAATTGAGAGTATTTGAAAATAAGATCTTTAGGAAAATCTTTGGACCTAAAAGGGATGAGGAGACAGGTGAGTGGAGAAGGTTACATAATTTGGAACTACATAATTTGTATTCATGTCCAGATATTATTAGAATAATTAAACCAAGAAGACTTAGGTGGGCAGGCCATGTGGCACGAATGGGAGAGGAAAGAGGAGTTTACAGGATTCTTGTTGGGAAACCTGATGGTAAGAGACCTGTAGGAAGGCCAAGACGAAGATGGAGGGACAACGTTGAGATGGACCTAGAGGAAATCTGTAGGGATGGATAAGAGTATATAGATCTTGCTCAGGATAGGGACAGATGGAAGGTCTGTGTTGCTGCATCCATGAACCTTCGGGTTTAAGAAGGCTAGAGAGTTAATTAGTTAGCTGCTGCACAAGTGTGGCCATTGAAGCCTTCACCTTCTACAGGGGTTGGACAAAATAATATGAACACCCGATTAGATGAGACCCATTTTCGGAGTTGTGTGCTGACTGCACTGGTACGCATGGAACATGTCTTTTGTTTTTTCTGTGTCCTATGATCCCTCTGCTAGAGGTGTGAGCCACCAGTACGCCTGTGAACGGCTTCGTGTTGTGTTGCACAACTATTATGTCTGACCTTACAGACTTCCGAGGGCAAATCGTTGGTGCCCAATTAGTTGGTGCATCCATAACAATGGTTGCAAAGTTATTAGGGGTGTCACGAGCTACTTTATCTACCGTCATGACAGCATACAAAGTGCTGGGGAAAATGACGTCTGCGAAACAGAATAGTGGCAGAAAAATGAAACTGATAGAGAGAGACAGGAGGGCATTAAGGAGGATTCTTGGCTCTCAGAGGCAGGCCACCGTGACTGCTGAGCTGAATATGCATGTTGAGAATGCAGTGTCAACGAAAACAGTGTGCTAGGAACTGCACAAACAGAATATCCATGGCTGAGCCACTATTGCCAAACCTCTTGTAATGCAGGACAATGCCAAACGGAGACGTCAGTGGTGTCAGGAGCACAAAACCTAGACTACCGACCAATGGAAACATGTCATGTGGTCCGACGAATCAACCTTCACACCATTCCCCACCAGTGGACGTGTTTACGTATGGCGAACACCAGCCGAAGCGTACAATGCAGACTGGCTGGTGCCAACAGTGAAGCATGGTGGCGGTAGTGTAATGGTGTGGGCGGTCATTTCATGGCATTCACTGGGTTCTATTGTTACACTGAAAGGAAGGGTAAATGCTAAGGTGTATGAAGACATTTTAGGTGACCATGTCCATCCAATGGTGCAGGCATTGTTCCCAGCAGGGGATACCATCTTCCAGGATGATAATGCCCCCATTCATAGCGCTGACACTGTCCAAGATTGGTTTGATGAGCACTATGACGTACTACACATCTTCCCTAGCCTGCACGATAGCCTGATTTGAATATTATCATGCCAATGTGGTCAGTATTGAAAACCAGAGTACGGGCCCGTTTCCCTCTGCCAGCCAATCTCAAGGAATTGGAGCAGTTTCTTGTTGAGGAATGGTATAGCATCCCACTGACTACCATCCAGGATTTGTATGCATCCATTCCCAGAAGGATTGAGGCTGTTCTCAAAGCCAAAGGTGGTTCCGCACCATATTAGGTGGGTGTTCATATTATTTTGTCCAACCTCTGTACCTCACTCACAATGTTACAGTACTGCTGCCCATTCTGCAGTCCATACATGTATGCAAGAGCTTTCAGTCACAAATAATATGTATTAACAAGGTCTGGTCTAAAAGTTATCACTAAAACTATATAAAGGTGCTTCCTGAAGTTGATAGCCCTGGGGATGCACACATAATATGTAAGTACTTACCTGGGTTTGGAAATACAATATAACAGGGTATCTACCAGTCAAAAAATTATGCTTGTGGTCAAAAATTTTTGATACTTTTTTTCGGTAAAGTGAATTTACATTGTTATATATCTGTACTAGGGATTTGATAAAATCGAATATTTGGAAATCTAAAATTGTATTGAGTTGTGGTTAAGATTTGTTCACTTTGTTAATAATTTCATTCTTGTATGCATGAAGTTTTGTAAAAATATTAAATAGAATAACGTGGCCATCTGTGGCCGCGGTGGCTCAGTCGGTAACGCATCTGACTACCATGCTCAAGGTCCCGGGTTCGATCCCCGGCCGGTTCAAATCCGGGAACTTTTCTAACGGTGAAAGCGGCCCCGGCGCCCACCCAGCGTCGAATAACATGGGTACCTGGGGGAAACCCTGGGGGGTAAAGGCGGTCAGGGGCGTGATGCTGATCACATCACCCCCACTCACGACCGGATCAAGAAAGTGTGGGGCGTTACCCCCACACCCCCTATACGCCTTCATGGCGTGGTGCTATGCACAGGGGAACACTTTACTTTACTTTACTTTTTAACGTGGCCATCTAGGATGAAGTCTGAAGCATTAATAATTAAAGCAAGTCTAAATCTCTTGTTAGTACAGCTTCAGTTTTCATCTTAACCAGCCTTGTGATAAGGGTTTGTCATTGAATAAAAATATCTATTTTCTTTATTTCCAACGGGGAGATTAAATGTTAAGAAAAAAAGGGGGAGGTCAAGAAAAGGGAAAGAAATGTCAAGAAAAAGTAAGAATTTTGGATTTGTTATTTTGGTAGACATGCTGCATAATTTGTATTTATCATTTAATATTTTGCTGCAATTGGTGATATTAAACTTCTTGTTTGTATCACCAAGTTCAAAGTCATAGAAAACAAGTAACCTGCATGATTGATTAGATATTATGTTGAATCAAGTACATTGTCTACTTGTATCTAAATCAAATGACACTTTTAGAGAAATATACTAGTTAACAGATGAAATTAAGGAACCTGGCAAATCAAAGGTGGCCCTTGTCCATTTAGTCTCGTGCAGGACTAAACACTCCATTTTGAAGTTATTAAAGGTAAGGAAAAAGCAAAAACACATTTCAGTTGAGTTGTGGAAAGGTTTCTTAGCTTTCGAGAGCTAATGTCACATTCAAGTTCTTATCATCGTCTCATCTTCATCTATGCTGATGATGAGACTAACATTAGCTCTCGAAAGCTTGCAAGCCTTTCCAGAACTCACTTTTTCGATGTCCCAAGATAATCTGTTCAATATCTGTCAGCAGGAAAGCAGCAAAACTTACTTCGTAAGAAAAAGTAGTTCTTATTTTCTTAGCAAAAATAAATCACTTAGTTTATTGTGAAGTTCTCTTACAAGTTATTTCTAGATGCAATTCCCAAGTATCAAATTTAACTCGGGGACAGGAAAGAAATTCAGGAAGTGGAGGATTTGGGGAGAAAATATAGCTCTGTTATTAAAATATTACTAATTTTTCATGCCATATTATTAATATTATCAATTTGAGAGTAGTTTGGAGTTTAACCCCACTACCATTGCCCATGAAAAATCACCTTGGGACATTTAATTTTAGAATTTTGTAACATTTCTTTCCTCAGATAAGATAAACAATTTTAAAAATACCACTACTACCAGTAATTTGTTCAAAATTTAGGTTTCAAATTTATATACTGTGAATCAATTTGTTTCCTTCATGAAACTAAAAGATATTTACTCTTTCTGGTAATTCAAATATACGTGTATATTATTGATTCACTACTGTATGAGTGGTGAAAAATTGAATATTTACATTACAACTTACATAATTCTGTCTTGCATATGTACACATTGCTCCTTAAACACTGGAATTTAATTAAGCTCTTTAAAACAGTACTAAGATACCGTGCGTTCATTTCGATCTTCAGCCGAGAGATCGGGAGAAGCGTGGCAGGCAGCGCTGACGGAGATGCCGACATTTGCGGCCTGTAATGCCCGCTTATTTTTATGGACATATGCAGACATTTATATAAATATTGCAAAACGAGCACTAACCTGTATTATAACACGCAAAAGTTCTTCTGTAATTCATCCAAGGTTCTGCTCTTATATACACAATAAATACGCTTTAGAAACGATGTTAAAAGCCACAGATAATAAAACATTTTAATCATAGTTTTGACCAGTAACGTCCTGCTTAAGTTTATATCCTTGAAAGAGTTTTGTTTCAATGGGGATTGTTTGGAGGTTTCGAATGTGCAACACTGTATTAAGATTACGCTGTAGACGAAACCGTTAAAAGTGAATGGTTTTCAAGAGCTTCCTTGCAATTCGAAATCTCCGAGCTCGAGTTTTTTGTTCCTTCGCGACTAGATGAAGACAGAGCTGTGAATATAGTGGCGAGCAGATGTAAACGAAGAGCATGTTAATTTCGTACTGCGCAAGTGTGTTATTCTTGGTTACTTGTTTGTGTTATTGCAGTGTGTATGTGTGTTGTGTTAGTGAGACGATTGGAATGACAGCCGCAAGGTTCACGTTAGAACATAGAATTTTTATGTATGACACTTAAGTGAAAACAGACTCGTGTCGAGACGTGTGTAGGCAATTTGTACAGAAATTCTCAGGCGTTTCACCTCCACATAGAGATACGGTTAGACATCTTGTCCTTAAATTACGAGAAACTGGATCGTTAGATTGTAAAACACCTAAGCAAAAACGACGGATTCTAACCGAAGCAAAACTCGATGATATTGGTGCAGCGTTAGAACGTTCTCCAAACAAACCTCTACGCCGTGTTTCACAGGAGATGAGCGTGTCAAAATCATCAGCACATACAGCTACTAGTTAAGCTACTAAAATTAAAACCGTACTCTTATAACACAGGTTAGTGCTCGTTTTACAATATTTATATAAATGTCTGCATATGTCCATAAAAATAAGCGGGCATTACAGGCCGGAAATGTCGGCATCTCCGCCAGCGCCGCCAGCACCGCTCGCCACGCTTCTCCCGATCTCTCGGCTGAAGATCGAAAAGAACGCACGGTATTTACACGTATATCCTAAATTCTATCCACTTAAAAAAAAAAAAAGAGTAAGGTGTGAAATGGAACATGCTCAGTATGTGGTTGCTGACTTGTATTTATTGCAGGGATGGGACACATTAATTGCTACTCTATTGGTATCGTCAGATATAGGGATATCAGTTTATCGGTAAAAGTACCGATCCAATATATCTATAAATATCTTATAATTCAGTGCAAAATTATGCCATTTTGTTATAATTTTTATGGCTAATTTCCATGCCCTACTTTATAAAAAAAGAAATGTCTAAATATACAACTTCTTTTGCATTGCATTCATCTGGAAACACATTTATTAAGGAAGTCAATGAACCATTCAGGTTCTCCATGTATCATTTGGGATTTTACATCCTATCGGTACTTTATCGGTGTCGGCCAAAACTTCATATCAACCCATTCCTAATTTATTGTAAAGAAAATCTTACCTATCCATAACCGGCCATTGGTGTTCAGCAACGTTGCTCCTTGATCAGAAAATCCTCTTGCTGGAAGCTCTCCATCTACTTGAAGTTGTCCCAGTCGTTTCTTCCGAAGAACAACCAGTGTGTGCAGTTTTCCATCATTTACTTGAACCTAGAATATTACCATATAAATTGTTATGGCAAAATTTTAACACTAGTTTCAGGGTAGCAAGACAGTAATCAAAACGGGCATAAAAAAATTTATAAAAACTTGATTTTCATACCTTGTAACCAATTTTATCCACCTGTTACCATGTTTTGCTTAGAAACTTTCCTGTCCTGAGGAAGGATTGAAGTCAATCAAAAAAATATATTTGTAAACAAAAGGAGGTATATTTTGTGACTACTGTTCTAGATCATGTTATGGTGTTGATGAAACATTGAATGTAAAATCAATATTTTTTTAAAAAAAAATCAACATTAACAGTATTATTACTATTATAATACAATATTGTATTTTTATGATAATCACATTGTATAGAGATACATCTCTTAATATGGAAGTACATTTTTTGATCATCCTGGTTACCTGCTAAAATATCCAATAGGTATCCATGAAACACAGTACAAAAAAAAAAAATTCTTAAACACATTAGGTAAGGGTAGATGGAGTTAGGTTGTAGTTCTAACAGGCAGAGCTGATTAAAACTATGCCTTACTGAAGTTAGTGGATGGAATTCTTACTATTTTTGCCAAATGAAATAATGATTTTTTTAAAGTTTACTTTTATATACCTTTCTTGTTGAAAAACGAACTAGTTGATAGAAGCTTTAAACATGTACTCATGTGTGGACAACAACCTATACACTCTACTGTAAAAACAGTTGATTTATTTGCAATATTTTGTTTAAGTTGTTGCTTCTTGCAACTAATATCCAGCAAAAAATCTTGAGTTTTTTTTTTTGTTTTTTTCCAACTTAATGTTTCAAAACAGTTGGTAAGATTGTGGGAGGTTAGACTGGCAATCAGGAGTTATGCCAAGGCCCATCCTAGACTGTAGAGCCACGGGTTATTATATTACAATAACAATTAACAAACAGTAATTTTACATTCTCTTGAGTCATGAGATGTAAAATTACTCTATTTTAATTGTTATAATTTATTTATAATAATTAAATTTATAATTTATGTATAAATATAAAAGTTTTCATTTCACAGTGCCCTTAGTGTTTAAAGATTTTTCCATGGGTCGGTCTATCTAACACTTGCAATGTTCAGTTAGTGTGGTTAGGTTGTTTGTCTAAGTTAAAAAATAAACACACATTTCAAATCTAGAAATATTTTATGTGCAAAAAGTACTAAATAAGCACATATATTTGAACAATCATATCTAAGATAAGGGTAAGTTAGCTGCGACACCCTGCACACTTTGGGAACCACTGTATTATATTATATATGCAGTAATATAATTATAACACACACAAATATATTACAAGTGAAATTATTTTTTTAACTGACTTGCAATAACAATTAACAGTAATTTTACATTCTCTTGAGTTATAATAGAGCTGCAGTGGTCTAGCCGTGTCCGACTGCTATAGATCGACCACAAGGAAAAAACCTTGGGATGGAAAGTCCCAGTGCAGCTTTCCCTTCTTCCCTCCACCTCAGGCCATAAGGAAGCATGGTTCACTCTCCCCTTCTCGTGGGAGTACGGTGCACAGGAGTCGCCGGTCTGCGCAGGTTGTTTTGCTCATGGTTCCACTATACACGGGAGAGACTGGTTTGATTCCAATGGAAGGTGATCTAAGGTCTGAATGTTTCCGGCCCTGTCCCTGCACAGCTCTGGGGCTCACCAGCTTCAAATCAATGGGTACCTGGGACAAACCTGAGGGGTAAATACAGCCGGAAGGTGGTGCTGATCACATCACCTCTAAAATGGCTGAATGTGCGGGGCTCTACCCCAATGTGTGCCTTGATGGCATGGGGAACTGTATATTTTACCTCACCTTGAGTTATAGTATATTCTGTGATTTAAAAGACAGTAATTTTTAAGAAATAAAATACCTCCTTACCTTAGACCGTATCACAAGAAAAGATTTTTGTTTCCCCAAATTAAAACTAACTTCAGGAAATCCATTAACAATGGCTATGGAGAAGTAATCTCCCTTCAATGTATTTCCTTTGTTGATCCACAAAAGCAGCCCGTTGGTTTCTATTGTTGTAAATGTTATTTCAAATTTATTTGTCCTTTCGCCTTTTCTCCTGCAAAATCAACAATTCTTATGTTAGGGATTTCACAAATAAAAATTAATATCAGTCTTTCCAAGACTTTTGTTTTAAGAAGATACTATACGACGCACGCTTTTAGAAGCGATATCGGGCGGGGCCACGCAGAGGGTGTGCGTGGCGATCAGCCAATGGCAGGAGTGCAACGTTGTACAGTTAGAAGAGTGCGGCGCAGAAGTTAAAAGCCGTGTTCTGTATTTTACTTGCGCGCAAGAAGTTTTCATAAAACTCGCCACATTAATGTTCATCATAAGATGGGGAAATACATGTTGAACCTGACTGGCCAAGTCCCATGAATTTCCGTTGCCTACAGCCGGAGTTATCGTTCCTTGAAGAAACAAGGGAAACATCACCTTTGATTTTCTTCCGCCGGTTTTCTTTCGTTGCCACCGTGTTGGCGCAGCTGAGTTGTTGTGTCTAGGGAAAACTGTGGGTGTTAAATTCGCCTCGATATAAACAATGACACTTCATTGTTCTGGGCGTTCTCGAACGTTGAAAGTCTGGGTCAGTTTGAGTTCAGCGTTTTCGTTGCAAGGCCGGTGTAACATTATTCGCTTATCGTTCACTCATGCGCCACAAAGAACAGTCGTGAGAAGATTAAATACAGCCCTTTCGTGCAATAGTGTGTGTTCCGTGTGCTCTTTTATTTTAAATAATGTCAGTACAGGCACCAAGGGTGCAAAATCTAATCATTACCTCCAGGAGAGTGACTCGGAAATGAGTGACACGGAGTCCGAGGAAGACGACGAGAGCGGTGATGAATAAGTACCTTCAAGCTTCTTTCAGGTATGGGTTTCTCGTATATGCTACAGTGATATGATATTATAATCCTGTGTAGAAATATTCACTATATTATTTCACTATACTCATATATACTGTGAATGCATTATCAAAATAATGGACACATCGCGAATTTTCTGTCCTTCCCTTGCGCTAGCATTTAGTTTGGCAACAGCGCAGTAGCACTGGCTGGGTATTGGCCGAACTCATGTTCCTTCTAAAAGCGTGCGCCGTATAATTTATACTTCAACATGGAAAAAGAGCCAGACCCCGTGGCTGAGTGATGTCCATTCATCAATTTCATCACTCATCCCCATCTTCGCAAATATGTCAAGAGGCACAAACCGTGAAGTAAAATAAATTAATCAATCAAAACATGGAAAAAGAATCACAATACAGATTTTATTTTGATATCCTCAAATATTTCCAGCACATTTTATATCGAGTTTGTTAAAACCTGTCTCGTTTCCCGTGCTAGCAATGGCTCGGCAGTTTTGGTGACAATGAGAAACGAGGAAAAAGTCATCTGCTGGGCAGCGAGGATCTCATGGAAGCCAAAAGAGAGGCAATTACGTAGACGCTGTTGCCACATTGCGGTCTAACTCCCACATGTTTTGTAAGCGTGGTGCTGATTAGCCTGAGTTTTAAAATATCCAGGATGGAATTTATTCTGGTGATATTTGCTTGTGTCCTTTTTGTGCTTAGTGCCATCTTAGCTGGAACATTCAGGAAGGGGAATTGTGTATATTTGTGCATTTCCGCATATTTTATTCACAGCCTGGCTTCGGCTTTCCCCAACATGGAGTTCACGCAGTCTGCAGCGGCAATGCTGCGTGGTTTCTGCTAGAAAAAGCAGCGATCGGCAAGCACAGGAAGCGGGACAGGTTGTAACAAATGTGGTATAGTGCTAGTGCTTGCTTGCTTCAGGATGTGGAATTATACATGCATCAATTTTAAGTTGTTTTTTATGTGTGCTCTTTCTTTACTATTTCCTCATTTGCCAGTTGTTCTGTTCTGTTTGAATGTATTATATATACACACAGTAGGACCCCGATTTAAGATTCCCGAATTTTACTTTTCCCCTCTATATACAATTGTCATGGTCTCAAAAAACAAAAATTTTCTCGGTTTTACTTTTTTCTGCACTCAAGTTTTTTTCATCGGGGTTCCACTATACTCTGTTTGAATGAAATATATATGTAATTAGAAAAAAATATCAACAGTTTGACAAAGAAAGAAGTGGAAACAAGTATATTTAAGATCTATATGCATTTTTAATTTCCATTATGATGCTTTTATTTAGATAAATACAACTTTCCTGTTGATTTCCTTAACAAACTGAATATTTCCTTCTGTAAAATAAAATATGTCGACAAAATATATTTTTTGAAGAAACAATGACATTTCTGATTATTCCGTTGCAATTCTACGTACCTAAATTTCAATATATTTCATCATATGAGAACCAGAGGAACGTAACTCCACAAATGAGGTGTTCTGTTTTGTTTAATGTATCCCCTCTCATGAACTTATTTAGACATATATCCTCTTCTAATCCTTAGCAATAAAGTGGAGTCACATATCCCCATTTTTTTAGTCACCTATATTCCTAAGAATATATTACATCCTCTCATGTAAATTTGATAAATTAGAGTTACGTGCATCTGGTTCTTACATGATGATTTCATTCACTTCAACATGTTGTTTATATTCAAGAAACTACATCAACACTTGACAAAACTGTACATAATTTGCCTTGTATAACGTCATGCACCTCTTCTTTTTTTACATAACTTACCCAGAATCAAAAAACTCTATTTCTTCTTCATAAAACATATCGTCATATTCATAATCATAATCATCATAATGGTCTTCACCTTCTTCTTCCTCTTCGATTTCTTCTTCTTCACTTTCAGTATCATTAGTAGAGTTAGTACTAAGGATATAAGCAAAGGTTAAGAAAGAAAGTGTTAGAAAAGCAGTTAGACCAAATGGCATGCAGTAAATTGAAGCACAAGAGAGATTTTACATTTAGAAGAATAATTAGTAATTAGATTTATTCAAAGCAAAAACTTATCTTCTAGGTAATATTTTCTTCATCGTGTTAATCTACACAGATGAAACTAATTATTCACAGTAAAACTTGACAATGAAATGAATAAGTTATCAGTTAAATTTCTAATATTTTGGTATTTCGGCAAATAATATGAACATGTTGCTTCCACACTTTTGTCAGTTAATTTAACCATATTCACATTTTTCTTAATGCACTATTTATTATCAGGGAACGGATTTATATGTACTAATCAAGTGTTATATATTTAGTGGGTGAAAGAAAAGAGAGCCTTAGTTATTTTAACGAAAGTATGGAATTAAATATGGACTTCCAATTGTGAAAAAGAGAAATTTCCATTAAGCAAGCGACTCGCCTAGCATAAAAGGCATTAGGTTCACATGGCACTAATTGAAATGCAAAATTCCAGTACAAAATGTGTTGTATTTTTAGTGCCAAAACAAAAGATCACCAAACTTTCTTTTAAGTACTGATACGTGAATCTCCTTCTGTTGTTCAAGCACTGGCGTACGGAGAGCAGCCTGATGGGGCTACAGTTCTCTCCAAAATTTTTAGTAAATCAACATTTTCAAATCAAAGTAGTGAAGAACTCCAGGGTAGGTGGGGGGGGGGGGGGCAGAGTGGTAAATGCAACCCCCACTTTAAAATGACCATTTTTGAGAGTAGAAACTTGTGTATGCCGTTCCCCTAGAAAGCAGCTATGTCTTTTCCACCTTTACAATTCCAGGCCATTCCCAAATTAAAAAATATATATACTGGTGAAAACGAATATGTCAATCTAGGTTCATTATGGCATGATGTAAAGTTTCACTTGGGCGAGGAGGATTCATTATATTTTCCACCTTCTTTTTAAAAAAAAAATCAACGGATTTCATCTCAAATGATTGAGCTTGCATTCTCCATTGTTGACAAGAATGTTAGAATAACAGTTGCATTGTCTATTGTCAAGATTTAAAATAAACAGAGTACCAATGAACAGAATACAGGTAAATAGAAAATTTTTGGTATTTGGCACAAGAAAGGAAAACATACTAACAACATGAATGGCCTTTTTTTATTGAAGGGTGGAAAATAAGAGGACCAGGAGTAGAAAGTTGAGGAGAGGGATGGCAGGATGGAAAGTAGATGTGCCAAAAATCCTCCTCATCCAGGTGAACATTTTGTATTGAGCTGCCACTGAGCATGAATATGGAATATATGTTTGAAAACTATATGTAAAAATAACTAAAATATGTAAAGTGTGTGCTAAAATCTTATACCGTATTTACTCGAGTACCCCTTGCCCTGGAATTCAGAGAAGGGAAATGCAAAAAAAAAAAAAAAAAAAATCATGACACTATTCAATCTTACACTTCTCTTAAAATTTCTTAATTTGCTTGTAAACAGTATTTCTGCATATGTTTTGTGCATTATACCTCTATTGAGTGATACCATATTTATGTACAAAGAAGAAATTGCACACTTGAGCAGAAATGTGGAATTTTATTTCAAATTAAAGACACACAAAAAAGAAGCCATCTTTTGCACTTGCAACTACTTTTTCCCAATACTGCCATCATCACAAAAAGAAGCCACCTTATGCACTTACGACTACTTCCCTTAATCAATTTCATCTACTCCTCCCCTATTAGTAAGCTGTTAATCTGCTACTTATATTGCATAAAACAAACAGTAAATTATTTCTCTTTCAAATATTATTAAACAAAGATAAATTAATATGTTATGGTGAGTAGAAAACATTAGCAATAATTGGTTAAAAAGTCATTTGCCAGCACCACAAAATAATTTTAAAAATAATCCACAATAACAGCGTGAAGAAGATAAAATGTAACACATTATTACTTACACTTTATCCACTTTGTTTGGATACTGCAAGAATGTCTCGCCACTGAACCTTACAGGTTTATCCATATCATCTTCGCTGATGCCTGCCGTAGGAAAAATAAGAAGAGGAATATATTACTTGTGTTTATTTCTTTATCTTTTGTATTTCATTTCCTACGAAGGAATCTCAAAATGTCAAGGCTTACCCACCATCATGGAACAATTGGGGAGATACTTGTAAAACAATTGCAGCAGACACACATACAGAATGCAAAATAATTTAACACAGTTATTTTTAGTGGTTTTTATTGATTTTATCTGCGACGTTTCGTTCTGGTTTTCCAGAACTTTCTCAAGCTACACTATGATATACATACAAACACACAACCTCACATGGTCAGTCACTCTACACTTCTAAAGAAAGAATGTGTGTCCTTATTTCCTCATAGGTAAACTGGTTTTCCTTGCAGGTGTACCTTACAGCTGATTCTCCCCCTCCATCCTGTAACCTAGTTTTTTTGTCTTCCCTTCCCTTCCCTCCTCCTTCTGGTGGCACTGACCTTCTCTTTCTCCTTTAACTCATCTGGCAAGATAATATCTTCCATTTTTGTGCAGAAAATTGAAGGTGGCTCAGGAAACTTAACTACCTTACTTTCCACATGCTTTTTTATTAGTTCCACCCATTTCATACCAATTTCCCCTTCTTTTTTTTCTCTCCCCTGTTTATGCATATGTGCTTTGTCTCTGCTACTTTTCTTTCTATTTCATTTTCCTTCTTCTCCTTCATTTGTACTTTCTTGATCTTGTGCCCATTTTGTCAACATATGCTCACTCAGTGCTGTTTTTGGATGTCCTCTTTAATGTCTCTGTCATGTTCTTTAATTCTTTCATTGACGCTTCTCCCTGTCTCTCCTATGTACTTGCTTGTACATCCACCACAGTCTACTTCTTCATATACTCATGCCATTGCCAATTCATCACTTTCCTTCTCTCCTTTGTATTCATTAAACCATTTCTCAATGCTCTTTGGTGGCTTGAAAGCTGCTCTTAGTTCATACTTTCCATAGATGTTTCTTATCTTTTTCTACATCTTTCTTCTGAATGGCACACTCACATACTTCTTCTCTTCCTGTGCATTCTTATCCTCTTCTTCTTTTTCGTTATTGTTTGTCTCTTTTTGCATTTTGATTCTTTCCTTAGAAGTGTAGAGTGACAGTGTGAATATGCCTTCAGAACAATTTCGTTTTGTATGTATATCTTAGTGTAGCTTGAGAAACTTCTGGAAAACCAGAACGAAACGTCGCAAATAAAATCAATAAAATCCTGTTTGGTTTGTATCGTATGTAATACGTATGCAAGTCATTAGATGTATGCTGCATGTAATTCACATGCAGAATATGACAACTTCAACCTTTGTACAAAGTTGAAAGGATGCATATGATTTTAAGTGTAAAATATACAGTGCTATCATTTTATCGCACACATTGGGTTCACATCATTTGTATTGAGCACACTGACATTGAGTGACCATGTTTTAGTTTTCTTTTCATATGTTTTAAAAGCTAGTTAGTTGATGCTTGTCTAGGTGTTGGCTACGTAGTTAGCTAACCTATCGGTAGGTGCCAGCAGCGTGCAGTATGCAATACTAGTTTTCACACGTACAGAGCACATGGTCTGTGATTATAGAACAAGCAGTGTGGTGTGTTCCTTGTGAATCATCATGCTGTTTTCAATAGCAGAGCGGTTGTCGAGGTGTACTTCGAAAGCAAGTCATATGACTATGTTACAGAACAATTTCGTGTTAGATTTCCATGTGCACCTGTGCCTAACAAGTCAACAGTAACACAAATCATGTCGCTTTCGAGAAACCGGGAGTGTTGCTGACAAGAAGAAAGAAGAATAGGTGTGCTTCAGTACTGACAGAAGGAAAAAAGGAAGAGGTACGTACAGTACTTGAACGGTCTCCAAGCAAAAGTTTGCGTAAATTAGCATCGCAGACAGGAATATCATTCGGGAGTGCACAAAAGGCCACAAAGAAATTAGAATTAGGTATGCATGCATACTGCATACATTGCGTACACAAACTGAAACCTCCAGACACTGTTAAAAGAATAAGGTCCTGCCAGTGGTTTATCAACCAGATGGAAAGTAATGGGATGGACTTCCTCGATAATGTGTTTTTTAGTGATGAGCCATATTTTAACCTTAGCGGTTACATCAATAGAACAACAAATATTGGTCAACACATAATCCACACATCTTACATGAATCGCCACTGCACTCGCAGAAGGTACGGGTTTGGTGTGCAATTTCTAGACCACGAATAGTGGGCCCGATTTTTTTGTACGAAACATTTAACAGTCGGGCATACCAGGATATCATTATGCGATTTGTCGCTCATCTCCAGTGTGATGAACGCTATTGTTACCTGCAACAAGATGGGGCAACGTGCTATACATCAACAAACAGCATGGAATTTTTGGAAGAAAGGTTTGATGATCGCTTGATCTCCAAGGGTCTGTGGCCCCCTCGTTCCCCTGACTTATCGTCACCAGACTTTTTCTTTCTCTGTTTTTTTTCTTTTGAAAGGACATGTATATTGAGCAAACCCACGTACTCTACAAGGCCTGGAGCGAGCCATTACTCAAGACGAATTCCATTAACCCTGATGTCCTACGAAGGGTGTCAAAAAATATGGTGCGACGGGTTCGGACCTGCCTTCAGAAAGAAGGTGGACATTTCCAACACTTGCTGGAAATGCACATTACCATTTGTGCATAACTACATTTCATGTACCAAATCAAATGTGAGTATCTCTGTATTATTGTCGATAGTGGAATTATAGTGTATAGTATCATGATGTGCATGATAAAATGATCACCCTGTATAAGGTAAGATAAAGGTAGCCCTGTGCATATGGGTTTGTGTAATATTGCAAAACAACAATCACATAAAAATGAATTTATACTGCCTGCTATGAAAAATGCACTGTCTTTTATTTTCAGTGTTAAAATATTATTGCCTGTTATCTTTCATAACTGAAATTACATTCCAATGTATTTTTGGTTCTTAAAAATGAAACATGAAGCAAATTAAAGAATTCGAGACAGTAGCAACTTTAAATATATTCAATAGTTTTATAGCTTCTTGCAGTGATCTCACAAGAAGTGAAACACCTTGCATAACTTATTTAAGGATAGATATCACATACAATTACTTACGTTGTGAACACAAATTTCCATGGAACTTCATAGGGCATTTGCAAACGAAGGTTTCTAGGTGAGGCTGGCAGATACCACCGTTGAGGCATGGATTGTCTTGACATGGAGGTCCTTCGTATTTTTTAACATTGAACTTTTCTGCTGCGTGGCCCATAATATTGTCGTATATGTCTCCATTTATAATTATCCTTTGTATAGCTCCAGAAAATCCAGTTGTTATTCCTGACTCACGATTTGCTTCTTGCAGAAATCTGTCGAGGAATATAGATTGTAAATTAACAAAACCAACATATTTATTTCTACCTTTCTGTATTCATTTATCACCTGTAACAGAACTACATTTCCAATTAGAATAGGTGTACATACATATAATAATGTAAATACATACTAATGTTAATTGCCAAACTTTTCCGGTGACCCTTGTTGTGTCCATAAATAATTCCGTTCGTCATTTGGTTGTCCTAAGCTTTACATTGGAGTGAGATGGGATGGCTATTCAAATGTTATTTTCAACGAAGTTAAGAATTTCTCATGTAAATCAGTAATAAAATTGGGTTTCGTATTGCTTTAAGATTATGTAGACAGTCATAAGTTTCCAAAAATTACATTCTCCCGAACCTAAGAATGAATATATTAAAGTGCAACGGAATGGTTGCGAAAACGAGTTAAATATAGTACATTTATACACAAAGAGCACTAAATTTAACGTCATTTGGGTCGTTTCTAGCTGTCATGGGTCGATAATACAAAAATTTAAATTTATACACTATGCTTTGGTTTTTCTCTGGTTTCAAGCATGTGTAATTCTATGGCGGGAGTAGGAATCGAAGGGAAAAAAAGGTAAAGTGCTCCCCTGTGCTTAGCACCATGCCATGAAGGTGTATAGGGAGTGTGGGGGGTAACTCCCCACACTTTCTTGATCCGGTCGTGAGTGGGGGTGATCTGATCAGCATCACGCCCCTGACCGCCTTTACCCCCCAGGGTTTCCCCCAGGTACCCATGTCATTCGACGCTGGGCGGGCGCCGGGGCCGCTTCCAACGTTAGAAAAGTTCCCGGATTTGAACGGCCGGGGATCGAACCCGGGACCTTGAGCATGGTAGTCATGATGCGTTACTGACTGAGCCACCGCGGAATCGAAGAAACTCCCAAAATTATAAAGAAAAATGTATTAAGTGTGAAATGCATGATATGTATTATTATACACTATGACTGACATTATACCCTATCCGATACTTTAATTTTAACGTAGGTTTTCATTGTATTAAGCAGACATTCTCCCCTCGTATTTTCGTCCTTCTTTTTCTTGGTAACAACAATTTTAAAATTATAATTCCTGTAAATAAGATAGCCCTAGAGGTTGCCAGACATGAAACAGAAGATTTTTTTTTTTAAAATAACTATTCTCGACGATAAATGCATGTATATAAAACAAAGGACCATATTTACTAGCTATGTGGAAAAGTATATCATGTGTAAAAAGAAAGTCAGTTATTGAAAACAACTATAAAAGTATAAGTACAGTTGCGCAGAATTATTATGTATTATTCTTTACCGGATTCTCAACAATAGATCACTTAAATTGTGAAAACTGCAAGTAACGTTGACAAGTGCTGTGCAAATTTTAAGGCTTTCTTGAGTTCCGATATCTTTTCTGTTGCTGTTGATTGTCTTTTCAAAAATCTTACTTTTACAGCACTGATTATTCAACTAGACATCATTTCCGAGGTTAAGATTAAATTAAACCTGCAATTTAATGTAATAGCAGCACGTTCAGCATCAAATTCCCCATGTACTTAAATGGGAGAACAATTGCCGATCAAAAGCGTGGGGACACAACAGGGCTGCTGCAACCTACAATAGTTTGCTTTGACCAGACCCATTACAGCATTACAATGGAGCGGAAGAAGAAAAATTAAGGGATAGAATGAAAGAAATAAAACAAAAGTCCACTTAAAATTACATAAAATGTATGAGTACAGTGAATATTGAGTATATTTTCAAATAAAAGAAATACTTAGCAGAGGTATATTTCACAATCTGTAATATACAGTGGAACCTCAATTTCATGTTTTTCGGGGGACCAAGCTGAAAAAACTTAAAATGCAGGAAAACGTAAAATCGGGGTTCCATTGTAGTTATGTTTTAGACATTTTGATGTATTTCCAGAATATTGTTTTTGTTGAGTTTGAGTTTGTTTATAAGTACACTTTATGCACAGAAAGGCTAATTAGGACTGAACCTAGTTGAAAGTTGGATCTGAACCACTATGTCTCTCCATAGGCTGTTGAATCTGGAGCCCCTTAACTGCAAGGCAACGGTGTTACCATATACACCATCATGGAGACCCTTTTATTATTTTGATTGTATTACTTTGATAAGCTAGGAATGCCAAAGTACATTATTAAGAGTATATAATGGAAACAACTTACAAGTAATAAATGGAAATTTGTTACAGAGCTACAAAAACTAGAAGAACATAAATTCAGCTCTAACAGCGACTGAAAGAGAATAAGAATTTACAGAATTCTAATATTTTCACCAATGCTACTCTCCTATGCATTTATTAAATTATTCTTTCAAAAATACAAGTTTCATTTGCCTGCATCATATTATGTTCTTTGGCTATCCAATGTGCTGAGAGTCAAGACTTCATGTCAGTGGTCAGCGCAATGCAACATGAAGCCAGAGGTCCCATGTTTAAAGCTTGGCCAGGCATGGTTGAATCACTATTCGTCCCATTATCATTTCATGAGTTCATCTTTCATCCTCCTCATCATGATTAACTGCTTGCCTTATTATCCCGAGTAAACTTGGGCAAGTACTATGTGCACTTTTTATATTATTCTGAGTATAATTGGGCCAAACTACTTTTTCTCGTTGTTTTTTTTTTTTTTTATCCCGTACAAACTTGTGTGAGGCTCTCTGCCACGAAGTACAGTAAATGTCCACTTCGAAGCAGCACCTTACTCAGCTTGATGCTTGGAATGTGTAGCTGAGTGAGAGATACAATAGGCAAGAAGATTTGAGGTGAATCACATTACTACTTCCCAGATTCCAATGTCCCCTTATGTGTAGCTCCATGCTTCAGAATTCACCACACTGTGCCTATCTAATAATTTCAGAATCAGAACTGCAATATTTAAGATTTTAAAAACATTTGCACAACATTTAAAGGCAAGACATTATGTTTTAGTTTGTTATGATGATAAAAATATATATCCTTCATTAGCCCAAGCATACTCGGGATAATAAAATTTGTTCATTATGTGTACATACATATGTATCCATAATGTTTATAAGTGAGGGAACTGAATTGTTTAAACTTTCATTTCATATATATTCATATTCATACAATATTTAGAGGCAGTACATTATAAACTTTTGTAAAAATAAGTTTTCTTGCATTATGTTAATGAAAAACATTTTTCATGCATGTAGCCAGAGTTAACTCAACATAATAAATCAGAAGTTTTATACATATTGATAGTCTATCTTCTTAGCTATATTTCTTAGTAATGACCATACAATATAGAACAAAGAAATGAGATTTAAAAAATTCCAAAATTTGGATCCGAATTTTGGAAATTAATTTGTAAGACAAGCAGTTAACCCAAGAGGTAGAGAGTGATGCAAGATAACCAAAACAGAACATACTAATAGATAGTGCTTACTTCTATCAATAATAACAAAAAGTGAACAAATCTCATTTGTAATACATCTGATCATGAACAGTAGTTGCCATATTTTGTGTAATGAAGAATGTGTCAATATTATGCATTTAAATATGATCATAATCATGGGCGTAACTTTGGGCGTAAAAGTTTTCCATCCTATAAAAATAGCATCAAGAACAATCTTGCTACTAAATAACTGTTGCATTTGTCATCGTAAAAATTACTAATCGATTTACTCCTCAGATCCCAGGAGGTTAACAAAAGTACCCTTGTAAACTAAAAAAAAAACTGAAAATTTGGGGGAGGGCAAGTGCCCCCTTGCTCTTGCCAAGTTACGCCTATGATCATAATTCCTTACAACATTAATAGAGAACTTGCACACAGAATAATCAAATAGTCATATACGAAGATCATCATTCAAATTCTAGTTCCTTAGTTGGTGTGATCAATAACACTTACTCGATTCCTCCAATGAAAAGTGGCAGCTCAAGATTGAGCTCATTTAAAGGTGGTCCTGACGATCCCCTGACGACAGGGTCATTGTTCACTTGCAAACTGCCTTCTTTATCTATCCTACTAATTTTCACAGAATGCCACTTATCAATTTCCAATTTATTTGGTGTCCTGCAAAAAAGAATCATTTCAGATCATTAAATAATTCTATGGAAACAAACAAGATACACAGTTTCAAACATATCTTTCCCTGCTACAAATTATGAACGTACTGTAGATTTGTTGAGTGAAAGTTCTTTAAAGGAGTTCCAAAGAATAGTCTCAGTCATTTATTCCCCTCTCAATATGTCGAAAAAACAGGCTATAATGGATGTTTAATAAAGTTTTTAGAACCCACGGATTATTTATGAAAGTAATTGGATACATGTACATGTACATGGAAATATAAATATTTTTATAACGAAAAATTATACCATTCTCCCCCCTTTACTTTATGTTCTTCTTTTTTTAACTTTCCTGAAAAAATATTCAATTTATAATTCAAAACCTTTTTTGATCATGATGGGATCAGGTAGGGAAATTTTAAAGACCTCAGCATTCGTGATTGGAAATTTTTGAGACTGAAAATGTTAAAATTCTCCAGTAAAATCCTTGAATTCCATGCACCATTTTTCATTGAAGTAATTGTTTTTAGGATTCTGAAAATTGAGAACCCATTTCCCAAAGTTAGGTTTGGGATGGATTTTTTCCTTTCTTTCTCAAGATCCTGATATCAACATTTCAGAATCCCATATACACCCAGTAAGAATTAATTCTCAACTTTAAGTGAAGGAAGAATTTTAGTTTACGGTTGTGATAGAAATTATAATCTTAATTTGCAAAAATAAAAGAATTTTCTATGATGCAAATGGAAGGGAAACACAAATATTTCGAATTTACTTACGTTATATTCGCTATTCCACTGCCCAAGTCAAATTTAAATTGCATATGGCCATCCAGGAGGTTGAGAGAAATAAAATCACCCTTTCCATTGGTCAATTGTCCATTGTATAGGAGAATGCCATCCAGTTGCTTCGTAAGGAACCACATTTCAATGGAGAAGGCTCTGCCAACGTTTTCCAGCTTCGGAAGTCTTAAGAATGAATCTCCAGAGAATTCTGGCACAACCACTTCATGTAGCTCTGCATCTACTATAATATAAATAGCACTGTCATATTAATACAAGGAACACTTTGTGTTTACGTTAAAAAATTAGTTATTTTTTATGTAATTTAGTTATGTCAGTTTTAATATAAAACAATGACACATGCAAATACAAAACTTACTTTTTAAGATAAATATATTTCAAAATTCTTTTCTGAAAATTTTCTATGTTACTCTTTGTATTAATGTGAAAACTTTGTGCAAATGAGGTCATTTTGAAAAAAAAATGTATTCAATTGAATTTATTTTAACCCTATTAATGCAAACAAAGGTTATATTTATTTGTTAAATATATGTCAAATTTATTATATTGATGTAAACTACAAATTAAGAATACATTTTTAAAAAAAACTCTGAGCTGTTGGTTCCAAATTTATACATGACAATTTTTATTTTTATTATTCAACACCTTTATATATCATTTAAGCTAAATATGTATAATTTAAGTCAGGGGCTCATTCAGAATTTTCCATTTGCAAGTCCACATTTAGAGGGTTGTAAGGGCAAATTTCAAGCCAAAATGACCATAAATTAAGCCTGTCAAAAATGTTAGGAGATGTTGAGGAAATTTGTTGTATTGTGTCATTTGTTAATAATGATACAATAAGAAAAGATCTGAATATTGTAAATATATTGCAAATTAGTAGTTCAAAGTGTATCAGGACAACTGTGAAGTTCTTTCTTTGTAATATTTATAAATGCTCTACAAGTGATGATTCTAAAAACTACTAAAACATATCACACAAATTTGTTTAATAATCCTCAATCAACATCTGGAAAAATCGAAACTATCTAATCACATCTAATTAAGCCTAATTTGTGGTGTACTAATCCAGGTTGGGTATTCTAGGACCACAATAAAATTCAAGTATAATTCCCAGCTTTCAAGGAGAAAAAGGGTGTGTGAGATTCCAATGTATCCAAAAATTCTAATTAAATTAAATTAAATGGTATATTTATTTAAAATATTTAATTTAATGTGCAAGGTTTGCATTTGCTACTTCACATACTCAGACTTGAAATACATCTATAAACAAAAGTCACAAATGTTACAGTTTATATTCTAATCTACGAAAATTTGTTAAATGTATAAGAATTTCAGACTAAAATTTAACTATCATCTTCAAGATATCTTCCATCTGTCAGTTAGATTGTTGTGCAAAAGACGTAACAAAGTAAATGGGTTGAGAGAATTCTGTTTTATTTTCCACACAGCTTCTTTTCCTTAATAGATAAAAATTAAAAAAAAAACAACAACTAAACTGTGAAAACTTTCCTCAGTGCATTTATAAATGTGTACAAGTTCAATGGGATTTGGACTAATAAAAGTTGCAATTTTTCACATCTACGAAGAAAAATTCACACAGAATTCACACTAATTCCCGAAGGCAATAATTCATGCAAAATTCCTCGAATTCAAAGAATTCCCAGTTGAGTGGTCACCCTGTAATCTAATCAACCATAATTATAAAAAATAAAATGAAGGAATACTTACACTCCTGGCAAAATTTTCCTTTTCTTCCTGGTGGACATTTGCACATATAGCCTCCTTGTGGCAATTCTGCACACGTTGAACCAAATATGCATGGATTTGAATTGCATGGATTTACTCGATTCTCACAGTAGTCACCTTGAAGGGGAAAAAATACATAAATTATAATTATCAATATGCACCAAAATGAAAATCTACTGTGAAAACAATATTATCACTGGATTGGAATCTTCCAATGATGGGTTACATTACTCCATAAATGTGAATTTATTGTCTAAAATTCAGTCTTTGAAAGCATTATATTCTTGTAACACAATTTTCCTGAGTATTTTGAAGGTGGACCGGTTGAAGAACTCCACACCTCTAAGTAGAATTGTGGGAGGGAGACTGGCAGTCGGGAGATAGACCAAGGCCCTTATGGGCTGTTGAACCACGGCTTTATTTTTTTTATTTAACATGAGTAACCATACCTTGGTTACCGTTTTAGCAAGAGTTACACCTATTTCAACACCTAAATATAATTCAGCATATAATTAGGATGAGATGAGAGAACAATCTAAATTTGACAACCATTAACGTATTTCCTGGATGCTGAAGTGGTGCATTTTTCCATAGTAGGAGCTTACAACTAATTGATCTAACGCAGGCTCCTTCACTTTGTAAAATGTTAAATTTGTATTTTTGCTACTTTGTCACATTTCTGCCACTTTTGGCTAAAAATATGGATGAGGATGAGTAATAATTGGATGTAATGGATGAAGGGACACTCTCAAAGGACAACCTCGCCCAGGCTAGGATTTTAAGCTGGAAACTTCGGCAATAAGATTGTCCACTTAACACTCTTGCCCACCGAGCCAGCACGAGTAGAACATCTATGTTAGATCTAAAAGTTAGAACATTTATGTTTTAGTCCAACTTATTATTCCTTATTCTATGTAAAGGCTTCAGAGTTTATTCAGTGTGTTTAAAAGATGGTATTGGGATGGAAGAAAGTACAGTAAGTTTTCTTACCTGAGGTTGTTGCTTTATAAACAAATTAAATCCTCTATTTTTAATAAAAGTTTTTTTTTAAAAGATAGGAATGTGCAAGGAGAATAGAGCAACAGAGATTAGAGATAATTGCTCACGTAATTAAGATTGGAAGCACATGTAGCGTTAAAGCTGTCAGCCAGTCTCAAATAGAAAGTAAATCTAAAAGTAACAAAGTTGATATAAAAATTGAAACTATGTAACCGTAATTCAGTTACATGAAAAAAATAACCACTAAACTGGCCGAAACTCATGCATAAATTTAAACTGTTCAACGGGCATGAATTCTGTTTTAAATTTCAGAGATTAAAATGTAATTATGAGATTTATAATAAATGTTACTCACTCACCTGTATAGGTTTCAAGGCACAAACATTTGTACTGGTCAGAATCTATGGCCATGCACGTACCATAGTTATGGCATGGCATACTGGAGCAAGGATTTTCTCCACACTCTTTCACGCCTTTGGCACTAACGACAGCAGTATCACGGCCCTCCTGAAGCTCTATTACTTTACGTCCGATTTTTAGTTTTCTTATGCATCCGATCAATCCTAATGAGGTTCCGATGTTCTCAAATACTCTGCAAATAATTAGCATAAGTGATATTAAATAACTAAACTTTTCTTATAAAGAATTATTATAATCTGGTTGCACTCGAAAACAACATGGCATGTAGAACAGATAAGTTTAGGCTGTGTCCAAAAGGTCCAAAAAGCAGGCTTGAAGTATGGTATTGTCAGAAGTGACTTCGCCTAGTGCAGTGCTAATGCACTAATTAAATTAAATGCACAATCGAGGAAACAGCATGCAGTACGTGGCATTGCATACTTATTTACTACACTCGTTTGCTTGTTTGAAGTCATGGAAGTCTAAATTCCAGCTGTTGGTTGCAGTTCTATTGTGTGGAAATGTAAGTGTAAGAACTTCTGTGGTTTCGATTCATACATACCCATGCTCTATTCTATGATGCTGAAGTGCAATTAGAAAGATATTCAGTTCCAGTCCAGGTTTCAAAACTGAATTGCATGTCCATTCTCAAAGGATGGGTGCTTCAAGTACAGTCTTGCATATTTCAGACACAACATTTATGAATGGCAATTTTTAGTAGAAACAAGGAAATATGAGGGAGAAATTCAACGAAAGCAATTAAGGAAAACATTGGAGAACATCAATATCCTGAACCTATGGAGAGTTCGACGTGGTTATGATTTACACATAACCTAAACGTGAGCAGCCTGAGGAAGGGAGCAGTTGCGTCCCAAAACGTAGCAGGAGTTACCTCGATACTTGCAAAACTTAAGTTACGAGGGCCACTATTTATATTTTGAGCCTTGGCAACACTGATTGAAGTTAGGCGCGATTTGACGTTTGCACGGAATCGTCTGGCATTATTGACCATAACGTACTTCAAATGTTTTGTCAATAGCTTCATTTGTGTTGTTTATGTTGCCTTGGAGATTGCGCGACAACAATAAAATGGAATTAACTCGTGAACATTTTCGTGTGATGATTTTTTACGATTTTTGACGTAGATTATCAAGACAAGAGTGCATCGATCAACTTACTTCCACATTTGGCGATGAAGCCCCATCCTTTGCCACTGTGAAACGCTGGTATAATGAATTTAATCGTGGCTGCCATTCGCTCACCGACGAGATTCGCGAAGGTCGTCCAAAATCAGTTGTTGTTCAAGAAAACATTGATGCTGTGCAAAACCTAATACTGCAAGATCGTCATGTGACGTACTGTGAGATTGAGGCAACCATAGGTATTAGTTCCACCAGCATATATAAAATATTACATGATCATTTAGCTGTGAGAAAGGTATGTTCTCGTTGGATCCCACACAATTTGACAAAAAGTCAAAAAGACGCTCGCATCAATTGGTGCAAACAAATGCTCAATAAATACAATCGTGGTGCTTCAAAAGACGTATATAAGATTGTAACAGGTGACGAATCATGGATATATGCATATGAGCCGGAACGTAAACGGCAGTCGACTGTATGGGTGTTTCAAGATGAACCCAATCCAACAAAAGTTGTTTGCGCTCGAAGCACATCGAAACAAATGGTTGCCTGTTTTTTCGGGAAAACTGGTCACGTGGCAACTGTGCCTTTAGAGGAACGTAGAACGGTCAACTCTGAATGGTACACAACAATTTCTTTGCCAGAGGTCTTTGGTCAAATACGGAAAACAAACAAACGCCGTCGGATCATTCTTCATCAAGACAATGCCAGCTGTCACACATCTCGTCTAACAACCGACTTTATGAACAGTCAAAAAATCGAATTGATGGGTCATCCGCCGTACAGTCCTGATTTGGCACCCAATGACTTCTTTTTGTTCCTGAATGTCAAGAATAAATTGCGTGGACAACGATTTTCGTCGGCGGAAGATGCAGTTGATGCGTTATGGAGGTGTCTCAAGAAGATTGGAAAAACTGCTTTGACAAATGGTTCGAACGAATGCAAAAGTGTATTGACCATAAAGGAGAATACTTCGAAAAACAATAAAGCAGTTTTCAATGCCAAATTCCTGTTTTTTCCATTGTTAGGCTCAAAATATAAATAGTGACCCTCGTAATATTATATGTATATTAAACTTGTGAGTAATTCGCACAACCTTCATCATGAAATCAAGATATCATTCTTAATATTTAGACTACTTAGTAACTTGTCTAGAGGTGATACAGTATTGTTTGTAATCACACAATGTATATGTAAATGTCAGCTATTTATAAATATGAGCTAATGTAGATGATGGTAGGTGAATAATTTTCCTTTAAGTAAGTCTTGAAGCTTTCCTGGCGACGAATGATGAAAAGATTCTCTCTGGCTATCGACCAGGTGAGTTGTGGAAAAGATTCCAAGCTTTTGAGAGCTAACGTCACTCTCATCTTCAGCGTACAAGTGCAGTCCTGAGCGTCAACCTGGTGTATACACATTCGTGGAGGGGAGTTGCTGGTGAAGATGGCAGGCCAATCGGGTGCCATGTCTGCTATTTCCGTGCTGCTGGTCAACTATCGCTAGCCAAGCTGGGTCCAGTTCGAGCCCCATGTCGCGATTGAGATCGTGTTGCAATTTATGATGGGGCCCTGAAGATGAGAGTGACGTTAGCTCTCAAAAGCTTGGAATCTTTTCCACAACTCACCTGGTCGATAGTCCGAGAGAATCTTTTCTTCAATTTTCCTTTAGTTTATATCACATGCTTGTGATAACTCAGCACACATTATGTGTAATAATTTGGTAATTAAATACTTGTGATCTAATTGATTATATTGTTGTTAACCCTCTAGCGAGTGTGTGAATGTTTTCAATAAGATGGATTTAAGCATAGTAATATACACCTGTAGATAAAGGTAAAAGTGCACACTGCACCGTGCCATGAAAGTACATAGGTGGGAATGTAGGGATAGAGCCCCAAACATTCTTGATCTCGGGCATTCTGGAGGTGATGTGATCAGCACCATGTCCCAGTTTCCTTTACCCCCCAGGTACTCATTGACTTGAGACTGGGTGAGCCCCAGAGCCACTTTATGCTGGGACAAAGCTGGAAAAATTCCAACCTTAGATCACCCACTCCAGGAACCTGGGTTTCCTGCATGGAAGTTGGACACCTTACTGACGACCACCACTGCTAAAGCGTAATAATATGTAATCTGCAATTAGTGCAATTCCAAGAAGACTTTGTAGAAAAGAAGAAAAAATTGAGCAAAAATAATTGTAGCAATATTGTGGAAAAATAACATTAGCTGTATCACAGTTGTAACTCACATGCTCTTTGGATGGTTTAAGGTATAGCAACAACAAATACATAAAATGGACACATATTTTCTGTACGTGAAACTTCAAATAAATATTTTTTTTTGGAAAAATAAACATATTTTTATGCATTAATTTTTTGTATTGTGCATGGAAAAGAAGACATTATCTACTCCTTACAAAGTGATGAGATTAAAATTTCATCTCGCATACCTTGGGAAATCTGTGGGAACATATCCAACGTATGCATCATCTTGAAGATCCAGAGACTTCAAACTTCCCTGAGATTGTCCAGCCACGTCTTCAGAATCATCTAATTTAAGCATCCCATCACGGTGGTATCTTTTTGCAATTATATGGTGGAACTTCTTCATCTGAACCTTTTCATGAGATTGGATCACAACAGGACCATTTCCCAGGTTGTATCTAAATTCAACATACCTACAAGAAACGTTATAACTTACTTCTGAGAAATGTTAATGATAAATTATATTGCATACAATTACTAGAGTATGCACGATTTATTTGGAGGGGCTGGATATTACATAGCTAGAATCTAGTTGGAGGGGTAGCAAGATATACTACAAAATATTTTTTAATTATAATTTTTAACAATTGTTTTAAAAGTCGTTCAAAGACAAAAATGGCAATCAAGAGTTTGTTTTTAAGGGGAGCTTGCATTTCCCCACTTTGGTTTTCCAGGGTTCATTACTGATTTCACTGTGTATTCCTCCTGTGTATGCCAGTGCTAACAATGAGCAGGCGCCCCTAGTGTGTATTTCAATGATAGATGAGAAGGTGAAGTGAAGATTTTCTCCTTTTTGACATGAATAAAGTCCTCCCTCCCAAATTTCTCGTAGATAAATCTCAACTGCTTTGTTCACTTGACAATGTCATACATGTGCGAGCACTTGTATTTTTGTGTGTGCACTAATAAGCATGTGCTCAGTTTTTAAGGATGTGCTCTCTTTTATTCACATCATACTGGAAGCATTTGCTCACCACTGCAGAAGATCCACCGAGGGAGTTGTATTGTGTGTGAGCAGGTCCTTAGCTTCTTCATTCACAAGAAATGGAATTCATGCTCCAAAAAAAATGTGAAATAAGCAGTGTTTGTTTTTATTTGGTACAGTCAATAAAAAACCGGATTAATGCAGTGAAAAAGCAAAATAAATTGACAGAGGGATGAAACTCACGGGATATGTAGGCCAGGCTGGGGTACGCCACATGTCTGCAAGATGAGTTCCAGACCACATTGCTAGGTGGCAGCACTGGCAGGGAAGGGAGGTTCTGTATGTCCAATTTGCCTCCAAGGTGCCAGTCAGTCATTCAGTGAGAAGTCATGGCGTTCACAGTGTCAGGTGCCACAAAGGAGGTTCAGCGATCCGTGATACAATTTTTGACGGCAGAAGGCAACACACCAGGGAACCTTTATGAGCGTATGACAGCTGTGTATGGTGGTGAGTGCATGTCCCGAACACAAGTCTATGAGTGTCTATAGTGTCTAATGCGGCGCATAGTGGGCACCCTAAATGTGCCATTACGGATAAGTCCATTTCTGCCGTTGATGACCTCATACGGGAGTGTCGGGGGATTAGTTTGAACCAGATTGCAACCGAACTCAGCATTAGTCATGGTACAGCATACACCATTGTTCATGAACACCTTCAATACCGGAAGGTGTGTGCAGCCTGGGTGCCAAAGATGCTCACAGAGGAGCAAAGAGTCTCGGGCATCTCCTGCTGTACTCGACAGAGGGTGAGGGTTTCCTGGAGCGCATTGTGGCAATGGATGAGATCTTGCTCAGCCGGTATATGCCAAAGAGTAAACGTGACAGCAAGAGTGGAAACACCCCTCATCCCCACAACCCAAGAAAAGCAGACAAGTCGAGTTTGTTCGCAAGGTGATGTTCATGTTTATCTTTGATCATCATGGTCCACTTCTCAGTCGCTTCCTCCGGCAGGATGAAAAAATGAACGCTGCTCTGTACTCGGATATCTTGCGAAACGAGGTGAGACCTGTAATCAGGTGCAAGCGGCATGGCTACTTGATACGAGGTGTCATTCTACTACAAGACAATGCATTTCCCCACGTTGCGGGACACACTATGGACATTATTGCACAAAGTCCATCCTCCTGCAAATGTTAAATATCCAAACTCCTCAAGAGAGACATAGACTGGCTAACCATATATTTCTACATAAAATAGTGAATGGCAACATCAGAAGTGACTGCCTTCTTCAGGAAATTCACTTTCGTGTGCCTGCCCGCTCAACAAGAAGCACTCAACTTTTTGCTTCTCAGAAGCCGAGACGGTGCCTCATCCAGCACTCTCTGTTCCATAGACTGCCCAGTGAATATAATAATCTAGGAAGCCAAATAGACATTTTTGAAATTCTTAACAGTTTAAGAAGAAAGTTAACAAAAAGTATGCGAGTCTCTTAACCACGTGTAATTTTTCTGTTATTATTTTTGTTGTATTATGTTATTATTTTTGTCCTTATGTTCTATAAAATCGTTCCAATGTAAAATGGCTAACGCTGTATTTGGAATCTTCTATTAAATAAATAAATAAATGGGTTGGGAATGCTTAGATCATCCCTCCTACAGCCCTGACCTATCCCCATGTGACTTTCATGTGTTTAGCCCACTGAAAGGTGCCCTAAGTGGAATCCCCTTTGCCTCGGACACAAAACTGCAGAAGTGGTCTTCCATTGGTGCTCACAGCAGCCACAGGACTTCTGGGACAGGGGCATCAAAAATCTGGTGAAGCAGTAGGATGCCTGCCTCAACAACGCAGGGCAATATGACGACCAGTATTAAAAGGTAAGTCCATACAACATTCATTCCGGTTATTTATTGACCATACCAAATTTATAGAACCCAATGATTGCACAAATCTACAAGTAAAAATAAAATACATGAAAATTGAAGACATTATTAACATATACCGTGCGTCCATTTCGATCTGCAGCCGAGAGATCGGGAGAAGCGTGGCGGGCGGCGCTGATGGAGATGCCGACATTTGCGGCCTGAAATGCCCGCTTATTTTTATGGACATATGCAGACATTTATATAAATATTGCAAAACGAGCACTAACCTGTGTTATAAGAGTATGGTTTTAATTTTAGTAGCTTAGTGACTGTATGTGCCGATGATTTTGACACGCCCACCTCTTGTGAAACACGGCGTAGAGGTTTGTTTGGAGAACGTTCTAACGCTGCACCAATATCATCGAGTTTTGCTTCGGTTAGAATCCGTCGTTTTTGCTTAGGTGTTTTAAAATTTAACGATACAGTTTCTCGTAATTTAAAGACACGATGTCTAACCGTATCTCTGTGTGGAGTTGAAACGCATGGGAATTTCTGTACAAATTACCTACACACGTCTCGACACGAGTTTGTTTTCACGTACGTGTCATACATAAAAAATCTTTGTTCTAACGTGAATCTTGTGGCTGGCATTCCAATCGTCTCACTGACACGTCACACATACACACTACAATAACACAAACAAGTAACTGCAAGTAACCAAGAATAACACTCTTGCGCACAGTACGAAATTAACACGCTTTTGGTTTACATTGCTCGCCACTATATTTACAACTCTGTCTTCATCTAGTCGCGAAGGAACAAAAAACTCGAGCTCGGATATTTTGGATTGCAAGGAAGCTCACGAAAACCATTCACTTTTATCGGTTTCGTCTGCAGTGTAATCCTGATACAGTGTTGCACATTCGAAACCTCCAAACGATTCCCATGGCCAAAAAACTCTTTCAAGGATATAAACTTAAACAGGACGTTACTGGTCAAAACTATGATTAAAATGCTTTATTATCTGTGGCTCTTAACATCGTTTCTATAGCGTATTTATTTGTGTATATAAGAGCAGAACTTGGATGAATTACAGAAGAACTTTTGTGTGTTATAACACAGGTTAGTGCTCGTTTTGCAATATTTATATAAATGTCTGCATATGTCTATAAAAATAAGCGGGCATTACAGGCCGCAAATGTCGGCATCTCCGTCAGCGCCGCCCGCCACGCTTCTCCCGATCTCTCGGCTGCAGATCGAAATGGACGCACGGTATTAAGTATATACGAGACAGGAAAACCAACTTGGTTGCCTAGCACATTAAGTTGACTTTTGATCTTGCCACAAAAGTTAGTGTTTTTTTTATTTTGATGTTTCGTCTTGGTTTCACAGAACTTTTTCAAGCTTTTTCACCTGTCACAAGTAAGTAGAGTGTTGTGTGACTAGCCATGTGAGGTTGTGTGTTGAATGTGTATCTAGGATAAGCTTGAAAAAGTTCTGGGAAACCAGGACGAAACGTCGCAGATAAAATAAAAACCACTAAAAATAACTGCTAGATTATCTTGCATCTACACAAAGTTCTTTAAGAAGAACACAAAAGTTCCTGGGTTTGAGTCCCAGCCTGAGCATGGGTGTTCTTTGTGAGTGTCCCTTCATCAATTTCATTTAATTATAGCTCATCCTCAACATCTTAATTATAAACATAAAATAACAAAATGCAAAAAAAACACTCATTCTCATTGTCACAATTAGCTAAAAGTGGCTGAAAAGCAATGCTAGTAATAATAAAAAATATAATTACAGTAAAACCTCGTTAACCCAGACTAATGGGAAGATAAGTTGACCGGTTTAACAAAAGTCCAGATTAACTGAAATAACCTAAAAGAACAGTAGAAAGTGCATTAAAACTCCGTTTATAGCAACAAAACACGTTTATTATGATGTATTTATAGGGCATAGGCCTAAATACACTATGCAGTGCAGTACAAAGTCTACGGGAAACAGAATTTCATCAGTGGTTGACTGCCTTTTCTTTGGGAAGTTCTCTTGTTGACTTCTAACCACATTTAAAACCTTGCATTCGACTTTTTTTTTGCCTTTTGCCTGTCTGGATTAAGCGAAGTCTGGCTTATCGGGGTCCGGATAAACGAGGTTTTACTGCACAAGCTAATTATGTGAAAAAATTTTATGCGGGTATAAAACACAATTATCATTGAAAGGAGTAAAAAAAGTAAAAGTACTTACACTTTACATAGGTATTTTTTTTGCCGATATATGAAAAACATAAAATATATAAAACCTTTAGGATTACTAGAATCACTTCACATTAACTCATTGACTGCCAATATTTGTAGAAATCAAACATACTGAAAATACACCTAAACACTAACTATAGTTAAAAGCTACCCACATATATAATTGCTAATGTAAACTATTTAACTAGCTTCCTAAGCCTTGTCAAAAGATGCATCAGTTTTTAAAACATTAGCAGAATGTTTTACAGTTTGAAAACTGTGTTTCTGAATGTGTTGTTTCATGAATACAAGGTGCACATTCAGAAAGTTCTACTATGCAATTATATTAAAGGAAATAATAAACTAAGCCTCGAAAATTAGTATTTTGCTACATACCCATTGACAATTGCCAAGGATATAAAATCGCCAGTGCCATCATGCTTCTGCTGGTCGTAGAGCAAGATCCCATCATTAGCATAGGTTTTAAATTCCATCTCAATGCTCACTTTGGTGTAAGCCTTCAAACGTTTCAGTTGAACAAATGAATGTCCATCAAAAGCAGGGATGTCATATGCTGAAATTAATTAATTATAAAGGATTTCAAATTTTTAATGCAACATTCAAACAGGTAATAACAATACATAAATGCAACCACAATTAATTCTGAAAACAAAAAAGTAAATGGTTTCAGTGATGAATAGGGGCATGCTTATTTAGTTTTTGACGAAAACACGAAATGTGAAATAACACATTGTAATGTTAATTTTTCATGTTTCTGAAAGGTGTGAGGTGCATTTCCCCACCTTGTTTTGTCACAAAATTATGCGAAATAGAAATAAACACGAAATTTAGAGTTTATTTACCGACATGACACTTTTTGAAGTCATAATTACCCTGCAAGTTATGCAATTCACAGAAAATTGGTTAATTCTGTTGTAAATATTTGAGAAGCAAAAATGGACCCCTTTATACAGGAATAAACTTAATATTTTGGTAACAACATAAATGTGCTATTAGAAGGGATATGTTTATTTTGTGTAGTAAGTGCAGTTTTTAAATCAAATTTGGGATTATACTCACATTTTTAAAGCCAAAATGTCATTTTATATTCTGCTTTTTCACCACTAACAGCGAAGGTTTTCTTTTATTTACTGCTTTTGAACCCGAAATTGACTCTGTTTTTGTACTGATATGTTGCTTTCTTATTTACCAAAAATATGTACCTCTAGTGATGAATATTTCTTGCAGTAATCAGTATGGTATCTGAATGCCAGATGGAAGAAACAAGCTTCATTCCAGGGTTAGCAATCTTTTAATTTGCAGAAAGTGACTCTGGGGTTCACCCAGCCTTTAGTAAATGGATGCCTGCGAGGGGGATAAAGGCAGCCAGAGCATTGTTCTGATCACATCACCTCCAAAATAACCGAGATCAAGAATGTGTGGGGTCCTATCTAAGCATGCCTGTGTGCCATCATGGCATTGTACAGTGAACATGGTAAACTTTCCATACCTTTCACTTACATAACAAAAAGCATTAATAATTTTAGTATTTTTCAATTGTAACATAATATGCAGATTAAGTAGAATTAAATTAATTTTTAATGCAAAGATGGATACGTCAGGCAGGATTTTGATGGACATTCCAGTACTTCTGCTAAGAGAAATATTATACACCGCGTCCAAACCTGATTATTGGGGTTGCAAGTATTGCAACAGACGAAGGTGAATGTTTATATCGCACATGTACGATAAGAACGGCTGTGGAAGTTTGCAACCCTGAGCGCTTTCATTTGTTTCCCATCAGTCACAGCGGCGTAGGTGTATTACAAGATGGCGACTACTTTTGTGTCATTGAATTTGCAAGGCGAGGTTCTGCTGTTTCAGTTCACGAGCTTTTCGACAGTGATCCTCTGATAACAACATTCGTCAATGGTTTAATCAACAACAAAAACAACAACAATAAGTTTCAAACAACTGAATGTGTCTTGTTACAAACAGTATTTGTTTCTTTGTGTTTTGTGTATAATTCTGTATGCTTGAGTTTCTTTCAGTGTAGTTTAAAAGAGCCAATAAAATTGTGATGAGGGCAGTAGTATAAATTTTACGTCTCTGACAGAGTGAGGGACAGTGTGTGTGTGAAACGGATAGTAGAGGGGAGAGTGATCTTTCAGTCTTCAGGCACCTCCCATCCATCCCGAGGTGGTTCCACCGATGCTAGCTTCAACACTGCGGTTCTGCCGTGGGGCTCAAATAGAGAGATGTAAATAATGTAAATTAGCGAACTAATGGAAGAATCCAAGCCTTGTTTTTTGAATTGTAAATAAATGTATAAAGCCCATTTCTGCGAGTTTCAGAAATCACCCTGGAACATTAATTCAGTAAGTTCTTGCCTATGAATTGATACTTTGGTTCCGAGCGATCTGGTGAGGAACGGGATGGGAACCCAAGACTACGAGCCTATTTAGTTGTTTATTTGTTGTTGTTTTTTCCCTGCCAGAAGTGACCCGGTAAGGGTGGAGTGTTGCGGAACAGTCTACAAAAGGAAAAGTTATATACATCCAAGTGTGTCAAATGAAAGCATCGAGCAGCATTGGACTACCGGATGGATGTGTGCTGTGTCACAAAAGGTGCTCACACTGAACATTTATAAAGTACACTGTGTAAACTTGTTTAGTTGTTGTTTACTCCCATATAAGCTTTGTCCTTGTACCTCACATATGAGGGAAATTAAATGACTACGAAACCCCGATAATCATTTTGGGACATGCTGTATTTTTGTGATGTATCTACATATGTATAACCCTAAATCAATAACAATAATTAACATGCAGAACCAGCAATTTATCCATGGAAGCAATGTGCATGTAAATTTGCACTTTGCATTGCAAAGCACATAAAAAATAATTACATATCAATAGATTTTCCTCCTGGACAGAACAATAGGCATTTCTAGTATGAATCGGAGTAACAAGGACCTTCCCCAATGTCATTTTAGCCTCCCCTTTCCTTTACATAGAAAATGTCTCCTTCCACACTATCCTATCTATTTTGTCCACAAAGTAATGGTTACTTGCAACACAATTACAATTGACAGTTACTTTTTGGATAATGGTAACTGAAACTAGTTACTTGTTAAAATTAGTAACTGTCGCTCAGTTGCTCTTTTCAGATAATAAATTGTCATGTGAGAGAACCAGAGGGATGTAACTCCAATTTATCAAATTCACAGGAGAGAAAACAATTCTTAGGAATATGTGAGACTCTTAAAAAAGTCAGTAAATTGGAGAGATGTGGCTCTACCTTGCTGCTAACGGTTAGAAGTAGGGATTGTCGAAATGACTACAAATAGAGCTCTTCAGAGGAGTTTAACCTTTAGCCACCAGAGACTCTTCCGCATGTAACCCACTTGCCGCCCAAGCAGATTTTGCAAAATGTAGAGTTTTATAAAAATGACTGTAGATCGGAGCACATTTGGCGTATATATGGAGGGAAGGGGGGTAGAAAACTGGAAATTCAAGATTTTTTTTGAAAAAATGGGGTCCCCCCCCCCCCCGACAGAAAGTACAAGACATTGTAACAATACACATAGAAATAATCGCTAGAGTTTTAGGAACTCGAAAATAATTTCACTATTATCATATGACCAATAGGACATGACTTGTACCCCCAAAACGACATGTCTGCATGCTACTGACTCTTTCAGAATATACGTAAGTGCACATTGGCACACACGGGATGTTGCTAGAACGATAGCCAGGAAAGGGGTGACGAAAGCATGCCAAATCTTCCCCTTTCTTGCATCTGCAGCACCTTTCTATTTTTAGACAATGCAGATCACATTGCAGCAACTTGAAGAAAATGTGCTTGGCAACAAAGACTTGTTTTCATCTTGCTTCCCAACTTTTCTTTGTAATAGTGCTGTTTTCCTCAACCCCTCTCCCCCACTTGTGGCGACACGGGGAAAATTCCTTGTGACCATGGGTACCCAGAAGCAAACTTTTCACCCGTCTAGTTCCCAGTGGTGGAAGAAAAGAATTGCTAACAAATCCAGCCTTTGTTTGTCAGAATTCCTTTTACTTTGTGAGGAAAGCGCACCAAAAAAGCTGCCATTTTCTCACCTTTTTTGTTCGACGCCAAGACATGCAAGAGTCATAATTGTTTAATATGTGTGTTAACAATAATGTAAAAGAAGAAAATCACAAATCCAGCCAAAAATAGTGACATTATAATGTAAAAACCACAAGCATGCTAGAGGATCTCGATCGATACACTCGGGATGCAGAAGGTTAATGAAAACTGAAAACCAGAATTTTGGAGTTCCATTCCTCTATATTTCCATATTTAAACCTAAGAGTTCATTGTAATTTTAAGAAAAATTAATGTTAATTTTACGTTATTACACAAATGCAGTAAAAAGAAAAAGTAACCATAACTCTTACTTTTAAAAAGTAACTTACAAAAGATTGATAACAATAATTAAAATGTACAAAATATACAAAATATACAAACCTTTTTCCACAGCTGGCTCTGAACAGATAGGACCACTCCACACAGTATCGCACAAGCACTTGAAACTTTCATCTGGCAAATCCTGACATGTACCACCATGCAGACAGGGGAATGAAGCACAAGCTCGAAATTCAATTGTAGGTCTAATAGGAGGCGTATTAGCTGAAATACAAAATAGCCAGTCATGCCACTTATATTTTTACTGCAAGTTGCTAACAGAGCTCTAAAGGTATTGTCAGACAGGTATAAACGTCTCTCACGGTTGGGATACTTTAAGAAAATCACATTCACTTCATGCACTTTGAAAATCTGTGTATATGCTAGATTGTATGAACTTAAAATAAATTATTAATTAACTTAAAAGTAAAAGTGATCTCCCACTCTTGACGTCTAAACTAACAATACATCTTCAATGAACATAGTAGTAATAGCAGACAGGACAAGGTCATTCTTAGACCTAGGAATTTTAGGCTAGAAGAAACGAAGATTTAGACACCTATAATAGGCTTTAAGAAGTAAAATTATCTTCCCAAGCAAACTCTTCTACAAAGTTTTATATAATGCTATGAAAGTTGTAGGAATGCTAAGAATATGCTGTGGAACTCTCTTCCACCCTTGTACTTTTCTAAAGCAATGCTTTTTTTGGACAACAGTGAAAGTATTTCCAGCCATCAACAGCAGAACAATAAAATATTTTAAGTTGATTTTTGTACGGAGTTAAATAAAAATCATGAAGTGTAAAATATCTATGTAATGAATTTTTAGCTTAAAAATAAAAAAAAATAGATACTAATTTTGTATGAGTCACAAATATATAAAACTATATCCTTGTAAAGAAAAAGATATATAGTATGTTTGTCTTAAACCAGGGTTTCCCAAACTTTTTCGTTTCACAGCACCCTTAGTGTTTCAAAATTTTTTCCATGGTGCCCAAGTCAAGATGCAGGCCTATCTAACACTTGCAACACTCAGTTAGTGTGGTTAGGTAGCTTGCATTAAGTTAAAAAATAAACACATATTTCAAATTCAAAAACATTTTATGTGCTAAAAGAACTAAATAAGCACATATTTGATTGATGCGATGGTCCGATTCTAAAACCATGTTTAGACTAACAAGCAAGTGTCAGTTCAGTGAAAACATTGGAACATTTCGCGATGCCCCTGTAAGCCAGCCAGGACACCGCGGCACACACTTTGGAAACCAGTGTCTTAAACTCCTAGGTCTAGTCATAATTCTCTTCTAAAAATGTCATTAATCCATCACAAAATAAAGATGAAACTTACCAAGGCACTCTTGACGATCAGGTGTTTCAGCATAGCCATCGAGACAAGTACAAGCTCCACCAACACACTGGCTGTTGATTACGCCACAGTCTGCATCAAATGTGCAAAGGTCTCCGAGGAGAGCCCTCACTTGTACTGTGGCAGGCGTTGGCCTGTAGCCATACAAATTTCCCAATACAAGGTTTGTTTCATGGTGATCTGGTAGTAAGTGTCTCGTTGATTTGTAAAGTGGGGAACTCACATCCTCTGGTTCGGTAATATATCGATGGGCTGTTGATCTTCGAAGTGGAGTTTCGGTTGGGAACATGCCCTCTGAAAGTGAAAGAAAAAGTTAGCACGCAATGTTAATTTGACATTATCCATTGTCTAGTGCTTTTAAACTACACTTATTCTAACACTACACTACATTTTGTATATTATTCTACACAAAATGTTGCTATTTTTGCCCATAAAAATTATTTAATTTTAAATCAAGAGATAGAACATGCCTGCAGACGGCACGGATGCCGGCATTTTTGACCAGTGACATCCCGCTTATTTTTACGCACATATATTTAGCATGCAGACAATTATATTTATATTGAATAATGAGTACTAACCTCTGTTATAAGAGTTGTTAAAAGTGGTGGCCAACTGCATTCACACATTCCTGGCATCTTTTGATGAAATTTTAATTGACACGCAAAAGTTCCTCTTCCATAATTCTTTTAAGTTCTGTTTGTATACTGTCTTTTCAGTTCATCTATAGTGTTGGGATTGTTTCTATAGACTCTTATTTTTTAGGGTTATTAAACACAGACTAGAATTTCAGAGAACTAACACACAAATACGAGTGCGCACAAACACACACACACACTGAAATTACAGAGAAATTACACTGCACTCTAAAACAAACAGAACTGTACTGAGAAGCAAGAACATTTACACCTGCAACATGAGTTTCAAATAGTGTAAACCCTTCCGAGACCTTGGATCGCCTGTCAGTGGGGACGTATAAATGCTGCCTCGGTAAAGTTCCCCCAACCCACAGTCATACGTTTCAGTTTGGTATTCCTTACTTTTTTCTTATCATTATCAATTGTGTGATTTAATGTAAATGTCCAAAATTAAAATTATACAATATTAATCAATGAAAGATATTACAAATTACATGATTTAAAACAATTAACATTTGTACTTAAGTCATTTTTCTTCTGCATATTTTGTACCCAGCGTGTGTCCTTATGTCATGGCGGAAAACATTCTTCTTACAGTCTTTTCTTTCCATTTTTATCTGAACTTCATGTTTGCGTAAGAAATAAAAATGTTCAAACTTAATAAAATTAGGTTATTCATTGAAGATATTCTTATTTACATGTTTTGAAACAATTAAAATTTGGACTAAGAAGCAATTTTATTCTGGGTATCTTTTTTTTACCCAGTGTGCATCCTGACAGGTTAACAATGGCAAGAAAACAACTTGCAACAGAACAAATATGTCAATCAAAATTTCATCAAAACACGCCAGGAATGTGTGAATGCAGTTGGCCACCACTTGGAACTCCTCTTATAATACAGGTTAGTACTCATTATGCAATATAAATAAAGTTGTCTGCATGCTAAAGATATGTGCATAAAAATAAGCAGGACATCACAGGTCTAAAATGCCGACATCCACACCATCTGCAAGCATGCACTATCTCAGCCCAGAGACAAAACAAACACACTTCACTTTGTTTTCTTTCTTTTCCTTTCTTAGAGCCTAATAAACACAATTAAATGATTACGAGATTAATGCACTTTCACCAAAAGTGATTCTGATATCTACAAAATTCTTATTTATTTAAAGTGATGTAAATCAGTTATTTTTTTTCAAAACAATCACCTGATTTAAATCACTCCACCTTGGTCCACAGTATCGAGGTTTTCCAACTATTCCTATTAAGTCAGTGTTCTATCATGTGTTTTCAATTTTCAATTGACTTGTTCCGTATACTGTAATCATCTAACAAACTATATTTTCAACTTTCTTTTTACAATCTATCATCATTGTGAACAAATAAAATAGTAAGAAGAAAACAAAAAATAAACGTAACAATAATTTACAGTCTGATGATTTATTTCTGTCCACATCCAGTATTTTGGACTCTGTTTATCTTTGCATTAAAAAAATAGAGTATTTTTATTTCTAATTTTCTTTGAACTGCAATTTCTAATCAAATGTTTGAATAAAAGCTTTTTGCTTTGTGCAATTTCAAATATTAAACAATTCTGGTAAATTTATTAACTTTTGTATTATTTAAGCAATAAAGTCTGTCCATCTTTGGCATGGAAAAATATTGTGTGTAATACAGACAACTTTTCTTTTTTTGTAATCACAGATGATTATTCTATGCAGAAATATAAGAATATAATTGCGGCAACTCAAAAATTGTTTGGGTTTTTGTCTTAAGTCAACTTTACGTACAGATAGGCTAATTGGGACTGGACCTACAGTTTAAAGTGGGATACAAACCACTATCTGCCTCCAATGGGTATTGAACCCTAGAGCTCTTGATTACAAGGTGATAACATTACCAATACTCCATAGAGACAGCCGCAAATAAAGAAATTGAATTACATTTCAAATTGGCAAGTAGGAGGGTCAGCCATCTTCTTAGTAAACTATGGTCCAATCCAATTCAGCTTACTCTCCATGTCACCTCTGTATTCAACTTTTTCAATGCATATTTATATCTTTTACATGCTTTTTTCCATACTTTGTGTCAACATATGTTTATTCTCCTAACCTAGAGGGATTTACTGAATTCATCAATTACTAACAACTGAATCAAGTTTACATGAATCAAATAGAAACTGAGAAAATATAATGGATTTTACAGAGTATGCATGAATGAAATTGACATACCTTTACATGGTCCTAAGGCATGAACTACAATATCTCTCTGATATCTGCAAGCAAACAATTTCAACTGACACTCTGACCCATATGTTTGTCCGTCGTTTCCACAAACAGCCTGCTCAAAAGAAAAATCAGTTTCAGAAGGAAGCAGATAATAATACGTAGTATGCAGGGTGGTGAAAAAGTAGGTAGATAGATGACATAATATACCAATTAGGCACAGATTGTCAACCTATTTTTGCACCATCCTGTACTTAAAAGTCCACCACATTTAAATACACCTTTGGTTCTGAATTTATCAAGGTAACGCAAGGTAAAAAAAGTATTATTACAATAACTCATATAATTTTGGTTACACATTGCTAATGCAAGTACAGAAAAAATAACATGTTACTAACATGAGTAAAGAAAAAATAATATACACTAGTGCCAAAAAAATAATGAGTTACCAGTTACTCCACAACTCTGAAAAAGAACTGGATGCCTTTGCTTAACATATGCTCATATTTCTTTCATAAGCATAACTCAGTATATTAAAATGTTTTTTTTTAAAAGAAGATAAAATGAAGCTAACCTGCATCTTGCTAGAATCTTCTGAACAACGTGACTTGCAGACACATTCAGCATACCCATCATGCTCTTCACAAGTAGCGCCAAAATAGCAAGTAAGCTCTAAGCAAGTGGTTGGCACAGGAGTAGTTACATCAGCTGCAGAAAAAAAAGAAAAATGGACACTCGATGATATTGTTGCTATTTTTATTGGCTCTAGTTCTAGCAATAACCCCACACCCCCTATACGCCTTCATGGCATGGTGCAAAGCCCAGGGGAGCACTTTACTTATTTTTTTACTTTACTAGTTCTAGCAACATATTTTGTAATATGAAATTCTCCCCTTTATTATTCTCACTAGTTTTGTACTTTTACGAGAAAAAAAAAAAATTGGATATGCATCAAAAGGAAGTTGAAACTTCAAGTGAAAATGTTTAAAATCAAACCACACAAAAAATATTCATATTAACATTAGCCATTTTTTTTTCTTAAAGGTTTGTTAAATTGATAAAGCTTGCATTGTATATGATCACAGAACTTTAAAAAATATGAATATTTGTTGTAATGCGTATTAGTAACAGGTGTACATTATTCTGATGGATATATCAGTGTGCCAATTTTACAAAACTGAAAGATTGTCAAAAAAAAAAATTAATTAACAATTTGAATGACATGCTCTCTTACTCTTAATAAACGCAAGTTATGTTTTTGTCATTCCAAAATAGAATTTTGCTGTTGATATGCATTAATAATGCAGTGTAATAAATTCCTTCACTTGGCAGAATAATGGAAGTAAGTTACATGCTAACTTCCTATATAAATATCATATTAAAACAATTATTATTATTTTTAAAAAAAAACTAATTATAAAGATTACTTACGTGAAAATTTGAAATTTCATATTTCCTCATTGCACAATTTAATGGTTATATCCTATTAATTTTGAAGACTCTGTCTTCATTCACTAAGGGTACGACGTCAGGAGCAGATACGAAATTTCAAAATTTCACGTAAGTAATTTTAAAATGTGTTTACCGCATCCATCATGAAAATAATTATAAACAGTTAGTATTAGCTAGCACTCAATTGATTTATGACAATATAAAATTTTCTTTTCTAATTAAAAATATGGCAAAAATTTATCCAATCCATTTTGTTCACTATTTTCTGAATATTCCACCATTCTAAATAGAAAGCACATAATTCTTCCTAATTATTACTGCTTATAAGAAATTACTTTTATGGTTTAAGAATCAATACATTTTTACTGTACTGTAATAGATGTAATAAATAAAATGTGAAAATGGAAATATTATTTTATCCGCAAGTTAAAGTTAATCTCTTATCTACCTGTCAAAATAACACTTTTACAATGTTAATTCTCCTACCTGCTACACATCCATTAGGACCTAGAACTTTACTGCCTGAACAGATGGTACATTTTTGTCCTTGTATGCCAGGTTTGCAGACACATCTTCCTGTCATTTGCTCACAATCGTCCCTCACAGACCCAAACAGAGAGCACCCACATGCTGAAAAGAAGACATGATTTAACATGTAAAATAGATTTTCTGAAAGAAAATGATGCTTCATATCATATCAGTGTTTGAATTGATTCTTGGGCTCCATTTGGCTCTGAATGAATTAAACCTAATTGCCAAATTATACCTCAATTTAGAAAGGAAAATAGCAAGTTTTGAAAGACATCATTTTTCTCATTTGAAGTGATGAAAAATTGTTAATAATAAAATTAATAGAGTTTGCGGTTTATTGTAAACCTTTAGTTGTTAATCAACCACTTTGTCCCAAAAACTGTAACAAATTTCCCTGCTTTTGATATTTACAAAAAACTAGCAATACAATGTCCTTGTATTCTCACAAAAATCTGTCAATATTTACTGTATTTCAAAATCCTACTTGAAACTTCTTCATTGATCTTGCACAAATGCAATACCATATTAGCTCTTCATGGTATTGTTTATATAAAAATTTCAGCTCCAAAGCTCCATACGTTATATAATTACTATATTTCATAATTCAGCGATCAAATGTAACCTAACACATGGAGAAACACTGCAAAAGAAATATCACAGCAAAAATTGCAGTGTTTCTTTGTGAAAAGAAATATTCATAAAAAAAAATTGTTATGTAGAAAGGTGAATATTATGTATACATACGTATGCACCCTTGGTTTCCCTCTGAGATTTTTGGAAGTCCCCAGAAACCTGGTTCACACCGATCACACTTCAGACCTCCAACTCCTGGTTTACATGAACACTGTTGCGTTACAGGATCACATGTATCAGAATAGGAACCTGAAAATTTAAAATGGTTTTAAACATAAACTAATGTAATTATTAGTGCAAGGTCTTGTTCTGAAAATACATCTTGCTCACTGTTTATTATATTAAACTGCACATTGTTTTGTATTACAAGTGCTATTATTTCATACAATCCATCGGGTCTGATGTTACGGACAGGCTTTGTGAAATGTCACCACTTGAAATATAAATAAGAAATAATGCTCGTTGAGATATTGAAAAAGTAAATATAATTATTACTAGTGGCGGCCAATGAAGGGGGGCAGCAGGACTGCAGCTCCCCCAAACAAATTATATTTTGTTGCCATTAGTGCAAAAATTAAATATTTATACTTCCGCTATCTGACTGCATCCCGTTGTGCTGTGTGGAGCTTTCACATTCACTTGGTGCACGGTCCTTGCTAGGCCCTTGTCAATGCTAAAAAGCAGTCTGCATTCAATGCAGCCCAATATACGTTGGCACTGCCAAGTGGTACAAATAGAAAGCTCTCACTATGACCGTGGCCACCGCACATAAATATGTGATTACCGAGAGAAACAGTGGCCGGCCATGTAACGCATCCACTACGCTTGTCAGTAAGTGTATGATAGTTTAAGTTTTCGAATCGATTCCAAGTTATTTGTTTTCTGGCAGTAAGTTATATAATCTAGTGTTCTGAATGGTAAATCGTACAAGTATAAATGAAAGACTGCCGCATGGAGTTCATCTTCAAATAGTTAAGGTAAGGTATTATTTTTATGAATGCAGCCCTTATAACAATAAGTAGCATGAGGCGCCACTGATTATTACTGAAACTAAAATCCGTGGTGCAACAGCCCTTTGAGAACCAGGACCTGCCAAATGAGTTTTCACTGGGTTAAGTATGGGCAGTGCACCGAGTCCCATCACATCTGTATTGTAGCTTTTGAAACTGGGATCTACTACAGGGTGTTTCACTTGCTCTCGGCCCCTGTTGCTATTGGCCACAATTTAATGAAATTTGCTACGGACATACCTTGGTGTATGAGAATCATGGTGACGTCACAGTGAGTGTTGTTGGCTTTGTAAGTGTGAAAATAGCCATTACGGACTCCCTCGTCATCCAACTGATTTACACACTTGTTGAAGATTCCCACATACACTTCTGTATCGAAAAAGATAGAGCCAATAATACAGCACCACCACATTCCCAGTTTTTCATCATGAAGGTGTGCTTCGTATACAGTGTACGGATTCTCAGAAGCTCAAAGCCAGGTATTCAGGGAATTCACGTCCCTACTTTCAACCAAACACGAACCACTATCAGGTGCACCACAACAGCAGGGACAATAACTCAGACTGAAAGCACACGTCCGTATGATCAGCATTTAATGGCAGAATCTGCCAGATGCACGTGAATGGCCACGCAAGGACTAGAGAGACTGTGGTGCCATCTCCAATGACGTCACCATGCTTCTCATACACCAAGCAAATTTCATTACATTATGACCAATAGTTTCATTTTTATAAGTGAAAATCAGGGGCTGCTGGCGAGTGATACACCATGGCTACCGAATTGCCTTCATCATGCTTGGTCAACACTGAAATTTTGAAGCAGTGATACAATCCAGGCCCACAAAAGGCATGTGTGCTAACACTTTAGCAAGGTAGGAGCTCAAATATAATTATTAAAAATAATTTTAATCAGATTGTTTTCTTTCCAATTTCCAATTCAGTTACCTACTTCACAGGAATATAAACTGAATTAGTGCATGCGTATATAAAAAATACATTGTTATAATAGTATATGTAATATGTGGGTGTTTTAATTGAACATATATGTGCTGATCATCAATATTGCTTATATATATATATATATATATACAGGGTGTTTCTAAAGGTCGTTTACAACGCTTGGGAGGTGATTCCTCACACGAAAACAAGCAAAAAGTCTAAGTTCCATTTTTACGACTGAGGCTTCGTTTCCGAGATAGGAGCCTCGCAAAAGGTGACAAAGTGAACGTCACACCTGACTGGGACGAATACTATAACAGATAGAGAGGCGGTTCCAAGGGAATCATAAAGGAATCGTATGTGCTCAGTCCGGAAGTCACTATGAAAAGTTCACTGCACGCATGCGCAATGGAGTCCTCAAAGGAATTGGGGATTTCCAGCAAGAACAATACATGGAAAGGGTATGTAACGCAGCAAGAAGGACCGTGACAATGAGAAATGCGTTCAAGACAACACATCCCGACCTCAAACATCAAAACATGAGCACCGAACACAAAATCCGAAAACTTGAGCACGGTTGCATACCCCAGTTACACGCGAGGAATGAACGAATCATGTCATGTGGCATACGAGAGACACATTACTCCACCAGGAGGAGGGAAAGAAAAACACAATATCAGATGATTGCGACAACGTGTATTTTTACACGCGACAACTACGTAATATCCCCCCCCCCCCCACACACACACACAACAAACAGCAAATGCTACAATGTCTTATGCACAGACAGTGCGTGTCACTGTACACCAACTGAAGATGTCACTTTCACCACACAAAGGGGGTGGGGAGCAATACCAAAAGTGTTCGCACGCGATCATTGTGACGTAAAAGAGACCAGTTTTGGAAGCGCTGCACAGGCAAGTCTGGCTCTCGTAGTCTACGTTTGACTTTCATGACTGCTGTTCCCGCGAGTGGAGCTCGAAGGGTTGGTTCTCTCCGGCAGTCGTTCCAGTCGTGTTACATGTGCTGGGATATGATCAGCAGTTCGCTCTAGGTTGTCATACGCATTGAAGAGTACTAGTGTGTTGTATTGAAAGAAGTTGACGTGGTGGAGTGGGCAAGTCAAGTATCGCTACAATTGGTCTGTGGTGTTCGTACGGTGATACGACCAATTTGTGCAGTGTGCCAGTGTTAAACAAAAACGATACTTTGCAGTTCCAGCTCCCTATTACACAGATGGCTGCGTATACGACCCAGCAGCTAGCAGACATGCATCTCATGTATGGGGAGGCACGTGGTAATAACCGTAAGGCAAGGCGTCTTTATGGAGAACGCTTTCCACATAGACGTTTACCGTCTCACACCTTCTTTCAGGTAGTGGACAGTCGACTGCGTAAAACAGGGTCAGTGTTACCACCGCGGCAAGAAGTTGGAAGACCCCGCACACATCAGTTTACAGAAGATGTGTTAACATCGGTCGCAGAACATCCTGGCACCAGTACGAGAGTGCTCGCTCGGGCACGAAACACGTCTCATGTGAATGTTTGGCGAGTGTTGTCAGAGGAAGGAATGCACCCTTTTAAACTGCAGAAAGTACAAGAACTGTTACCTCGTGACTTTCGCCCTCGTATGGAGTTTTGCCAATGGTTGTTGCATCAGCTGGACACAAACCCTCACTTCGGGGCAAACGTATTGTGGACAGATGAAGCCAGTTTCACCAGGATGGATGTCTTCAATAGGAGAAACAGTCATGTATGGGACTTTGACAACCCACATGCACTTTTTGTGGCCCATCACCAGCACAGGTTTTCAGTGAATGTGTGGTGCGGGATAGTACATGATCATTTAATTGGACCATACATTCTCCCTGTTCGCCTGAATGGTCGCACGTATCATGCATTTCTTAGTCAGGTTCTGCCTGAACTGTTGGAGACCGTACCTTTGGCACTGCGGCAAGAAAGGTGGTACCAACAAGATGGGGCACCAGCTCATTTCGATCGTAATGTACGACATTTCCTGCATGATGTGTTTCGCAATAGGTTCATTGGTAGGGATGAGCCTGTGCCTTGGTCACCGAGGTTGCCAGATCTCAACCCTCTCGATTTTTTCTTATGGGGAGAAATGAAAACCCTCGTATACGACACACCTGTCACATCAGCTGAGGACCTCGTTGCTCGCATCAACGTCGCCGCCGCGACTGTACAGATCGACCACAAGGAAAAAAACCTTGGGACGAAAAGTCCCCGCGGAGCTTTCCCTTCTTCCCTCCACCTCGGGCCATAAGGAAGCATGGTCCACTCTCCCCCTCCTCTACTCGCGGGAGTACGGTGCACAGGAGTCGCGGGTCTGCGCAGGTTGTTTTGCTTGTGGCTCCACTATAGCAGATACACCTGGCTTGTTTGCTCGTACTCGACAATCCTTGATTCGTCGCTGTCATCTCTGCGTAGAAGTAAACGGCAGACATTTTGAAAACCGTCTGTGATTATTGCCCTCGGCAAATCTCAGTGAGAACACTCTTGGTATTGCTCCCCACCCCCTTTGTGTGGTGAAAGTGACATCTTCAGTTGGTGTACAGTGACACGCACTGTCTGTGCATAAGACATTGTAGCATTTGCTGTTTGTTGTGTGTGTGTGTGGGGGGGGGGGGATATTACGTAGTTGTCGCGTGTAAAAATACACGTTGTCGCAATCATCTGATATTGTGTTTTTCTTTCCCTCCTCCTGGTGGAGTAATGTGTCTCTCGTATGCCACATGACATGATTCGTTCATTCCTCGCGTGTAACTGGGGTATGCAACCGTGCTCAAGTTTTCGGATTTTGTGTTCGGTGCTCATGTTTTGATGTTTGAGGTCGGGATGTGTTGTCTTGAACGCATTTCTCATTGTCACGGTCCTTCTTGCTGCGTTACATACCCTTTCCATGTATTGTTCTTGCTGGAAATCCCCAATTCCTTTGAGGACTCCATTGCGCATGCGTGCAGTGAACTTTTCATAGTGACTTCCGGACTGAGCACATACGATTCCTTTATGATTCCCTTGGAACCGCCTCTCTATCTGTTATAGTATTCGTCCCAGTCAGGTGTGACGTTCACTTTGTCACCTTTTGCGAGGCTCCTATCTCGGAAACGAAGCCTCAGTCGTAAAAATGGAACTTAGACTTTTTGCTTGTTTTCGTGTGAGGAATCACCTCCCAAGCGTTGTAAACGACCTTTAGAAACACCCTGTATATATATATATATATATATATATATATATATATATATTACTGCTTTATCATTTTTGAAAATTAAATGCACCATAAATACAATAATTAATTATCATATTTAATAACTGTTAATTACCTAGTTTGTTACAGTTGCAGTGTGATGGGCAACCTGCATCATCAGGACCCAACGCAGCTGTTTTACCATCTGGGCAGCATCCATACCAAGAATCATCACAACTTCTTGCAACAACTTTCATATCTGAAAATTTCAAACAGAGATTGGGTGATTATATATCTTACTTGGTGCAATACTTCAAGATTTAAAACATAAACAACAGAAACATGATACAATGAAGATTTTCCCATTCCTTTCTAATAATAAAGAAAACAGAAGAAATATGTTTTAAATATACACTTAACACAATATACACTTAAACAAAGCATTATGTGGGAATACTTATATGATATAATCAAAATCAGCCTAAAGTATTTTCATAAACCATTTTCATAATATTGCTTTTCCAGTTCTGTTTCAAGTTGTAAAACAAAGAAATCTCATAAAAATGTATGAATCTACATACACAGACACATGCAAGATTTCACATGTTAGTTTAGTATACAGTTTGACTGTGATAAAAAATAAGCAATTCAATTAACAACATATATGAATACATTGAATTTTGTTTTTAAGTTTGAATCATTGTAAATACATGTGTTTGTTGAAAATATTATTAAAATCCTCTTCAAGTATTTGGATTTGTACTTTGAAATTTTAGAATAGCTTCAATAATAATAACAAAATTTAAGTTGAAGATTATAATTTATAAAAATCCAGATACGCGACAGAAAACAACTTGGTTTTTGAAGCTTTAACTTACACTCTAAGTCTTTGATACACCTTTATCATGTTTCTAACACTTTACAATCGATTATATGTTTTAAATTATTTTCTTTCTTGCTCCTGTGAAAGGACTGGTGTTATCTCAATACCATATTATATTCCAGGTAGATTTCAAAACTTTGTATACAATTTACTGTTACCATTTTTCAGAAATTAGAGATTTCATATTTTTTTACTCACTCAGAAACACACAAACAACACATTAACAAAGAAGATAAAATTACTTTTGAGCTTTCAACCCCATCTTGAAGTCATTAGGACAACATGTCACCTAGAGTGCACGTCAAATCTCTTGCATATGGCGATAGCCAATAGCAGCGCACTGCAGCGGTGCCATGTCGAAATCTCACACGGAAAAGAGACAGCGTGGTTGAGCGAAATGCCTTGTCACGGAGAGCACGGAACATTAGATAATATAACATATAATAAACTTAATGGGATAAAAGAACATACCTGGTTATGCCAGAGCGACTGCATAATTGTGTCCCGTAAAGAGTACGTTATCTTTTTGGCAGTAGACAATTCGCCACAATCGTAAATTTCAAAGACGGTTCTACGAATTACGTCTTTTTCAAAGTCATCTAACTTGTCGTTCTTTTCGGTATGTTAATGTGCTTTCTAGGTGATTGAAACATTGGAGCAGGCCCTGATGCACATTGTTTTGCCCCCGAACATATCCAAGAAACGGTAGCTTGATTCACACCACATGCTTGAGCTGTTAGAGCCTGGCACTTCTTAAAGTCAATTTTACTTCTCTGTTCTTCACTCGAACAATTTTTTTAAAAAAATTGTGCACCTGAAAAATCACCTGTCGTGCCTGGCTTCGTACAACACTGTATTTTTCTCTCTTCTCTCGCTACCACTACCACTTTACTCAACGACATGCTGCACACACACACAGTAAACACATGGAAAAAACGAACAGTGATGGTATCCTCTTCGTCAACTTCTTCTTCTACCATCACTGGGAACAAACGTGTCCTGTCCCTTCGCTAATCGGAAAGTTTCGGAATGCAACAGAAACGAAGGGAGAGCAAAAACGATACAATGCAAATACGTTTATAATAACATTGCTTCTACAGAGGGAACGGTATAAGCTACAATCACGCTTCTTTTTCGTACATACTCGCAAATTCATTATCTTTCCATCTGTTGAACTACTGACACTTGAAATAATCTATTTATATCCGAGCGCCAGGAACACGATTTAGTAGCGAGGTGAAACAGGTTCTGAACTAGGCAACGCCACACGTCTGTGATTCGCTGGTGCTGTTCAACCGTTCAAGGCCATATGCAGGAGATTTGACGTGCACTCTAGCATCGGAGTATTGTTTTTCATGCAATAGATGCATCCCAACATTCTACATATTCAAAGACTACATATGTTGCAGACAATGAAAATAAATAGGCAGTATGTTCATAGTATGTTACAACATATTTCTCATCAATGGTCAGAAAAACAATGCACTTAATAACGTTCACTCTTGTGCCAACCGAAACAAAATATTCCAATGACACCTCTAACATTTAGACATTTTTATTGCATGACGTTGAATGTTTTTATCCATATCACTATGCACTTCAAAATATTTTTAACTTACTGATGCTGTGAAAAGAAATCTGTTGTAATTAGGATAAGAAACTTAAAAGTACCAAATCTAGTTCCAAAAACTACAGAAATGTAGTTGCTGTTATTCTCTTATTGCTTTGTTCAATCAACCAAACAAATATAATACATTCAACATAAAATATATCAATTACACAAAAACACAAACATTTATAAACATAAAATTATATAATATAAATTATCACCTGCTTGGTAAGTCAAGTAAGGAAGCAGCCTGAACAATTTAAAGCAGCAGAAAGTTAGTTAAAATATCAGGCAGAGACTGATTTGAGTTGCTGTCAGAGAGTTAGGAAAAAGTCAAAGTTTGTATTAAGTCCACTTTATGTTCTGTTCGGACTGAATTAAGTTTGAAGTGGAATCTGAACTACTGTGCAATGTACCTCCACGAGGATCGAACCAGGATCCCTTAATTACAAGGTGACAGAGTTACTATACCTCATATATAAAAACGAAAGTATTAACAGCCAATCTAATTGCTCCTTGTTATAAATAACACCTTTGCAGTGTGTAGATGACAAATTAAATTAAAGACGTTTGAATAAATGCAATTACACTTGTTACAATGACTTGAAACCAAAGTTGACGTTGAGAGATTTTTTTTTTTTTTTTCAGAAATTGACCTACAAAATAATTATATTGCATATTTAACTCAAGTGGTTTGTTTATGGTAAATAGTAATCAGATGTGTTTCCCGGAGCAGTACTCAAATTGGAAACTCCTAACCGGCGAGAAGCTTGATCGAGTTTGGGAATAGGTGGGAGGATGCTTCTAAGGATCAACATGGAGACAACATGGTAGATGGGTAGGATACCTACGCACATTATCCTTCCTGGGGAATGCTTTAAGAAAAAATACTTAATACATTCCAGGCATGCGATGGGCATAGTCCATCCCACAACTACTGTCCAATAAGATGGGCAAGAGGCATTGTTCAGACTTTGCTTTGCACTCACACTATGAATGAATGACAGACTGTGTTTACACTGCATCATCAGTTGTGCATGTGTATCGTATCACTTCCCAGGTGCAAGACCTGCCCCATCCTCATCACTTCTCACACCCTCCAGGTGCACATGGCCACTGGCAAATTTACCCTCCATCCCAAAGGGACCTGCCATGTCTCAAACCTTATCTACATCCTCACCTGCAACATCTGTGGTGATTTTTACCTGGGAGAAACATCAACAGCCCTCAACCTCCGCATCAATAACCACCGCTCCTCCACCCACAACCTGGACTTCACTGTCGCCGTCCACACCAACCACCACAACATCAGTTTCAACGACTGCTTCCGGGTAGCGAATATCCATCTCCTACCCCAACCAGCCAACACCTCTGTTTGCAAAAGATGGGAGAGGGCCTATATATCGGCCATGAGTGCAACCACTCCACCTGGCTTGAACAAGGCCACCCAGTAATGCCCATCCCTCACCAACCGTCCCTCCCAAGCCATCCCATCCCTCCCGCCCTCTCTCCCAGCTCATCCCACACACTCACAGTTTACGACGAGCCTGGTGACGAAACAGTGATTTTTTCATTCTACGCACCGCTTCTTCTTCGATGGGGACCTGGCAACTCTGCAGTGCCCCAACTTCCGGTTCCGTCTCTTTCTCCTCACACCGATGATGCTATGAAATTAGCGAAAATTTTGAATTTTTCTACTGTCTGGTGAGTGTTTCCTTTTAACTTCTTTGGTTTTCACTTAGACCTTTTGGCCCCCCTTGCTTTTATCCATTATATCGGCCATGAGTGCAACCACTCCACCTGGCTTGAACAAGGCCACCCAGTAATGCCCATCCCTCACTTTATATATATATATATAAAAATCAAAGAAGGTAAAATGGCTCGTTTGTTTACTGAGACTTTCTTGCTTCTATTATTGTGTATTTTTACATGTGTCAGTTTGCGCTAATACTTTTGAGACAGGTGAAAGTTCACAATAATAGAAGCAAGAAAGTCTCAGTAAATATGGGGCTGCAAACAAGCCGTTTTCGAGATAATCACGAATGTGTGATTACAAGCTGCCACTGACTTCATTGTTTATAAAAGTCGTCCTACTTGTTAAAATGCTAATAATGTGTGCAAATGTGTAGGTACAAGCCGTACCACCTCTCGGAAATGATCTGTTTGATTGCAATGCCACCTCTCGGAAATGTTCTGTTTTGTAAACAAAGAGCAAACCTCGGACCGTGCAAGGAGTAAAGCATCCAGGTGGGCAAAACAGTCTTTTTTGAACAGCTGTAGCGTCGAATCAACGCACCAACAAGAAAAATGTTACTGATAAAAGTTGTTTGTTTTGATGTCCTCTATACAAATCTGTGGTCCATGAGTGCCATTAAAATGACACCATATATATATAAATAAATATAATGAAAAAGAATGTCCTGTAGATTTCAGAAACTTACAAACATATTTTCTATGCTCTTTTGAATAGCAGAAAAAAAACACAATATTTCCAGGCCAGTCCGTTAAGTGTTATCTAAGGGCACAGCACATAGCACCTGACACACACCCCTCCTCCAACTCTGAGCACTATCCCAGATGTATAATTATAAATTAAATAAATATGTACTGGACCAAGTACTAAAGGTTGTCTTTGTCTGCTAATTGTTGAGACTAAAATGCATTCAATTATTTGAAGTTTAAGCATACATTAAATCTTTATCAAAAAGTTATTCATCATATATGGGCAATGTGACAGAAGGGAGGATAATAGTTAGTTGACGAATATATTATATTGGCATTGCTATAAGGCAGTGAGTACATCATACATGTAACATAAAAGTATAAGTTTGGAAATTAATAATAATGAAAATATACCTCATTTATTATCCTCTACACTAGTTTCTGTTTAGGAAATTTTAGAAATTCTAAAGAACAAAATTAACAAAACCACATTCAAACACTCATACAACAGACAAGCCTATCACACAAAACTAGTCAGCTAGGAAGCTGTAAATACTTCATCTTTTTGAGAAAACAATATTAGTAATGTCTCATTCTCTCACCTGCTCGATCTCCTCCATGAACAAGAATGAAAGGAAGAAAGAAGAAAGAAAAACAACTTTTCCATCATTTGTGCTGAACATTTTAGTTACGCTCTCTCTACCCAAGGCCATTCACACACATGATAGTAGATTGACTATTTAGTAGTTTGTTTAGAGATTTTGTGTTCGTGTGTGGATTTTGTGTTTCGTGCATGTATTTGGTGTGTACCTTATAATTTCAAAAGCAAATACATGGTACTGTTAAAAGGGCAAGAAATGGTTTCAGAAGAGATAGAAGGAAATGCCTTAACTTATTCTCCTTTCTGATTTACAATCTGAAATGAAGAAATGTAATCATCCAAAATTTGGATAAGTCACACTGCATTAAAAATGCAGTTCATGATTGCCGGAAGAATCGACATACTATAAAAGTACTCTAAGTTAATTAGTTACATTCACAGTCAATTCTGTTTACTATTTCCTTTCATAGTAAAGGGCGAATGCTTTCAGATTACTAGGATCTAACTGCAACATGGTTTTAAAAGATTATATAAAGTTACTATATCTAGGCATACATATTTGGAACTAGATTTGGGCATTTTTATGAGCTTTCCTCCTGTATAAAAAGGATTATCTGTTAAAAATTGCAAATCTTCTCTTCTGGACTACTTTAGGAACACCACCTTATGCATTATATCAGAAATAAAACTATATAAAATAAACTATAAAAAGTATTTTGCACAATACTTGAAATTTCCATGTGAATAAAAACAATGTGTAAATACATAGAAAAAATATGGCCTTATCAATTTTCTAAAAATAAAACAATATCACAAGTACAAATACAATATCTTATTCAGCTAATAGCAACTTTGAAGTGTCTTGATAGTTTAGAATACAAACTAATTCAAAATGTATTGCCGTTATCATGGAAAACTAGCAGTAAAAAGTTAATAGGATAAGTAATTTTGCACATGCTAAAAAAAGTGTGCAAAGGTCATAATGAACTTTAGATTAATGCATAACACAACTTCTGCATTTAGTTTTTACACTATGAACTTATGATAGAAACTTATTTTATTTACTAATGTGTATTATCAAGTTTGCACACACATGTTTTCACCTGTGGCAAGTGACCATTAAAATACATTATCAAAATAACTTCATGAGGTTAATGGCAAACAGAGTTTCAATTAATAACTAAATTATAACTGTTAGTTCTATAGCAAATTGATAGCAAACTTAATACATAATGTGATTTTACACAATGCGTTGTAGCTGTATTGTTATAATTTTAAAGTCCAAAGTAAAATTTCAGCACATATAAATAATTTCCTCAAATATTTGTGATGATGTTCTCTTATGATGGCAGAAAAACAAAAATGTCATCGGGGATCCTTGAAAAAAGATTGTGTATGCCTCATCTTCTTTGTCAAAATATATGTAAAATGTGTAGAGAAGCAATGGATTGATTCAAGTACAAATTATAATTAATCTATATTAACCTCGATATTTGTTTCATCATGTCCATTTGCCTTACTATTGAAGTTACATATCTGTCCATAGATGCCATCTAGTTATAATTTACAGTATTTTGAAAGAAAAATGCAATTTTGTTACATAAAAAAACTATGAAAATTGACTTGAGAAGATTTTGAGTTTTACTCTGGACTTTAAAAAGTTAAATATTAATACCTCAACATATACTAATCACAAAATTATGAAAACCTGTGTTTCTCAGAAAGTAAATTCTTTCAAAGTTACCTTTTTTGCAACATTTAGCAAATGATGGTGTTTGATGACAGTAACTCCCAGATGGACAATCTTGCCGATGTGGTCCGCTTCCACAGTCATACTCTTCGCCTGCATCTGGGTCAATAAGTGGAGTTTCTCCATTACAAGGTTTTACTTCCATGCCTAGAAAGTAATTATATTATTAAGAAAATTAAACATAAGTTTTGTTTACGTACACACAATTTCAATAATTGTTCTTCTAAATTGTCATTAACGCTTAAAGTCTTAATATAAATGTTGTACTCTGACCTACATAAGAGTATTTAATTTTCAATTTTATGATGATGACAGGGAGAGAGCAATATTGATTTTAATTTGTGGCTACTTATTTGAACTGGTGGGGAAAAAATATAAAAATGTTTAAATTTAATAAATATAATTATAAAAAAAATGTAACTAGAAATGGATAGTTATATTTACAAATTTTGAATATTATTAGTTGAAGGAAATTGTGTGAATGTTCAATTGTTCATTCCCCCACCCAGTGGTATTGAGATTTTAGCCAAAGGAAGTCATGCTAAGGTCTCTATCATATGAGACAACCAATTACCATGACTGACAGTGGTGAACACTACCTTCAAGAGAGGTGTAGCAGGGCCTACAAAACGCCCCCTCTCCCCCTTCATAGTTCAAGTATCTATGATTGTCTGCATGCATGGCAGAGTGGTAAGCCTTGTCATCAAGGGGTCCAAGGTTTGATATCTGGTGGAGGCACATTGTACAGTGGTTCGGATTCCACTTTAAACTGTAGGTTCAGTCCCAATTAGCCTATCTGTGCATAAAGTTGACTTAAAACAACAATTTAAACAAAATTTAACTTTCTTCTGTCAAAAGTATTCAATATCAGCTGACCACCTCCTTGACAGGAGTAGTGCATGATATTTCTGGATATATAGAATGTTTCTTACTGATGGCTGGTAACTGGAGTTTTCTCTGGGAATTGGTTTTGAATTTGAATGTTTATATTTTCCCATTTTTCTGTCCCATTTGACTAATTCAGGTGATTAGTGATTGAAAGACTGTCACAAAGACAGTGCAGTGCAACTTGCCCACAAAGGACCATGTACTAAGGGCTTTGTAAATCTGAAAAAGGGGTAATATAAGTGCATTTTTGTTAATTACTAGAACCTTGGTGTGTTGCAAGACTCATAATCGCAAGTGAAGTTACAAGAACTTTTGGCCATTTTTCCTCGTTTAAAAATTATTGAATTTTTGACTGACCCAATTCTTACGATGCATGTGACCTTGTATATGGTATCGTAGCTACCGTTAATGATCTTAGGCCTCAATTAAAAACAATGTGGCTCTTTCTATTAATAATTTGTGAACAATCATTTTGAAACTGAACCTTTAAACAAAACAATAGAGTAGGAAACTAATACTGCTTTATCAATTAACGTATGTACGAAAATTTTGTGACCATTTTTGACTTTCTCTGCATTTGCACATTCTTAAGAAAGCCAAATATTGAACTCGTTTTGTGAGTGAAACATACGTATGAAATTTGTTCACGTTCAGGAAAAAGTTACATAAAAAGGAGAAAATTTAGAAATACGTTTATCAGCATGCAAATCAGCTGTTCCTAAATTAACCCTAGTAGTTGTTGATTTTGATCAATTTTTCCTGCAGCATCATCAGTATTAAATATGATAATAGAAAGGATTTAGTTATTAAGTGAGTAGTGTGAAAAGAGAGAAACGAGTTGATATGAAGATTGTTAATTTTTGCAAAGATTAAAAACTATAAATTTGGATTAACATATTGAATATTAGATGCATGTTTTTATTCAAACTACCTGTTGAGTAGTGCTGCGCACTAAAGCTTTTGTTTCTTGTTGATTATGAATAATTACGCTTGCTGCGCGAGCATGATTACGTTAAAAAAAAAATAGTGATTGTTGATGCAAATGTTTATTGAAGATTGTGCATTTTGAATAATTAAAAATTTGTGCAACCCGTTGATCGAGTTTTTTAAAGTAAAAAATGTTGGTTGTTTCACGTAAAATGCTTGCAATAAATAGGTTGTGTTATTAAAATTAAAACAACTGTTTACGTTATTGAAGAAACCACCTGGTAACTGTGACTAAACCTGGAAATATAAATAAAAATGCGATACCAAGGTTCCGTATTTGTAGAGCATAGTGTAGTGCAGGTTAGGTATTAGGGTAATTATTGCCGTGCATATATGATTACTCTTGTTTAAGTAAATGAAATGCTTACTGTGTACACTTAATGCAAGCATGCACAATTGAGTCACGGCCAGTAACAAGCATAAACAAGGAGAATAAGAACAACAAAGCGGGAGGAATTGTATTTTGAAAGGGGATTCAGATTAGTTAATCGCAAAACCAATTGTGATATGCATACTTAACGGCGTCCTTTGGACATTCCCGTTCGGTCCCTTGTATAAGGGCTCTTTGCTTCTTTGTCGTTTGCATTAATAATGATAGTACCCTCCTAGTTTCATGAAACGCGAGAACGAAGCAGGATTTTTTGTGATTTGTGCGTTCTTGCTTGGATTATACATCATTTGTGTTGACATTATAAGATCTTTCTCCGTGAATGCGCATCTTCCAGAATACCAATCGGAATGGTCAATACTGTGTATCTAGGCGGACACCACAGCTGGTGCAAGGGCATTCTCTTGTATATTTATTTAATGTATTTCAATTAATCATTTTCATTATCATGATTAACCTAAAAAAGTAGAAGATTGATGTAAATATGTAAAAATGTTTTTTCTTGTATGTACACATTGCTTGCATTGTAGACTTATTTTCCTGTAGTTTATGGTTATTACAAGCATAAGAAAACAGTTTTTCGTTGTGACGTATCAGGAGAACACATGCTTCCTTCATCAGACATTTATTTTCATTTTGACTAAAGATACAGTTATAACAATGATTAGCAATTTTTTTAAACAAAAAGAATCCATTATATAATGGATGTTGTCAATGTTACATTGTTGTAATATAGCAACTTAACTGTGAAAAGAAGCCGTCTGTTTTATTTTTATTTCAGATAAAAATAATAATTTTATCACATTATTTTTTATTCATAGTTGGGGAAAAGAGAGACGGCCCTGAAATGTTACAACGAAAAACTGTTTTCTTATACTTGTAATAACCATAAACTACAGGAAAATAATATGTAAAAATGAATTAACTTGAAGATAAACAGACTGTACAAATCAAAATTTTGTTAATACATGTTTAAAATGGTCCAAGATATTTTCATTCAAGAGTGAAATCACATCAAGGGAATTAAATGGATGATTATCTACAAAACAGATAATGTTTCCTTTGCTTACCATATGTTTTTTCATGTCGATTTTCTGCTGTTTTCTAGATTAACTCGTGGCACAATAAGCTGTGAGGGCCAGGGCCTAGCAACTGCCAACCTCACTCCCACCTGCCGAGGTGGGAGATCCTGTACCCAGATCCATTGTAGATTATCATTCTTATTTATAACAGCAATATGATTACATATCGGACATGACCCAAGGACACTTATATTTAATGAAAAGAAAAATAAATAGTTGCGTCTTGGACACTAAATATGAGTCTCATATACTCATGAAATCTGAAAAACATATTTTGTTTGTAACTTGAGAGTACACATATTAATTTATTTGATGTCCTGCATAAAATATTAGATACTTCATTTTGACCAATTTTTCACATAGAACAGATTGACAGTATTTGATCCAACCTGTGACGAAATGTGAATTACTGTGCTAATTGTTAATAACAAAAGGACCTTGCTCTATGACCAGGAAGTAGTTTTAACCACCTCATGCATGTACCTTTTGAGAGCATTGTTTTTAAAACTGCATGGTGTTGATCAGTATGTTGTAGATTTGTGAATCCCAGTGCGACGGACAAATATATGGCTTTTAGAATGTCTATAGGAGAATAAGTTATGTATGTATTATGCATGGATAACAACCAGTAATGACTCCAGAAAAAAAAAAAAAGCGTACAGAAGCAAAGGGAGTTATGGGAATATTTTATGGGAGGGGCAGTTATTGCCCTAAATAGCATTAAAATGCATTTATTTATCTAATTTTAATTAGTGCAATTCCAGATTAGCAAAATGGAGGTTTTGGGTCCTTGCTCCATTTGGCATTATCGCTGCTTGTGCAAGTGATGAAAATTCACAGGTTGGGTCAAACACGATATAGATACGAACTATCTAAGAGAGCAAGAAATATCAAAGTTAGAAGAATGAAGTTACAGTTAAAACTATTTGCAAATCTACGAACAGTCCAATCACCTTCACAGAGCTCTAACGGTCGTAACCGAAGTTCCATCTGGCGCTGGCATCCCTCCATTTTCATTACGCATATTGAGGAATAAAGTTTATGATCGGAAGCACACACCGGCTTGGTCGGTTCGCTCAAACAGTCAAATTTGCAGGAGCAACGTGGGAAACCATCCGGACCGAGCTCACATGTGGCATCAAAGTCGCAACGAATGTCCCTGCAAGCCTCGAGCTCAACATCTGGATCAAACTGACCAGCTTTGGTGGCTGACAATGATGGAGGAGTAGCCGTTGCTGGAATGTTAGTGTGTTAGTGAGTTAGCTGGCAAAGAAAGCAGTTAGCAAAGATTTTTGTGTTAACCTAAGCTAATAGCAGAAAAATAGGGAGTGAATTTACAATATAGAGAATGTTTCCAATTTTGTTAATATTTGGTAAACTAACTAATTTTGGCCTTCTAATCACGAATCTGTTGTTAAAATGCAGGGGCCACGTGTGGAAATCGGGAAAAAAGCCAATGTAAGTGGAATATATATTTTTTTTAAGCTGTATCGCATTGTTTTACGAACAAAATTTTAACTAAGCTTGCCTAACCTAACCTAACCTTACTGGAAATGGTTCATGGGGCTATCCGTGAATGGTTTGTGGGGCTACCCGTGCATAATGTACAATTTCTGCACATGACCCCTGCACTTTAACAACAGATTCGTGATTAGAAGGCCAAAATTAGTTAGTATATGAAATATTAACGAAATTGGAGACATTCTCTATATTGTAAATTCTTACCAAAAATAGTTACTAGAAAAATCTACAACAGAAAAGTAATGTAAAATCAAGTAAAATTAGCAAGATAATATTAATAATTATGTGACATTGAAGTATATTTTTCAGCATTAAAATAATACCCTTTCAATATTCCATTTGCATATTTTCACCATCAAAATTTTGATTAATTTTTCCATGCAATTTACACAGTAGTAAATTGTACCATTGAAAGGCTTTCAATTTTTTTGTACTTTCTTTGACAATTTTATTATAGTTCCTTATTAATATTGTTACTATTCACCTTGTTCAAGCATACAACACAGTACACATCACTAATCAACAATCTGATTTGAACTTGCTGTGTTTAAACTGAAATTTCACCAACATGTTTCTCTCTGCCTGCTCTTATCTTTTGCAGATAACTGCATTACAACTAAATACTCGTAGTTACTTCCAAATACTGATAAAATGATGAAATTCACATTCATCTCCATCACAGAATTTAAGTAGTAAGCAGGGAAGATTTATATGTAGTAAAAATGTGCTGAATATGTAAATACATATTTAGTTATTTTCACCAAAATAATGAGTTAAATATGAGGGTTAAGTCATAAGTCATGGCAACTTTTTTTTCTCTCACAAACAGGGGACAACACAAAAAATCTAAGATGTACGTTTGAAAGTGTATGGAATGTACCTTCGAATGAAGCCACCAGATGAAATCTGGATGCAGGATACTGTCGTAGGGAAAAGGCAGAACACAGGATATTGGACAACAGTGTTTTATTATGAGGCAGATCGGCAGTTGACGCTCTGTCCCGTTTGAAGGCCTCCACCCACCTCGCCACTGTTCGATAGGGCATGGCATGCACACCCAGAGCTTCCTGTAGATCTGTATGGCATTCCTGTGCATTTCTGCCATGGAGAACTGCTATTTTAACGTACGAACGTTCCTCCTGCTTCATGACCTCTATTTTCGAACGCTGTCACTCACCGACTGAACTTGGGTGCATGCTTACTACCCCACCATTGTTCACATGCACCATCTGGTGGCTTCTTTCGAAAGTACATTCCATACACTTTCAAACGTATATCTTAGATTTTTTGTATTGTCCCCTGTTCGCGAGAAAAAAAATAGTTGCCATGACTTATGACTTAACCCACGTATTAAAATTGAAAAAAAAAAATATATATATATATATATATTCAATAATATAAGACACTACATGAGCTACATACAATACAGTATGCTTACATTAACATTAATTGTAAAACAATACAAAATGTAGATAAGGCATAACTTGCACCACATGCCATCATTTCACTATGTAATGAAGTCCAGTTTTGGCATGTACTTGCTGTTTCCCTCTAGCTTTCAACACATCATGTGGCTTCATCAGGAGATAAGACAAGAACAGTCATAGTTTAAAACATGGGAAGGTAAGTTAGGTTAAAATGGTAAAAGACAATGAAGTGTCACGTCACATCATTCCTACTACACCTCTGGCTACCATTTTAACCTTCTTTTAATCTAACTTACCTCCTCATGTTTTAACTAGCCATTGACTAGTCTTGCCTTATCTCCTGATGAAACCTTATGATGTGGTAAAGGCTAGGGAAGAACAGTAAGTACATGCCAAAACTGGACTTCATTACTTAATAATACAAAATGTGTTTTAGTTTTCTTTTTCCAAAATAATGAATAAATAAATTTTGTTGTAAGCATTCGAACGTGAATTCCCTTCTGTTGTCTGTTAACACATTGAATCCCATCCTGAATATGGCAAGTGTCCCATGGACGTGCATAGTACGGGCAATATCACTTGAACGTTTGGAGTTACGATGAGCCCCCACCCACTGAGAAAACTCCTATGGGCGCCCATGCACTTGACCAATGTGTTTACTTGAAATATCGAAAGAAATGGAACACTTATTTATTTACTTGTAATGAGTTATTTACTTGCACACCGCCTGTGTTTCATACTAAGGGTTAGTGGCGGCAATTAGGTGGGGGGGCAGTTCCCCCACTTTTTGCCACTTTGCCCCCCTTCTATGCTATACCTTATGTACCACAGAAAAGTAAATTGCTCTTGCTCCCCCTAGTTTTAGAACCCAATCGCCGACACTGTTTAGTATCAGAAGTACGGACTTTTTCATTATACATGAAAAACAAGGACTATGTTGAACATCTCTAGCACATGCAAGAATACACAGATTCTAATTGTTTCTTTTTTATCGTGTAGGAAAAGAAATTGCCTTCATTTTGATGTATAACACATGTATAGTAAGACCACAAAATAAATTGTTTCACATTGTTGAAAATCACATAAAATGCCCGGGTTTCTGAGTTATTGCCAATTTAAATACCCTGGGATTCAATGTGTTAAGATGTATTTACACAGACTAAAACTGCGTTCCATACTCCAAGAAGTAATGGGATTGTATTTCAAATTCGCAATGTCTGCTGCAGTTAACGTTGCCCAAATAACGTTTGAAATAACCAGGAGTCGATGCTTGAGCTCTCATTCTCTATTGTTGACAACGATTGTAAATATACAGGAATTTCAAGTGTTTTACAGTAGCAAAAGCAAACAGTTGAGATGTGTAAAATTAAAAAAAAAAAATAAACAATTGTTCAGACAAACTTGTAATTAACCCAATTGGAGGGTATAAAAAAGATCATAAACTTTGGTTTGTTTAACATTGTTTCAGACCTTGTCAATTACTTGCAAGAAATTCCCCCAACTCTTCTGGTCACATAGGGACATATAGTAGTAGTTTAAAGTGGGATCCGAACCACATGTGTCTCCACCAGGTATCGAACCTAGGACCCCTTGATTACAAGGCAATGGGGGCAGTCCGCCACATGTAGTTATTGTGTGAATATGGAGTATGTTGAGAAATGTTCTGAAATATGAAAATAATATGTGAAAATAAGTAAAATATGAGAGACAAATATGGAAAATAAAAACTGAATTTTTTTAGTCTATATGCCATGATGTGCAAATATAATACAAAATATAACTGATTCCAGCTTCATGCATAAACATGTATTTACATATAAATCCGTTCCCTGGTACAGATATCAGCCATTTAAACTATCATGTGTGATCTCAAACTTCATTGAATACGAGAAAATATGTGCTACTTACTAAGTCCAACAGCAAATCTCTCACGACATTCCCCATAGAAGATGACATTTAGAGGAATGCCTAGCTGACATGCTGCTTTCTGCATTTCACACTCGTTCATGTAAGTATTCATGTTGCTTGCACACACAGGCTCTTTAGATGTATGGCAGTCGGTAGGGCATACACAGACTCCATTTTCACACCGAGCTCCAAATTTACATTTCACATGTTGACACAGATCTAACAAAAGAGAGAAAAGAATAAATACATTTTTGCGGAACATCTAGAGTAATAATGCTATCACAGTTTGAAATATGAACATTAATCTCTATTTTATTACATACAAAAACTTAAAACTTATTCAAGCAAATAATAAATTCTTAAGATTAATCATTTTTAACATTTTCCTTCTTATTTATTTACAGTTAACCTACCATTTTTTTTTCAACATTTATGTTTATTTCTTAAATAAAGTTTGTCACATTCAGGGCTGGTTGCATCATCTCGAACTTAAGGTCTCTAGTCCCACTTAACCCACGATTGCTCGTGGCTGAGCATAGCACTCACTTTCAATTTTAATTAAGTGCTATTTAAACATTATTTAAAGTAATGGCCTGTGGTGCTCTCTAGATGACTTTTAGAGTGTCACGAGTGATTTGATCACATTCTTATGAGATGATGCAACGTGAAAGACCATTGTTTTGGAACGAGCGTTGTCAGAACACAGGGCTAACATGCGATTGTTTACGTTACTTTTTCTTTTTTGGTGCATTATTTAGACAGTAAGTCTACGTTGTTTCTATCGAGTTTTTCATACCTATGTTTTTTATCATGTTATTAGATAATGCTAAAACTTTCTAAGAGATTTTATGTTATATCATCTTATGAATACTGTGAAAAATGTCTAAAACAGACAAATAAACCATCGAGTGACTAGAGCTGAAGTTGATCTACGGTCACCTTCTGAGTTTGAAGACTCTTGTGACAGATACCAGCAAAGCATTAGAGGAGAAATCACCCGATGAGGAGGATATTTATTTTTAGTATCTTGGAAAAGAAAACTCATTTGCATTCACAGCATAAGGTGGAATATATGTAGTTATTCATTCACCAGGAGTCCAAGGCGTTTCAAACAATACAAATCTATCCATAAAGTTTTCCAATGTTCTTCCCTGATCAAGTTATCAGTGTACTAATGCAAACAAAGACTTTTAGAGCACTACAACAAAGATAGGGATGCTTTTGACACAAAGCCAGATGATATTCTGGCTATCATAGCTTTCTCTATTTAGTTGGAGCTTGCCAGTGCGTTGAAGACTTGTGGAGCACAGACGGAACTGCATTAGAGTTACTAGAATTCTTTGGGACAGTCTTGAGGAAGATGGGGTGTTTGTTAGCACTGAGAGATATCTGCTTCGATAATGTATTGCTCCATTTGGAAAAAAAATGTAATAGAAAAGGGAAATAATAAAGAGATCAATAGAAATAAAAAAATAAATAAATAACAAATTGAAATGTGGTGAAATATGTCATAAAAGCAAGGGTGAGCTCACTTGCAACCGACGACGTGACTCAAGCAAGCATGACTGATCATGGGTTAACACCATTTTTCAGTTGTTCAATATCCACTTAACATTCACTTTAAGCCCAGTGTAATGCGAGTAGATGTTGAGGTTCCACCTAACACGTTAAGTGCCACTTTATATGGAAACAAAGTGCACTGTGCAGCCCACAGATTATACATGTGCAGTTGATACGGTGGAGTCTCAATCAGCTGTTAACAATTGTGAAACTTTGCTGCATGTTTTGCATCACCATAATGACAGCAAAAAGACGGAATTGTTAATTATTCGAGGAATGGCAATAAATAAAGCAATGTCTATAAATATATGTTTAAGAAATAAATATTAGGTGGTCATTATGAAAATGTTATGTATTAAAAGTTACACTGTAATTTGAGTGCATGCTGGTACAGATAAGTAAATGAAAACTACAGGTCCAGGTTAGAGGATTGCATGTGAAGCTTGCAAAATTATATTAAAATGGCGTTCCAAATAAAGGTGGAAATGAGTGTGTGCTTGCTATAACAAATTTCCTCAACAGAACAACACAACACGAAATGTACACCATGATACACAATCTAATCTTGGCAATGAAAACATATGTAAATATTATTACAAGTCACTTCCGTCGATATTTGTGTGAATGTAACATTTCAAACAAACAAGTAATGTGCTGTTTCCGAATAATAACTGGCAAAAAAAGAAAGCCTAATTTCTAGCAGTACCCTTACCGTTCATACATATGCACAAGGAACGATTTCCGAATGATGGTGTGTTTTGTACAACCAAATAAGTACACTCTTACAATATCCTTGAAGGGAAAAATTCCCGTCCAGATTCTGACTTCGGGAAATGATTCCGCAATTTTCAGCATCTAGAATAGTTGTGACATTTTGAGTAGTCTTGTATTAAAGGTGCCTAATGTGTTCGGATGTTTTTCTTGGATGTGTTGCTATGACCTGAAATTGATGAAGAGACACTCATAAACAGTGCCGCAACCACAGGGGGGCAGGGGGTATTGTACCCCCTCCCCCCAATCTTGGATGGAAAAAAAAAGACTAGGAGAATCTAATAGTAGCAGGACAATTGGATACTCATGATAGAATTATTTTTTACGTGTTACTTGCATTTTTCTTCCAGACGGCCAAGAGAACTTTGCAAGGGGCAATGCCCCCCCCCCCTTGATTTCAAATTTTATAGAAATAAAAATAAATTTCGCAAAATTTTCTTTTCTTGCTCGCTTCGCTTGCAATTTCTACTACTCTTATAGTTCAAGTTCAGAGCCATAGCTATGGGGCGACGGGAGTAGGCCCTGGGAGCCAAACGATCTGTATGAAACAAAAATGTTAAAGAGAATGCCATGGCACCCTGTAAAATTATGTGTGCCCATTAAAACAATTTCTTTCTATGAAACTTAATATGAAATTTTAATAATGACATTGTTTGATTTTTTTTTATTTGAGTTTGTTTTTTAAGTCCACTTTATGCACAGTAAGGCTAATCAGGACTGGACCTACAGTTTAAAGTGGGATCCGAACCACTTGTGCCTCCACCGGGTATCGAACCCGGGACCCCTTGATTACAAGGCAATGACGCTACCCATGATGACACTGTAATCCAAGAAGTAATTGATCAATCAAGGGATTCATATTTGTTTGTCAGGTGTCAAAACATGTATTTCAACTATAATATACTACAATTCACACAATATTTTGCAAAATGGTTAACGTAACCAGTAGGCAAACATTGTGGTAACATTATCGTATGAGGGAAACAGATTCCTTCAAATTTAAAGGAGAAAGTACTTACGGAAATCATTTTCTTTAGCATTGTGGAAGTTCCTGAATGTAGATTTGATCCATTTTAATGTGAATGCGTGTTGTTTTCTGCGAAAATCTGTCTGAGATGCTGTTTCTGCTCCCGCCATTTGCTTTCTGCACGAGAGTGCAATGTTCCGTGTGTACAGATGATGCAACCCCGTAGCCAGTGTTTAAGCCTCGCCGTGTTTTCACTAGAACATTACGTGTCGAGTATTTTTAATTTTTTTTTTAACTATGCTTGCCTAACCTAACTTAACCTAACCTTACGGAAAATGGTTTTTGGGGCTAACGTCAATGGTTTGTGGGGCTAACGTCAATGGTTTGTGAGGCTAACGTCAATGGTTTGTGAGGCTAACGTCAATGGTTTGCGACGTATTAGCATAATTTCAAATCCGGGCACGAAAGTAGATATTTTCCGGTGAACGAGGTTGCAACACTGCATAAATCGACAAAACACTCTCAGAACGCCCCCTAAACCAGTACGCTATCATGGCCATAATGTGTTACAGATTCGAAACAACAAGTAACAGTAAGTACTCGTAAACCTAAGAAATTGACATTGATATACATTATTTCACTTTAGGAAATGTTCCACATTCGAAAATAACACGTTAGCAATGTAAAGAAGTCCGAAATATATGATTCGTAGGTGTTTCCCTGGGTCGGGTACCCTATTCTACACCCTCGAATTTTGAAATTTTTTTTTGTTTCCCTCATACGATAATAGTACCAACATGGTCTGTAGTGATGAAGGAAATAGAGTCCATGGTGGACTAAGGGACACATGTTTTAATGTTTTAGCAAGTACAAAAAAATGTATTACAAATTTTTACACAATTCATCAAAGTGTAGATAATACGTAACCATTATTATTTAATTAATTCGATTTTTCTTGCAAAATACAACACAATGGTGTTGTTGGATTCTCGTTAGATTCCTTTGTGCGTAAAAATCTTGCATACTGGAAACTAGATGGAATCATTATGAAGCATGATTTATAAAGGGCTCCCTTAATCAGTTCTGCAGAGGCGCCCAAATCTGTTGGTACATATTAATCGTCTATTAACATTATCGACCTGTAAATATCAAGTAGATACAGTCCCTATTTATGTTAAACTTAATTTTCTTTGGCAATCTGGAAAGGTCATTATCGAAATATTGCTATTCGATGTTGCTTGAAGTTTATTTTGTTCGTTGCAGTTTCAAGATATCATCCCTTTTCTGTTACTTATCTCTTTTGGGGGAGGGACCACGTTTAACGATTGTGCGGAGCATTGTTTTCATTGTAAAATAAATATTCTATTTCGCGTTATGTTAATCGGAAAAGGTCGAAAATAATTCGAAAAAATTGTAAGAATAATTTCCCACCACTTCGAAAGATTACAGGCTATATTGCGTAATATCAAGCAGTACTTTGACATTAAATGAGAGTACAACACGTGCATTACCTATTTATCCATCAGTTGCTTAATTTTAATTCAATAAATACTTCGTTTTCTAACAAACTGTCAGTTAAAAAAGTATACATTCCGAAATTATAAGCAGTAGCAGACATTTGTACGCAACGCAAACAAAACACGATCAAAAATTCAACTTTCTCCAGTCTCGGTTGCCAGGTCGTACGGTACGCGGAAGAATGTTCCAGTTTACAAGAAGGAACTTCATAATGTTTGATATAGGTACAGAGCGTTGAATAACGTTATTCAAGGCGCTATATGGGTGTGCGGGACAGAATTTTTTGGGTCGGGACGGGATTTTTTTTAAAATCCCGACATGCGGAACGGGAAAATTCGAAATTTCCCGACTTCGTCGGTAAATTTTTGGGACGAGGATTGTTCGAAATTTCTCGAATGTTCTGGAAACCTCGATTTATACACGTCATTTTCAATTTAAGTGTTTGTTTTGCATTTCTAGAATAATAACTAACAATTTACGACAAGTTTTAGAGGCAAGAATTTACAATACTGGTTCCTTCTGTAATTTCTATGCTACTATTTATACCCCTTATACTCACGAATTAATTAGTTGCGATGATTTATCTGACGTTTAAATGTTGGGGTGAGGTGTAAAAATTGTTCATTAATGTGTAGAAGTTGTAAAATAAGCTTTTCTATTCTCGCAATGATTCTCCTTATACAAGTATAGGAACCATATTTGTTGATATGAACAATTGACATTCGCAATTAGTTACGCTGCCTACAGCGTTGCCACACTGTTGATTTCATACTTGGAGAGCATGGATCGTGTAAGAATGGCGGAAGAGAACAGTAAAAAAAAAGTTGTTGATTACAGGTAAGTTTGGCAACAATGCATCGATCGTAAACTTGCAGGATACGAAAATGGCGTCTTCAATTAAGAACGTTTGAAGTTAAAGTGCTACGAAAATAAGATTTTTTTATCGGTTCGTTATCACAATTAGCACAAAACCATTCACGGATAGCCCCACTGACCATTCTCGGTAAGGTTAAGTTAAGTTAGGGTAGGCAAACAGTTAATATTTGGGGTCGTAAAACCATGCACGGGTAGCCCCACAAACCATTGACGGATAGCCACACGAACCATTCACGGTTAGGTTAGGATAGGTTAGGCAAGCATACTTAAAATTTGGGGTCGTAGTAATGTCAGGAATGTATATTTCGTTTTTTAAGTATTGAAAACACAAAATCTTCCGGTAAATAATGAGCAATCGTGCATGTCTGTTCCGATCACGGACCACTCAATTTCGCTTATTTTGCAATTTCTACACGTGACCCCCAAAATTTTAACTTCAAATTCGTTATTAGGAGGCCTCAATTAGTGAGTATGCGAAATATTACAAAAATCGGGGAGGGGTTCGGTATTGCAAATTCGCTCCGTTTTGGAAACTTACAATGCAGAAAACGCCGAGGATTAACAACTTTTTAAAAATGACCATTCGGTATTTTATGACTGCTCGAGATCCCGAAAAGTCGGGAAGTCATTTTCCGAAGTCGGGATCGGGACGGGATTTTTTCCCCCCGATCCCGACTTATCGGGATCCCTCACACACCCCTTTGGTGCAACCAACCGCTAACACTCCCGCTTGTCTAAGGCTGGACTTTGAGTGGAAGTGGTGCAATCAGCCCTCATTGCCAGATCCCTTAAGGTGGCTTCCACGGCCTCAAACCTGGACATTTTACTAAATGTCATATCTTTCAAAAATATGAATGTTCCCACAGATATTTTTGGTTGGGATGGGATATTTTACACATTCCGACGTTCGGGACGGGAAATGTGGGAAAAAATCCCGACGCTGTGGAAATCTCGAATTCTACACGTCATTCTCCCTTAAGTGATTATTTTCTGCATGTCTGGAATTTCCGAGAAGTGTCAGACACTTACAATGCATAAAACATCGAGTACTGACCACCTTTTACAATGACCATTTGGAATTTTCCGAAGTCGGGATCGTGACGGATCTCTCCCCCCCCCCCCGATTCTGGTCCCGATTTTTCGGGATCCCGCACACCAGCAAATGAATAGAGATAGCCATTTGGCCGAGATAGGTTCTTCTGGCTTGCGCGCCAGCCACCCTGGGTGGTTCGTATCATTAGGGCTTCCGTCGCGTAGTGTTTCAATCCCGTTCTATAGGTGGGTTTCATGTGACGTCAGGATTCGCACCGCCGCCATGTTTGCGGCAAAGCTGCTTGTCGTGTGCAAGGAAGTACTCACTACGCAACGTTCGTTGCACCTGGTCCAAGTGCGCGTTTGATGTTAGTACTGTGTAAAATGTCGGTAACATTGCATAAAAATGCAACGAAAAGGCCAATTCTAGTTCCCCTGTGTTTATTTACTTGAACCAGCTACATGGAATAAGTTTGTTTTCCTTTTTATTAGTGGTTCGGATTCTGCTTGAAATATTTACATCCAGTCCTAACCTGTTTCCCGCTCGTGTTGGGAGAAGTGGTCATCGACGACCTTGAGTACAGATTAACTGAAAATTCCAAGACTCAGACATTGGGCGCCTCCAGGATCGCTCAACAAGGTAGCAAATGTTGACCTGCTACGTCACACAGTTTTATGGCCTTTTCTGGATGCAGAGTTGAGAAGTAGCGACGTTCCAGCCGATAACAATTGAAAATCGCATTTGCGTTGCCCTGTGGCGTCTACAGCGAAAATGGCAGGCTGTTGAATACGGTGCCACTATTCATGGATTGATTGATTGAATTTTTGTTTAAAGTCCACTTTATGCACAGTAAGGCTAATCGGGACTGGACCTACAGTTTAAAGTGGGATCCGAACCACTTGTGCCTCCACCGGGTATCGAACCCGGGACCCCTTGATTACAAGGCAACAACGCTACCACTGCGCCATCGGGGAGGGCACTATTCATGGATTATGAATCGATGATGACATATATATGGATGCTATTTTCCAAATGAAAGTGTGTGATTATTGATTAATCTCGAAGTAAAACATGAGTAGATATAGATCTGTGTCTAGAGATACAATTGGGGGGAAATGTTATATTCCTAATTTGAGAGCTTTGGTTACAACAAATTCTCTGTGGTTACAATTTTCTTTCTCCAAAATAATACGTAATAACCATGGAGGAGTGACATTGACTGTAGAAAGGTTGTGGCCAGTTTTATTTAAGGATATATATGTTAAAAAAATATATTATTTTCGTACAGGGGTGCAAGTTCGACACAACGCTCTGCTTTTTGTGTGTATGTGAACTTATTGGATGTAAACCTTTGTTAAAAATACAGGGTGTCCCACGAACGGCGCAACTGGGAATTAAGAGTGGCGTTACTTTGTAACCGAAACCTGTACATACATAAGTCATACACCAAATGTTAGCCCTGTCCAAGTAGATATTTTTAAACATAGAAACAACAAACGGGGTGCAGTGTTGTTCATGCAGTGTTGCCAAATGTAAGTGAAAGTAAATTTATTTTTCCACAAAACATGGAAAATTGCATGTCAAACATTCGTACGGAAATTTGGACGTCAATTTCCACCTTCGGTAGGTGGACTATTTCGCCATCTATAGTTCAGAGAAGAAAACCGATAGTTTTCGCGTATAGCCAATCCTGAAATGCCTCGTAAAGGCGTACCGGTCCAAATGGGTGTTTTGCGTAGCTGCGAAAAAAATGTAAATTAAAACAATATAAATAAACATGTACGAACTGGCGTTTATACATGAATATGCCACAATATGGTCAGTTGTCTTTATGGTTAACTTTGCATGATCATCGTCTAAGTTATTGTAATACCACCATCCTTCCAATGGATATTCAAATATCACACTTCTTAAACGGTGCATTTCTTGATATCACGCTCCCTTGAAAAGTATCCATTTAACACAGGCAATAGCCTCGATACGTGATGCCATTTCTTGCAAAAAGAAGTTGGACACGTACTTGAAGTAGGGACATTCATAAATAACATCCCGGAGTGGTTACCACATCGCGCTACGACGCCAGGTGTACCAGGTTCGAATCCCGGCTTGGGCTGCTCCTTGTGAGCGTTCCTTCACCATATCATCATCCATCCTCGTCTTCGCGATTAGCCAGAAATTGCCATCGCGATTGGCAAGAATGCAAAGTAAAATAAATTAAATGAATCAAATAACATCCATGCCTATAACGGAACTTAGGTAGCAAGATAAAAAGTGCTCTCGACCTCAAGCTGTTTGCAAGAGCATGCTCACCCGTCTTTCCAAAACAAAACTTAAGCGCGTTATTTGGTTGGTATTTTTAAAAACACCTCAGTTGAAGTCAGTGCATAATTATCCGTTGACAGATGACTCATTCTCCGAGAATATAGTGGCGAGAAAGTTATTACTATTTAAGTCTACTGGATGCGCGACCTAAAGATGCGCTTGGGCTACGTAATCAAACTTGCAAGTATATACATTTTACTCCGCGACGGAACTGGATTTCCAGTAGGTATGCCCTACTTGGCGCTGGACTGGCTACCAATTTGCTAGTTTTCGCCTCACACGATACTTATCAGCTTACTAGCCGATAGAACTTTTGTTCCCGTACGAGGGAAGTTGTAATGGCGGCCGCGTGAGATGTAAACAATGTATCACTTCACATTTTTAAAAGCCGATAACTATTCAACCGATAGGAATAACGTTTCGTAGAAAACGTCATTAGGTACAAAACAATGGCGCTGCTTAAATACATACTTTGCAAAGTTTACTGTACACGTATGGAAGAATATTTTAGTTGTTTCAAATGTACAAGGGTTGGATAAAAAGTAATGGCAACACTGCTGTCCCGTGAAAGGGGCGAGTCACAGCGCCACAACCGTTTCGTGGTTGATAAAGGAATGTCAGACGAGGAAGTATAGTGAGTGGGGTGCGATTTTATGTTATTCAGTGAAAAACAGCAGTGCTCTGAAGCAGAGTACGAGAGTGCAAGCGCTAACAATATGTTTAGGCAAGAAGAACAACGTCTCTTAGGCAGACGGTCAACGAAGCCTACTACTGCACCTTCTTGCAACACCACCTTCGTCTCGCATTAAGAAGGAAGCGACGGCACGTTCTGGCACGGTGTCCCATCATCCTGCTTGACAATGCAAACTGTCACACTGCGAACACTGTGACGGCGCTCCTGCATAACTGGTAGTGGGAGGTACTGGAACATCCGCCGTATTCACCGGTATGAGACCGTGTGATTACGACCTTTTTGCCAAAATGAAGGAACCACTGGGCGGGAAGCACTACGACACGCGCGAAGCCATCATACGTGCTATAGGGCGGTCCCTGCGGGACATCGACAGAGATGGACGCGCTGACGGTGTACGACGCCTTCCATACGTGTGGCAGAAGGTCGTAGAGATGGGGGGCGATTACATTGAAGGAATGTAACACGTGCTCCTCTGCCAATACAGTCAAGTAGCAATTATACCAGTGTTGCCATTACTTTTTATCCAACCCTTGTAAACACCGTGCACTCAGCATAGATGGTGGAACTCAACGTGCCTTTCATGCTGTATACGGTATACATTGCTGGAGTAACACTCGGAAATCAAAGATGAAAGCGTTCCTTTGCACACTCACAGATTATCTTCACATGGTGAAACTTTGCTCTGATTGGCTGTTCCACAGAATCCAGTCGAGGAAAGCAAGTAGCAATTAGAACATGTCCTATTCCTCCAAACCAGTCAAGCAGTCAGCCAGGCGGCCATGATTGCTACCTAGAAAGTTAGTTCAGCGCCAACTGGGGTATTCCTACTAGAAATCCAGTTCCGTGTGATAGGGGCTATAGTTCCACCGCGCCATGTTGCAACTAGCAGACGACCACAGACTTTCAGACGACTGTTGACCGCAGGTAGCCAGGGAATTTTATGTTGAGTGAAGCCGTGGTCGCTTCTTCTCAACAACCAGGTAGCAAGCGCCTCCAGGGTTCTTGCTACTCAACACTGTTGGGTTACTGAGTGATCCTGGAGGCGCCCACTTTCTTCTATGTTTCCTTTTAACGTTTGTTCAAGCGCAGTAATTTGAAATGTTGAGTTGTTCATCAACAGTAATTTCACTCCTTGCTTTAGAAATTTGGGATATGCAGACCTCAGTGACGGAGTGGTTAGCACAACACACTACGATGCTAGGGGTCCCCGATTCGAATCTCGGCCTGGGCATGACTGATCTTAACGACTAGTCACATATAGCAGAAAAACGAAGAAAATAAACCAAATAAATCAATCAATTTCAGATACTTTGATATAACATTAACATATTTTAACCAAGCAGTGCTTTTTTCTGACAGTACGCAAAACCTACTACCGGCACCTTTCCACATGAATAGGATAACAATTAATAACAGTTTGTGTTAATAAGTGAAATATAAATAATCAAGTACAAGCGTGCAATTATCAAGATAACTTTAACGTTGAATGTTATCATTTTTATCGTCAAACTTTTCAACAACACCTTTCTACCAAATAAAACAATAACAAGGAAACGCCACTTGCAAATATGATAAAAAACACCAGTTCAATCCATTTGTACTAAAAGTCGCAGAGAAATGCGATATATGACCTTACCTGAAAGAAATGTTCGCCCACCGCTCTGTATTGTTTGTTTCGTTCATTAATGTTGGCACGATTTATTCTCGCCACGACGGCGTATTCTAATCAACAATCGGAAAAATCTGTGCCGTGAATTGCACCTTCTGTTCTTTCTCGGAAAATTCTAGGATAAACGTGAGTACCTGTTAGACCTAAACAACCTAATATTGCACAAAGCATACCATCGTAAACAAGGGTCAAATCTCTTCCCAGGCGCTTGAATTCCGAATGTTTACAAGAACCCGCCACAATCATGGCTGCTCGATCCCACAATGCAACAGTTTGTGACGTAGGTGAAACACACCATGTGACGAAGTCGAGAGCAACGCATACATCCTTGCAAGTTGAGGGATTTTTTAATCTTTTTTTGAAAAGGGACATTTCTGTGGTATTTTCTTACCCTGTTCCGAGCATAGAAGGGGCATAAAAACCCACGAGTGCTTTGTTCAGCCTTGAACGAGGAAGGGAGGTGCGGATTGGGTGTAGAAGAGATTTCAACGAAACCAGCGTTGCAAACACGCCTGTCATTGTAACAATGAACTGGTTACAGCGCAGTAGGAACGCCGAGAACGTGAAAACACACCCCACCAGGGAAGGCTTGAAATCACTTCGGCGTCATATCATCAGTGGCGTAGCGTTATAGTACGCCCGGCGTTCCCAGATTTAAAATTTCAAAAATGCTTAAATGCTGTGATTATAAAGTAAAACGTGACTAATTTCATATATGTTTGACCTTCATGGCATTATAATGGCTATTTTTCGCGATCCGCTTGCAACGCTCCACTCTCAACACTCGTTCTAGCATCTCTTTTCAATGCCTTTTTCCCGGCCGGACGCCGAGCACGTTCGGCGTACAGAACTCCTATATTCCTTGCTGCCTTTATGGAGGGAAAGCTTCCATTTCTACAGCACGCGCGTAAATGGGCTCTCTTACGCCAGCGTACGAGAGGTCTACCGTGATTGGTTCATGTGACCCTTCCTGCCTTCTGAAGCAGACGACAGCGGCAGAATTCCTACCCGGTTCTTTGCTCTTCGCGCTCATGCAACTCGTGCTGTGAGATGCTACAATACGCAATATTGACTGACGTAACTTTACCAATCTCAAATATACTGCTTCTTAATGGCCACTGCATTGTATAATTTATCGCACGAACAGCGATGTGTATTAGAAACTAAAAGATCAACACAGTTTTTGTCAAATAAGTTGGTGAAGTCCTCGTGATAGAAATTCAGCCTGTGGCTGCTCTACCACTTAACCCGCAAAACTATTATTTTTTTATTGTATTTTTTCGTTATTATCTTATCTAACTACTTAATATTGTGTGAATGGAAATGTTTAGCATTCATTTGAAAACTCTTAACATCGAATGGCCTCTGGAGAAAATTATTTTAAAATATTTATCAGCATTCTCAAGATGTAATAAACAATGGTCTGAATTACTAATCGGCACTGTTACGTCAGTAGAGTGTACGATATTTGGATCATCCACTCTGCTTTTCACAGTGCGCCAAGACGACAGAGGTCCCTGGTTCGAATCCCGGTTATTTAAGTTAATCCGTACTTTCGTTCAACCAATCAACTTATACCCCCATTAGTCTGGATTAACGAGGTTTTACTGTATTTCCAAGTTTGTGACATTTTGAAAAAATATATTTGTAATAGTCGTTAAAACTAATTGTTGTCTTAATGTAAAAAAATCCAATATCACTCCTGTTTTGTTATTCGTTTCACTGATTGACTGAAAATAGAGGAAATAGTGATGAAGTGATGGCTTTCTTTAGATGTGATAAAGAAATTGACACATCTCTTGATTAGTTTTGGGGCAAAGTTTCCGAATGTTCATTAAGATGATTGGATAGGTGGAGGAATGGACAGATTGACGTAAATACCACTTCGTGTGGTGGAAGAGCAGAGAAACCCCACCTTGGGATTCAATTGATGGATGAAGGAAGAGAACCCACCGTTCGATACCAATCTGCTCGACAATTCATCAAGAAGAAAAATAGACCGCACAAATAGAAAGCGAAACAAGGATGGCTGCGTGTGTTCTGAGGGCAGAAGAGCCTCTGTTGATCAGCTAATATCGTCTGCGGTGACCAGTTCGGATGAAACGTACGGTCGACGATAAAATCTCAACGTGGTGCCTTCAGTGGAGTAAGATGATGCCATAATAGTTCGCACTGTAGGCACCGGTTGTGGGGAGGGGCGGAGCAATGCACTTCCTGTCTCAGCAGAATGCTTCAATATGGGCAGTCATAGGCACTCGCGGAAAATTTTCGGAAGCTGCCTATATTCGTCAATGAAATAAAGCATTCATGAACGTAAGCATAACTTTGCGGGAGTAAGGGGCCCACTTGGCCCCCAAATTTCCAGGCTTATGAAACTTTACACGTTAGGGGTATTTTTAAAACTTTTTGGGCCTGATCTAAGCCCCAAGTTACGTTGGTGTTCGTGACCAAAGAATATCGACAACTGGAAGGCACTGATCCACGCATGTTCTTATTGATCAGGGTTGGCATGTTTAAAACAAATGGCTTTGTTTTTTTCACAAATGGTTAAAACGTTTAAAACAAAGTGTTTTAAACATGCTTTTTTCAGACTTCTTTAAAACACATTTGATACTTGATGTTTGATACTTTGTGCTTATTTGCGTGTTTTGTAACTATGCCTTTTCATTCAATGCGTGTCATTCTGTTTAGTGTTTATTGTGCTTAGAAATCTGTTCAGTGGCTGAATATATATATTGAATGAACAAAGAAGCTTGTCGCGATGAATACCACGTGGGTCACGTTTAAAACACCTGGCTATGTCTTTTTTACAGGTGTTTAAAATACTTTTCAAATTGAATACTACATGGATGAAACAGTTTTGTTCCTCACTAAACACACTGCAAAATGTGCACATTGTTGTCACATTGTTTACGGACAGTTTTTCGTGTCCCAACTTTTCACAGCTGGTGCTATATATATGGACAGTACGTTACAAACATTACACAAATATAATAACCTACAGAACGTGTGGAAATTACACTGAAATGTCTTTCTAACAGAGACGATGGGTTTGAGACAAACTTTCTTCTTATCCTGAGATGACAACACTTACTGTGCTGGGCGTGTTTGCAACACGCTCGCAGGCGATCATCCCGAGCCGAGATCCTACATCTCCCGCACGAACCGAGGATCACGATGGGGTGTATTCATGCGCGAGGTGGCGAAAACGTGCGATGAAGTCAATTGCAAGGTATTCGTTACAGCGTGCGGAACATACAAAGCGTGATGGGAAATTTTTGAGCCTGTTAACATGAGAAGTTTCATTTCACTTGTGTTTTATTGGACTTCTTAAATCTATAACGTTTGTTCTTTTCTTGTTACAAGCAGCCACCACTGCTGCTCTGGTTACAAAACGACAGATTCTTGTTTCCATTGCTTCAATACAGGGTGATTTCCAGATGCGTCTCGTGAACGCATGTAGTGCTTGTTACGCATGTAGTGCTTGTTTCGCATGCGTCAATTGTGGGAAAAAGGACAGCTTTCTCTGCGACAACATTCATGAGCATTTCTACATTCTAATTTCTTCATATAGGATAATTATTTATTTTACACGAGAGCGCTGAACTAAGCTTATATTACATTTCTTGGATCTGAAGTGAAAGAAAGTAATACTTATTTTCCCACAATTGACGCATGCGTCACTTCAGATCCAAGAAATGTAATATAAGCTTAGTTCAGTGCTCTTGTGTAAAACAAATACTTATCCTATATGAAGAAATTAGAATGTAGAAATGGTCATGAATGTTGTCGCAGAGAAAGCTGTCTTCTTTTCCACAATTGACGCATGCGTTCAGGAGACGCCTCTGGTGTATCCCAATTCATAATAGAGTAGAAACTCTAAGAAATGATTTCGACTAAACTATACGGAATACTACCATGATATTTGTTGTGTATCAATCAATAATACTTCAAGTCTCTATGAATGTCTACAAATGGTTATAAATGTTCAACACTGCTTCCACAATGTTATACGACACACATCGGATCGAAATTCGAGTTCTTGCCGCACTTTTCCCAAGAACTCCTCTTCCACCAAAGAAAGGGCGTTTCTTATTCTCCTTTAGCTGTTGCACATTCTGTGACATAGGTGGCACATAGACTTTGTCTTCCACAAAGCCCCAAATGCAGAAGTCTAGGGGCGTAAAAGTCTGGAAACTTTAAGACACAGCCTGCTTCTCCTGCACCAGTGAAAGTCGCCATTTTCTTTAACACTACACCAGAGCCACAATGACAATTTTTACAAAAGTCTTGCGCATGAAAACAAAACTTGAAGATTTTCTCATTGTTATAAAAAGAACCTCATTGTTGTTTCAGATAACTTTTAAATTACAAAGCTGATAAATTGTTTACTATATTATGATATACGCTGTACAGTGGGATTCACTAGTATTACTCGGGAAATTGTCCGTGACTATTTTCATTAATCCTTTTCTTCCATCCTATGTTTAAGCAATGGATTTTTATGTGTTGACTTAAATGTTTTTATATTCTTTAATCCTAATTTAAGTATATTATGCAGAAGTTGTCAACAGCTTCTCTTCAGTTTTCTTTTAATTCGTGAAGCTCTTATTGGGTCAAATAAAGTGCACGAACATGGTGATGGACAATTTGCATGGTAATACTCACGGATCGCACTGTACTAGACAGTGTGAAGGCTCGTCCACCACTAAATAATCATCCCGGGCATTGCTGCCCACATTGATCTGACTTTCCGCAAACACGTCCAGTGTTCTGCGAGTACCAACACACTGAGACAAACGCGTCTCTCAAACGTTATACGGTATAATAATCCAACAACTACAAGGTGATCAGATTTTTAAAAGAATGAAACTGGATATTTTTAATATTTTGCTGAAGGGAAAACGGGACGACAAAATGTATACATTTTAAAATAAAAACTGTTCCATCAAAAATTCTTGTGTTTGAAAACTAATTAAATAAATAATTACTTGAAAAACTCAATATGTTGACCAAGGCAGAAATGTATTTTATTATAAAGCATAAACTAAACGTAACGTTTCAATCTTCTAGGAAGGTCTGCTTCAGACTCTGCACCAAGTACAAATGTAACAAGGTACAAAACAGGACGATATATATATACACAAAAATTACTCTCCTCCAGACTATTTGAAAGTTGTTCTGGAACATTCTAGCAGGTGGCTTTCCCTTGTCAACTGTACTTTCACCTGAAAAGCTAAACTTTTTCTTCCATTTGGAATGTGGTTGGACTCTTTATCTCACGCTCTTTTTCCTTCATTCTTCTTCCTTCTTCTCTCCTCTATCTCTCTTGACCAAAGAACAAGGCATACTTATCAGTTACGAAGAAAATGATTTCCTTCTACTCACCACAATCCCCTTTGTAAGCGACGACCAGAAACTGTTGATTTCTACAGGCGGCCACTCGAAGATCGCATTCGCTCTTGTAAGTCTTCCCGTCAGTCCCGCAAACCGGAGCTCTCACCTAAAAACATCAAAATTTAGAAGTCACGATTAGAAGAAAGACATGTGGACAACAAAAATGAATCTTTATGAATTAAAAGGTCATAAATTACAGTACATAAAGCAAGTACCGACATATCTCCCTAAAGAAATTCCTGGACTCTCCTATGAATCCGAAGTGACTGACTGATTTCTACAACTTATGCTCTGCGTAGGAAAATAGCTTTGCATTGCATCGTTCATTGTTTCTTGGTTTTCACAGTTAGTCTGGCTTGTTTGTAGATTATAAGAGTTTTAGGGCGTGTTTTAATGATTCCATAACAAGGACAATTTTATCTCTACTGTAGAATACCTTATAAATACTAAGCAACAAGAAACGAATTTCTCATTGATTGAAAGATAATTGCATGTGTATACATATAAAAACAATAGATCACTATTGGTGTGCATTTTATACACGTTGTGAATCAATTTGTATTGAATTACGTATTTAAATACAGAAAAATATAAACACAGAATCAATGTGGAATATATAGTATTTTATATTCTCTTGCGCTCCTCAGTGCAATCTTATTAAACTCTGGAAGTAATTCATATGCTTTGTATAATTTCAAGAACATTTTTCGCATCAATTGCAGTATTTATTATAAATATTGCATAAGCCTTTCATGTAGCACATAATCACACATATAAATGCAGGCGAATAGAAAATGTTAGTGCACAATTGACTAATGTGGGAAGATTTTCACATTTCATCAACTTTGATGCTATCTGGTAGCAAAACTTGTTAACTAAGTGATCGTCGATAACGAGCGGCTAGTGGCAGCTATAGCAACCTGGAGATAAATGCTAACAGCACCCGACTTGGCCTGTCTGACATATTCATGTATGCATCTAATAGCAGAAATAAACAAAACTTAACATTCCTAACCTTTTTACATGCATATTTCTTCTATTACATGCATATTTCTTCTATTACATGCATACTTGAGTAGGTTAGGCAGGACAGGTTTGGTGCAGATGGCATCTATCTCCAGGTTGCTATAGCTGCCGATAGACGCTTGGTTTTAAAGGATTTATTACATCAATATATATATAATTGCATAATCATTAGAATGCAAGTTCCTCATTAGGCCGTGAACCACATTTTCCTCCACTACTTTATAAGAAAATGAATATATTTCGTGCATTGATATAGTTAATGCACGAAATGTTTATAGGGTTTAGAGTGCATTTCTAACAAATGTATTCAGTACTTACATCAACACAGGTACCAGGGCAGACACATCGAGCATTCCCTTCTCCATCACTCTCGCAGATGGCGTAGAAGTCGCACTGCTTGTTTTCACAGCCATCTGAAACAAACAATATATTAATTAAATTTAGAGTAAAAAAGTCTTTATTGCTAAATACTCCAACATATTAAAGCTACAAAGTATCATTATCTAATGCAATTGAGAATTTATGTATATTTGCGGAGAGTTCGTAGCAGTAGCATTAAAGAAATGTTGGTGTTGTTCCTTTAATTTCACTCATTCTTTGAAATGTTGTTCCCCTGTATATCTTTTCCTCATTTATATTCACCTCTCTTCATTTCATACTACTTCTCTCTTCATTGTCAACGTCATATATTCACTGACCCCTTCATATTCCCTCTGTGCTAACTTTATCTTTCTCTCCTCTTGCCAACCTCCGTGGCGAAGTGGTTAGCACACCGAGGTACGACGTTTTCCCCTCCATATTCATTGGTCGAACCCTCGCGAGTCACTACTTGCGCTGAGGGATTGCTTTCGTTCGCTTGCTCCAGAGAATACCGGGATATATCGTATCTCCTTCCTGCAGAGATATGCCTAAGGAGGTTGGTAAGAAATATACCTACCCTTTGTCACTACACTAGATCCTTAGAACGTAGCAGGGATTGCAGAAGGTTTACCCTAATACCGCTTCCTCCACTCGGTTTTCTGTTGTCTGCAGGAAAATCGTGGCAGATCAAGCGAGCGCTTCCACCCACTAAGAGGAACGCTGGAGACAGCACGTGCTTTTGTCTCTGCCAATCAGAGCTCGCCATTCGCTTTGCGAGGGGAATTTGAACACTTGGTTCCCACATTCACAGCGGAGGGGAGACAAGGCAGCCGTCGCATAGGGAGCAGGTATTTATTTATTTTATTTATTTATTTCGTCTTCTTTTACATGGCGAAGTTAAGGCTGTGGAGCCTTTTCTTCCACTTGACCATATTTAAAAAAAAATGGAAAAAAAAGTTATTTCAGATGGCAATAGGAAATGAATTTGCCCTCTAAAGGTTTGCTTGCACTTTCAAAGGACACGTTCAACAACACGGTCGGTTGCCATGTTTGAGCGATTATTTATTGATTTGATTTATTTTACTCTGATTTTTCTGTCACTGTTGGCTAATCGCGACTATGAAGATGAGTGATATGATGAAATTAATGAACGGACACTCACAAAGAACACCCATGTCCAGGCTGGGATTCGAACCACTCCACCACATAGGTCGGCCCATGTTTGCAAGAAAGCATACGTTTGGTGAAGTAGATTGTCACAACCATCCCATAATAACCCATATGGAATTTTAATTCTAAACTTTTTTAGTAGAATTATAGTCAAACATCAACAAAGAACGATATATAGATAGAAAATTAGCCAGAAACAGACAAAAAAGATACAGAGAAAGTAAAGAGAATGAATGAATGAAGCAGAGGAATGAAGAAAGAATGAAAGAGAAATACAAATAGAAGCTGAAAGCAAGAGAGTAAGAATCTTAGAACTACACAGACTGCACCTGAAATTATTTTATCCACCCTTTGAGCTCATGACGGTGTATGGAAGCAAAGGGAAAATTGAAATGAAAATAAGAAAACAAAGCAACTATTGAGGATTTGCATATCTATAAACTGAACACGCCAGTTTGGAGACTTGAACTGCTAATCGTACATCAATATTGTACAAAAACTTAAGTGCAGTGAAAAATAATTTAGTAAAGAACATTGTGATGATTCCTGTGAGAATATTACCTAATAGTGCATTGAGTTTCTTAAAGCATACTTTTAAAAAATGTTATGCCTGATCTGCAGCATTAATTATTAGAAAACTGCCTGCGAAGCGAATAATTGTAATAATTATCTTCTGAAAATTGTGAGCGGAAGCAAATTACGTGCATTAATGAAAACGATTAACAAAATTACCGATTACTAATTTCTTACCATTGTTGTTAAAATCGCGTATCAGGTCTGGAAAAAATGTAAAAAAATTCTGCTTTAAATGTTGAATCTAATCTATAGAAAATTGTCTTCCTTAATATTTGAAAAGTTAACATGCACGCAGAAAAAAGTTTAACGGATCGGTTCGTATTTCTAATAGTATGAATAACTTTATTTCATAATAGTATAATTGTTCATGCAGAATTCAATAAAAACAATAGAAGTATGGACACTTTGATTTCAAGATATTCTTTAAATAGGTCTTAATAATTGCACAATTGAATTTGCGTGTTGATTTTGAACATTTTCAAAAATCTGCTACAAATGTAGCTATAGTTAATTTTTAACATGTATTCATTTATAAACTATGAAAGAGTTTCTTAACATATTGTCATTATTTTATTATTATTATTATTATTTATTTGTTCATCAGAGGATACGTATTCCAATTATGTTGAATATAATATACTATACAAAAGGCGAGAGAAACTAGCAAGAGAGGGGCCAGGGTGTGCACTTGCCCCCCCCTGAGATTTCTGGAATGAGTTAATGTAATTCGAATGGTTAAATTGTAGATCCATTTTACAAAAAAATTGTTTTCTGTAACTTTCAGGCCGTAAGTTACAGCAATTATTATTATTATTACAATTATTATTATTATTATTATTATTTTTATACAGTAGCCTTCGGCACGTAAAAAAGTGGATAAGAGGTAGCATGGAGGACAGTAGATTAAGTGGTCTATGACTGATTGATGTCTGTTTATTGTGAAAAAGTACAAAAGGACAAATAACTGTTCATCAAGAAAGTGATAGATGTTTATGGAATGGAAGCCAGTCGAATCCAATTTCTATCTAAATAGTACACTCGAGTCTCAACTTGTATTTATATAACGCCAAAGTATTTTCAATTTCAATTTGAATCAATCAATTCGTATCAATCCCTAAGATTATATTTTATTTAAAGCCTCTCTGATGCTTCATGTTGACCAGGGCTTTCACTTGTTTACTTCAGTTGTCTTGACCTCTGTGGTATGTAAATAATGCACAGTGTTGTGCTTTGCAAACTTCCTGAGGTATTCAGGATATAGGAAGTTCCATCAGTCTATGGAGTCAGCTGTTTGCTGTAATAGAGGTAGTAATAATCACGATTCGGCATGGAGGAAGGTCTCCATGGCCTGGGTGATATAGAGGTGAGACAGACGGAGAAGGAACTGACTTTTGATTTGGATTGAGGAGAGAGAGGAGCTTGGAGAAAGCTGAGGGAAAGTGAGGTGAGTCCTGGTCAACCTGCAACGAAGCCTAGAGAGGACTTAATTTATTTTATTCTTCGAATTTATCATCACTCTTCAGATAGACAGGTAATTATCCTAACCCAGCCATGATTTAGGTTCAAAGGTTCATAAAACCCAATGAGTGACCATTGTCTATTTATTTATTTAATTAAAGTTTCAGATACAGTACTGAGAGACCATTTTATACTGAAACTGTAGCAACAAGAAGAAAATAAAAACAATAATAAAAATAACAACAACAAAGCAAGACAATACAAGATGGCAGACGAAAAAAAGAAATTGTTACACGTACATTCTTAGCGATTGTCGGAACCTGTGTTCTGACAAGAAAATATCGGTATTTACAGGCAGGTTGTTATATAAGTGTGAGAGCCTATAGTAAAGAGACCGCTGTAGGAGAGAGAGCCTTGTAGCGGGAATGTGAAAGAGCTTTACGTTGCGGGTTGGCCATGCGGGAACTCGTAGATGAAATTGGTTAACTAGGAATTAGTTTTAATTTTGCCATTAATGATTTTATGCAAAAATTTCATGTCTGCTAGTTCGTGACGAGTGTGTGGTGACTGGATCTTCAAAATGGACATAATATTTGTTTTATGGAGGTGTCTGAGAGAAGGAATTCTATGGCGAGGAAAAAGCTGAGGACAGAATCAATCCTGGAAAGATTAGTTTTAGAAGCCATAGTCCAGATGGGGGAACAGTGCCTTTCGCACTGCAAAGAGTTTGATGATGGGTTAAAACAAGGAGATGCATTGTCTCCATTGCTCTTTAATTTTGCCTTAGAATATGCTGTTAGGAAGGTAAAAGAAACTAAAGAAGGACTAAAATTAAATGGTGTGACTCAGTTGTTAGCATATGCAGATGATGTAGACTTACTGGGGGATGATGTGAATACAATTAAGAATAATGCTAAAATATTTTTCAAAACTGCTAAAGAGATAGGTTTGGAAGTTAACAAAGAGAAAACTAAATATATGGTTACAGGCCGAAACCAAGTGTTAGGTAATAATCAAAATCTAATTATTGATAACAACTCGTTTGAACCAGTTTCCAAATTCAAATACTTAGGAGTAATATTAACAAATGAAAATTATATTAAAGAGGAAATAAAAAGTAGGCTTAATTCAGGAAATGCATGTTACTTCTCTCTTCATAAACTTTTGTCTTATCGTTTAATTTCTAAGAAACTAAAAGTTAAAATATACAAAACGGTAATTTTGCCTGTAGTATTATATGGGTGTGAAACTTGGTCCCTTACATTGAAAGAGGAACATAAATTGAGAGTATTTGAAAATAGGATCCTTAGGAAAATCTTTGGACCTAAAAGGGATGAGGAGACAGGTGAGTGGAGAAGGTTACATAATTTATAACTACATAATTTGTATTCATGTCCAGATATTATTAGAATAATTAAATCAAGAAGACTTAGGTGGGTAGGCCATGTGGCACGAATGGGAGAGGAAAGAGGAGTTCACAGGATTCTTGTTGGGAAACCTGATGGTAAGAGACCAGTAGGAAGGCCAAGACGAAGATGGAGGGACAACGTCGTGATGGACCTAAGGGAAATCGGTAGGGATGGAAAAAAAGTATATAGACCTTGCTCAAGATAGGGACAGATGGAAGGCCTGTGTTGCTGCGGCCATGAACCTTCGGGTTTAAGAAGGCTAGAGAGTTAGTTAGTTAAGAGTTTGACTCATCATATCAATGACAAGTGCTCTCATCATTGAGGATGAAGGATGAATAAGTTACATCACCCATTGATTAATTGTGGGAGTGACTGGTTTTGATCCCCATCATTCTGTAGAATGATACGAATTTATGATTAGTAAAGAAGTAGTAGTAGTAGTAATAATAATGATAATAATAATAGACGTTTCTATGACTCTGCCCCCCTGAGATAAAATCTCGCTGGCGCCCTTGGCAACTGGACCTATTTGTGGCAGAGCGCTGTCGTGTGCATGAATGTATACTTACGTATGTCGTAGTAAGAGCAACCAAGAAAGAGAGGTAGGAGGCTTTGAGGTGCATTGCGTATGAGAGAACCTCGTTGTACACAGCTCTCGCTATCCCCCACTAGCGCATACAAGTTGCCAATGACTGCCATGCATCCGAAAAGAGCTGAGGTGGTCTTTGTGGTACGGCGTCTGAGTGTCACACGAGGCACTCGTTTCCCAAGGTATGTGATTCAAAGTGTGGACATTTTCTCAGGAATGTACCTACATGGAGCAGCTCTAGGGTTCACCAATCCTCTTCTCTCATCGCAAGAATTTATTTCCCTATAGTAGTGGTGCCCAAAGTATCCGCCGCCGCGAAATGTTAAAATATTTTCACTGATTTGTTTAGATATGATTGTTCCAAATATGTGCTCATTTAGTACTTTTTACATATAAACTATTTCTGAATTTGAAATATGTGTTAATTTTTTAACTTATGGGCATGTGGAACAGTCTCCACGGGGCTCTTTCCAAGCTCTTCCCCCGTGGCAGTATTGCCAACTTAGCTCTCTTGGAGCCAGGTCTGGCTCTTTGGTGCACTCGTTTGGCTGTGAACTGGGGCGCCTGCCCTCATGCCCCACTATGATGCCATCACTGGTTCCGGCCCACATAGACCAACTCTTGCTGTGATTGTAAATTTTGCATGTGACGTGATATTGGCTGCGTCGCCCCATCTCCTCTTATCTCCCCAGCAACTTTTTTATAGCGCCGTGTTGACGTGAAATTGACATAATATTGTTATCAGGGAATCCTTTATTTTCGATTTCATACGACCATCGGTGAATTATATGGGTGATGCCGCCGGATCTAGATGGTGCAAGCTAAGAATAAATTGTCATCAGTTTGGAGTCAACGGTAATAACAGCGCCCCACCCCTTTGACAACTAACATTACCCTAGGAAGCACTTCTCCCAGCCTTGAAAGTCAGTTTTAACTTCATTTAAGGTGAAATTTAGCTCTTTTATGAGCATCAGGTTTGGCAACACAGCCAGGATGGCCGTATGAGGCAAGGATAAACGCACTGGTAATATTATTTGATTTGTTCTCTTGTGAATATAAAATTTCCGATGGGATAGAAAAATATATGAAAAGAAAGAGGGCAGTTTGAAGATGCATTTCACCAGCGGAAAAGTCGAAACTTCCATTTGATTAGTCGTAACTTGATGTTGAAGTTGATTTCCCATAAGGAAACATGGGATCCCGAAAATTCTTATTCATCATATTTTTCAAACATCGTGTCCAGCTTAATAATCAACATAAAGAAAACGCTCCCACTTGCAATGGGAATTCAGATACATGACTGACCGACTTCGCAATGCTTGAATATGTATGTTTTCAATGTCTTTTCTTACTGCATAATACCTATTTCGAAACTCCGGTAAATAATACGTTGCTTGTCTATTTTCACTAAATTATTAAATAAATAATAAAGAAGGATTTTAATTTATTTCGAGAACAACCAGTCCTTGTGTGATCTACTGTAACAAGGATCTACCGCTAATTGCGATGGACTTAATACAGCAACTAGTGATGTATTGGCCCTTCTCCATATGCTAAACGCCTCCTCTATGACGTAGTGCTAACGTCCTCGCATTGTAATCAAGGGATACCATTTCAAACTGTAAATCCATTCCCGATTAGCCAATCGTGGATAAAGTGAACAAATTCCATATGTTAAATGAAAACGCGCATTGTTGCCATGTAATCAAGGGGTACAGGATTCGATACCCATTGGAGCACATTGCACAATGGTTTGGATCCACCTTTAAACTATTGCTAAAATCCCGGTTAGCCCATCTGTGCATAAAGTGGGCTTAAAACAACAATTTGAATTGATCGAAAAAGCGGAATTAGAGTTTAATATTAAATATTTTGTGAAAATAATGTTATTTATTTTATTGCTTTTCAGTGTACCTACAAGGAAGACTGTACATCATCATCTTGAAGAGAATTAATTAGTGAAATGTTTTACTATCACAGGACAAATTTTGATTTTATAGGTTGGCAACACTGCGTCAAATATAATTTGTGGATTTAGCATTCCGGAAGGACTGGTCGACTTTAATTCGCCTTACAATGAGTCGGCAATTTGGTGCGGGCTCATGATACGTGATATTAATGCTCATGTTGTGCGTTTCGACGAGGACAGTTGTAGATGGCACTGAATAGATTTCATTTCTATTAATTTCGCTTTGGCTGTTTGTCTGCTTCAGTCGGTTGAGGGAAAAAAATGCTGCATCATATTGCACACCCATATCGATGATATAATCGATGATTTCTTGTGTCAATCAAGCACATGTTTTTCCTTGCTTCCATTCCAGATATTCACTTCTCGTTTCCCCCGTACAATGTTCACAAGTTTGATTTTCATTAAGTCTGATGTTTGTTCAATGTTTCTCTCAAACGGTCTCATTATTTACAGTTTCTTTTCTTTCCGTCGAGTTTTATTTGTGTATACTAAGCGAAAGGAATAATTGTAGCTTATCCTGTATCTTCACCCTTATGTGTGAACAACCCACTTTACAGTATAGTATATCGGGTTGCATATACCATTAGGGTACAATTCCCGCAGACAGACCAAATTATTATAGAGAACATTCACAACTTGCTCCATTTATAGTTCATATTTGTTTTTCATGTTATTTAGTTTCGCTTTTCTGCTAGTTCTGACAAATCGTGACGATGCGGATGAGTAATGATTACATGGAATTGATGAAGAGACACTCATAAAGAAGAGCCGCGACCCGAACTTTGTTGGCGATATCGAAAGTTGCACTTAATGCGCTTGGCTATCACTACGACGAGAAAGTTCATGACTTTTGTGCTTGTTTTCTTTGCAGATGATTTAATAATTACAATAATAAATCACTTTCCAGAGGAAGGGAGCTCTCTTAAGAATAAAATGCGCATACATCGTGACACTTGCATGCAAAACACGGGAAGATATCCCGTTTCTCGACACAGTGTGCAATGAATCGGGCAACACGATTTATTCCTGATTCAGGAGTTCCCAACTCAGGAAGTATGAAAATTCCAATGAAGGAGAGCCATCTCAGGAACTGGTCTGTACCAGTTGGATATTTAAGTGAAATGTCTTCCCAACTCAGGAAGTCCTACTAATTGCCTCTGGGGAGAACGAATTGGCGTTTGAAATAGTTGACATTACGCACACCTGTGTAACTGCTAACCTAACCTACAAGTAAAAGATCTGAAATAAACTCAAAATATATTAGAGGAAAGAGAAAACTCCCCGTAAAGCTCAGTACTTTGTCTGCAAATGGATATATATGCACGAAGTATTTCATGGTAAAGTGCAGTAACGATAACAACCTCCCTCCCGAGGCAGCGGTTCTCGAATTGGGCACATTCCACTTCAAACATTCCACGTGAAAATATCAATAACACAGAACACACAGACACGAGAGAAGAAAACAAATGACTGCCCACTTTAGTTCTTCGCTAGTTTGCCAGGACCTTCCTTATCGTGGTATAACTACGCGTAAATATACGTAACAAGATATTACACCATAAATCCCTATTATGTACTTCGCGAATTAATCTTTCGTTCGTCAGCGTGCCAGAAGATGTCACTCGCTGTTAGATCTAGGATTTCATTGCTATTATTATTACATTTACAATCATAATTTCTGAAATAAAACTTAATTTAAATGAAAACTATACGTTCACTTTTATTACACACATATATTTCTTAAGTATTTATTGTTTCACTTATTGGCGTACTTACCTTTCATCTCTTGTGAATTAATATCGTATTTTGCAGTGGATATACAAGTAATAATTGTTTTATGGAAGATATGTTTTTTCTATCTCCATTCCTTGTTTTTATGTGTGTGTGGACGTATGGAAATAGTTCATAATCTCTGTATTCTTGCTCCTGTGTAATAATTGAATGTGAGGGTGACGAAACAAGCAAGTTTGAAATAGATACAGTTTCCCTGTTCCATGATAATTTTACATTAAGGCTGACATGTGTATGTTAGCCTTTAACAGTGGCGTAGCAACATATCGCGAGGACCTGGGCGAGTTTAGAATGAGAGGTCCCCATCAACTCTTTAAATTTGAAATCTCAATGTGAATCGATAGAAAATCTTCAAGGATACGTAGCAAATGATCATATTTAAATATTCATAATAATAATAATAATAAATTACTGACAAAAATTATATTTAATAATATGCGGAGAAATTTACACTTGGCAGAGCGGGGGGGGGGGGGAGAAAGGGGGCGCTAAACCATAATCGTGCCTAAGGCAACAAAATATCTAGCTATTAGCTCTTCGACACAATGGGTTTCAATATCTACAAATCTTACAACGATAGTGATTTGCTCCATACGTTGGAATCGTTGGTACAATACATTGATATACAGCTAATTTGACTGATTTAAAAAAAAAATATTGTGGAACGACTCAAGGGAGAAACTGTAAAAAGCTCAAATCTCTCTCCAGACATCAATATTCGGTCAAGCGACAAAACACTTCACACATTAACATTCCTGCAATAGCGGAAGCACATGACGTCAGGAGACACTGCGTTCTTCTGCGCTATCGGGTTCAAACCCGTCATCGGCTGTACGGAAGAGCTGAGCATGTAGCTAGGAAGTATTTGCCAGCAGCTTAAAAGAGGTATCGACTAGTATTCACTCTCTCAGTACATTGTTATCTCAGTTCTCAGAACAACCTCAGTGAGATACCAGCTACGAGGCGCAGACCTTCTGCACGTCGCTCAGGAAGCGCGGCTTGGGAACCCGACACGTTGCTTTCGCCAAAAGGCAACCGGTAAGTACCTATGCGAGTTGCCCCACTTCTGCACCCCGGCTCGTAAGTTACAGCCGTCGGGTCAGACCATCGTTCTGACGCCTTCCCGAAAGCATCCCTTCAGGCCCACCGTAAGCTTCGTCGCCTGCCACAGAGTTCGTAAGACTGTGGGCCGTCGAACTCAGTGAGACGTCTCCTGACGTCTACACACATCCGTTTGGCCGAGAGGTAAGATGTACGTCAACAACGCCGTCCCTTGATTCTTTCCACTCACTGTTAAGGGCTAGTTAGAGAGATCGTATGGGGAACGTAAAACGTAACCTTGCTCTACCATCTGGTCCCTAAACGTTCACTAGCACTATCCCCGTAGTTTATCAGTGAAACCAGTGACCGCAGTGTAGCCATTTTGTTGCACATTAACTGTACCAGTTAATTGTGATTTTCAGGACTTGTATGATAATTGTGAATCTCATTTTGTTGTATACGTCAGAAATGCTTTTGTAGTATTAAATACTGCATTAATTAATTAATTAATACCACAATGTTAATATTTGACGCAACGGTGTTACAAAAACGTCAAGTACGCGCTCGTTAGAAGCAGATGTCTGTCCCTAATGAACAATCAGATTCTTCCAAGAAATGTAAGTATTTACTTTGAATGGCTGGTTGTGGCTACACTGACAATTAATAATTATACAAATCGAACCTCTATCTGTTCAACAGTGAAATTATCGAGTGCACTAAATTTGGCCTGAATCATACTACTCTACACTACATTACAGAAGTTCTTCGTAAGTTTCAGGTTTGAGATAGATAGCCTACTGTCGGGTTAAAAATTATAGATAATCGAGTTTGGACTCCAATTAAAAATTAACCAGGGGACCTACATAAAAAGGGAGTTACATAAAAATTTAGCTTATTCAATTCTGCGTTAATTTATGCTAGACATTTTTTTTCGAGTATGCCTTCTATTTTCACTTTTTTGTTTTGCAAAGTGTTTGAAATTCTGTAAATTAAAAACGGGTTGTCCAATCGTAATGAAATTTTAGTAGGGTCCAGGCAGAAAGGTTTTAAACACAATTATTAATTTTCAGGTTTTCAAAATCTCTAAAAAAAAAAAAAAAAAAAAAAAAAAAAAATCAATTTTGCGAAACAACTTTTTCTTGGTATTGGGTAGTCCTACAAATATAATATTGGTCTTGTTTTGAAGCTCTTTGCATCTGTTTTTAAAATGCATTATATCCTTGCCAATTCACATTGCGAAACCGATTTTATATATATTTTCATTGCAACGCAGCGATGTCCGTTGAACAGCGGAAACTGCTGGCAGTGCCCTCTCTCTGGAAGTGTTTCCGGCGGACGCTGCGACTCAATGGTTGAGGTGTTGCCAAGTTCCACGTACAATTGAATTGAGTAAGGTAAATTTTGATATAACTCGTTTTCATGTAGGTCTACTGGTTAATTTTTAATTGGAGTCCACAATCGAGTAGCCATAATTTTTAATCCGATAGAAGTTCTTCTGTCGTGACTGTTTCTGGAAGAGTAAGAAACAATCAACGGCGGCACAGGGTGCTGAAATTACTGGAAGCTAGTGTAGAGTTATCAAGGAGAATAAACTTTGCTAGATGATGTTGAGGTGATTTCAGATTTAAGTACATTCCTGAAACGTAGAACTTGATAAAGAAATTCGGAGAAAAAAATCATCTTCGTACTCGTTACAGAGGGCAATCGCTGCATCTGAAGCTGTAGGAAGGAAGGAAGAACTGCTAATATTATCTATGTCCAACTTGACTTGAAAACAACGCAAGCATGTAAATACCTCACACATAGGCGCCGACTTTGGGGGGCAAGGCACTTTCAGCCCCCCTTCAATTCACGACAGCTTTTATATATATTTACACATATAAAATATTGTTTATGTTCCACTCCCGAAAATTTACCTTGCCCCACCAAATTGTATGTTAAGTTGGTGCCTCTGGCCTCGCACCTTGCTCCGTGGCAGTTGGAGGTGTGCTATTGTTAATATATGAATATTGGGGAGTGCAAGGTCAAGAGAAAGAAGAAAAAGACAAAGCGCTTTTCATTCAAGAAAATAATAAATGGATAAATATGTCCAAGCAAGTTACGTTTCACGTGAGAAATACGACAATATTTTAAACTTTTTTTCCGGGCCCCTTAGGCTTAGGGCCCCGCCTGCCTGTATGTTACGCCTCTGATTTGACGTATTCATTTAAATTATATAACATTAAACTAGAATTAAAAGCCAGATAAAAACATAATGTTTTAATTTTATTGCGGGTGTAAAATTTTCCCTTGCAGGGATGAAAATTATACCAGGAGTCAATTATACCAGGCCGTGAGAGGTTCTCCTGAAGTTTGCGACTTGCAGCCCAAGCTGGCAACCACCTGGAAAGATGGCCTTTCGGGGTTTACCAGCGATAAGAAGAAATCATTTCTCGCCTCTGCTGAGAAATCAAAGTCGCAGAGAGGGGACTGTCATCCATGTAAAGTTCATATTTGAATTTTAACAGTTGGGTTAGAGACGGAAGGGTGAATTGCGCCAAGCAGCAATTTTCATAACTAACATATGGATGTGGAAATATCGTATCAATCCATATGATTATTCTTTCTTTTATTTAACTTTCTCTAGAAGCTTCAAATCACCAAGGGTCGTTCACTTGTTTACACCAGCTGTCTACTCCTCTGCATAGTCAAGTCTATGCAGACTTCCTGATGTATTGTGGTTACATAGTTTCATCAGGTAAACAGGTAGTTTACCTGTTTACAAGTATAGGAAGGTTAAAACTCACGAATCAGCAGGGAGGAAGTCTCGATTGACAGGGGTTCTAGAGGGGCAGGCTGGCTGGGAGAGGACTCACTTCTCGAATTGATTGGAAACAGAGAAGAGGTCTTTGGGAAGTTGGGAAGGAGAGTAGTCACCCTCACTGAGGTCGACTAGCTAAGAAGCCTGGAGATGGACGTTTTATCTTTACACTTCGCTACGGATTTGATCATCTACTGTAAGTCTAGACAGGTATTTATCCTAATCCTTACAATGTATGATTCAGGTTCGAAAGTTCTAAAATCCAACGAGTGACTATTTGAAATTTCTAGTTCTTTAGTAAGGTCAGCCGCGGCCCGTGCATAATTTTCCTGGGGGTTCACCAAAATTATGCAAAGTGGACTTATCTAAACCTTTTGAGACACTACACGCTTTGGTTCGTAGAGATAGTACTGGGAAAATTATCAAATTTTGGCCGGTAGATTACTGACAAAGTTAATTTGCTTTATGTTCAGATAACAGTGACAGCACCAAGGATGTGTGTGTGTAGGGGGCGATCATTTTAATTTAAGATTTTCGTATGGTATTGTATTTAGGGATATCTCAGAATTCAGAAAATATTCTCGCCTCAATTTTGCCTCTTCCACTCCTGCCAACTCTTTCCTTGGTCCCACCACTGTGAAATAGACTATATTATTGGAACTGGATCCTGAACCTACAGTTAAAAATACAAATATCTGCCTGCTAAAATGAGTATGTATCAGTAATCGAACCCAAGACGCCTTGATTAGAAGATAAGTCTTATTTAAATATTCGAAAGTATATCGCTAAATCAAAGCGATTCGATTCTATTCTATGCAATATGTTAACTTCTCATACAGCAACAACTACACCCCTTCCAATACACAATCCACCTCACTTCACTCAACGTATCACCACGACAAATATATTTCAATCACCAGCCAAGCACTTAAAAAAAAAAAACTAACAAGTATGGAGACAATGACACGTAACAAAGTCAAATGCGCGCGTCCCCTCGAACACCCTCTCGCGCTAGAGTATAACTGATCGCACGGAACCCAAACAACTTTTTGGTTGTCTTCTGACGTAAGTGCGAAATGCCTTAATTGTTAGGTTAGGCTTGAATAAACAGTAAATACTAAATTTTTGGTCAAGCACGGTAAGTCCCGAAAATTGCAGTGTATACACGCGTATTCTAAGACAACTAAACCTAAAAAGCCTAACATGTCAACGAAAGCATTTAGTCTGACGTAAGAAGACCAAAAGGTTGTTTAAGTCTTGTCCGATAAGCGACCCCTCGCCCTCGCGCTATTTTTGACTTTTCGGCTCCTTCCACCTGAAGTGTTTCCATCTTAAAGATGAAAACTCTGAATGTGTAGGCAAGTTGTTTTCTATCATATTTATCTTATTTGTCGCATCATCTTTACTTCTACCTTTCGTTTGGGGTCACCTCTGCATATATATTACACCCTCTTCAATAATCTAATAAGTCTTGTAAAATATAAATAATACAAATAGAATGCCAAATGAATTCAAATTGAAACACATAGGGCAACACTGGAAGAGAGAAGAGCGTGGTTCACTCCAGCTCGCTGGTGATCCTACGAACTGCGCATGTCCGTTTTGACGAGACGACCTTCCTGAAGTATCAGACTCCATGTATTTTCGCCATATGTAGGCGTCGAGCTTCTGCTAGCCGTCCTATGCTTTTAGCATGGTAGGGGTTGCCTTGCGGAGGTTCAGCGGAGACTTTGCACGAAACGGAACTAGAGGGGAGCTGAGTGGCTCTGGCCCGCGGTTTCTCCTTCTCAGCAAGAGAATTTGCCACTCTACGCTTATGAACATCTCAGTTATTGTTTATTTTACATATCACTGCACATTTGCGCTATACAGCCAACCGCGCCTGAGTAAGGTATTTTATTTCAGTTGTGCCTTTTGCTGCCAAGCATCCAACTTGTCGTGATGACAAGTGCTCTCATCATTAATGAGGATGAATAATGATTAGCTACATCACCTATTGGGAGTGGCAGGTTCGATCCTGTCATTCACTAGAATGATAGGATATTCTGATTAATTGGAACTTTTTAGCTGTTCGAAATGGAACACGCCAATGAAACAGTACTTGCTGATTATTTTAATAATATTGACCAGAGGAAACTAAAAGATTCGGTTTGATCTAGTCGTTGTCAACTAATATAAACCAAATTTTATATTTGTCAGCAAGCCTAGACTTAATCAAACTAATAGTCTCTGTGATTATGCCATAATTTATTTATTAATATTAAATTTCAAGGCTACATATTAATTAACGTGTAAAGTTTAGAAAAATAGAAAGGTATTTACAAGTACAATTATTGGAATCTGGGCATCGACTTTTTAAAAAAGAATTTATCGGGCCGAAAGCTCACGAAGGTTTGAGAACCACTGGTCTAAGAGGTTGCATGCACTACAACTAACAATATATACTCACTGCAGAGGCCCTTGTAGAGTATTCTGATTTCCCTCCTGTGCTGGCAGGCTTCTAGACGGAGCTTACACTCGTTGCTGTAGGATATCCCGTCCGAGCCGCAGACAGGGTCGAACTCTGCCGGACACGCCGGACACTCGCAGACGGACGCATTCCTCCTCTCCACACAAAGGGCGCCAAAGTCGCATTTATGCTTGCTGCAGGGCCCCATCGCACCTGTGGAAATTGTTTCATGAATATACATTAGTGGCGGCTTTAGTGAAAATAGAAAGAAAATGCAGTATTGTCAACTCATTGCATACAGGTCCAAAATGGGATAGATTTTCGGGATATTTGCAATCAATTGTATTGCAATTAGAACTATTGCTTGGAGAACGCTAAAAAAAGGGACGATTGTAATTTTGGAATGTGAGAAAAATATAACAGTAATAAGAGAAATAACACTTGACGATCGTTAAAAGAAGACCCATTGTTATATTATACAACAAGGCGACACATCACATTCTGCTAGGAACACTTGACATATTCAAGAATCAACTAACTTTTGAATTACATTTTTAATACAATTTTAATTTAACCCTCCGTAACCCGCACTGGGTGTCGCCTTTCTTAAAATTTTGAATTATTTTCCTTACCAGCGCAATAGTGGTTGGGAAAGCACTAGGTAACTTATCTGCACTATTCCCATGAAAACTTAGAAGCGTTCGCGCCTTTATTCTGGTGTTCTTTCAGTTGCTTACAGCCTCTGAAGTGACCGGTCCCCCTTTGGCGGCATTAAATCATGGCACGCCAGTCATGAATTTGGCAAATATAAAAAGAATAGAACAACGTTCTCAAGTTCGATATGCAAATTATATTTGTATGCAGAATCCATTGCGGTACCCATACGAAATGTCAGAGTTGTCAAAATAACGGTATTCAAAAGTGACAACATTCGGTTCCATTGTTTTGAGTCAGTACGGCTTTTTTTTACGTATATCTCGTAAACGCAGGAGAAACATATTGAGATTTGTACATTTTAAAAGTATTTTGTAAGTTTCCTCGAGTTGTATTTAAAACATTTGATTGTTCTGCGAGTCAGTAAGATCTTGTCTGAAAATTTCCTAACAAATAATTCCTTTCTCAGCCCATATAAGTTTTACGATTTCAATTCGTTTTGAAAATACGTTGAAAATTTTTGAAAAATACATTGCAAATTTTGTGAATGGTGAGTTCAGTTTTTATTTCCTTCGTTAAATGGTAAAATATTAATTATTTTTAGAATACTAATTTCGTGCATTTGCTTCAAGAGTGTAATTCTGAGACACTTTTCTCATTTTGTAAAGTTTTTTTTTAACATAGCAAATAGCTAATAAAAATGTCCGAATTGGACATGTTTGGCTTTATATATATATATAGCCTCATTTCCAGTAAGTGTTAGTGTAATTAAATATCGATTTGCATTAAAAATTTAGGTAAAAAACATTGGTTGTGATTGGGCGGCACTGAGTGCCACCCGCGGGACATTTGTGCTAATACAAGGACGCGGATGACTGAGGGTTAAATTTCCTATTTTACTGTTGGCTTACTTTTACAACATAGACAATGATTAATAGAGTTTCGATATGACTTTTTTGTTGAACGTTGCAGGAGATTCAATTAAAATTATGGTTGTTCTGAGCAGGCGCAGTCCACGGTGCACGTCACTGCGCATCCCTACATGACGTCACGAGTTAGTCTCCTCCTACTAACCACTTCTGCGCAGTGCGTCTTAAGCATTGTACTTCTACTAATTATTCCCACAAATAAGTAGAGACATTACTCAAATAAACCAACTACTACAATTCAGTTTCTGCCAACGAGATGTTACGTACTGCTACCGTTAAAACTTACCACATGATCCAGAATAAACAACTTCAATTCTCTTTCTCTGCTCGCAGGATGCCCGCCGAACTTCACACAAGGAGTCGTAGGTGACTCCGTCCCCTCCACAAATAGGCCTCATGATCTCCTCACACTCTGGGGGACAGACGCAACGTGCTATTCCGTATCTGTCTATTGCACACTCCTGCCCTTCTGAGCATCTTACGCTTTCACAGGGATTCACTCCTGCAAACAAACAGTAAGGTCATGACGTACCAAAACAAACTCTGAAAGAGAAAGTACTTGTTTTCAAAATGTAGACGTTTGCTTGTACAGTAACGAACAAAAGTGAGTGATGTTGAAAATTAGTTTTTCTAAATATCGTCTCTAAATACTTGGTAACAAGGCATTTTCCTTTCTCACTTAGACTCGTACCAGTGTTCAGCCTCAACGTTGGAAATTCAAGAAAATTACATTGGAAACAACAAATTTTCAACTTTCCCCCTCTTTCTATTTTTTTTCGTTAACTGCATTAATAATGGAGTTGTCCTGTCCTTTTGAATCATCCTGTACTATAGACATACATAGTAGAGGTTAGTACTTGATGCAAATTGAATGCCAGCCACCTAGATATCTAAATAGTGCCATTTTGTGGTTGACATTTTAAACAATTAACTATCATATATAACGAGAACAAAGTGACTGGTATCTGGATACGTGCAATGAATGCTACAAAAAATACCTGGATAATTATAATATACCTTTTCCTACTCTCACAAAAATAGGCAATAGTTAGGCTGGAGAGTTAAAATGAATTATCCGATCTCGAACTACGCACTGGTAATGATCAGGCTGGAAAGTTCATACGAACTAACCATCATATGATCTACAAAAAGTACATTTTTTAGAAGCTCTATTTTCTTATAAAATGTAGAATTTCTTTTTAAGAAGTTTAATATCCAGGTTGCTTTTGCACAGTAGTAGATGCAATTATCACAAGTTTTATTTTTCATCATAAATTGTACAGATAATTTGAAAATTCAGATTGACCAGTAGGGAGGCAGAAGTCTTTTCAGGAATTGAAAGAAAACATTTGGGGATATTAATGGAAACTAGAGGCACCTGTCGGACACTATTGGATTCAAAATTTTAACTTTTTTCCCATTCAATCTTAATTCACCGGACATTTCTTCCTCTTTCGGTTAATAGGAATGAATGATGATGCGGTTACCTTGAGTGGAACTCGAACCTAGAAGCACAAGAGGCACGTAGATCCGTTAAAAGTAGCAGAAAAGTGAAAGTAAAACAGATTGAAGGAAGGGCCATTGTGAAAAGATGCACGTAATGAATGTAACGTGTAAAAAGTTCATAGAGGTGAAATCCACGGAACAACAAAAACTGCAAAATATTCAAAGACAAGTGCAGACTAACGAATGCGGACAGCCCCATACACCTCCTCACTAACGATGTTTGTAGCGAGAGCACGAGGGCCCTTAAAAGGTTTTTCGTGCTTCGTCCGTGGTTCTGCTCGGTAAATACACCCTCCAGAGGCCAGCCTTTGACGATTAGCCCCCTTTAATTACCCCCTGGGGGGCAATTCCCAAGCAGCACTTGTACGCAGCGTCCACCTTTGATCCGTACCTTTGTATACAACCGCGGGGCCATGCTGGTACGTATCAGTCGCGTGGTTTCAAAGCGCGGACCTACAAGGCGTGTTAAATTTGAGTTAATGTCCAGACAACGCTCACTGAGTTCTCTCTATTAACATTTTGTGAGTGGATTCTTAAAACTGTCAATTTATATAAATTATTTATATTTTTATGATTAGCCTGTGACTTTCATACAGGGTGAGCCGAAAGTCACGGTCGGAAATTGATATAATACAGTGGCGGAGATTGGGTGTCAAAACTGGGGGACAAGGAAAGTTTACTTTGTCTTGGTAAAAAGTGGCGAAAAGTGGGGGAGAAACTGTCGCTCTTGTCCACCTATTGCCGCCACTGATATAATATTATTATTGTCAAAGAAAATGTGGCAATCAATGCCGAAACTGTATTGAACTGAACAAGATACACTTAAGAGTAAACTGCAGCAAACGCCGACCTCCCTGGTTAGCATGAAGCGGCGGCGCTAGGATTAATCCTCTAGGGGGTGCGGAATGAAATTTTGCGGGTGCGATGTTGAAAATAAAGAAAACATGAAACATGCATTATGCTTTAGCCACTACATCAAGCATCAATCGACTTTCAGTAAGCTTCTATGAAAACTTACCAATGAAACTGAAAACGGATTCATTTATTACCCATTCAACTGTTACAAAAGTTTGGAACTTGCTTCATTTTTGCTTGCTTTGACCAGAACAACCACATGAATTGTAATTTAAAATGAACAAGGTCTCTTTAGGCAGGAGAATGACATATATTGTGTCTTACAAGAGAATAATAAATACTTAACAATGACAATAGCGAAAGGAAGACCAAATCCAATAATAATTGTAGACTGCCTCCAGTAAGGAAAGCTGGTTTTCTTTCAGATTAGAATCAGTGGCTTTTCTGTTGTATAAAATATCAGCGGACTCACTCCAACACTAAACATTCTTATTTCAATATGACGACATTGTTATAGGAAGTAATAACGTAATATGACAACGCAAGAGCTAATAATGTCTTGGGTTCGAAGTAGGTTTTGAAAAATTGGTGGTGAAGGAACCGCGGAAGAAAATTAATAGCTGCGCTAGCACCCCTGGGGTCGCGAATTCGAATATCGGCCTGGCCATGGATGTTCTTTCATCAATTTCATCATATCATCACTCATCCTCATTAGCTAACAGTGGCAGAAAAGCAAAGTAAAATAAATCAAATCAATCAATCTATCTATCTATCTATCACAATGATTTACCCACACACCCCAAGACCCCTTAAAATTTTACAGAAAGGCCCAAATTATGGTGGTTTGGCTCTAAACTTACAGTACAGCTGCTAAAGACGAACTTAGACCACCAGCTAAAAAATTATGGAATGATTGTTTATGAAGGGTGAATCAGTATTGGTGCGGATGAAAATTCACCCTATTTTCAGGGATACTTGGGTGAATTGGAGGTAGAATGCTTGACCGCCACTCTACCTCTTGTTATTTTGCACCCTTCTTAACCCTAGCGTACCCGTGCCGTACGAGAAATAAACTTACCTGAACGGGGGCTCTCAACCCCACACTTTTTTAAACACTGAAATTCAATACAGCATTTTGTAACTGAATCACTGCCTCCTTCGTTGTTCACATAAGTGCAGTTAGTCATTAATTATAATGATTGCAAAAATTACCATCAGTAATAAAAAAAATAACCAATTATTGCATGAGTATCACACATATTTTGTCACTAAAACTCACAAAACCATATTAATTTTTCATCAATGCCTTTTTCTTTACATTAGGTGCAGTTATATGTTAATTATAATAATTACAAAAGTTACAATAATTACTAACTACTGTCACTAACATGAGTGTCTTGAATAACACGCATCCAAAAAAAGGGAAGGGTGCCTCATATTCCCATCAAGTGAATGCTGCTTCATATTTGAATTACATTTATGCATTATTAAAGTTACGTGAGTTTCTCCAGATTCAAAAACAGAAAATCAAATAGATCATATCATAATAAGTAGAAGATGGCAAGGAAGTCCACAAGACGTAGGAAATAAGCGGAGCGCAGATATTTACAGTGACCATCACATGGTAATAGGACAAGTAAAACTCAAAATAAGAGCAGCATGTAATAAAATTCAGCAAGAAACATGGACACATGATATACAGAGTGTCTCATCTAACATTGCGACCTGAAATATTTCGTGTACAACAACAAATATTGAAAAAATGCTTTCGCAGATATATACGTATGAGAGGGGCTCATGAAATTAGTGGACGCAATACGTTCAACTACGTAAGGAAATACGATTTTCAACACAAACTTAGTTCTTTGTAATGGAAACACCATTTTATTTTCCGCTCATTTGAAAGTACGGAAAAAATATTAAGAATGGCGTTTGTTACATTGAAATACGTGAAGTAGTTCTCAAGTAATTGTAACCTGAAGTTGATGCTTGAAAGAAACATTCTCACAAGTTGATTCGTGTATCGTAACATACATACCCCCCTTTTGACTCCATTCGTGTATCGTAACAAACATGTTACTCTTCTGCATACTATGCATTGTGCTTAGGACAGTTGTTACGTTCCAACAACTGCGGGTTACAATAAAATGTGTAGTTTGTACATAAGTAAGCTTTGATAAATTATCTACAAGGATCTGATACATCTTTCTGAGTTAACAAATAACTGTTAATTAAAAAATATAAATTTTAAATATTCCGCCATCAGTTACATATATAAATGTTAGTACATTAACATCTTGCTAATTTCTAATTGGCGTTCATTTATTTACGTCATAATTTTTAGTACATTGGAACAATCAACTCTTCTCGTTTGGTCATGACAAATCTTTAAGTTTTCAACTTTGAAACTTTGCAGCTTATAGATTTTTTCCTTCAAATTGATTTATCAAATTTATCAAATAAAGCAAGAGCGTAACAAAGTGCACAAATTAACAAGATGTTTGTGATAGTGTACGTACGTCAGAACTGTGGCTGAGAAAATAGTATTTTCAGACTCTGAACAGGCCGAGATGATACTTATCTATGGCGAGTGTAGGAAAAATGCAGCACATGCGTGCACGCTGTATGCGCGAAGGCATTTGCGCTTGGTTCTGCCGACAGGCATAGTGAAGGATGCGCCTTCACGCTCAACTTCAGGTTACAATTACTTGAGAACTACTTGACGTATTACAATGTAACAATTCTTAATGAATTTTTCCGTACTTTCAAATGAGCTGAAGATAAAATGGGGTTTCCATTAAAGAAAACCTAAGTTTGTGATGAAAATCGTACTTCCTTACGTAGTTGAACGTATTGTGTCCACTAATTTCATGAGCCCCTCTCATACATATATATCTGCGAAAACAGTTTTTCAATATTTGTTGTTGTTCACGAAATATTTCAGGTCGCAATGTTAGATGAGACACCATGTATATAAGGGGGTGCCTGATATTCCCACCAAGTGAATATTGCCTCCTATTTGAATTAATTTATGTTTTATGCACAAAAGTAATACAGAAACATTGGGAACGTCCTAGGGAACAGCTTAATTTATTGTTAATTTTTAATAAAATTCTTCACGGTTGAAAAAGCTGAAATCTAGAGATGTTGGGCCTAACAGCTAGGGTTAAGATACGTCCTCCTTGACTCACCAGAGCTGCACTTCCCGCGGTATATGATCCGGAGCGTCTTCCGGAGTCGACACGCCTCCTGCCGGAGCGAGCACTCGTTGCTGTACGTCTTCCCGTCGGAGCCGCACACGGGGTGGAACTCCAGGGAGCAGGAGTCCCCACAGCGACACACGGGGTTCCTCTCAGAGTCCAGTTGGCACACTTCCGGCGGTGGGCACTGCACCGTCTCGCAGGGATCTGGAAAAAGACCATTTCTCAAGTTTAATAAATTTTCATAGTTAATTGTTTGTTGCTAAAGTTGTTTTTTAGAAAACCGAAAAACTGTTTGTGGTGAAAGTGAAATTTCATGAAACCGCTTTAAGTTTTTGAAACCGTTTTTCTCTTTTTAAAACGGTTTTTGGGCTTTTGAAACAGTTCCTCAGGTTTTAAAACCGTTCTTCAGATCTTGAAACAGTTTTTGAGCCCTTTCTGGCTTTTTAAAATATTTTTTAGTTTTTGAAACAGTTTTTAGTTTTTCGATTTTTGAAACAGGTTTTCAGTTTTCGTGAAAAACTGTATCAATAATTTCAATAACACTACAAACATTAAGTAGCAGAAGGAGGCAAAGAGAAGAAGGGGTAAAAACTAATAGAGATAACTGCAAAATCACTGGGTTGATGGGATTAATGGGATTGTGACAACCCAGAAGTGTCCGTGACTGTACGTGCAAATTTAGATAGCAGTGTTTTACTGTCAGTCTATGTTTGATGTCACCGAGAGGTGATAACATTTTTACGCCAATTAATTAATGTAATTTTAATGACTCAGAGGTGTAATGGTTGACTTTCCTGTAAACACACAAATGCAACCTCTCTTCCGTGCAGTACACCCTGGACTCTATTTCTTTCATTCATCTTTCTTTCTTTATCCGTTTTCTGTTACTTTTCCTCTATTTTTATTTCTTCCTATACTCCTATGTTTTCTATATCTTTTGTTTCTTCATTTTCTGTTTCCTTCCTACATACCTCTGTTTTCTAAATCTTTTATTTGTTTCTTTCTCTCTCTCGCTTACGTTTTTTCTTTCTCTCTCTCTTTGCCGATATCTCTTTCTTTCTTCTTTCTCTCTTTCAGCTTTATTATCTTTTTTCTGTCTTTTCAACCTGTCTTTGTATGTTTCATTCTGCTTTAAATAATGCTGAAAATTTATCGTGTAGTCTATTTGAGGGGGCAACACACTAGGTGGCAGCACTCTCGTCCGATGACTACGAGCAATAACTTTATCGAAAGCTTTTGTCAGCTCGGCCAAGAGTGGGGAGAAGCTTTTGTACGAAAGTTACACTCATAAAAAGAAGAAAGTCACTGTACTTGAAGCTCTAAGATATGCTCTTGGCCGAAATTCCGTTTTCTTGAGGACCAGACTTAGCTGAAAAGACAAACTTCCATAAACTGCTTTAACGATCGAGGAGACCTCTTATTCTCAAGACATATTTTCCCTCCGGGGGTTGACGCAAGGATAATAAAACGGAGTGCTCTCTCTTCACGAATTTCAGCACAATGACGAATTGTATTATCTGTGACGTAGCATTTCGTCGAGCATGTTTGATGGAATGTCCACGCTTCATGGGATGCAAGACTTTTGTGCGATAATCATCTCTCAGGCTGATGTACATAAAGCTACTGGCGTAAAAAATAAATATCAGGACTTTATTCATTATGTCGATACAGAATCTATTGATATATCAGTTTCTGAATCATAGAGCGTATCATTATTGCGCGCAATCGCTTCATTCGGTGCGAATTTCAACATTCAGTTTCCACAGGATGTTCCTCTTACGCTTTAACCGTTCATCTGTTTCACGAAGCTGTAATTCTTTGCTTTGGGCGACCTCTTCCGCCGACAAGGTTAATTAAATGTACACATTGCACTGTTTATTCTCTACCTTACGCGTCGGTTTGCAAACAAGGGTTTCCCCCAACCATCACCTGGCAGTGTTTAAAGAGCCTCTCGGGGTAATTGTATTGAAGTACCTTTTTGAGCTCCGTTCATTATTTTAGTTCGGTTTGTGTATTAATTTATGTAATCGTAGCTCTGGCGAAAGCTGTGAATCATCGCATTTACCCGATTTCAATTAGTGTTGTTTTTAGTGTATTTATAATTGTATATTTTTTCAAAACGCTACTTAGAATACATACCTGGAGATAATGGAACGAATTTACGAGCCGCACTGGTCTAGTCAATAGGGCGTTTGACTTCCACGCGGGAGATCCATGTTCGATTCCGGTGTGGGTGATTTAACGTCGGAATATTTTCGGCCTTGTCCCCGCATAAAGCGGCTCTGGGGCTTACTCAGCCTCAAATCAATGCGTACCTCGGGGCAACCCTGGAGGGTTAAGGTGGCGGGAGCATGGTGCTAATCACATCACCTCCAAAATGGCCGAGATCGAGATTATGTGGAGCCCTACCCCCCACATCACTTAATGTGCCTTTATGGCATGGTGCTATATGCACTTTACCTTAACTTAATGGAACGAATTGATTGCACGGTTAGGCCTCCCCGATGGAGCAGTGGTAGCGTCGCCACCTTGTAATTAAGGGATCCCGGGTTCGATACCCGGTGGAGGCACAAGTGGTTCGGATCCCACTTTAAACTGTAGGTCCAGTCTCGATTAGCCTTACTGTGCATAAAGTGGACTTAAAACACCAACTCAACTCATTGCACGGTTACACGGTAAGAAATTAACGCAAACCTTGACAATACTCTACCGTTATCTTTAACAGCCTGACTGCTAATTAACTATAAAAATGGGACACGACCGTTTTTTCTACATTTCAACTTGATTTTTGATTGATTGATTGAGTTGGTGTTTCAAGTTCACTTTATGTACAGAAAGGCTAATCGGGACTGGACCTACAGTTTAAAGTGGGATCTGGACCACTGTTTCATGTGCCTCCACCGGGTATCGAACCCAGGACCCCTTGATTACAAGGCGACGACGAGTAGATACGGATTATAAAGTACAATTACGTGCATCACAAATGTGTTTTTTTTTTAAAAAATTGAACCAACACATTTGGTTTGCTTTCTTTTATTTCGCTATCTGGCCAATCGCGGAGATGAGGATGAATGGTGATTAGATGATACTGAAGGACAATTTACAAACGCACATTGACAGCACACAAGTCTCACTGGCTGAGAGTCCAGACGCCTGAGCCTCGCTAGTCTGCAAAATGCAGTCCAAAGTGTACTATGTGTAAGGGAAGTTTGGATTTGCGTCTCTTCAAAAAGGGCCACCACTTACACCCCAGTTACCTAAAGCCGGCCTCCGTGACGGAGTGGTTAGGACAGCCCGCTACGACGCCAGGTGTTCAGGGTTCGAATCCCGCCTATGTTCTTGGTGAGTGTCCCTTCATCAATTTCATCATGTCATCACTCATCTGGGCGATTAGCCAAAAGTGGCAGAAAAACGAAGTAAAATAAATCAACTCAATGTAACCCAGCTTCCTGACGGATAAAGACATAGTTGGGCATTGGAATGAATATTCATGAGACCATCAGCACCTTCCCCATGAACACTAATAATTTAATAATCAATAATTCAAGAACATTAAGAAATTGCAGTAACAGAAAAAATGATACTATTTGTGTATTTTATGCATCAATTGCTTTCTCCACTGAGGTAGTGGGCATGGCGTGGTAGAAACACTCGAGGGACCCGGGTTAAGCTCGGGGAGCTTGGTACTGATCGCATCCCCTCGAGAATGTGTGGCGTCCTGTCTTCACGCCACGGTGTAATGTACATGAAAGAGCTTTTAAACTGCGTCACTCTTTCATCTCATTAGTTGTAACTGAAGCCCCCACCCCCCGATAGCGTATTGGCTATGTACTTTAGCCTTGTAATAAAAGGATCATGATTTAGACTTCACTGTCTTACCGTAGATTCAGTCAGAATTATCCTATCTGAACAAACATACAACGTACAATAAAATTCCTTAACTGAAACAGAATTAGTTTTTAACTAAATAACTGGAACCGACTAATTTTAACTAAGTAACATTAACAGATAAACAGTATCTGTTAATCAAAAAACTTTAACAGGGTTACTTTTCAGTAATTAACAGTAACTCTGGTCCGTTTTAAACCACATAAATGCTAACTAAGTAAGTGTAACAAAGTGCAATTAAAATTGAGTAATATTTTCAGCTAAGTTACTTTAACACAGTTACTTTCAACTAAGTAACAGTAACGGAATTACTTTTGAAGATAAGTAGCTGTAACTGAATTACTTTTTGAACTAAGTAACTGTAACAGAGTTACTTTTAAAGAAAGTAAATGTAGCTGAGTTACATTTGGAACTAGATAACTCTAAGTTTAACTAAGTAACTATCAACAGAGTTACTTTGAACTAGTTTTCTTTTAAACTGTTACATTAACTGATATCCCTTTTAAGATAAATGACTGTATGCGAGTTACTATTTCAACTAAGTAATTATAATTAATTACTTTCAACTAAGTAACTTGTACGATATTACTTCTAACTAAGTAACCTTGGCAGAATTGCTTGAAACTAAGTAACAATAACCGAGCTACCTTTTCAGTAAAGTAACTGTAACCGAGTTACCTTTTCAGTTAATAACTGTAACCGAGTTAGGAGTTACTTTTAAACTAAGTAACTGTAACCGAGTTACCTTTTTGGTTATGTAACTGTAACGGAGTTACTATTTCGGTTATGTAACTGTAACGGAGTTACTATTTCGGTTAAGTAACTGCAACCGAGTTACCTTCTCAGCTAAGGAACTGTAACGGAGTTACCTCTTCGGTTATGTAACTGTAACGGACTTACCCTTCCGGATAAGTAACTGCAACCGAGTTACCTTTTCAGCTAAGTAACTGTAACAGAGTTACTTTTTCAGCTAAGTAACTGTAACAGAATTACTTTTTCAGCTAAGGAACTGTAACGGAGTTATCTTTTCGGTTAAGTAACTGTAACTGAGGTACTTTTTCAGCTAAGGAACTGTAACGGAGTTATATTTTCGGTTATGTAACTGTAACGGAGTTACCCTTTCGGTTAAGTAATTGCAACCGAGTTACCTTTTCAGCTAAGGAACTGTAACCGAGTTATCTTTTCGGTTATATAACTGTAACCGAGTTACCCTCTCGGTTTAATAAATTCAACCGAGTTACCTTTTCAGCTAAGGAACTGTAACCGAGTTATCTTTTCGGTTATGTAACTGTAACGGAGTTACCCTTTCGGTTAAGTAATTGCAACCGAGTTACCTTTTCAGCTAAGTAACTGTAACAGAGTTACCTTTTCAGCTAAGTAACTGTAACTGAGGTACTTTTTCAGCTAAGGAACTGTAACCGAGTTATCTTTTCAGTTATGTAACTGTAACGGAGTTACCCTTTCGGTTAAGTAACTGTAACTGAGGTACTTTTTCAGCTAAGGAACTGTAACGGAGTTATCTTTTCGGTTATGTAACTGTAACGGAGTTACCCTTTCGGTTAAGTAATTGCAACCGAGTTACCTTTTCAGCTAAGGAACTGTAACCGAGTTATCTTTTCGGTTATATAACTGTAACCGAGTTACCCTCTCGGTTTAATAAATTCAACCGAGTTACCTTTTCAGCTAAGGAACTGTAACCGAGTTATCTTTTCGGTTATATAACTGTAACCGAGTTACCCTCTCGGTTAAGTAACTGCAAACGAGTTACCTTTTCAGCTAAGGAACTGTAACCGAGTTAAGCAAAGTAAAGAGTAAGCAGCTGTAACAGAGTAGTTTCTAAGAGCTTACAGTTAGGAAAATATGGCCTTGTAGTTAGAAACGGTAATTCGATTTCCCTAGCTTATCTCTGAAACAATCTCCGGTCTCTAGCGTTCGATTCCAACGCCCTGCTAGTCACGATCGGAGACCGCCGTAAATTGGCATTATGCTCAACCACTGGAAGTTAGGAAATTGGTCCGCTGGTCAGGCTGCCTCCCCCCGCTCGAGACTCGAGTTTCAACTCCGGTTTCTCTTGTGTGGAGGGTGTTTGTGGGATTCGAGCCCGGCTTTCTCCGGGGGAGACTTGTTGTGGCTGGTCCGCGGTTTTCCCAGCTCTGCTAGTACGCTCGAAGCAGAGGGATTTCGAATCAATTCACGCCATGCTGACAATCGCAGACCTTATACTAACAAGATGCAGGCATGAGAAAATATTTCCCAAGCGATATTTTGGTTTGATTTTGATGTCAACAAATTAGAAGTTATACAGAGTGACCATAAAGTATTTCCCTGATAAAGTAAATTGAAATTGTGTAAAGTATTAAAAGTCCAATAAAAATTGTAGGGCAGACTGTATACAGCTCAAATTCACACGAGGTATTAACTGTTAACACTAATTAAGTTAGCTTCAAAACGCCATTTGTGTTATTTTAAAGATGGTGCCTCCTATACACACTTGCACCAGTGAAAAGGAGTGGTTTCTTGCCCTTAGTCAGCCTGAAACATGCAGAAATTTCTCGGCAAATGGAAATTCAATATTTTTGTGCATGCTTACCACACCAGCAAGTTTACTAATGGAGGAGAAAGTTCGACAATGGCCTCAGTTCGCAGATGGGTGGAAAGGCCTTCGCAGTGCCTCATAAGTGACTGCACAGGGACCCTAAAGACTTATTCTTCTTAAGGTAAACAGGCACTAACTCCAAGTTGAAGATATATGTAGATCAGATATAGGTAAAAAAATTCTGTGGTAAAATGCAGCAAACTTGTGCAACCCTACAAACAGAAATCTACTAGATAGGAAACAGAAACAAATTGTTTCATTTGACTCTAACATGTATAAAACCTATACTCCGTCCAGGGAATCTCTGGACCAAGCCCTCTGCGCAAGCTGTGACTCGAGAGGGCTCGACCAACGAACGCGGAAGTGAATACATGGAGGGTAAAACGCGGCTGCAGCTACCAGCCGTTCACAGCAGCGCTCACGGCTTTGTTCCTCCCACTCGCTTTCTCCCCTTATCTACCGTTAAGCGCGGCCTTGATCCACAGATTTCCGAGGCAGAGTGAAGGGGCACGCGAGAATACGTAACGTAATGATGATAGTTTTTATTCCTGTACAGTGCTGCCATCTCTGAACCGTGTTTGTGGCGTATGTGCAAGAGAAAACGCAGTTTGTGTAGTGCTGTCGTTTCACGAAATCCAGTCGTCAGTTATTGTTCAGTAATTTTTCAGACAGGGTATGGACGAAAGTCGTCCGTTGATAAGAACATGAACGATAGGTACGCAAAGTTTATAGAGATTGGAATTATCACCGATCGGCAAAGGCCCCTCACCTACACCCAGCCAACCACTTCTTTTAGAACTCGTAACCATGGCTCGAAATGGACCGTAACGGCGTTCCGGTCCGTAAATATCTGAAACCGTCCGGTTCCGTTTCGTCAGAAATGACAACAGACCGTTACAGTTCGTTTAATTTCTCAGATATTTCACTACATGTTCCATTTCAGTCCAGTATGAACTAAATGGTTAAGACTCTTTGCTCGTATGATAACTTTGATTCAAACTTCTCTTTTGTGGGTTGTTGCCGCGAGGGGACTTAGTAAAGTATGATGGCTCCTATGCTACCATATTCTTTGTTAATTATTATTTGTCGTGTCCTGTTAGTTTGATTGTTCTGACGCCTCCCCGATGGCGTAGCGGTAACTTCGTCGCCTTGTAATCAAGGCATCTCGGGTTCGATACCCGGTGGAGGCACATAGTGGTTCGGATCTCACTTTAAACTGTAGGCCCAGTCCCGATTAGCCTATATGTGAATAAAGTAGTCTTTAAACAAAAAAACTCGATTGTTCTGAAAGAAGTGCCCTACTGCACAAAACCATTACGCAAATTCTTTTTTTTATTATCTTGTTTTTCACAGTTTCGTATTTTATATTTTCAAACTAGCTGATTAGCCGGCGCTGCCCGGGCATTTATTTATCCCAATCTTCTATTAGCCAGGAAAATAATGAATTATAACTATAGTGTAAAATGTAACTAATTTTATTTCATCGTGAATGTCACCAATTAGCTTAGCGACTCTGAAAACTATAGATTCGACACTAATCTTGGTAATTTGTGGCATTTTACTTTTCACCCCCTCTCACCCACCATGCCGATAGGTGATGAACTTGAATTTGACCCGCATTGGGAGTGTCACGTAAACTATGGATTCCATTCGCAACACAGCCTGATGTTAGACAACCCGAGAAACACTATCGCTGTGCGGATTGCATAGAGTCACGGATGTCTTTTTGTGCGGAATTTAATATCTGTGGTTCTCGATTATTTTTACATGTCAGCCCTTCCCACCCGACCCCTAGGGGTGCGAGGGGTGTCTTACCCTAAAAATATTCTTTTTCCAGATTGCAAGTGATACGTGTACCAAGTTTGGTTGAAATTGTTTCAGGCGTTCGAGAGTTATGCCGGAACAAACAAACACACCCTACACACATACATCCATTTTATATATATATATATATAGTAATTCGACCGTGCGGCATGCTCTTTATATTTCTGATGTAAATATTTGAACATTAACTATCATTAATTATAGTACAGAGCGTCATTTCATTAGTCGATAATCTCGTCGTTGTAGGAATGAGACAAAAAAGGGAACACCATGTTAAAGATCGATTGATTGATTTAGTTTATTTTACTTCGCGTTTTGTGCCTCTTGGCTAATTTGCGAAGATGGGGATGAGTGATGAAATGATGAAATGGATGAAAATGGACATTCACAAACAACCATACCCGACCGGGATTCGAACCCGGGACCCTTGGCGTCGCAGCGCGATGTGCTAACCACTCGGCCACAGGGTCGGGCACCATGTTAAAGAAAGTGAAACGTTCCGTTTCCTGAAAACCATTTCGAGTCCTGCTTCTAACTACAGTGTTGGTGCTGACCTCTTTCGGAAAACAGACGAATTATTACCACACGACGCATGAGAGAAAGACAAACATTTCTCTCAGCCTACAACTTTTTACGTCAATTTCGTCTGCGAATAACATATTATTGACCTTTTGTCACGATGTGGATAAAGGGATTCGAAAAAGGGTGAACGTAACCCCCGTTCATCCGGACTTTCACATCCGGGTTAGCCTGCATCCTGCTACATAATGTCCTCCTGAGCATTTGGAAACGAACATAAAAATAGCTTTCAATGGATGAGCATATGTCAAGGGCATCAGAAAAAAACACCCCAGATGGGAAAAGGCAGAAATTTTGAACTCGTGCATACTCGTGTACGAGGTCAAACTTGCCTCCGGGAATATGTGCGTTCTGTTATTAATTTCGCCGTTCAAACAGTTTTTGATTAAACTCTCTTTTGTTCTCCTTTTCTATTCCGTAGTCGCAGTTTTGTGTTAAAATGTGCGTTCGAACCTTAAAAGCAATTCTATGAAAAAACTGGAACAATGAATATACTGGCAGAGACATTTCTAAATATACTAAGTGAGAAATTTTGAGAATTGCTCATAACAGACTATGAATAATCACAAGCAAAGGATGAAGAGATAAAGGAAGGAAATAAGTAGAGAGAGAGAGAAATTAAGAGAAAATTATACGGAAATAGAGAAAGAGAGAAGGAACAGTTAGGCAGAGACATGGAGAAAAGAGAGAGAGAGAGAGAGAGAGAGAGAGAGAGAGAGAGAGATATGGGTAGAAAGAGGAGAGAAATGTAGATACATAAACAGAATAAGGAAGAGAGAGAGGTTTAGTAAGGAACAGAGGAAGAAAGAGGAAAAGAGCGAATGAAAGAAGCGTAGAAAGAGAAATAAAAAGAAATAAAGCTAGATTGAGGAAGATAAAGACTAGAAACGTGGAAAGAGAGATCACGAGAAATAAACACGTGGAAAGAGAGAATGAGAAACATGGAAATGTGGAAATAGATATTGTGAAAGATAGAACCGTGGAAAGAAATGGATTAATATAGAAACATGGAAAGAATAGGAGAAACACAGATGAAAAAATAAAGACGGATACAGAAAATTGCTATAAAATATGAGTTCATAATGATATACCAACAAATAATTGTACATTAATTTATGCTTCACAACAAAGCAAATAATCACCATCTTCTAAACCTAAATTATATTGCACGAGTCAAATGAAAACCTTAAATGTCCAATAAAAATTGTAGGGCAGACTGTGTACAGGTCAAATTTACATGAGGTATCAACTGTTATTTACAAGATGACCTCAAGGCTGCAACACTAAACAAGTGAGCTTCATAACTTGGTATTTTTGAGATGGCACACACACACTTCCACCAGTGAAGAGTAGTGGATTCTTGCCCTTAGTCAGTCTAAAACTTACAGAAATTTATCTGCAAATGATAAATTCAATATCTGTGTGCATGCTTACCACACCAGCAAGTTTACTATTGGAGGAGGAAGTTCGACAATGGCGTCATTTCGCAGGCAGATGGGTGGAAAGGCCTTCGCAGTGGCTCATAAGTGACTGCACGTGGACCCCTAAGACTTATTCTTCTTAAGGTATACAGGCACTAACTCAAAGTTGAAGATATATATGTAGATCAGCAATAGGTCTGTGGTAAAATGCAGCTAACTTGTGCAACCATACATACAGAAAACTACTATATAAGAAACAAAAACAAATGAAGGTTTCATTTGACTCCCCCTTAGTTCAAGTCATATCATGTAAGTTCGTACACACTTATTTATTACATACTAGCTGATTACTCGGCGTTGCCTGGGTATTTATTTATTTATTTATTTATTTATCCCAATCTTGTATTAACAAGAAAACAATAAATTCTAACTATAGTTTAAAATGTAACTAATTTTAAATGTGATCGTGAATGTCACCAATTAGCTTAGCGACTCTGAAAACTATGGATTCGACGCTAATTTAGGTCATTTGTGGCATTTATTTTTCACCCCCATGCAGATAAGTGATGAACTTGGAGTTCACACCCCGCATTGGGAGTGTCACGAAAACTATGGATTCCAGTCGCAACACAGCCTGAATGTTAGACAACTCGAGAAACACTATTGTTGTGCGGATTGCATAGAGTCACGGATGTCTGTTTGTGCGAAATTTAATATCTGTCGTTCTCGATTATTTTTACATGTCACCCCTTCCCACTCCACCCCTAAGGGTAAAATGGGTGTTTTACCCCCACAGTATTTCTTTCCAGATTGCAAGTGATACGTGTACCAAGTTTGGTTGAAATTGCTCCAGGCGTTCGAGAGTTATGCCGGAACAAACAAATACACACGCCCACCCACATACCCAGACACACACCCACACATACTTCCATTTATATATATATATATATTAGGAATAGGAATATGTGTAATTTATAATGTACAGCTTTCAGTCCCGTTTACATGCAATAATGCGTAATTGTACACATTTTTAAAAATGATTACGTACTGAAAACGTTTTTAATAGTTCGCAGATTTCCATCAACAGAATGGAACAAAATATAAGAAGCACGAATTAAAGGTACTTGCCTCAAATAATCAATCATTGCCATGTGTACGAGTAACTGACACCATAATGAAATAAACAATACAGTTTTGTTGAGAGAACGTACTCAAATATCTCGTTAGTGATAAATGAATGACGTGGGAGGAAAAATAATAAAATTGTACTTTAATGAATACAAAGCATACACTTAAAATCATGTTATCGGAAAGTTTAATCTCAAATCAGTGACGTGTGCTTCGTCACACGTTCGCCGAATAAAAGTGCAGAATTCAATAATGGCCATTGAATGTTGGTCTCGTGAGATAATGAAATAACGCGGTGGGTCAAGCAAGGAGGGAATCCAATCGGAATGTGTCAGCTTGATTTTTTTTGCATTTTCGAACGCACGATACAAGTCTAATCGGTAATTCACGTGCATTGGCAGGAATGGGGCCGGATTTATATAGCTAAAACTTTAGCAGGTTTGCGTGAAATATTCCCCTATTTTGAGTTGTTTGGTACTGGTTATGCGTCCATGTCTTTTCATTTTCAATTATATTTCGAATTCCTTTTTATTTTGTATTTTTCTCACGGAAGAGTACAGTGTCCCTTAAAGTTATGATTTATGTTGACAAATGGGAGAAATTCGGGGTGGATGTTTTCGAAGAAAAACACTCAAATGTTAACCTCCCTTCCACGCAGTACACCCTAGACTGCATTTGCAGACTAACGAGGCTCTGGTGTGTGGACTCACGGTAGTACCACCACAGACGTTTATCTGGGGTATCACCCTCTGTGGGCTTTCGTGTTGTGTCTTCTCTGTATGTTTGTGTGTGACTCTCCCTTCATCCAAACTAATCACCACTCATTCTTATTTTCTCGATTAGCCAAAATGGCAGAAAAGCGAAGTTAAATAAACAGTCAATCAATCAACTTATCTCTGAGGACTAATATATCCTTACCAATTAAAATATGAGGCTTAAAGGGACATTCGATACAAACAGGACAACACGAGTTTGCAGAGGATTTTCTTGAGCATATGTCCAGGCGCCAGAGCCTCGTTGGCTTGCAGTTAGCGGGTGTATTACAGGGAAGTGAAGTTGACCTTTCGGTGCCTTACCAGAGGATAAGACACCCAGCAATAAACGACCTCTGTCACTGAGGTGGTAAGGAGGATATGTCCATAACTCTTGTGATTGTCATTCTTTGTAACACTCACAATTTTATTGTAAGGATAAAACTCTTTGATAAGAAGAAGGGCATTTCATCATCACTATTATCGTTTTAAAATTTTGTTTTATTATGGAATATACAGGGTGGCGCAAAAGTCAGTTTACCCATACACAAATTCAAGTTTATACACAAAAGTCAAATATACATACAAAATACAAGCAGATACACAAAATTCCGGTGTCAGCGGTTTTGTTCAGTGTCCTCCATTGTTTGCAATACATTGTGTGCAACGATCAACAACAGACGATGCAATAAACTTGAATTGAATTGAATTGAGTTAAAATTTCTGGGTGCGTCGGCACTTAAGGCCATTTCGCACCCTTCTATGTATACGGGGAAATGTCCCCTTATCTAAAATTCTGACTTAATTTTAAAAAAGAGGTGTAGATAGCCCCTTGGGAAAAACTAAAAGTGCAAGGTTGTAAAAAGACCTGCACGAGACAAACACAACACATTAAAAAGTCAGAATAAACTAAAAACCTCCTTACAGACGGTGGAAGAGTCCAGCTCTTCGCAAAAAACTAAAAACATGTGATAAAATCCTGCTGTCATCACCCAAGAGGGATGACAAACAGCCGGAAAGGTTAAAAGTCTGCCGGAGGTAAGCGAGATCGACACATTCAACGAGAATGTGTCGGATGCTTAAAATAACATTACAAGTACGACACAACGGAGGGTCCAGCCCTTGCAGTAGGTGACCATGCGTGAGACGGCTGTGTCCTATACGCAGGCGGGTAAGAATAACGTCTTCTCGCCGAGAGGGACGAGACGAGGAACGCCAAACACCTATGGTGGGCTTAACAGCGTGAAGCTTGTTCCCCGTTTCCACATCCCACTCGGTCTGCCAAGTGTCAAGAAGGCGAGAACGGAACACATTCTGCAGGTCGCTAGCTGGCAAAAGGTGGACGAGAACGTCGCCATCTTCATCAGCAGACTTGGCGGCAGCATCAGCTGCTTCGTTCCCCTGGATGCCCACGTGGCTAGAGACCCAACAGAAGTGTACATCCGTGCTGGCAGATAAGGACACAAGCCGTCTGAATATGCGTTGCGCTACCGGATGCCGGGAATACGGCGAATCCAGAGACTGCAACACGCTGGTCGAATCACAGCACACAAGGACTTTCTTCAGCCCATTGACGTCTGCAAAGTCCAGTGCCTTTAGAATGGCGTACAACTCTGCCGTATAGATGGAACAGGCAGGATGAAGCGAGTAACTGGAACTTTGAGAGTCTAGGACGAAGGCGCAACCAACTGATTCGAATGTCTTGGACCCATCCGTGTAAAACACATTAAAATTGGGGTGCTTCGCACGAAGTTCTAAAAACCGTCGCTGGTATACAACCATTGGTGTCTCTGACTTTGGAAGAGCAGTCAGAGAAAAATCGATAGAAGGTGCAGGAAACTCCCAGGTAGGGAGAGGCGAAATGAGTGGAGAGACGCCAGGAAGACCACTGTCAACACCAAGTGCTGACAGGATCTCGTCTGCACGAACACCAAATGGTCTAGTGACACTAGGGTGGAGCCGATACCTTGCCAGCCTACCCTCGTCTGAGATGGTGTGGAATGAAGGATGTGAAGGCATCGAGCGAAGATGGAGGAAGTAGTTAACTACCAGCCGCTGTCTTCGCAGAGACAGCGACGGCTCAGATGCCTCTACGTACAAACTGGCGACTGGACTGGTCCGAAAGGCACCAGAGCACACACATATACCAGCATGGTGGACGGTGTCTAGGATGCGAAGTCTAGATGGGCGAGCAGAAGAATACACAACACATCCATAATCGAGCTTCGACCTGATGAGTGCACGGTATAGACGAAGCAATACCGTCCTATCAGCACCCCAAGAAGTATGAGATAAAACGCGTAAAAGAACTCGAAGACAAGAGAACTTTAACTGGCGAAGGTGAGGTAGCCATGTTAATTTCTTATCGAAAATGAGGCCCAGGAAGCGGACCTCATTCACGAAGCACAGGGGAGATTTCCCCATGTACAGGTCAGGATCTAAATGACATGTACGCTGACGACAAAAGTGAACACACACGGATTTCTCGGATGAGGAGGTGAAACCTGTTTGGGAGGACCACTCAACCAAACGGTTTATCGTCAGTTGGAGTTGACGAGAAGCTGACGCGAGATTCCGTGAGCGACAAAAGATCGTGAGGTCGTCGACATAGAGGAGGCCATGTACAGGGGAAAGAATGTTTGCCATAACACTGTTTACTGCTATGGCAAACAGAGTCACACTAAGTACGCTGCCCAGCGGGACACCGTTCTCTTGTTCGTGAAGATCCGAAAAGGAGTTCCCAACACGTACGCGGAAAAAGCGAACTGATAAAAAATTTTCAATAAAGTACGCCATATGGCCACGCACGCCCCAAGAATGAAGCTGCTTTAGGATGCCAAAGCGCCACGTTGTGTCATATGCCTTTTGGAGGTCAAAGAAAACTGCAACTAAATGTTCCTTGTTGAGGAATGCATCCTGAATATGTGTTTCCAGCTGAACCAGATGGTCCAGTGTGGAACGGTTGGAGCGAAAACCACATTGAAAATTACTTATCAATGAGTTTTCCTCCAAAAACCAGGTGAGACGCTTGTGGATCATGCGTTCCATCAACTTGCACACACAGCTAGTTAAGGCAATAGGCCTATAACTCGAGGCTGCGGTGCGTTGTTTACCTGGTTTCAGGATGGGAACGATAATTGCTTCTTTCCAGGAAGTGGGGAAAGAGTCCTCCAACCAAAGCCTGTTGAATACCGCCAAAAGGAAATTTCTTGCTCCAATGGGCAGATGACGAAGCATTTCATAGTGGATCTTGTCCACTCCAGGAGCTGTATTCTTAGAATCTCGAAGCGCCTGATCGAACTCCCGTTCAGTGAATGGAGAGTTGTATGGCTCGGTGTTATGACTTCGAAAAATTAGAGGGCGTCGTTCCTGACGGTCCTTCTCACGGCGGAAACGTAGTTCATAATTTTGCAATAAACTTGTATCATTGAATTTAATGTCACGTGACATTCTCTGAACACTCCGACGCCTTATTTGCAATTGCTGTTCTGCTTGTCTTATGGACTTCTGGGGACTTTTTACAAATGCTTGGCCAGTTTTGAACGCGTCACAGACCAGAATTTGCTTGCAAACAACGAACAACCACACACCAAGCCAGAGACTCAACTTTCGACAAAAGAACGAGTGCACTGTTGCCAGTGTCACACGATAATCTTACCAACCGTATACCTAAAAAATATTACTTAGCACAAGAAGAACATGCACTACTGTAATGTGTTTTTTGGGTAAACTGACTTTTGCGCCACCTGGTATATATGTACATGAAACTCATAAAGTTGATTTCTGTCTTTTATTTATTACAAGATTTTATAGATTTTGTGCTTGTTGCTAAATTAAAACCTAACCGCAACACTGATCAAATACTTCGTCAAAAAATTACTTGTGCAAGATTCATCATGTACGAAACGCTCACAGTAAAATATGGATCTGTCAATATGGACACTTTTCTTTTATCAGGTTGACGTATGGACTCGCATGGAAACAGAATACGCGGCGTTGCCCAAATGGGGTTTGCTCCAGGGATATGTGAATACTGATGCTCCTAACCGAGTTCTGCGTTCCCTGTGCGTACATGCGAGTATACAGATTGGCAGCGAGCATATGTCGGATGGAAAACACGGTGTGTTATGTTACGGGAGCTTCTCTTCTCGCACGCGTTCGTTTAATTAACATGTGAATCTTTAATGAACCTGCCATCATACCGACGCCACACTCCGTTGACAACAGCATCGGGAATCACAGGGCAGAAATAATTACGGTTGTGTCATGTTGACAATTCACACATCGGCAGGCAGTGAAACAATACGTTGAAGCCCCCGCTGACGTAGTGGTATCGCCGTTGCCATGTAATCAAGAGGTCCCAGCTTCGATACCCGGTGGAGAGCTTTAATTCCACTTTAAACTGTAGATCCAGCAGTGGCGTATTCTCCCATGTTGTCTGGTTTACCACCCTTAAACCAACTTTCTTCATATTATAGAAATTGCTACAAAATTTGAAGTTCTCATACTTCGGTTTTTGTTTTACTTGCATTACTGCATTGTTGTTTACTTTCTATTACATCTAATTAATATACAATAAATAAGAATTATTTAGGTAAACCGGGTCAAATTTTCAGAATACGCCACTGAGTTCCAGTCCCAATTACCCCAACTGTGCATAAATTGAACGTAATACAACATTCAAAGTTAGAATTCAAATTCAAATGTTGGCGTTGAGTATAAGATTACTCAATCAACTGAGGTTTTCTGACGTTATTCTTGCCACTTTGTAATCAGTGGGTATCAGGTTCGATACCCGGTGAAATCACATAGTAGTTATGATCCCACTTTAAATTACAAGGTCCCGTCCCGATTAGCGTAACTGTACCTAAAGTGGATTAAGAAATATCAAATTTCAAATCAAACGCTGGAGTTGCGTTTTTAAGATACGTAATCAACAAGGACTTTATGACGTCATTCTTGCAACTGTACATTACAGTGAATTTCTACTTCATACGTTATACGAAGGATGAGAATACTTTTATACAATTTATAGGTTGAATTTCAAGTTCTGATAGCTAAACTGAGCTATGTTCTTATACACTTTACATTACAATAATTCAAAACATAGTTTATACTTTTTAAGCTATTGTTTCACTTGAAATACTGTTACAAACTCAGTTTAAATTTTTAGTACAATACATTACTTGATATCAATCTTCCTACTAAACAAAAACGAATCGAAATAAAAAAACTTAAAACTGACATTTACACAGAGAGCTTATTTTAATTAGCAAGCCCACGTAAATTGGAAAAGGAACAAATATTTCTTATTTCTGAGTGTACAAGACAATGACATGATTAGGTGCAAACTTAGTTTGTATTTCTTAACAACCTTCTGCACTGTGTTACAACACAAACTTCATCAAAGGAGAATAACATATTGAAGAAACCCACATGGTGCAATTTCAGCCCCGAAATAAGCATAAGATAGATTCCATTGTCACGTGTGGGACACACAGATTACATTTTTGATATTAAAATAACTATTCTACTGATAGTTAAGCAACATTTTCCCTACAGTTTCTGTGCAATGAATTACGAAACTACACACTATTCATTAACAATAAATACCCTTAAAATACTTTCCCAGATTTATAGCTCCAAGTGAACAATTTTGTGTCATGGGTGGGAAGATAAAATACTGCCTTCTTTACTAAATCTCCTGTCAGGTGAAACAACAGTTGACAGGAGAAGGCCACCTGCTGGAACACCTGGAAATGAATGTTCCAAAAAAACAACTTTCCAATAATCTTGTGTCTGGAAGGGAGTGATTTTTGTGTGTGTGTGTGTGTGTGTGTATATATATATATATATATATATATATATATATATATATATATATATATATATATATATATATATATTCTTGTTTTGTACCTTATTTCATTTGTACTTGGTACAGAGTCTGAAGAAGACCTTGCTAGAAGGTTGAAACGTAACGTTTAGTTTATGTTTCAAAATAAAATAAATTCTTCCTTGGTCAGAATATTGAGTTTTTGGTTATCATGGAAACAAAGCTTCATAGTGTTATCAAATGAAAGAGTTAAAATAAACGAACAACGTGTAAAATACCTTCTAACTTAATTTTGTATAATAGTACTTGAATGTTTATCCAAATGACAGGAAGATGATGAGAGCCGTGAGAGTGATTTTAATAAAAGAACAATCGATTTCACACAGAATAAACTTTCTTAAAAGTAGGCAACTGAATTACTTTCTCGCAGATTACCTCGCTCCCCTTTATCCTAACAAAGCATGCGTGAAGAAATTCAAAATAGAGCAGCGTCTTCTAAGAAATATAAATCGTAAACCTGCTTACGAAATTATTCTTCACGCCACTGTATTCTCAAACAAGAACTCTTAAGTCAGTTACTTTCTAAAGGCAAGTTTCTAAAAACTGATGCTTACGTCACAGATTAGCTCAAAGTTCCTGTGACTAGTTGCAAAAGTCGTCACAAAGTAATAACCAGAACATCTACAACGAGGGAAAAGAAAAGGACCTTTTTCTTTCCAATCGTGTCCGGAGTTTAGCAAAGACAAATCTCAACTGGAAAGTTTTCCCTGAAAGAACGAAGCGAAAAGCAGAGAAAAAGAGAAAGAGAGAAGATTTGATGAGATGTTCTTTCAAAAGAAACTCGACAGTTGAATACAAGTTCTACTTTTTGAAGATGTGGGTAACATGTGACTGAAAATGCTGATAGAACGTTTTGGAGCCCTCCCGTTGGAAGTACAGGATGGCAAATTCTACGGAGGCGACATAGGGTGCTACGCCCTTGGGGTACGTACTTAAATGTTAATTATACCACGGCTACAGATATCAATGTCAGGGGATAGGTTCTTTGTTCGAGAATTCCAAATAAGAAAGCGTTTTTATAGCCAAGAGGATATAGTTAAATGCGGATCTATATTCTGAAAACTATACATAATACAGAGAAAATATATAGCGAAGCTTGTATATACATTGAAATATATATATATATATATATATATATATATATGCTAATTCCAAATTTACGTCGGTTATATTCTTCTTATACATATATGAAAAATTGAAAGGAAATCTTCTTCTTCTTTCTCCTCCTAATTTCTGGGAAAAGGCTTCTTCTTATCTTTGATTTGGTAAAAGGTTTGTTCTTCTTTTCTTCCTTCTGTTTTTGGAAAAGGCTTCTTCTTCTTTTCTTCTTTGATTATGGAAAATGATTCTTCTTCTTTTCTTCTTTGATTATGGAAAAGGCTACTTCTTCTTCTTTGATTATGGAAAAGGCTTCTAATTTATTGTCTTTCTTTTTAAAGCGTAATCTTATTCATTACATGTATGCGCTCGTTTTCCCAGCTTCTTTGGCATACGATACAAACTATACTTATATAAAGAGTAGGGTCGACTAAACTGACAATAGCACCACCTCCTATGTAACGACCAAAAGGGGAATAGCCCAGGATCGTTAACAGCAAGCGCTGCCTATGGCCCAGTGCGTCTAATAAGAAGCGCAACCGTAAGTGCTTCGGGGCGTCTAATTGAAGACAGCGACACCGAGGGACGGACAAATACAAAAGCTGACGATGTTCTCCTAGTCAGAGGATGAAAAAGGAGAGAGAGAAATACATTTTTGAATTAATTTGCTCACTTATTAACTTTCCTAATTGTTTCATATACGAGCATATTCTTATTTATCTTAATTTGCTGTTTACAACATTTTATTTACTCCTTCTATAATTTTTATACCCTTCCTTTATGTATTTTGCATTTACTATAATATATGTAATCGCTCTTCTCCGCTCCTAGTTTCTACAATGAACTATGCTCTTCTTTATATGGCGTGCTGCCATCTGTCGTCGCTCTCGGGAAACATTTCTTCCTTGCATTTCTCATTGTGTCGACGGAACTGGCACGTGACAAGGGCGACGTCTTGCTACCACGTCTCACAGGAAATGATAATTGTTAGCTCTACTAACAATTAAGTAACTGAAGATTTAAAATACCAGGATTAAAACAGAATAATTTCTGTGTTATGACGTCTATTCTTGTAAATGACGCCCCCGTGGCGGACTAGTCAGCACAGCGTGCTACAAAACCAGGGTTCCCGGGTTCGAATCCCGTCATCGACATGGGTATTCTTTGCGAGTGTTAATTTCATCATACCATCACTCATCCTCATATTCGCGATTAGCCAAAAGTGGCAGAAATGCGAAGTAAAATAATGAAAATCAATCAATCAATTATCCATAAGTGATGGCTAAAGCCCATTGTTACCGTAACTATTGCAGCGGAAATCCTTGCATGGTATGCAATTGGACTACTTGTTATGTAATGTGTGGTAGCATAACCTTAAGGATGGAGTGGCTCATGCAAACTCCAGTCCCATTTTTCAATAGTGCTTTACAGTTGAAGTTCAATAGTAACACAGTTAAGCCTTGTCTCCATGTTAATAAAACATTAAAGTACTGACAAAGGCAAAATTTTATAGTATTAAAAATATATACATACCCTCTAACAGGGTCTTCTTCAGACGAAACTTCAAAATAAATTTATTAAATTTTAATTTTATGTTTTTAGTGTTTTTTATACTATAAAATTTTGCCTTAGTCAGTACTTTAATGTTTTATTTGAAGTTCAACTGAATTCTGTTCGCCGCTTTACGAAGATCCCTTTATATTGTTACACCATACCCAGTTTTAACTCTCTGCACTGGATGATCTCTTTAAGATAAAAGAGAGGTCTTTCTCTAGAGAAACGTGGAGAAACTTTTCGTTCTCTTGTGAAATCGTTAGCTGTAACAGTAACAGTCTCTTCTGTTCATCGCGTGTCAGATTTCAGTGCAGGAGAACTAAACTTTTAATCCTCCTTCTTCTGTAGAAGGAAAAGGCAAAGAGACGTATCGCCGTGGGGGAAATGAGTCTAGTATCTTCTCGTGTGACCGTGTTAAGCTTAATTAGTTTCAAGAAATGGCTACTTTTGCTTCGCTTAATGTCTTCTCCCGTGGGCGCAATACCGAGTTCAAGATTCGAGAATAATGGACTGAGGTCTCTCCGCTCGCCCGTACCCACCCGGTAACGCAAATGGGTTAACCTGTTACTCGTACAATTGTACCGAGTAGGTAAACGAAACTCTCCTGAGGTAGCCCTAACCTAGGTTAAATGTTCTTACAGGTTACTCTGAACGCAACAGGTTGCTACTGTCTGCTCGCCGGTACTCACCGGGTAACAGAAATGGGTTTACCTGTTACTCGCATAATTGCACCGAATAGGTAAACGAAACTCTCCTTAAGTAGTTCTAATGCACGCTGAACGAGCTCGTAAGGTACACTGAACGCAACAGGTTGACAGGTACCTCTCTACGAGCATGACTTTCCTGTCATCGGCAAGCGAGGACTCACCTATAGGAACGCCACTTTATAGTTTCCAAGGATTCAGGATGCTCCTATACAAAGGCCTCCTTCCCATCTTGACATTTTATGGACATCATTAGAAACGCATATAAATTGTATTCTGCTAAATAATTAACGCTGCTAATATTAAAGGAAAGTATGATTTCAGAAGATTGCTAAAATTAAAGAATAATAGTGATGTATTACTTACAAATAATAAAAATCCAGAATGGTAGAAATCTAAATTATCGCCTTAGTAACCTCAGACAGTTAAAAGATGCTTAGTAACCAAATCAACAACTGCTGCTATAAAAGCGAGAAAATTTCGACAGTTAGTTGGAGACATATAGGGTCTTTACCCCATGTGCACTCTGCGCAACAGTCCCGTCAACTGGGTTTTTACCCATTAGGCGAAGACTTCGCTGTCTGAGGATCACTTCAGAAATCTGGAAGGGGGAGAGGTCTTCACCTAAACCCGACCAAGACCTTTCGTTTGATATCATCAGCAGAGTAAGCAATAAAGCGACTCAGGGTCTTAACCCAGGGCTACCTAATTCTCACCGCTAACAAGATCTTTTAGTCTTTCCACAGGATTAAGCAACGCCAAGGAGATTTACGCAAAACTACATTCTTGGAATAGTGGTATTACATAATCTGATGATATCTTGAATTGATTAATAAGGACAGCAACGTAATACAAAATTATCGTAATAAATAATCCGATAATAGAAACACAATCTGTTCGAGGATAGAACAGATAAATTCCGACCTTATCGCTGGCAACGGACTAGGTGATACCTTAGCCTTTAGAAGAGTCCAATATAGAAGGTAACGATACCCGTGGTGTCCAAAGGAGTCTAACGCGGGCACGTGACAAGGTTGCCAAAACGAAGCAGAATATCACTGGATATGAAACTTCTTACTCTACCATACCTGCTACGTACCTGGGGGTATGTACTTAAATGTTATTTACCACGGCTACAGAAATCTTAATCTCAGGGGATAGGTTCTTTATTCGAGAATTCCAAATAAGAAAGAGTTTTATAGCCAAGAGGATATAGTTAAATGCGGATCGATATTCTGAAAACTGTACACAATGCAGAGAAAATAGATAACGAAGCTTGCATATACATTGAAATATATATATATGCTGATTCCAAATTTACGTCGGTTATATTTTTCTTGAAAGGAAATCTTCTTCTTCCTTCTTCTCGTAATTTCTGGAAAAGGCTTCTTCTTCCTTCCTATCTTTGATTTGGGAAAAGGCTTCTTCTTCTTTTCTTCCTTCTATTTTGGAAAAAAGGTTTCTTCTTCTTTTCCTTCTTCTAATTTATGTCTTCCCTTTTTAAATCGTAATCTTATTTATTACATATATGCGCTCGCTTTCCCCGCTTCTTTGGCAAACGATACAAACTATACTTATAGAAAGATAGGGTCAACTAAACTGACAGTAGCGCCACCTCCTATGTAACGACCAAAAGGGGAATAGCCCAGGATCGCTAACAGCAAGCGCAACCGTGAGTGCTTCGGGGCGTCTAATTTGACCACAGCGCCACCGAGGGACGGACAAATACCTCGTCAGTGGTATTAAATCAAATTCTGATCACCAGGATCAAAAAGAAGAGATATACTTTTCTGAATTCATTTGCTTACTTATTAACTTTCCTAATTGTTTCATATACGAGCATATTCTTATTTATATTAATTGGCTATATACAACATTTTATTCACTTCTTCTATAATTTTTATACTCTTCCTTTATATATTTTGCATTTACTATAATATATATAATCACTCTTCTCCGCTCCTAGTTTCTACAATGAACTCTACTCTTCTTTATATGGCATGCTGCCATCTATCGTCGCTCTCGGGAAACATTTCTTCCTTGCATTTTTAATTGTGTCGTCGGAACTGGCACGTGACATACCCACTAAAAAGTAGGTTTACATGCAACTCGTCCCATTAAGTAAGCAGAAACATTCAGTAAATTCAGAAATGGCCTCAAGAGTTCACAAGACCCGAACTCAAGACGTTACCTGCCGCTGTATTCTATCCCAGGAGTCTCTTGATCGAAAACAAGTCCTGTCCGCAATAAGATTCGAAAGGGCTCAACGTGTGAGAGGGGGAAGTGAGTGCATGGAGGAGAAAACGTGGCATCAGATACCAGCCGTTTGCAGCAGCGTGCGCATGGCTTTTCTCTACTCGCTTTCTCCCCTTTACCGTAATGCGCGGCGTTGCAGCACAGACTCCTGCGACGAAATGTAGTCGGCAATAGGTAAGCCCAAACTTAGGAAATGTCGCTTTCAAGATTTAATAGTCTTAATTAATAAACTACACTGCGGAGTGCAAGACTTTCGGACAATAATACAACATCACAGCTCTTCCGGCGATACATAACGAAGATAATAGAATTGAAATGAACATAAAAATCACACATGTCCTTTCTTTCAGATTATTCTCAATATTTTACCATTTTCACTTCACTTTGCCCAGATTGTGGATTACTTTCTGTCCCTTTCATCACCTTTGTTGTTTCTTTACCACCACCATTACCTCATATCCTCTGACATTGTTTTTACATTATGAACACACACATGAGCATACGGTGTCTCTTCGTCACTTACTACGAGCCTCACGTTCCTTCTGATAGCACTGAGAGCCTCGTTTCCCATCTTAACATTGCCTGACAGGTGATCACACAAACACCCCACTGCAGAGAGGAATAGAGTTTTAATTTTTTTCCCAAAATGCGCCCCCTCCCCCAAAACCTATAATAGGGGCCACAGAATCAAGACAAACGAGATATTTAATTGATTTGGTTATTCTACGTCACTCTTCTGTCACTTTTGTCTAATCGCAACGACGTTATGATGAGATGAAACTTATGAAGGGGCAATTCCAAACACACATGGACGACACAACACAAGTTCTGAGGATTATACTGTTTGCGAGTGCCGACGCCAGAGCCTTGCTACCCTGCAATTATGCCGATGATTCGGTTGGTTGGTTGATTTGGTGTTTAAAGTCCACTTTGTGTGCAGTAAGGTTAATCGGGACTGAACCTACAGTTTTAAAGTTGGATCCAAACCACTATGTGCCTCCACCGGGTATCGAACCCAAGACCCATTGATTACAAGGCGATGACGTTACCACCGCACCATCGGGGAGGTACAACTATGTAGATGAGATACTTGAAATATGATTTGATTTAATTGTTTACTTTGCCTCGCTTTTCCTTACACTTTTTGCTAATCGCGATGATGATGATGAAATTGATGAAGCGACATTCACAAAAGAACACTGTCCAGGCCGGGATACGAACCCGTCACCCCTGGTGTCGTAGAGCACTGTCCTAACTAACCACTCCGCCCCGAAGGTCGACTTTGGAATGTGGTGAATATACGATGGATTCAGAGTCAAGTGGCGTAACTCCAATTTTCATGAAAGTTGAGTAACATGTATAACTTAGAATTGTGAAGTACGGTCGTTCAAGGAAAAGGTTTCCCTTTTTTTTTCTTTTGAGAATGTATGAGCCCGATAAATGAAATGAAACTAGCAATGTGTTCTTTTGTCTTTCCTCTACATTTACACACAATGCAATGTTCGTGTGGGCTACCGCGCATGCGCAGCACGTGATTAGCGTGAGTCATGCAGTGAGAGACGTGCCCTGGCCATAAGGAGTAGCGAGTCATGGCGGAACAACGTGTTTTGGCGGTGTGGAGTATTGCTCACAGAGTTTTTGAAGAAAGGGGAAACAGCCAATGCTGCACGTTATTGCCAAACACTGGAGAAAGTGAAAAAAGCAATTCGCCGCAAACGTCCTTGACTCCTTTCTGGTATCATTCTTTTGGAGGACAATGCTCGTTCCCATTCGGCAGCACTAACACAGGATAAACTTCGAGAAATGAAATGGGAAAGGTTACCACCCCCCCTACAGCCCTGACTTGGCCCCGAGTGACTTTCACTTGTTTCCTGCAGCAGGTCAACGTTTTCACACTGATTTGGAGGTTCAGATGGTCGTGAAAAGTGTTCTTCGTTCCCTGGACCACGAATTGTTTGCAGATGGCTTTCAAAAACTTGTGCAACGATGGAACAAATGCTTGTGCCGCCTTGGAAATTATGTTGAAAAGTGAGAAAGGACCATGCTACTTGGTGAAACTTGATTTTTGTCTGTAACTTAAGAAATATTTTTTTTGGCACATAGGGAAACTTTTTCCTTGAACGACCCTCGTATCAACACTTCAGTGCTAGAAGTAAGTATCTCGTAAGTTTCAAATTCTTGCTCATGGAGGCGCCACTATACTTGTGCTCCAACAGCTAAACATAGTACTAAGCTATCTTTTTGTGCTTTTTTCTCAAAACTGTCTTGAATGGAGTTACACCACTTGTGTTCTGAACCCCTCATACATTAAAAATATTTCTTAACTTGTGACACAACTTGCAATAACATAACTGAAATTCTATACAGAGGGGTCTGATGTCGCTATATATAAGTTCAGGTCTGATCGTTTCTTCGTCATGTATCTTCTCTCTATTATCTACCTTTTTCTCGGTCTTTCTCGCCCTATGTTTTGATTTTTCTTGCAACAGACATTTCCTCCCCCATCCTTTGAATCATCTCCCGCGGCAGATAAAAATGATAGCTTCATAATATGGGACGATGCTCATCAATATTCAGCAGTTTAAATCCACTTGGTGGAAAACGGGCTATTACCCGGGGCACATTTCCTTCACAAAAGCAGGTACCCGACGTTCCGGCGCATGCGCAACTTGATTTGTAACGATCTCCCAACGTTAGGTTGACGGCCAGCGCCCCCCTCCTGGGTGGCACAACGCTAATTTAATGCCGGAGTGACATTACACGGAGCTTTTGTCGCTGGAGTCGTTTGTCTTCGGCGCTTTTCTTGTTCTTCAGAGGGCAGCACAGGCTCTTGGGGGGCAATTTCCGGTGCTGAAGGGAAAACTTGTGGATCTGCTGAACCGATTCTTTGAGCTTTCTAAAATATCCCTTTCCGGAAATTAGCACCGGAGTAAGTTTTTACGGTTTGGAGTATAATCCGTCATTCCTCTTTTAATAAGTAATGTATAAACTGCCTTAGGCAAAAAAGGAAATTAAAAATAGACTTAGCCTCGTCTTGTGTGGAATATCAAGACATTGTGATGCTGGTATTCTCAGATGCCAGTGAGGAAGTACAAAAAACTAACCTACCTGTCTCTTTCCGAATCTTTCAAATCTTTTCTCTCATATAAGCATTGATTAAATAACATAGCCATATGTCGGACACAGCCCTCTGACACGACCGTTGTTGCCAGTACACCTCGTAATATCGAAAAAAAACATTATGAATATGCCACAATTTACTCTATAAAATAGTCTGTAGTGCATAATATACGTTAAAGTCGATCGTTCTTATATCAATTTTATAAATACCTACACAAACCATTGATACACATAGAAAATTTTTGCAAGCCACTCCACAGCTGTCATTACGATGTTTGGTTTTTCACTTCTTGCAAGAACTTTTATACACCTCAGTAATTTTCTCCGCATATTAAACGTTCATGTAGAGCATGATATTCTTGTTTAATGTTTAAAACAATCCACACAGACAAAGTTAATCAGTGAAAGTCTCATGTCCCTTCGCTTTGTGTGGAAAAGTTACGTTAAGTTCAAAAGCTCGGTTGCGTGGCTTTTTGTACATCGTATATAATTTAAAAGCTATTTACATACCACGTTTCCTGCAAGTTCGTTTAATGAGGACAAGTGAGAATTTAGATTATATTTTCAGAAACACCATGGTAGAGCACACACAGAGTCGGATAAAGATGCGGAAAGTAGAGGGGGACAGAAATAAAGAGAGAGAAAGTGGAGAATGAGACAGAAAACAGGGTGAAACGAGACAAAGGAGAAGAATGAGGAGAGGCAGAAAAGAACGAGAGAAAGAGGTAGGAAGTGAAAGAAAGGAAGAGAAGAAGAAAGAAGTAAAGACAAGGGAAGAGAAGAAATGCAGAAAGAAACAGAGTAAGAGAAATATAATGGGGGAGAGAGAACGATAGGCGAAATAACAAAGATAATCTATTCAGTTTTCTCTCATCAACACACACATACACACACACACACACACAAGTCTAGTACAGCATTGAGACAAATAAAACCTTTCAAATTTATAAATTTAAGCCGGCCCCTGTGGCAGAGTGGTTAGCACATCGCGCTACGACGCTAGGGGTCCCGGGTTCGAATTCTGGCCTTGGCATGGATGTTTGTGATTTTTCCATTCATCAATTTCATCACATCATCACTCATTCCCATCTTCGTAAATTAGCCACAAGTGGCACAAGAAGCGAATTAAAATAAAGCAAATCAATCAATCATTCAATTATAAATTTAAACTAGAACACTTATCATAAAGATAGATAATTATTAGAAATTGCAGTTGTCGTAATCCGATGTTGGTGAAGAGGTTAAAAGCAAAATGAAATTTACACTGTAAAATGTTGGCTGAGGAAATGACGGTGTCAGTTATCTTACATCGTCATTTCCTCAGTCAACATTTTACAGTGTAATTTCACTTTGTTTTTAACCAACATCGGATTACGAGTTTTCTACGATTGGGAAGAATCACATTTGTTTTAGGTTTTATATAAATGATTCACTTTGCTTCCATTGGATTGCACTAAGTTCAGGAAAAATTTGCCACAACTAGGCTCGGATCTACTGCACTTAGGCCAACGGCTGTACGATATTTCGAGTATACAGTCGAATTTTAAAATATCGACCTCGATATATCGATAACTATATCGATCTCTAATCTTATATTGATATCTATATTCACTATATATCGAAAGTCGATATTGGACAGTCCTATCTAGGCTTAATCTGGCCCTGACCAGGATAACCATACAGTTTCCGCCAGAACAGCTGCTGCCATCTACACAGAAGCGCTTGAATGATTCAAATTTGGATATCCCATGCTCGTGATGCAAAACCTTCAGGTTTCATTTGTTCAGCGATAGCGCAAATTCCATTACGAAACTGTCAGATTTTATCAGCATTATCGCATTGGGAATGATGCAGTTGGAGCTTGGGAGCGGGGGAATGGGAGGGGGATCCCGTCGCAGTGCGTGTGTTTGTTCCATTAAATTCGACACCGGCCCTGGAAGAGTGTAAATGCATAGTGGCCACCAGTGGGCGGCGCCCACTATGTTTTTAATCTTTCTAGAGATACGTCACATCTAATCAACAATAATGCAGAAAAATGGGGCTATATATTACACATAAATCGCACTAAATGGAGCAAAATGACACTAGGAGAGAATTCATGCTGCATGGAAGTTCTTATCGTTATTCAGATAACTCGCACATTTAACGTTAAACCTCTTTTAAGATATTACAGATGCATATTTACTAGAGCTCTTCGTGTAGGATTAAAATAAGTTGTAGTGTCGTGTAAATAAACTGAGGACGTATATTATTGAACCAAATTCTAGCAGATTACACATACAGACATAAATACACACGTGAATTCCCTCCCTGCCCTTTACTGTGACTCTCTCGTAACACACAAAAAGAGAAAGCGTCAGAGTGAAGGAGACACACAATGTGCAAGCAAAAATAAACCACATCAATCAATGAACAGATCAATTTAATTTTACTCTGATTTTCTGCCACTTTTGGCTAATCGCGAAGATGAGGATGAGTGACGATGTGATGTAACTGATGAAGGGACACTCACAAAGAACACCCATGCTCAGGCCAGCATTCGAACCCGGGACACCTGGCATCCTACAGAGGTGTACTAGCCATTACACCAAGTAGGTCCGCAGTGTCTTTAACACACACACACACACACACACACAACTCTCTCTCTCTCTCCGAGTCCCTCTCCCAGGATTCGATACGCGGTGGAGGCACATGGCACAGTGGTTCGGATCCCACTTTAAAACTGTACGTCGAGTCCCGATTAGCCTTTCTGTGTATAAAGTGGACTTTAACAACAAATCAATCAATCAATCTATCACTCTCCCCATTTCTCATAAGCTTAAAATTGTATACTAACTATACATATCTTGCAGTACTGAGCTGGTACTGTACAGGGTGGTCCATAAGTCACGACAGGCTTTGAACAGTTAACTTTCTTGATCATTAATTTTGTCATTTCCATTTTTTCATAAATCGTAGTCCACAATGAGGAGATTTACCATGGGAAAGAATCACAGCTGTACAGCGAATCAAAATTGTGGAGGTTTATTTGGAAAACCAGCATATCGTGGACATTTTGCGGTAAGAGAGGTTTTGGGTAAGATTCCTTCGGAACCAACAATTCGTCGCTTAATTACTTCAACGATTTCAACAGAAGGGTTCTGTCAGTGGCCTTCCACGTCCCGGTATATCACGTTCAGTTAGAACAACTTCTAACATTGTCATTACAACTGTCATCGAAGCAAACAATGGGCGCCATTTAAACGATGTGATTTTCCATACATAATGTGAACAAATTTCCCATATTTCAACTTTATTGTAACTAAAAATGGATGAAAATACTTAATAAACAAAAAAAGCATTTTTCGCTGAAACTTTCTATGTAGTACACTCGCCTCAATTAGTACACCGGCAGTTTGTTTCTTTATACAGCATATTTGCAGAAGATACAATTCAAAATACAAGTGTATCAATATACGCTGTATAAAATATAACTCATTACTAACTTCGTTGACCCTGTAAATCTTCTGCGTGTGCCTAATCTTCAATAAAAAAGTTCATTTGTTTAAACCCTGTCTTCACTTATGGGCCACCCTGTATTTGAAAAAATCAAGTGCGTCACGATAACGAAAGAAACACCATCCTTCCTATGCTGCGCACGTGACAAAAATTGTGCAAATTTAGGGATATTTAGCTGAAATTACAATTGCGGTCCAGATTTGCATTTGAGCGATCTATGCTTTTCAATAAGTTTTAGAGCGTGTTGGAGACCTTTGAGGATTATCTGGTATCACATTTATGACCCAGTGGTACAGACTCTGCGTGCATGCTGTGATCAATTTCAATGACGATTTCATTTGAATTGATTCTTTTCTTGTCACAGCATCGCTTTTCCGCCGCTTTGGCTTAATCGCCAAAATGAGCAGAGATTCGAACCCGAGACCTCTGGCGTCGTAGCACGCTGCGCTAACCACTTCTTCACAGAAGTCTACTTTGCAACATTTTACTCCGAGTGTATGGGTATAATTGCTGTAATTTGGAATTTTCTTTTGTACAACACTATAAATAAATAAATAAACCATCTCATATTCGCTAACTTGTCGGAATGAGTGATTCTGTTGACTTGTAGTTTTCCGATGTAGATGATGTGAGAGGGGGAGGGAGGGAGGAATGGTAAAGGAAGGGAGGGGAGGGAGAGAGAAAGAAAGAAGACCACTACAATTTGTGATCCAGCCAAGATCTTGTGTATTCGTACATTCTGGTCCTGGTTTCTTTGCGACGTCATAACATAAATCGATATTATGTCGACGCATCCCCTCAAAGCAAGTCCAAATAAGGAAATATGAGTCTATAAAGTCCGTTAAACCTTAATAAACGACGGAAATATCTCGCAATGCAACCCAGGGAAGCGAAACAGGTTATTTAACTGTTTACCAACAAAATATGATCAAAGAGGCCTTCTACGCAACATCGGAGAATGTGTGTTGTATCAAAAGATATGCACATGCGAGATTCCAACGATTCGGATGGAAGGAAAACAAACATATTTACAATCTCTTGTGAACAACTTTTCTGAAGGCACCCAAGAGTCTCCTACAAGTAGTATACCCTGGACTGCATTATTTCAGACTAGCAAGGCTCTTGCGCTAGGACCCGCAGTCAGCATAAACCTCTACGAACGAGGTTTGTTTTGTGTTCTGTTCTTGTTTCTAAACGCACGGTCATGAAAACAGGCGGCTGAGCAGAATTGCGGTGTTGCCACATATGGGAAAAGCAAAGCGAGAGCGGGACAAAAGTCGCTGGTTCCCTCGCACCGTGTGGCAACGTCAACCGGGCGGCGTTGCCTAGTTCGAGCGTCAGACCGCCCTCTCTCTGGGGCACTTTTGTGTCATCCCTGGCCTTTCGAGCAAGTACTGTCAGTTTGTATAACATGGATTACAAAAACCAACTCTACAACGAGATCGTTCATTCTCTTAAACCTCCGAACACACTGGGTTGTTCTGAGACGTGGCAACGGCGCGAACTTCTGCCACCCGTCTAATTTCATGGCCTTGTGTTTAGTTAAAATGTATTTGGGCTCGAAACTATAATGGTCCTTCTTCGTCATTCATTTCTTTTTAAATTTGTCATTCTAAGGATGTGGCCAGAGGTCGAAGGTTCGAGTATGGATTTTCATTTTCTTTCTCCCTACATAATTCCGCTATTCATTCTCATCGTTTCAATTAGGCTAGAAACGATTAGGTTAATCGAAACGGGGCCTACCGTTTCATAGTCAGATACAAACGACTGTGCCTTTAGCCTCTACCGGGAATCGAACCCGGGACTTTATTACAAGGCGAAAGCATTAGCACGTCACCATCGGGAATGTTAGGCTAATCGTGATTGGACCTACAGTTTACAGTGCAATGCGAACAACTTTGCGATGCACCTACTTGCGGAATCGAACCCGGGATGCATTGATTACAAGGCAACACCGTCATACCATCAAGAAGGTGCATGCAAATACGGGTATTGCACCTTTAAGGAACGTCACGAACCGTTCTCGTCATTGGCTTTCCACCCAGTTAATCTGCTTTTGATTCGTTGATTCATTTAGTTTATTTTACTTCACTTTTCCTGATACTTTTGGCTAATAGCGAAGATGAGGATAAGTGGTAGTAAGAGAACACGGATGAAGGCACACTCAAAACCATGCAGGGACGACACAACACGAGCCCCACAGAGGATTATGCAGACGCCAGAGCCTCGTTTACCTGGAATACTACAGTTACCTGGACGTATTACAAGTGTCAAATGAAAACCTTCAAAGTCCAATAAAAATTGTAGGGCAAACTGTATACAGCTCAAATTTTTACATTCAGTATCAACTGTTATTTAAAAAAACGACCTCAAGGTTGCAACACTAATCAAGTGAGCTTCGAAACGCCATTTTTGTTATTTTAAACATGGCGCCTCCTATACACACTTGCACCAGTGAAGAAAAGTGGTTTCTTACCCTCTGTCATCGTAAAACGTACAGAAATTTCTCGGCAAGTGAAAATTCAATATCTGTGTGCATGCTTATCACACCTGCAAGTTTACTAATGGAGGAGAAAGTTCCACAATGGCCTACTTTTGAAACAAGTGAAAGTAATTAAGCTGAGTGACCAACAGTTGGATTATCTCGAGATGGAAACAGTACGGTATCCAGGAGGGCGCCACGGTTGAAGGTCGGAAACTGCAAAATTCCTAATGTAACGAATGGAACGCGGATAGCCCCGGAGAAAGGATACAGCGTCGTATTTCGGGTGGAAATTCAAATCCTGGTTGGTTTCAGTTCCCGCGGGGGCAGTTAGGGAGGCTCTTCGATGGAGATTAGCTCCCCACGATTCCCGCAACCGTTAATTCCTGGGTATTGATATCATTTTCCGGAGACCGCCAGAACTTCGATCGTTGATCTTCTCTTCCCGCAGGACTCTGTTCCCTCCGCCGATTCCCATATCTGGATAGCCGCGTCGGTGCTAGGCTAACAAAGTGGACCGTGATCAAGTTGGAGCTTAACCCATTCTAACAAGTGAGTAGGGAAGGAAGACGAACGCCATTTAACACCCAGAATTCATTTCTGCCTGTCACTGCTTGTTTCTTTCTCTGGATTGAAACAAGATCTGGCTTTGTAATCGAGAGGCTCCGATTCGATTCCCTGCTCGCGGAGAAAACAACCAGTATTTCTTGGACGTGTTATGGTGCTCAGGGGCTTCGGTTCGAATCTAGACCTGGGCATGGGTGTCCCTTCAACAATTTCGTAATATCATCAATAATCTTCATCGTCGTGATTTGCCAAAAGTGGCAGAAAAGCGACGCTAATTAACGAATTAAATCTACAATTTTGGAAGGGTGCCTCCTTCCAGCTGGTCATGATGGCATTGCTCCAGAAATGATCAAGTATATGGGAAAGGAAGGAGAAGATCTGTTGCTCAGAATAGTAACTGTGGCATGGAAGGAAAAGAAGAAAGTGAAGGATTGGGAAGTATCAATACTAATACCCATATATAAGAAAGGAGATAACAGGGAATGCGAAAAGCACAGAGGTATTTCATTACTCAGTGTGCCTGTCAAGGTTTATTCAAGAATTTTGGAAAAAAGACCAAGACAAGAAATAGAGGATAAATTAGAGGAGACACAGAATGGATTCAGATCAGGTAGAGGTGTCCAAGATCACATATTTGCAATAAGGTAAATAATAGAGAAAGTTATAGAATACAATAGAGAATTATACCTATGCTTTATAGACTTGGAAAAGGTTTTCGATAGGGTGCCATGGCAAGAGCTATGAAAAACACTAAAGAAAAACAACGTAAACAAAGAATTAATAGAAGCAACACAAAGTTTCTACAAAACAAATAGATGCTATGTCAGAACTGGCAATAACAGATCAGAGGAATTCATAACAACAACAGGATTAAGACAAGGTGATATTTTATCTCCATACTTGTTTATCATTCTGATGGATGACATTCTGAAAGAAATAAAACCAAAGATGAGAAAATTCAAAGTAGGAAATTGGAAACTGAAAACTGAAACTGCATCTGAACTTTCATATGCAGATGATATTGTACTGTTTGCAAATTCACTAGCAAACCTACAAAGAAATTTAGAAATAATAAATGGTAATATGTCAAAGAAATATATGAAAATAAACAAAGATAAAACAACTGTGTTAAGGATAGGGAGAATAGAAAAATCCTGCATAATAAGCCTTGAAGATTCAGAGCTAAAACAAGTACAAAGTTTTAAGTATATAGGTGTTACAATCATTAGCAATGGAAAAATAGATGAAGAATTAAACTCGAATCAAGAATACAAACAGATTATATTATGCCATAAACAAAGGATTTTTAGGGAAAAAGGAAATAAGCCAAAAAACAAAAATGATTGTGTACAAATCAACTTAATGTACCAACATTGATATATGGAAGTGAATCCTGGATAATTAATGAAAAACAAAAACAATACTTACAAACAGTAGAAATGAAATATTTGAGGAGAACAGTTGGAAAGACCAGAAGGGACAAAATCAGAAATCAAACAATCAGAATAACATTAAACACAAAACCAATATATCAGGATGTTGAGCAAGCACAACTCAGATGGTTTGGACACCTCAGCAGAATTCCTGAACATTGAATACCTAAACAGGTATGGGAAGCAAGAATGGGAGGATTGGGTGCAAAGAGACCGAAAGGAAGACCACGTAGGATATGGAATGAGGGAATGAAGGATATCCTGAGCAGGAGGAACATCTCGTGGAGTGAAGGAAGGAAGTTGGCAGAAGACCGTGACAGATGGCGAGCTCTCTACAAAACCTCGACACCAATCGGTAGAAGAGGATCGGAATAAGTAAGCAAGCCTCCTTCCTGTGCGCCTGCCAATGCAGACTAGTGACAAACGAAATTCGTACAAATTACAAAGCGGCAAGAACCGCTACGGACAACAACAATAAATTACTTATTTAAGTCATGACATAATTATGAATCACCCTGTATATATCCAACAACAGTGGTGCGTAATGTGAAATTAAATTATTAAAAAACATCCATCCTATCTTCACAAATGGGTCGGCTGCGGGACACATGCAGCTGCCAACACGTCACGAAAATGGTTTTCTAGCAGCATTAAATCTGGCCTCCTAACCTAACAACGTAAATATTAATAGAATTCAAACAGTGAAAATAATACATGTAAGTTGGTTAAAGAGGTTAAATTTTGCACAATCAGTTTTTTTAACAAAATGATTTTCGCGAAGTGTTGGTAGCTGGATGTGCCCGGTACCAAACCCTCTACAAATCCGGGTGCCGGAAGAAAGGAGCTTCAAAATAAGAAAGAATAAAAATGGGATAATCAGAGAGAGAGAGAGAGAGAAATGGTATGTGAAAGAAAAGAGAGAGAGAGACAGAAATACAGGGAGAGAAGGCATTTCAGTACAATAATAACGTGTGATGGATCAACACTGAATTCCCAGAATGCGGCACGATACTACAAACGCGTTATATTTGTTCTAGCAAAAAAAGGAGAGAAAATTGCAAAAAATGACAAAATTACCACAATATCGCATAAAGCTATGCTCCGAGGGACGGTCTTTTATCTTAATGCAAAGAGAGAAGGTCACTAAAATAAATTAGCCATATATTGTCGCATTTTTTCGTGAAATGACGCTTTTTTCGCGTCCGCCGCGAATATTATCTTCGGGTTGGAATGAAGCAGGCAGCTCCCTAGGCTATAATCTATCTTGTCGCTACGAGCTGGAGTGCGGTTCGTACATTCGGATTTGAGGCTGGTTATACCCAATTGTTGACGCGCGGAGATGGGAAATTTTGTCTTCGAAACAGAGCTGGATAAAACCTTCGAGTATGGCAGAAAGAATTCGTGTAGAAAGTAGAGTAATTCGGAATTTGTAAACTGAAGAAACTTTAGTTTTCATGTTGAAAATAGCCTGAACAAATATTCGTCGATACATTTAACTTGTTCTTTAACGTAAAAGGAAAAATGACTGCGACAGAGTAAGATTCTCACAAAGATTCGCAACGTTTTGTTTGAACAAAAAAAAAGAACGTTATATAAACAGAAATTTATTTATTGAGCGAACCAAACAAATATACAACTAAAATGTTTCTCTCTCTCTCTAATTACGCCTCCCCTATGGTGTACTGGTAACGCCATCGTCTTGTAATCAGAAGGTCCCGGACTAGATCAAGTAATTGATAGGAATTGTTTGATTTGTTGCTTTAAGTCCATGTTATGCACAGTAAGGCTAATCTGGATTGAACCAACAGTTTAACGTTGGATCCGAACAACTTGTACCTCCGCCGGGTATCAAACAATAACTTTTAGTACTCGTATAATAGCAAAGCACTTTCATGTAGGGCAAAAGCTGTTTCGTATAGCTGTAAATAGCGGTCTTCCGTGGAGGAGTGGTTAACACAACGCGTTGCAACTCCGGGAATCGAATTCCGGCCTGGGTGTCTTTGTCAGTGTTCCTTCATCATCATATCATCACTCATCCTCGCGATTAGCCAAAAGTGGCATAAAAGCGACGCTAAATAACAAATATCAAATCATATCAAAGAATCATCATCTATCTGTGGCACAAAACTGTTTTATATAGTTAGTTAGTAAGCTACTTGTAACCTTGCTGCAGACAATAGGTTATAAAAAGGATGTGCAACAGTGGCTTATCCAATATTGTCTTACAGAATATTCCTTTTATTGCGTTGTTAAAAACGCGATTAGAAAGATGCTGCGCTAGGACATCTTCTTGAAGCTTAAAATAATCTTCTTCCCTCGCATTTCTTCTAATATCAAAATTTCCGCATTATTTTGTTCCGCTTCGATGAGCACGAAGCTCCCTCTTTAACAAGCCGATTCAATGAAACATTAAAGCCACCGTTCCATCCAGAACATCTCTCCGTTTCCCCGGGTGCTTTTAGCAAATCTTTGTCATTGACAGAAACAAAGCGTGAAGCCTTGCTTTTATCTGAGCATCTTGTTCCTTCCCCATTGTCAGTCGCACAAAGAGCCGAAAACGTTAGATATTCCCAGAGAGCGTTCTCGCTGAAGACATTTGCATGTATTTTGCTTTGCAGAAGCGCTGGTATCTCCGCTCTGGGATTGTTAGCCATTCATGAGGTGGGAGCGACTGGCTTAAGGCTGGGTAACGACGCACGGCCTGCTAAAACGGGACACATGTGCCGGTCCTAACTAGTTTAACCACCTGACACGTCTGCAACCCAACGTACTTTTTCGTTGTGTGGGTTGCATAGAGCGCAGGCGGCCAAACGTTTCTGGGGAAATTTTGCAGTGACGCTCACGGTAGGTTTTCATTTCGAAACTTTTGACGAAATCCTGCCCACGGCACCGGCTGTTCGATTCAAACTTCCCAAAGTCACCGAGAAATAAATTAAAAGGAAACGACGGACCGCGATTCCCAAAGATTTTTTGTTCAGTCTGTCACCAGCTTGTTCGACCACAATGATACTGCTTGTGGAAATATCAGCTGTGGAAATATGCCCACCCAGTCAAGGATTTTCCTCAAGGAGGAAAAGTAGAGAGATTTATTCGAAAATTATAATATCTCCTTCAATGGCATATAAATTGGCTCTAGTACACTAAACACAATATATTTTAAGTTTTACTTTTTCGAACAATTAAACTAAAGCTGAACCGCTACCAACGTGAACCTATACCGATACTCTTACCGAGTCCCACCGATCCTAGAAAACTGTAAAAACTAAAAGTTCTTCAAAATGACACTGGTCGATATGGGTTTCGATGTCTCTCAGATGACTGTTGTCTCTGAATAATTTTAGCATGCTGATTCCAAAAATGAAATCCATTTTTTCCCATCACGTCAGAATTTTTCACATAGAATCATATTATGAAATTCGCCATTACAGTACATTTATTACATAACGCAACAAAAGAGAGATTTCTGTTGTTTCAAAATCAATAAGTGATTCTGGAAGTATTTCCAATGCTGATGACCTGACATGACCTGAGGATTTTTCACAATTTCACAACAAAATGTGTATCTTCATTAGCGACGTAGTGACGTGGAGAAAAATCCTGACGTGATGGGTAGAAATTGATGTCATTTCCGTGATCATCATTCAAAATACTTCCCGAATCACCTCTTGCTTTCGAAACAATTGAAATTTCCCTTGTATAAATGCATTTTGTTGCGTTGTGTAATAAATGTGATGTAATGGCGAATATGAGAATTTTGATTGCAAAATTGTGAAAACTTCTGACGTGATGGGAACAAATGGATGTTATTTCTGTGCTCAGCATTCAAAATACTTCCAGAAACTCTCACTAATTTGAAAACATCCGAACTTTTTCATCAAAATGTTGACCAGTGTTATTTATATTAGTGGGTGAATATTACGCTCCAATCATAAGCATCTATTTACCAGAGTATTGCTTTAAAATATTCAAAAGGTAAACCGGAATATAAAAAAATACCTGTTATGTAGTCACAAAATATATTTTTCATATATTTGTACAAAATCATCGGAAACCTCAAATATTGCATAATTTTCAGGATAATAAAACTCCGTGAAACTGTCGCGTGTAACTTGGAGGACCACACGAACGAAATAAACGTCCATACCCATACATCAGCATCGGCTAAGTCTTAATTGTAGCAGAACTATAATGTTTTAATGACGCACGGAAGAATATCATAAAGATACACCAATGATCATTATTTATGGATTGAACTACGAGAGTATGAAAACAGCGACAGGGTATGGTATAGAAACACACAAACTCGCCCCCACCATAAAAATTCAGGACAACCCCGTCTGCAAGAAAGGTTTTGCTTGCCGTTTTCCGGGACAGACAGGGTGTCATTCTTGCTGATTTTGGGGTAAAAGGAGTAACTTTAAATGCTACTGCATATTGTGCCACACTGGATCGTTTACGAGCTGCTCTGCGCCGTAAACGTCCAACAAAATCTCTTGAGGTGGCCATCATTTTCCATGACAATGCTCGTCCCCATGTGGCTGCATCAGTGATTCAAAAAGACAATTCCTGGCCATTGGGAAATTCTCAAGCACCCAGCATACAGTCCAGACCTGGCCCCGTCAGACTTTCACCTGTTCGGTCCACTCGTAATTTTCCTTTTAGAAAGTTTCATGTCTACATAGGTTAGTTGAAAATTCAACTACTCTTTTACTGTATTTGTATTTTTACGTCGCTTTTCGGCCTCTATAGGCTAATCGCGACGATGAGGATGGATGGTAATTAGCTAAGATGAAATGGAAGAAAGGACACTCACAAAACAACATCCACACGCTCTACCAAAGAGGTGGAACAATTCCCTACTAACCGACCATGCTTGTGTTTATCGCCATTATCTTACAAACAATGAATTCTCCATTCGATTCCATCAGGACAATTTTCCGTGCTTTCTTCCAAACAGTCTTCTTTAACCTCTATGTACAGTCACCCGCAATAAAAATGGGACACACAGATTCTGAAATACTCGCTTCTCTGTAAGCTATTGCGTGGGTTGCCTAACCCTACGGCGCTGGTAGAATTTATTACACCACTGATTTTGACTTATTACTTCCAGCCTATGCAGCTTGAAAGTGCTTCTTATCTGGTCTTCTTTATCATCTTTGTATCACTATTCTCATTCACGCACTGAAATACTGTTCATAGCTTTAGCGCTTAGAAATTCTGTTTCTAACTAAAGTACCCATAAATTGTGAGCTAATTAATTTGATTTCTTCCAATTCAGATTAGTCCATTTTTAAATCGCAATTTTAGCCTTTTGAAGAATCTTAAATAATACTGACATCTAGTGGCGGCGATTTGGTGCCAAAATTGGAAGGTCAAGGAAAATTTACTTTATCTTGGTTTAGTGTGGGGGCAAAATGGTGAAAAGTACGGGTGAGGAGGGATAATTGCCCCCAATTCTCTGCCCTTACAGTCCTCTCCTCTCATTTTTAAATTTTGATTTGGCTTATTTCATTTCACTTATCTGCCACTTTAGCTAATCGCGACGATGAGGATGAGTGATAATAAAAATAACACTTTGCGGAATAGCCGATGAGCGTCAGGGCCAACCTACCAAACGTCGCCCTAATTCCCACCAGAGGTGGGTGACCATTTACGGGATGACGTGTGGTCAGCCCAACGAACTCCCAGTTGTTGTTGTAAATTTCCATGAGCGGGTTACGCCACTCATTCGTAGCTCCCCAATTTCCTCGCGATGGTGGGTGGTCACTGGTCCCATACACTGTCTGAGTCTCAGGAGAAAAGTTGTTACGCTTCCCCCAAGAGACTCGAACCTGCGCCCAAAGCATGATGCCTTAGACCACACGGCCACGGTGTGGGACGAGCAAAGCCGCCCCAGATTGGGATTCGAACCCGGGATCCCTGGCATTGCGTCACTCTGTGCTAACCACCCCTTCACAGAGGTCGGTTTTCATGGTCAAGATTCCAAAATTTTACAGAGGTAATACAATACAGTTGCAATTTAACACACCTTTTCCAAAATGTGCACGACAAAGATATGTATGCATTGGTCCATATCGGAACACATCTCTATCATTCGGCTGAAATAATATTCATGTTTGTTTTTCCTCTTTCCAACTTTAACAATCCTGCACTACAGAGCATACTAATGGAGAATGATGGTTCGAAATCTTTATTCCCATTACTCGAATGCGGGGCTTAACCCCTGCCCATGGACCATCAGGCGGCAAGCTGTGCAGAATGGATTACAGACTGGCTGCCGCTAATGGATTGTCAACATATTACTGGAAACTGTAATGACAGTGGTTGCTGCCATTATGGCAATGTTGCAGGTGGAATTTACGACAGGCCTGGCCGCTCAATAGCGGGTTTTTGAAGCTTTAAACGAGACCCTGGAATTTAAACTGACGCATACTCGGTTATGAAACTGAATGTGTGCTTCACGATAGGTTGGTGGGTATTGTCCAGCGTTGGAAAGTTGCTTCAATCATTTCCACACGGCTGGGTAAATGCAAGTTTCTTTTGTCGCTCTAGTTGACTGAGTGCTTCACCACTCACGCTATTGGCACCCATAACATTATACGTGGCCCAGCCCGTTACCATAACTGAAATTAATACATGTCTACGAGGAGTAAAGTTTACTTGCCTAGGTTAAAGACTGAGAATGTGAAGAGGTACTCAGCACATGGACAAAAGACAGGATAACACACAATAACATCCCAACAGAGGTTTATGCTGACCGTAGGTCTCGTTGGTCTGTAACATTGCAGTTACAGGGGTGTACTGCATGGAAGTGAGGTTGACAATTGGCTGTATTTGGAAAGGGTCACCGCTTACATCCCTTCTGTTCCTTTAGGATGTTTGGTGATTGTACAGGGTGTCCCACGAACGGCGCAACTGGGAATTAAGAGTGGCGTTACTTTGTAACCGAAACCTGTACATACATAAGTCATACACCAAATGTTAGCCCTGTCCAAGTAGATATTTTTAAACATAGAAACAACAAACGGGGTGCAGTGTTGTTCATGCCGTGTTGCCAAATGGAAGTGAAAGTGTAAATTTATTTTTCCACAAAGCATGGAAAATTGCATGTCAAACATTCGTACGGAAATTTGGGCGTCAATTTCCACCTTGGGTAGGTGGACTATTTCGCCATCTATAGTTCAGAGAAGAAAACCGATCGTTTTCGCGTATAGCCAATCCTGAAATGCCTCGTAAAGGCGTACCGGTCCAAATGGGTGTTTTAAAAAAATTATGAGGTACAGTGGCAACACTGTTGATGTTTGAAGGCAACAAAAGGTGTGTTTAGTGATGGTCTATGACATGGAAATACTGGAAACAGGAAAAAAAGAAAATGAAAATTATGGTGAAAAAAGTGTTACTTACCTACTCCTGGCAACCATGCAATGCGATAAGAGCGCCCACCGAACGAGAACAAAAGAATCAGTTAGTTGTGTACTCAGAACTGTTTGGCAAAGAGAAAAGAACGCCCATGTCCATTACGTAATGTTACAACGTGTTAACAGATACGAGCTTCCAGCGACAGCTTAGGAAGAAGTTTGAGAATAAGGCCCATTTAAATATCTTAGTACTATGTTTAGCTGTTGGAGACACCACTAACAATTTGAATAATAACATCATCAAACCAGACGTAACCTATTGATTTTGTAACAAAAAGAAGAAAAACTCAACCTATTCAAGTTTATTGGTTGAGTTGGTGTTTTAAGCCCACTTTATGCAAAGTAAGGCTAATCGAGACTGGACCTACAGTCTAAAATGGGACCCGAACCACTGTGTGTCTCCACCGGGTATCGAACCCGGGACTCCTTGATTAGAAGGCGAAGATGCTACCACTGCGCCATCGGGGAGGTCTATTCACGTTTATTTCTGGTATTAAATGCCACACGTGAGTAGGTTAAGCAGGTCAGCTTTGGTATTGCCAAATTACTACAGCTGTCGCTAGCTGCTTAGGAAACACGTTTGGTATAGACATGGCCGGTAGATGGTGCTAACGTACATATAACCCTATCAGGTCTTTTATGACCTTAATGCTAAGCAAAGATCAACATCTTCTCCTAGTTACTTGTACTTTATGCGTAAATTAATACACCTAGATATCTGTAAAAACTTCTAACAACTATTAATGTATTCTCAGTGCTGATTTCATTATTCTGCAGGTTTCTTTAACACTTTTCCCTATTGTAATTCCAACGATGATAATTGTAAATATGACTCGTTTAACTGTGTCAGTCTCCTTTACTGACCTGTTTTTCTAATTAACGACAAGTTTGAAGTTCATGAATGACAGAATTGCCATGCTGATTAAATTTTATATCATCCAATACTATATTCTCCTGCGTTTGTTATATACTATGTAAAATTCTACTAATCATTATGCTTTTATTTTACCACTAATAATTATATATAAAAGCTGGCATCAATATTATTATGAATTTGTCTCAATTAATATAAATAACTAATGTTGGATTTTAAAATCCCGGATATGCTCTTACCTATTTCATAAATTTCTTTGTTACAATTCTAATGTGGTTATCTACGTCGCCGTTGATGAACGGTACTTGAGTTTCTTGTAAATGGGCACGTTTAAGAAATATCGGTTTATCTCTCATAAATAGGTTCATTATCTTTAAAAGCTTTATACCAAGAGTGGTAAATGTTTCATTGCAATCGCATATGACGACGATATCTTTTTAACGGCAAGAACGAAGGAAATGTTAATAGTAATATTTGAACACCTGGAATGTCAAGCCTTGCAAATTGGTCTCGTAACTAACTTACAGTAAATTAAAATTACATGTAAGAGGTTAAAGCAGATTAGAAGAATTAATTGTAAATTAAGAACAAAATGGGAATTGAGTTCCTTAAACATCTTAATAATCCGAAACTCAAGAGCCCATTGAGGGCCCGGTGCTATGTACCGACTGCCGGTCTCACTCCCACCTGATCATACTCACCCACTCACCCGACGTGCGAGATCATCCACTAGATATCGACGACGAACCCCAAGCCCTTGTTGTAGCTGCTCATTCGTAGCTCTCCAATTTCCTCACGAGGGTGGGCGGCCACCGGTCCCAAACAAAGACCGAAATCTCAGGAGAAAAGTTGTTACTCTTCTCCCCATAGACTCGAACCTGCGCGCGTTCCATAGAAGGAGCCCAAAGCATGACGCCTTAGACCAGGGATTTCCAACTGGCGGCTCGCGAAGCCAGTGTGCAAAATACATTAATTTTACGTATTTTTTATTAAAATACGTTATATTTTTACTGAAGGAATGGAAGCTCTGTGAAGAAAGACAATATCACAGGTAGAATTGATTCGATCAAAGAATGACATCGATATTGGGCAGCACATACACGTGTGAAAGTGTTTTTTCTTCAATGAAGTTCATCAAGAACCGCTACAGATGACGACTGGCAGATTCTTCACTGCTTCACCTTCTGAGACTTTCAAATACAGAAATTGAAGTGGACATTCCAACTTTAATAGAAGAAGCAGATCGGCCTCAATTTTTACATTGAAAACTTACTATGAAGGATTCTTATTTGTATGGTGTGTTTTTCATTTCTTTCAATTCATCCATAAGTATTGGATTTTTGTTAAATAAATTCTAATTATACAATTTTGATTTGTGATTCCATTGTTTTTATTGCCGCATTTTAGAAATTTAGATCATGCAAAAGTACTACATTTTCAGTTCAGTACTTACATTTTTTGTAATTTTTAATCCCCCCACCCGCCCAAAAAAATGCGGCCCGCCAATCAACTGTTGGATATAATTTTGGCCCTCGGACCTTTTGAAGTTGGAAACCACTGCCTTAGACCAATAAAAGCGCGGGACCTTTAAATATCTTGAATCAATATTAAACGGAGACAGCACAATTGAAGAAGAAATTATAAGAATTATTTTCGTCAATAAAGCATTTTCAAAGCAAACTAGTGTATAAATCAGTTAAAGTGAGACTTTATCACACCACAAAAGGCACAATAGTACATATGCATGGAAAACGTGGACACACGTGGACTTTTGTAATCAAATCATCCATTCCTTACCTAAAGCTCGATCGTTACGGTAAGCGTATTTACAAACCCTATAGTACTGCAGAACCTCCAGCGATATTTGGCTACTGATTGGCTGCCATTCCGGAAGTTGATGCAGCGTTCTTCCAAGTTAACGCTAGATGGCAGGGTTCAAATTAACAGTGTAGATTTCACATATCCATCCCAACTAGATGAGAAATCAATTTACACTAAGGTTCATTTTTTAGCAAAATTATTTAAATTAATGTTTTAGAAGACAGAAATCAGAACTCTTCTTGAAGTGAATGATTTTTCTATTTAAAGTCACATCAGTGCAAACATTGTAACTACCAATGACTATTGAGAAAATTATGTATATCCAACGTATAGCATTTTAAACATTATATTTTATTATATAAACGTATATTTCTTAACATAATTTCGACAATCTGATTACAAACTTTATACTATATAATCACAAGGCTTATTTTTACATACTTCTGCTGTAAATGAAGAAGGAAGGAACAATGGACACGGAACATAAACACTTCCGGTGCACACAGCCAATAAGAAAGCGTTATATACCTCTGGTTCTGCAGCACTATAGGGTTTGTAAATACGCTTACGGTAACCACTCCGTCAGAGAGGTCGGTCTGTGTCAAGTCTACATTATTTCTTATTGGTCTTAATCTTATCCTACCCTTGCTCGCCAGACGATAGACACGGCTCCATCCCCATTGTAAAATTGATTTCACTAACTCAACTACGTCAGTCGTGCACCTTCGCAAAGCCACGATAGCGGAAGATGCTTCAATTTCTCCCGAGGAATTTTTGACTCCGAAATCCCGCTTCTAAAGGTTTATTTACGCACCCCCTTTCTCGGGCGAGACTGCTAATGCAATTAGAGCTTCGGATTAGCTCCTCTATTATTCAGGCCAACTGATTGTGGAAATTTCTCCAGCTTGCGTTTGTGTCATGCCGGCGCTCACCTCCGTTATGCCGTTGTCTGCGCCTCGCGTAGAATTAATTAGCTTCAATCTGGTCGTAGCCTGACGCCTGGAAAGCTGGCAACCTTTTCCTCAGCCTTCCAGGAACATCTGTGAACTTGCAGGCACTTGAAGTGTAATCGGAGCTTTCCTTGTTTTGTTGTGCGTCGTCTCATGCACTTAAGCTTTCATAAGCTTCTTACCCTTGCAGCCCAGGTGTGCTTATTGAGGTACTGCATTGTTTTGCATTGAGACGTGGCGTGCTATCTGGTTTGCGTCAAAACCTAAACAGTATTATATATCTCTGAGAGAGGGTGGATTGCTAAGTTCCAAACCGCCAATAATAATAACAATAACCCGTGACGTAATAGCAGGTGGTCTAATTCGTAGGGTGCCTGACTGCCATGTTGGTTCATTCCCGAGGTAGGTGATCCGGTCTTTTGAACGGCTCGGGTTCAACCAGCCTCATATCAGTGGATACCTGGGGGCAACGCTGAGGGGGTAAAGGCGGCCGGAGATCGAGAATGTGTGGAGCCCTATCACCAAATCCCCTAAAATGTGCCTTATTGTCACGGTGCTATTTGCACTGGAACTTTACTTTTGGCATGGCGCAACAGCCCTTAAGGGGCGGGGCCTACCTACCGACTGCGGCACTCGCTCCCACAGCTTTTATTCACTTCGCGTTTCTGCCACTTGTGGTTATTGCGAAGATGAGAGGATGAATAGTTATAAGATGAAACAGATGTAGGGTCAATCATATACACACATGGACAGGACACAACAAGAGTTCCATATATGATTGATTAGGCCATGGGTGCAGGCACCAGAGTCTCGCAAGTCTGTAAAATGCAGTCCAGGATGTACTACGTGGAAGTCAGGTTGAGATTTGGCTGTCTTGAGAAAGGGTCGCCCCCTCACTCCGACATGCCTCAGCAGAGGTGGCTGATTACCCAACCAGTTACGGGGCGACGCGTGGCCAGCACGACGAACTCACAGTCGTTCTTGTAGGTTACGCTGTTCACTAGTAGATCCTCAATTTCCTCACGATGGTGCGTGGCCACCGGTTCCATGCACAGGCTGAAATCGCAGGAGAAAAGTTGTTTCGCTTCCCCCAGAAGACTCGAAGCATTACGACTTAGTGTGGGACTCGAAACCGCCAATATATGTACTAAGCATGCGCTGATATTTCGAGGTTTCTTTTTTTTCGAAAGCTCACAAAGTTCATCCTGGTACCGCTCCCGCCACTCTGTGGTCTGTTGTATGCTGCAAGACCTTGGCTGTCATCACGTGAGTGCTTTCAACCAATCAGATGAGCTCTAAAGGGTGGCCACGAATTAATAGGGCACCTCTTGATCATCTTTTAAGTATAACAATGAGAACATATTTATAATATTGGCAACTTCTATATTTTCTGAAGATAGTAACTTAGACAATTGTATCTGTTTTCCACATAATTATCAATTTGACCTCCGTTTAAATCAATGCAAGCTTGGAGACTAAATTTGCTTTCCTTCTATCCGTGCGTGGCTTACCAGATTTTTAAGGTGTGAAACACTTCCGGTTGCATCAAATAACTTGTTGATTCTTGAAATGGTGTCGCTTTTAAGTTCCAGAGGTCCACATTCCTGCAGCATTCGTCGTTGAACTTTAGCTACACGTTATTTGTGATGGAAAATACATGTACTCATTTGACACGCTGCTCAATACTTAGGCGTCTTGCTGCCATTCTTAGCCAGATCCACTTCATCCGCTATGTCGGTTACATTTCACATACGTGTAAAGAATGATAAAAAGTAAAGAAAAATACTAGGTCAATCAATGCAAAAGTTACAGTGTGACAAAAGCTCCCTCCTACTTCTACGGACATAACCCCGCTTGATCTTTTCTGTGGTGTTTTGTAAAGTCTCCAGTGTACCAAACACAAGTTCGTAATCTTTCTGATCTAGGACGTTGCATTTGGGCTGCAATCCAGGATACGACTACAGCTAATGCTGTACAAGGTATGCGCGGAGCTTGAATATAGGTTGAGCATCTCTCATGCTACTACATAATGGTATATATATATCGAGATAAATTAGATATGTAAAAAAGACTCTTTGAGTTACTCTGTAGATAGAAGAAAATTGTACGACAATATCTTAATAAACTTACAAGTTATTAATTTCTCATTTATTATACTTCTAAGCCGGACATACTGTATAAGCATGTAAGTTGCGAAATCTACAGACATATGCAGATTTTACCATAAGGCAGTAAGAATTAGAAAAAGACAAACAATTTAAACCAGGACCACGACTCGTCTTCTGTAAATATGAAAGAATGGAACACAAAGGAAGAAAAGATAATTGAAGAAGGAGGGAAATTCGAAGTGAGTAGGGGGAGGGAGTGGAGAGAGGGGGGACAAAACGAGCTTCAAGCAACCAATCACAGGATTGAACACACACACACAAGAAGTAGACATCTTATCAGACAGTTGGTGAGAAAAGTATAGACTGGCAACACTGAACGAAAGGACAAAAGATACTAGTAAAAATGGCTGAATTCTAGGAAGTGAGAACATAACGAACATGACCCTCTATTAGAAAGGAACAAGTAGTGGTCTCACCCGTTTGTTTATTTTGGATGATTTGAGTTTCGTTCAAGCACGATTATCCTCCTTCACGTAATCCTGAAACATGTTCGAGACCTATGACTAAAAACAGAGAAATGATAAATAGTAGCAAAGAGGAATTGAAATAGAAAGAGTGGTCTGGAAGAAACAGAAAGAAGAAAGTAAAAGGAAAATATGGAAAAGAGAGCAGGAGAGAATGTTTTTACCTTTCAACCAAAAAGCTTGATTCTGTTAATTTATCTTGCTGCATTTAATATGTAATAACCGAGATATAAAGCAAACTCACAAAGTTAAAAATATATATAAATGTAAAATGTATATACAACAAGTTTCCTCTTTTCCTCACCCCAAAATTACCTTTATTTATTAATGAGGTTATTCACTATTGTTTTCCTCATCCATGACGTACGTAAACAAACTAACAATCTGATATTTCATGGCGTTTTTAAAAAGTTCAGTTTTACTCTCCACAGATGGCAGCACCGTAAAATTATACTCTTCGTACAGAAATAGGAATGAAGAACTTGCACTCAGCCAAAGAAGTCACGTAATTAAATAGAGAACTTTATGTTCTAAAACGCAGTAAAACTATAGGTTAGGGTTAGTTAATGATTTCCTCTTATATTCTCTTACTAATGTGAAACCCCACAACTAAATTACTTATCTCCATTAATATATTTCTCTGTTACCTTAATCACTATACTTATTCTGGGTCATTATCTCTATGTACCATGATCAGTTAGTTTAAACATTCATATGGGAAAATTACATTCTTCATTTTTGTTCATACATTTTTCTGGGAACATTACATTCTCACCTTGTTGACACCATGTACAGTCACGAACACTTCTGGATTGTAATTATCCCATTGAATGTCAATGTGGTGGTTACAACACAGAACTGTCCGGGACTGTACATTCATTTGGGAACAGGACATCTTGAATAAAATAATGCAGATAAAGCTTAGTTTACTAAACCACCCAGCCCAGCTACTACGTATTTTCAGGTATCTCCCTTGTTTTTCTCGCAAAGGAGTAGCCAGGTGCCTGGGATTGCCTAATATTGATAGGTTCCAAAAAAAATAACACCTACTAGAAATGTAAAAGTTGACTCACATCTTGAATTAAAAAAAATCGATTCATAATCGTCTGTTACAGTCAATTTCATGCAGTTATAAAAATAGGTTTTATTCTTCATAGATGGCAGCACTACAAGATACAATTCCTCAATGAAATTTAGATTTGTTTCTCGCCACTCACGTGCAAGAGTTAGTTGTTCTATACTCACGTGCCAGATTCAGTTTATCGCTACTCACCTACCAGATATAGTTTTTCGCTACTCACGTGCTAGATCTAGTTTTTCGCTACTCACGTGCCAGATCTAGTTTTTCGCTACTCACGTGCCAATTCTAGTTTTTCGCTACTCACGTGCCAGATCTAGTTTTTCGCTACTCACGTGCCAGATCTAGTTTTTCGCTACTCACGTGCCAGATTTAGTTTTTCGCCATTCACATCTCTGTTATCCTGAAATCAAACAACATATATCCTACCTAAAAGTACTGTAATAAATGCACATTTTTATATTAAAAGTACAACATGCAGATAACAAAAGTATATGTACTCACCGCACTTCCCCTGGAACTTGACCGTTATCTTCGTATTCTGTTGACAGGCCGATCTCCGCAGCTCACACAGATTCTTATAGTCCTTCCCGTCACTTCCACACACGGCACGCGACCCCGTGTGGTCCCCATAGCTGGGGCACTTCGAGGGGCACTCGCACTGGGCAGTGCGTCCGTCCATAGAGGGCACACAGCGGGCACCGAACGGGCACTCCTTGTCCAAACACGGGTCGGGCATTTCTGGTGGGAAAACATAGCAAGCCGGTGTCAGTTTGAGATGATACAGCAGACCGAACGTGAGGACCACCACCGCAATATTGTCGTGCGTCTTCTGCCTTATCGACGGCTGTCTCAGGCCCATAACTGCGAGGTCTGGAGTTCGAGAGTCTCCTAGTTTGTGTAGCCGCCTCCACTCCCTGTGAAACTCTCGTCCGATGCTCGTGCCATGTGCTTCTCACCTGAGCGGATCGATGGAGAGGATAGTGAGTGAGAACAGCTTGTGTTTAGAACCTGCGCCCCAGCACACCGATCATTCGCCCCGCCCCCTTAGTGTGAGTTAAACGTGCAACGGTTCTAATCTTCACTACAAGATACAGTTCCTCAATGAAATTCTTACTAGTTCGTGTACGAAGCTGTAGGAAAGAGATAGCGCCAAGCCAGATTTAGTTTTTCGCAACTCACGTGCTAGAATTAGTTTCTCGCTACTCGCGTGCCAGATTTAGTTTCTCGCTACTCACGTGCCATATTTACTTGTTCGATACTCACGTGCCAGATTTAGTTGTTCGCTACTCACGTACCAGATTTAGTTTCTCGCTACTCAAAAAAAATGTAAAGTGCTCCACTGTGCTTAGCACCACGCCATGAAGGCGTATAGAGGGTGTGGGGGTAACGCCCCACACTTTCTTGATCCGGTCGTGAGTGGGGGTGATGTGATCAGCATCACGCCCCTGACCGCCTTTACCCCCCCCCCCCCAGGGTTTCCCCCAAATACCCATGTTATTCGACGCTGGGTGGGCGCCGGGACCGCTTCCAACGTTAGAAAAGTTCCCGGATTTGAACCGGCCGGGGATCGAACCCGGGACCTTGACCATGGTAGTCAGACGTGTTACCTTTCAACGAAACAGCTTGATTCTGTTAATTTCTCTCGCTACTCACGTGCCACTTACTTTTTCGATACTCACGTGCCATAGCTATTTACTTGTTCGATACTCGCATGCCAGATTTAGTTGTTCGATACTCGCATGCCAGATTTAGTTTCTCGCTACTCCCGTGCCATATGTAGCTGTTTGATACTCACGTGCCAGATTTAGGTTTTTGTCATTCACTTGCAAAATATCTATTACAGACATTATCAAGGCAGATCTTGAGTCTTATTACTTTTGTTTTGAGTCAACTTCATGAACAGATAGACTAATCGGGACCTCTTAATTACAAGGCGACCACGATCTCACTACGCCATCGGAGAAGCGCCCAAGACGTGCAAGGTTGATGCGTTGTACTACAAAGTTGAGTGGAAGAAGAAATTTCAAGCGTAAACACAGCTTTGTGAATTTCGAACTGTCCTTGTCACAATTACGAAAATATGGCTTCGTACTATCTCACCCCCAACCCTGCACGAAATAATAAGTAGTAAGAAGTAAAATTATATGACTTAATTAACAATAGTTCTACAATTCAATTAAAATTGCTTCACTGATAGTAATAGCAACAAATTCCAATCACGAAAGGAAAAGTTACTTAAAACACCTACAGGGTGACCACTGAAAATACTACAAAAGTAAACGATATTAATAAAAAAATATAGGGTAGATAACGTACGAAAGAAACTGCCAATAAGAATATTGTACACCCCTACTCCAACCCGCTCACTTTAAATTTTACTGAGTAGCATTGATATGAAATAAACATGGTGTAAGAGCAAGGATGTTATAATGTTTTTGTGCAGTTTTTTTTTACCAAAACCCTTCAAAGCAAGAGGTAAATGCCTGCATGTGTTGCCTAAGTGCTATGAATGTTTACAATGTTTAAGCATGATTCCGGGGCGAAAATCTAAGTGAATGGATAATACAGTAAAAGAATCTAAGTTATGGACAAAACTTTGCTCTCGTCTTCTTGGCAATTTCAAAATTTGAATATTTATTTACATTTGGTTTCAATTTGATTCAATGTGCAATATATCTTCAATACTTATACGAAAGAAAGATATCATCCAAAAGCATCCCTAAAGCGGTAGCATATAATAATATTAACTAGAATATAGGTAGCTAATAAGTAGACCTCGGATTTTATGTTTTTGACCTATTTTTTTCCTTTACAGGTATATAAGATATAATAAGTTATGTCAGCGTTTCGATAAAAAACGCAACAACTGATGAAGTTCTATAGTGCCTAAAAAAACTATTTTGCTTGTTAGAACCTATTTTAGGTTTATGCATCTAAATCAAGCCTTTTTGTTAGGTTTTTATATATTTTTAAAGGTTTTACAGGATTTTTATGTTTCACAGAGGCATTTGCTTTGTTTGATCACGAAAAAATTCAATGACGTACGTGTTTGGAACGTACTCTCTGTCGATTTCCCTTCCTCCAAGTCCATGGTGGTTTTTCAAAGCTCTAAACAAAGCAAAATGTCTGGTGCCACTGTTACCTGTACAGTACAAAGTGGTCTGATCTGGTGGTCTTGCTCACTTTCGCGTCACTTCCATGTTTTGTGGCATTCACGCCTTGCAAACTAACATTTCAGCATTGAAGCTTGCACCACTGACTATGTTCTTGTTGAAATAATATTTTCAGCATGTACGATGATCCTCACATACAAAATTGCGGAGTTTGACTGTGGATAACATGAAAACGATTGTTGCCTAACTATACGGCGAAGAGTGGATTTTAACAGCAAATTTCCAATGGTAAGTTCTGCCATCGCCGTAGGGTTAGGCAACACACATAACGTTATGCAAGATAGTGCGTATTTCAGGATATAGGTGTCCCATTTTCATTGCCGGTGACTATACCTAATCAGCATTTTTCAGGAATTTTGAACTATTACAAGCTTTCTTCAACCTACTTCAAGATTTTTCAAGCCTTAGTTAAGATTTTTAGGACCAATTTTAGGATTTTTCGAAGCAATTTTAGGATTTTAGAGACTATTTTAGGAACCTAAAAGCACACTTTTAGAACCTAAAAATCCGAAGTCTATTAATAACCTACTAAAATGAAGAAAAATAATGATTTTTCGTTAATTACAACTGATTTGTATGCTGTAAGGTTTTTCTTCCATTTTCCCTGTCCAATCAAATTAATCATTAGTGTATTTTTCTTAAACTACGGTACGTTAATACTAACTTTTTCCAATAAGTTTCAACTAAACGAAGAAGAATAAGTTAGGGTCTAGTTAGTTTCCACATATTCCTACATATTCAGGTTATATCTGAGGTTGGAGCACCAAACTGTATGTCGTTTCGTTCCTTAGAACATATTCACTGAAGAATTGAAAAGTTAGAATATTACAAATAGACGTTGGTTGGTTGGTTGAGTTTGATGTTTTAAGTCCACTTTATGCACAGTAAGGCTAATCGGGACTGGACCTACAGTTTAAAGTGGAATCGGAACCACTATGTGGCTCCACCGGGTATCGAACCCGAGACACCTTGATTACAAGGGCGACTAGACAATCGGGGAGGCTATAAAGAGAGGTGTTGCTCAAGAGAAATTGTCGGTAGCGATGGTGTAGCGTGATATTTCCTCGCATTTGAAGTGAGGGTTAGCGAAAGGTGAATTGATCAGCAACACGCTCTTGCCACGTTAACAACCTCCCCTCCCCGTCCCCAGGTAACAAGGTATGTGTGCGTCCAGGGTTGTTCTGTGAGGGACATTGCCGAACAATTCCCTACTGTGATCACCCACAACGGGAATCGAACCCAAGATCCTTCGCGTGGTAGTCAATGCTCTACAGTCTCCACCGTATCTATTGGAGAGAAGGAAACTTTCCAGAACGCACAGAGACCCTCGAGAGGCCATTAACTTCATGGGTCTCCTCATTTCTAACGTTGCTTGGCGACCGCTATGCCTCTGAATTGGAAATGCAACGCATACACATGTAGATATATGTACATGCATGTGCCTTTGAAATATTAATAACATTTATAAAACGTTGTTGTGTTTGCTTGCCCAAGAACAATAACGAATGATTATACCGTTGAATAGCTGTTAGCGCCGGTTCGGTGGTAGAGTGCGTTAAGTGAGTAGATTTCTGATCTAGCCACCGAAGTTGCAGGTTCGAATCCCGGCCTGGGCAAGGGTGTTCTTTATGAGTGGCCCTTCATCAATTTCATCCATACTCTAGCCCGAGAATCTTTGGAGCAAGGCCGCGCATAATGGCAGAGAAGGGGAGAAGGCGAGTGGGTAGAGCGAGGCAGTGCACGCTGCAGCCACGTTTTCCCCTCCATGCACTCACTTTCCTCACTCACGCGTTCATTGGTCAAGCCCTCTCAAGTCACTACTTGCGCAGAGACTTGTTTTCGTTCACCAGAGATTCTCCGAACAGACTATAAGCATCACTCATTCTCATCGTCGTAATTAGCCAAAAGTGACATAAAACCGGCGCTGAGTAACAAAATCAACGAACCTACGACCTGCGTCTTCGTAGTGTTGATTGATTGATTGATTTGCTTTGCTTTACTTCTCTTTTCCAGTTTTTGCTAATTTCGAAGATGAGGATGAGTAATGATATGAAATTGGCGAATGAACACTCACAAAGCAACCCATGCGCAGACCGGGATTCGAACCCGGGATCCCTGGTGTCGTAGCGCGCTGTGCTAATCACTTCTCCACGGACGTCGGCCTGTCTTCGTAACGGTGGAGTTTGCCTGGGTATAATTTCAAATCATCCGGTATCTGCTTTAACTGCATCAGGATAAACGCAAATATCTGCATTATCCGGGTATAAGGCTACACTGTATAATCAACACTGTGGTACCTGAACCACATGGATTCGCGAAATATCAGCCAGGCGAACTGTCCCTATATTCTTGATACAGGGTATGTTCGTAAATATTATCCAATCTAAACAAAAATCCGATATCCGCATAAGATTTTTTATCCAAATTTGGCCACCCGCGTGCGAAACCACGTAAAGCCAGAACTGAAAATGTAAATAATGAATTATTGATCCATTTAACCGTGACTCGCGTAAACTAGCTAACTATTCACACGCAAGTTGGGTTGGCGATATACATTCCCCCGAACAGAGAACATGTCTGTATGGTTCCAACTGATAAGCCCGTAGCCAGAAAATTTATGAGCGCCGGCGACAGGTTTTATGAAAATTAGGCCTGAATTTGCAAGTCAGCTCCCAGGGGAGTGTTTGGTATGGTTTACAAGGGGACGTTTGACCAATAGTTAGTCTCAGCAATTACTAAACTGTAGGGAATTATTTGTTGACCAGGACGAACTTAAAAACTAAATATAAGGTGTACGTCGATTGCTTGTTTTGCCTATTTTACTTCGCTTTTCTGCCACTTTTGGCTAATCGCGAAGATGAGGATGAGTGATGACATTTATGAAGGGACACTCACAAATACGACCCATTTACAAGCTGGGATTCAAATTCGGGACCCCTGAACACTCCGCCTAGAGGTTGGCATAAAGTGTAGGTAAACGTATCAAAGTGGCTTTTTTACCGACTCTGTACGTGAAGACGAATGCATTGGGATTGGTCCTACAGTTTTTTTTGTGTGAGAGGTTCTAGAAAACGGAATTCGAATATTTTTTCGAGTGACGCACGAAGAGTGTGGACAAAATGGTTGATTGGTTCAAAATTAAAGTTGTGGGTGCGCCAGCAGTTAGGCTATTCGCACTGGTCACATTATGCGGTCCAACCCTCTTACCGGATATAAAATTAACATATTTCTCTGAGGATTAAAACCTCCCTACCCATGTTAAGAACGGGGGTTGTAAAGGAACACGCAGCACACCTAAGAACAACATACGTACAGGGAGTCCATAAAGTCCTGCAAAAAACTAAAACTCTATAACTTGAAAACTATTAAGCTTATTAACAAAATATTTTGTGTGTACTTACAGCAAAGTTCAAAGTTTATTTCCTGCTTGTTAGGTTCATCGCCAAACTTCCAATTGTGCACCATTCACGTCCAAACACTGTTGCAGTCTTTTTGTGAAACCGAGAATTGCGTGCTGACGGTGCTCTCCTGGGATATTCAGAATCACATCTCTTATTTTTTCTTTTAGGTCATCCAGATCAGCTGGTTTCTGTGAATACACCTCGGTCTTTACATGACCCCACAACCAATAATCGCAAGGTGACAAGTCTGGTGATCTTGCAGGCCAAGGCGTGGGCCCTCTTCGGCCAATCCATCTACCTTGAAATTGTTCGTTAAGAAACTGCCGAACTTTAAGGGCAAAATGCGGCGGCGCCCCATCTTGTTGCATGTGGACGTCATTGATGATGCCTAACCTATTAAGTTCTGGCACAAGGAATGTCTGTAGCATGTTCAGATAGTTGTTGCCATTTACCGTGTCTTCCTCGAAGAAAAATGGACCAATGATGTGGTCCAATGAAATCGCACACCACACATTCACTTTGGGACTACCCCGAGTTTGCACTTCAAACTCGTGTGGATTTTCAACCCCCCATATGGGGTGGTTTCCAATATGTTGTCTGGAACTTTCTCTGCACTGAAACACAAGATTTTAACTCTGCAAACCACAGAACACACTGTGCCTTTTCCTGGATGGACGCCATCTTAAGTCACATGATCACGTGATTACCAGTGCAAGCGTCACTGAGCAGTGTGGCCAGAACAAAACTTTAAACTTCCACCCTTCTCACCCAAAAAATGTGTATTGTTAAACGCAACAGCTAAAAAGTTATAGAGTTTTAGTTTTTTGCAGGACTTTATGGACTCCCTGTACAACCCCACAGAAGATTATACTCTCCGTACGTCCAGACGCCAGAGACTCTTTAGCCTGAAAGACTGTAGTTAGCGGACTGTACTACGTGCAAGTGAGATTGACTTTTGATTTTTTAAAAAGGCACCCATTACACCTCGTGAAGGAAATAGCAACTCTTTACTATAACAGTGGTAATTTTGTCACACCACCGAAATTGACATTGCACAGTGCTGAGGAAGGGGCGATAGCTATTACAACCTCCCTCTTTTAACTCACAAGCCCTGAAATAGTGCCAGATAGCCTACACTAAGCGATGAAATAATATAGCTCTAAGTACATGGTGTTCTATATTGTAACTACTTATCTCAGTTGGCAACACTGTCAGAATGCATGCGCGCATGCGCACGAATCTCCCCAGATTAGCTCCAAGACTCAGTCTGCCATGGAATGCCGGCCGGTTAAGACGTGAATTACTGCAGTGGGGGCGTTCATCCGAACAGGTTCCATTGAGTGTAATAATAGTCTGATATGTTCCCACAGATAATATTGGCGTTTAAAAGCGTGAAATCATATTTCTATTCGAGCAAGTTTCGAAACTGTTTATGATCCATATGCCGAAATGTGTTTATTTACAATGAATGAACTTACAAACAAATGCAATTAACAGCGACAGAAGATGGTTCATATACTTGCAGGGAAAGATTTAACGGGAATTCCCCTCCCCACTAAACTCAAATGACCTTTACAACATCTCTCCCACGGATGGCATTTATCCTCCGTTACACCCTATTTTTTTTGATATGATTATAACACTATTAAGCCTTGTTTCCATGATATGAAAAACTCAATATGCTGACGAAGACAGAAATTTATTTTATTATAAAACATAAACTAAACGTAACGTTTCAACTTTCTAGCAAGGTCTTCTTCAGACTCTGCACCAAGTACAAATGTAACAAGGTACAAAACAGGACGATATATATACACAAACATTACTCCCCTCCAGACTATTAGAAAGTTGTTCTGGAACATTCTAGCAGGTGGCTTTCCCTTGTCAACTGTACTTTCACCTAAAAGGCTAAACATATTTTGTTCCATCTAGAATGTGGTTGGACTCTTTATCTCACGCTCTTTTTCCTTCATTCTTCTTCCTTCTTCTCTCCTCTTTCTCTCTTTCTAACACCTTCGTCCATTATTTGTTTAACTTTAGTCTCCCATGCCAGTTCATTGTCTCTTCTTCACCTTTCTTCTCTATTTCCTTGGCTTCCTTCCATTTCCTCACTAGCATTCTCTTCTCCCTTCCTACCTGCTTAGCCTCATCCCACTCTATGTCATGTCCTGTTTATCTCGTGTGTTTAAATATCGCATTTCTCTCTCTCTTAAGTCGTACATCATCCCTATGTTGTTTCAACCTGTCTTTTAGAAGGTTGAAACGTTACGTTTAGTTTATGTTTTATAATAAAATAAATTTCTGCCTTGGCCAGTCTTCGATATGATGTTAAATTATTGAAGATACAGTACTTCTTGCAGAAGTTGTCTTCCTTGCACTAAAGAATTTACATGAGCTTTGTTAAATGCAACTAACGATAAGTTAGCTGATAATTTTAATGTTTGTGAGATTAGTATCTTTATAAATTTCTTCCACAGGAGGTGTAAAAGAAAGGGATATTTCTAGCTTCCAACTCTGTGGGTGATTTGTTGAAGGCTCTGCAGGTGGTGGAACTCCTAGTGTCATCTGTTGGCGGAAAGTAGAAAAGGCAGCTAATGTACTGTGAAAAGAATGGTGCGGTAACACAGGAAGAGCAGAAAGTTTTCTTATTGGCTTCGTCGCAAGAAGAGATCTACTGCTTCTTCCTCTTAGGAAAAGAATGTTCTGGAACACATGAGTTCACCATCCAAAGCACAAGAGTAAACTTCAAAATCGTTGAGTTGTAACGTAATGCATCGGAAAGGGAAACGTTTTCAACGGAGAGTAAAGTTTTTCTTATTTGCCCACAAGGACTTCCGTGGCGGAGTGGTTAGCACGCGTTATGGATTCGAATCCCAGCCTGGGTGTTCTTTGTAAGTGTCCCTTCATCATTCTTCATCGCTCATCCCCATCTTCACGATTACCCAAGAGTGTCAGAAAAGCGAAGTAAAATTAACAAAATCAATCAGAAATCGAAATCAATCATATTTGTCCATGCAAAGGAAGATTCCTCAGGAACTGCCAGACCGATAACATAAAATTCGTAAAGATGGCTCAAAACTAGCTTGTTACTAAAGGTGTTTTCCACTCTTACGGCAGACGGTCCTAGTTCTGACAAGGGAAGTGGGGAGCGGGGATTACGCCGCAGACCAACCAGACAACAGCAGTGGCGCCGAGAAACACGACGCGGCGGAAAAAAGTACTACGTGAACCTCCTTCTACTGGCTGCTGCTATTCTTATCGCGCTGGATTGGTCGCTTCCCCGCTCCCCTTGCCAGCTTATAGAGCGCCCGCCGTAAGACTGGAAAATAACTATAGGAGAGGCTAGTACAGCACTACGACGCCAGGGGTTGCGGGTTCTAATCCCAGCTAGACATAGCTGTTGTTTCATCAATTTCATCGTATCATTACTCATCGTCATGGTCTCGATTAGCCAAAAGTGACAGCAAAGCGACGCTAAATAAAAATCAAATGAAACTAGCTTATTACTAGCAATGTGCTTTTGTGGTTCCTAGGGGGCCCCGTTTTGGTGGGTCTTTATTTTGAATTATTTAAGATCCAACGCTACTGGTTACGTCATGATGTATGTAATATTATTGTTCATATTTTTTACATCAAATTCCAAAACATTCGCTGGCTAACATGTGTTCTAATATTGGCTGATTATGCATCACCTATCATTAGAACCTACTGTTAGTGGCATAGCGCGCTACTATTTGTATAAATTCTCTTCATAACCTGACCACTGTTTCAAATATCAGCAGAGTAATTACTAAGGTTAATACATTTAAAAACATAATAGACTTATTCCTTCTTAAATTTTTCATACGTGTACGTACAGTGTTGTAGACTTCATGTGATCTTTTGGACTGGGGAAGAAAATAGGCAAATTTTCTGCCTTGGTGTGCGCGCGCACAGCGCTTGAGATGGACAATGTTAGGTGTTTGGATTTTTACTTAAGCTGTGAGGCTAATAAATGGTATGCAGGGTTGTTTTGAGTAATTTTTCAAAGCTGGAGGCATAATACCCCTCTCTACTTGCACCTTAAGTGGTATAGTAGTAAGAATTCATCTATGTAAGAATTAATGTAAGCGCTAATAAAAAAAGATAAGACTCACAAAACGACAGTATGTGTAGCAAATCACAAAACAGAGTTTAAATTTTAAAAATATCTGGGTAGTTCTTAGTAAGAGTGTTATAGAGAAACCACGAAGAAATTTATTACTTCTAATCCAGCATAATTATTTTCTCTTTTATAACAATGCTTTTCTTTTACAAAAGTCAGATTGAAGATGATAATGTCCTGTTAGTTAATCTAGCTAATAATTGCTTCATTCTACGAGTATTTGTGGAGCGCCATCTACAATACTATATTACACTTACTTCCGTTATGTACCTTTAGTGTAGTATAGGAAAATTAAACAATTTTTACAAATTGGTAGAAATATGTAGGTATTCTATACATCATACTAAACTCCCTGTGTAATTGTGATGAAGTTTCGATAGGTATAGATATTTTTTCAAATAACAGAAAAATTACAAAGAGTTTATAATTAGTAGAAATATTGAAATGATGTTCCAGACAACATACCAAATTTTCTAAATTGGAACCACTGCGCTAACCACTCCGTCACGAAGGTTGGCTAAGAAGAAAGACAAATGGAGAGAGACAGAGGGAATGAGGGAAGACAAGGGTATAGAGAGTCGATCGGAGAGAGAGGAGAATAGGGAAGACAAAAGAAGAGAGAAGAAGGAGAAAGGGAAATAAATTAAAAACTGGGGTGAATTAGGGAGAGAAGAGATGAAGGAAAACCCAGAAGAGATAGAATCAGGAACACTAAAATTAGGGAACAGCTTTAAGGAGAATTAATTGATGTGGGTAATAGAGAGAAGAACACTGGACTGGTATGGCCACGTCATGAGAATGGGAGAAGAAAGAAAACGGAGTCAAGTAATGGAAGCGAGCCCGGAAGGAAGGGGAGGAAGACCTCGGATAGAATGGGAACAATACCTGTCAGAGATGGTTACTAACGGAGGGAAGACACTAATGGAAGTCAAGACACTGGCACAAGATAGGAAGAGTTTTAGCAAATGGCTGAAGGACCCCGACGCCAAACAGCACGAAGGGGAAGAAGAAGTAAGTAGGTAAGAATTAAGGAGAGAAAGGGGAGGAAGACAAAGAATCAGTGAAAGGAAGAGAAGGAGGAAGAAATTTAAAAAATAGAGAGAGGAGAGCGAAAGAGTGAAGTGTGGAAGAAAGAAAAATAAATAGGTTAAGAGAGAGATGTCACGAGAAGGTGGAGAGAGAGAGATAGTATTAGAAAAGCAGTTGGAGAGAAAGAGAAAGACAGAAAAAGCCGCGGAAATCGGCACAAAAGTGTATCTGTACCACCTCCTCTGATTTTCCGTTCGTCACGTTATTCCGTAAACGCAGTTCAATATTGTACTTTCAAATAGGGACATACATCACACTAAGTTAATGTATCTATACTTTAAGATCCAAAACTGCCACAGAAACGCGTTTCCGGCAGCCTCACAAGTCTCTTTTTCATTTTTTTGAAAAAAGAGAAACGGACCTCACAATTTCCTGGATTTATAGACACTGAAACATTTTATTACATTATATTTCCTTCGCTTTTATGTCTGTAGCCAAGGCAGAGGGACAGCTTTTATTGGTTCCTTCATATTATCAATGGATCGGCTGGGAAAAGACTGCTCTTTGCTTATCTTTTGGAACAGGGAACACGACGACATCACAACCCTTCGTTGTGAATTTAAGTGCTCGACTGGGTTCTTTGGGACGTCGTTTAAGTCACGGAGCCCTGGACAAATAGAGTGGAGACGAGAGACAGAGAGTATATATCTTCCGGGGCGTTACTCTGGGCTACAAATTCGAAGGAAAGTAGGAAGCGATAAAGCTCCATTACGGTCATGTACAGGATGTTCATGCGCTCATGATCAGAGAGGGATGTGAAGAGACAGAAGAGAGTGTAGGATGAAAGACGTTGGAGAGAGAGGTGGAAGAAAGAACCAAAATTGAGAATCGCGAGAGACTGGGGAGGAGAGGAGGAGAAGGAAGATGGATGAAGAGAGGGAGAGAAGATGAGGAGAGGAAGTAAAGAAGAAACCAGAATGAATTATGGAGAGAATGGGTAAAAAGATTGGTTAATTGGTTAATTTGGTGTTTTAAGTCACTTTATGCACTGAAAGGCTAATCGGGACTGGACCTACAGTTTAAAGTGGAATCCGAACCACTATGTGCCTCCACCGGGTATCGAACCCGGGACCCTTTGATTACAAGGCGACGACGCTACCACTGCGCCATCGGGGAGGCCCGGGTAGGAAGAGAAATATTTCGTGAAAAGGAGAGAAGAGTAGCAGAACAGCAGCAGAGTAAAAACGTAGAGAGAGAAGAGTGTAAGTAAAGAGAAAGAGGGTCAGAGAGAGATGTAAAGGTACTGAGAAGAGAGTGTAGAATGAAGGAAGATGGAGAAAGAGGAAAGAAAGAACGAAAAGGGGAATTGAGTGAGTCGGGGGGAGAGAAACGTAGGACGGAGACAAATTGAGAAAAAGGGAGAAAGAATAGTAAAGATGAAACCCGAGTGAATTGGGGAGAGAAAAACAATGAATTAAGGAAAGAGAAGGAGAAAGAAAGGAACAACGGAGAGTACATAGAGTGACGAGTATAAAAAGAAGGTCAGAGAGAAATGTGAAGAGACAAATTGAAGAATGTAAGATGAAGGCAGTTTGAGAAAGAAAAGGAGGAATTGAGAGCGTCTGGGGAGAGAAAGGAGGAGAAGGAAGACGAAGAGAGAGAAGGATGGAGAAAGGGAAACAAAAATATGTGAAGTAGGGAGAGAAAGAGGAAGAAGATATAGAATTAATGAGCAGAAGAGAAGCAGGAAAAGAAACAGCGGGAGAGTCAACAGAGACAGAATGAAGAATGTAAGTAAACAGAAAGAAAGAGGATAAGAGAGAATTGTAAAAAAACGGAGAAGAGAGAAAGAGGGAAGAAATCAGATGGAGATGAGTAAAAAAGATAGAGAGAGATGTAATAAAGACGAAGAAGTGGAAGTTTGAAGAAGGCATATGGAGAGATAGAAGGACAAGAAGAAGGAAGATAAATAGAAAGACAGATAAAGGAGAAAGGGAAGTAAAGAATAAAAACAGTGAATAGAGATAGAGACGAAAGGAATGGTACATCGCTGTTTTCCATCAAAAAGCAATACTCCTTTTCCAGTCTCTGATATAATGAGGCAGATATCGCAGTGCAGGGATTTAGCAAGGCACAAAGGCAATAAAATCACAATGCATAACGTTACATATGTATGCCTGACTTCCCTTGGAACGAAGCGAGTTTTCACGGGCGGGAGATCTTTGCAGATTTCTTTTCGGAACGTACATATCCCGAGCCAAAACCTCTCTGCAGAATGTGACCGTATTGATCCTCGTATAAGATTCACATCAATAGGAAGCATGTTTCATAATACACAGACTATTGGAGAAACCGGTTTTACAAGCAGTGAACCCGCTCAAGCCTTTGGGAACTTTATCCAAAGGAAAACAGATTCCCAGAAGCTTTCACAAAATTACATGTGTCCAAATAATACTGAAAATTACGACACAGGAAGAGTGACGTCGGCAGAAAAAAATGGACTAAGGGTAGAGGGGGTGTGGATATTTTCTGGGAGCATCTAGATTTAGTTAATACTAGAATTACCGAAACGGTCGATTTGACCGTTTAGATAGGGTTCTAGTTAGTGTCTTTACAAAGAATTTACACATTTTCTGATTAGTTTACGTTATTTGCTTTGATTTTCTGTCACTTTTGACTGATGAGTGATGACTGGATGAAGTTGATGAAGGGGACACTCACAAAGAACACCTATGCAAAATCCGGGATTCGAACCCTAACCACTCCGCAACAGAGGTAGGCTGAAATGTAGTCTAGATGTAGATATACAACTTATAAAGTAATCTCAAGCAGTTAGGGGAGGGGATTCTCCATTCTACCTAGAACTACAACATGCGATCATTTTGACGGCCGTCATTACTTATTAAAGTTTTGATTAAATTATTAATACATCACTTATTATTATATTAATTACTATAGTAATAATAGTAGCAGCCTCATTAGTAGCAGAACAATTACAGATTGAGAAATAGGATCCTCATTTGAGTGTGGGTTTTACCCAAAATCCTCTGCCCAAATAAATCCCATTTTCAATACGATTCTTCTAATTGCCGCAATCTTCCTGATTTTTTATGTAGAAATTGCATTATTTCTCCAAATAACAATTATTATTTTGACCTCCAGTATACTGTATTGATTATATGTAAATTCTGTCCTGCAATCAAACCAAACGCGACTATGCCATTATATTCTTCAGTTGTTTGCATTAAAATTATGTCAAGCATAGCTGACGTCTGTCATATGAATGCAACTGCCACATCGCTTCATTCATTGTTTCAGTGTTAAACTGATAAAGTTAAAACCAGTTTTGTACAGAGACTTCTATTCTTGGGAAAGCAGCCTCAGAAAAATTATGAAAGTCAAAAATCTTAATGTCTTACTTCCTTCGAAGCAATGGTTAATTAGTGGCTATTTGAAGGTAAAAGTCAGTCCTTTTCTACGTTTGCAAACTCGATAGTAATTTCTTGATATAAATATCCCTTGCTTTCAATGTTTGCAAAATTTATTTTCCAATCGATCACTTTCATGCATAATATGTTATTCTTCTGTCAAAAATCATAGTTTTGTGTGTTTACTGTGCTCCAAAGCTTTTCATTATAATTTCTAAATAATGCTTCGCTGATCTGCCTCAATGCTGGTACATTATACGGTACAAAAATACCCTGTACGTACATATTTAACCGTACAGTTTGCAACACTACGCTAGATACAGTAACAGACCTCCCTGATGTATCGTGCATTCAAGGTAGCCTGTTATTGGATGGTTCAAGGTCATCCAGTCTCATTTTTATGTTCTCTTTCGCCTGGTGTTGAGCGAAATACATAGACGGCTTGTAAAATTGCCACAAGATGGTGCTAAAGGTTTCGATCTTGAAAACAAACTGACTACGACTGGAAAGGCTATAAGTTCATTTTCTGAGATGGTACAAAATAATTATAGAAACATTCGAAGTAAAAAAGTAGAATTTTGCACTTGTAATACTGTGGGCCAGCACTGCTGATCTTGCTGTATTGGAAGGCACGCGCATGGTTAAAACTTATTAGAAAAGAAATATTTCATACTTTGACCAACAAAACAAACGCATTAGAGTTGGGTTTATTTACGTGACTAACGGTATTACTGTAATTAGTGGATTCTGTTTACATTAAGCAGACCTAACTGAGGAAAAAACTAATTTCGAAAGTTGAAGTCAACCTTCAGGGCATCATATATTTGCATTGAAATGTTCATTTTCCGCCTCGACTCGAGCGCCAGACGGCGAAGATAAGGGTAACAGGTTGCGGTGGCTGAAGTTTCCACGAGGCGAGATGAACTGGACGCTGCACCATATTTTGCGAAGGTGGGATTGAATTATGATACAATGCGGAAGGGCTTCAGTTCAGTTGAATGGGGCGATGGATACTTTCTGAGCCAGCAGACACGTTTAATATAGTACTGAAAATCATACGAAAGTGAAGAGTGAGCTAAAGAATCATTTATATATCTAGTTTTTGTTTGTTGGAAAGAGGGAGAGAAAAAGAGAGAGGGAGTAAGAGGCAAAGAGAAAAAGAGAGAATAATAAAAGAGAGAACGAAAGGCAGACAGAGAGAGAGAGGAGAAAACAGGAAGATACAGAAAAGGCGACAAGGAGTATGTGAGTGAAAGAGGAAAAGACGGAGAGAAAAAGAGAGAGGGAGTAAGAGGCAAAGAGAGAGAATAATAAAAGAGAGAACGAAAGGCAGACAGAGAGAGAGGAGAAAACAGGAAGATACAGAAAAGGGGACAAGGAGTATGCGAGTGGAGGGAAAGAGGAATAAGCGAGAGAAAGATAAAACAAAGAAAGGGTGGGCGAGAGGAAGATAAAATAAAAGGAAAAGAAAAGAAGAAACTAAGATATGGAGGTGTGGCCGAAAGGAAGAGAAAAATAAGATACAAAAAAGTGAGAGAAAGGATGGGGAAGAAGAAAGATATAATAAGAGAAAACAGAGAGAGAAATTGATTGATTTTTATGTAGTGTCGCTTTTCTGACACTTTTGGTTAATCGCGTCAATGTCGATGAGTGATATGATTAAATTGATGAAGGGACTCTCACAAAGAACACATACGACCAAGAAGGGATACGATCCTTGGATCCCTGCCGCAGGGAGAAAGAGGCGGGATAAGGGATGAGAAAAGAGACAGAAAGAGAGGAGAAAACAGAGGAAGGGAGAGATTAAGGTGGTGCGCGAGACACACAAGAGAAGAAGTAACGAAGGGAGAGAGATAAGGCAGTGGGCAAGAGAAAGAGAAACATAAAGAAACAGAGAAATAGAGAAATGGTGGGCGAGACGAAGAAAGATACATAGAGAAAACAGAGGAATAGAAGTGACAGAGTAAGAGAAGTGGGTGAGACAAAGAAAGAGATAAAGATCGTGAAAATAGAAAGAGAAAACGAGAAGAAACTGAGATGGATGGGTTGACAAGAAGAGAGTGAGAAAGAAAGGAAACAGAAGAAATAACACAAACAGAGAGAGGAGGGGATAAATCAGCTTGTCACAGCAAGATAAAATATCACTGAAAATTTGGCATAATCTTATCATGAAACTCATGTACCAAACATATTTATTATTCTATACAAAGTAGAGAAATTACCCAAATACCATATTCTATGTAAAAATATATACTCTAAACTGAAATATGTTATCTCAAAGATTTAACAAATTAATATATATCGTTCCTAACATTACAATACGCCGGTTTTGGCCATTTCTGCTTGACTAAGCTTGTACTACATGCATAGGGAGTGTCATTACACACAAGCAAATGGGCACTGATAGCGCATGTTTTATTACTGGAATCTTGTCACGTCCCTCCCCTATGCATAATAAGTAATGTGATGCACAGGAAAGCACATTTCAACAGTTCATATAAACGTAACTTCTCAAACTTTCGCGCGATACTACTACGTAGTTTGCTCGCAAATCAACAGATAGCGCTGCTATAGAGTTTCAAAAGCTTATTTGCATTTGAGGCTAAAGTTTGCTAGTCTGAGTATAAGTTGAAGTTTGTAAAGAGTATGCTCCATCAGATGCCATTAATCAGCCTCTCTGACACAACAGCAAGACTCCTGCTGGAAGTTTTCCCACAAATCCTCCATCTTCCCGTCACAGATTTGCTGGAGCATCGTTTAATACATCGGGGCACACACTGAACGTGAGATGGAGTGTGCTGTGTTCATGTAAGTGTTGTGTATTAGTCTATAATTTCGTTCGCGCTATTAGTGAAATAAAATCGTGAAATATCCTTCCATACCCCGTGGGAGGGAGTGGGGGTATTTCGAGCATTCAAAGTAAGAAAACTACATGCAGTGACACTTTGTTGGTTAACTTGCCAGCCAATACATTTTACGTGCATATTTCTGTACAACATGATAAAGGTTTAAACAAATCTCATGTCTCTGTTGGTCGCCATATTTAATTTCAACATGGCGACCAGCACGCATCACCTCCCATCGTACATGTTGTGGAAAAATTATTACTATTAAGTGTAGGAACTTGGTACCAATGAAACGAGGAATCTTCATAGAATGCATAAATCAAAATTAATTGTTTTTTTCATTACAATTTGTATTACGAATCAGTGGCGGCTCCGAACTTTCCAAAGTGAGAGCCACTCAAGATTTGGGCGCGACACATCTTCAGAGAAAAATGTATTTTGACATTGACATTGTTATCACATGACCCAAAGAAGAATTTTTCCTCAAATAAAAAGAAGTAAATTATACAAATTCACATGTTGCATTGAAAATGTGTTAAATTTGAGGTTCAGATCTCCATGATACAGTGGTTAGTAGAACATGCTGCGAAACAAGAGGTCCTGGGGTCGAATCTTCTATGTTTTCTAATCACATGCATCATTGTCTATATAAGTCGCTTTATTCTTATCATGAAATTTGCCCATCGCATCTTGACAGGATGGACTAGCCTGATTTTGGTGGGCCCTTGCCCCCATAGCCCCACCTCTTTTATGAGGGTAGGTAATGTAATCTCGCAAAATACATTGCCAGAATTTCGATACTATATTTACCAAATTTCGCTGGTAATATGCAACTTGTCACAAGATGAGTAATACGTATGTGGACGAAGTAGAATATGTTCAGGACTATTTTAGAAGTTATTCGTAGAACATATCTACCAAAGTTCTGAAGTTCTGTAATGCAATTGTACACTCTGTCCGGGAAATGTCTGGAGCAAGTGAACGAAAACAAGCCCTCTGCGCAAGGAGTGGCTCGAGAGGGCTCGACCAATGAACGCGTGAGCGGAGAAGTGGGTGCATGGAGGGGAAAACGCGGCTGTTTTCAGTAGTACGGACTGCTTTGCTCCGCCCTTCTCTGTTGCTATGACCGGCTTTGCTTTACAGATTCCCGAGGCAAAGTAGTTCGCTGCACTTTCTGATACCAGGTGTATCAGGTGTCAGGCTGGTGTAAGGAAATGTCGCTCAACCAAAGACGAATAGCGGGGTTCAAGTTCAGAAGATTCAACAAATGCCTGTCTGCTTCTTTAAATGTTCATTCGATTTGTTAGCACGCACCACGTGACAGCACACATTGCACTGCTCTGGAACTGCTCAAATGAACGAAGTAGACGTGTCAGTGTTGCACCGTGTAACCAACTAGGCGCGCGAATGCAGAGGGAGAGAGTCAAGAATTGCAGCGAACTAGACGGTGCTATTGTAAAGATACTGTACAATCGAACAGTCCTTGCTGGTTGAATCTCACCGATAGCGTAGTGGTAACAATGTCGCCTTGTAATCAAGGGTTTCAGGGTTCGATACCCTGTGGAGGCACAAAGTGGTTCGGACCAACTTTCAACTATAGGTTCAGTCGCGATCTGTGCATCAAGTGGACACTTGAGACTCAAGACATTGCTAGTCAAGTCGCTCTCAACGTATCTATCCGCATTAGCGTCAATATTGCAATTGCAAGCAGGTTTCCTGAACCGAAGAAGAAGCCGCATCTCTTACGAACATAATCCCCACACACGCAGACAAAGGCAATGCCCTAAGCAACAAAGGAACGCCGTAATCTCGCCAGTAGCAAGGACCCCCATTAAACGAAAAAGCACTTTCAAAGATAAATCCAAGAACACCCTTTCCGGCCCACTAGTCGCCTCCTTATAAATTATGTGATAGCTTCGTTGGGAGAAGGGCATTACGACCTGCCTGCCCTCTCGCGGACGCTTCCCAATATAAAGGAACCGCATGCGGGGCATGTGTAACAACCTTCCCCAACTTCACGGGAGATGGCGGGAATACAGATCGCAGCTGTTTTTATTCTCGGACTTAACGATAGGCGACCTCTATCTTAACACCCCGTGTGCAGTGTTGCCAACCATAATGGCAATTTAGAAGGGGAGGGTTTCGAAAATTGGAATTTTGTCTTATACGAGGGGCAGTCAAAAAGTAAGTTGCAGTCTGTGGGCAGTCAAGAAGTAAGTTGCAGTCTGTTCGAGTGGCACATGGGACATTCGTGCTTAATCTTGCATTAATTAAAAAGTACAATGCAAAAACTACTTTTATACAAGACTACTAAGTTTATTTAACCCCACATAGTTGCGTGTCATGAGTTTTGCTATACCTTCCTTGAAAAATACCCGTTCAACGTGCGAGAGACATTCAGTTCAATTCCCAATTCATCCGCGATGTAGATCATTGTGATTGGCCAGTTTGCAAGAATCAGTTCGTAATGACTTTCAAAGATTACTTTCGTCGTCAAGTTGATATTTTCTCTTCCTTAAGTTGTCTTTATATCTGTCACGTCGAAAACGTTACTGCGGCTCTGAAACGGAAGTATACCAGTGTTACCAGCACGCTGCATCAAAATATATCTTTTTGACAAAAGTTGTAACATCGTAACAGGCACTTGTCTTACGGCCGATTTTTCAATGTTCAGTTAAGGTTCATGTTAGTACGTAACTGGAAGTTTATGAGCAGTTTGCTCGTAACTGGAACATGGATGCCTCATGCAGCTATCGAAGTTCCACACTCGCAACTTCACTGTCAGATTATGCAAGATATGATTCATAAAAAAGTTAAATTGGTACAGAAGAATACTTGTTTTGTTTGGCAGAGCTTACCAATGTCCATACATATATGGAAATTAAGCAGCGTAGTTCCTAGAATTCGCTTGGCGAGGTTGTGTTGGAGAATTTGTGGCCAGGATATCTGGTCTACCAGGCGGACAGTCTCCAAAATATAATTTAGTGCAGTGGTTAGCGGCACCACCTTTCGGAGCGTGTAGTATTTTGTAATACGAGTTCGATCTGATCTTTCTTTTCTTGTCAATTATTTACGTGTGTTGCCTTCAATGTATGCTTTATTGTTGAATGATCTTCTCGGATAAATATTACAGTACATTTTAAAATTATTTTTACTCGTACCTTCATATTCTTAGAACTTGACCTACAAAGTATGCTTACTATTAACATGTTCTTTTTGCGCTCAACTAACATGTATAGAGAGGTACAAAGCATGCAGTCCAATGTACAATATTTACATGTTAATAGTGTTTATATCAACAGACAGGTATTATTAATGTTTCAACTTTCGAGTTCTTCACGCTTCTTCTACAAGAAAGTATCTGCGCTTGCGCCTCATAACAGCATTTCTCCCACGTGGAATTGGCCTTTATTAGAGGAAAGCCAAATCTGTAGTGCGGGCTTTCGTTAATTTATCTCGTAAGCGTACCGAATGAATACGCAGTCACTGTTCTAATAGTTTCCAATGCAATAACATGCTTTCGAGCGCGGCGCGCTTGGAGTTCTATATCAAATCGCCAGGCTGTGTGCCAATCGACGCGGTTTGAAACTATACTAACAGATGGCGCGCAGATAGATTTCCTGTAATTTCCGTGCTTCAAATTTGCCAACACTCTTTTGGAGAACGTACTATGGGTTAGTTAACTGGCAGTTACTTACACGTTGAAAAACCCGGTGCTGGTTAAGACTGGCTGTTATCTCCAACTGGCAGTTAGTTAATAGAAAGATTAACAGGACATTGAAAAACCGGCCCTTAAAGTTATTTCGGGATGGGACCTCATACCTTAAAAAGTGTGTCTGTATTTTAATAATGATGATGAATTTTATTAGTAAATACCGGTAATTACAATAATTATTATTGTCATTCAATGAATAGGTTTACAGATGGAGTGAGAATACGTGTCTAGTTAAGATCACAAAATACGAGTGTCAAAAATTTATTTCACGACGGAAATTAATGTAAAATAAGTATAAACAATGAAAGTTTTTATAATAATATAAAAGTTGTTAGTTCTAGGTGATGAAGTGTTCACAGTTATTATTAAATTTCGCAGACACACGAATACAAAACAGCAAATTATCGTCTTCATGTTATCGGTAGAAATAAATCGATGTGATAACTTAGCGACAAAGTATAAACAAGTATCGCACTGGGCCGGCCTTCTTGGCGAGTGCAACTAAATATGACTACCCCTCGTAGATAGGCACAAACATTGAATATATTAACAGTCTCAATGACATTTGCTCTATTTGGGTTTGGGTTTAATAGACAACTGAGGGAGCTATGTTGTGAATTAATGGCTACCATAGGAGTGTCAAAAGTTCTCTCAGTTTTCCTCCACTTGTGCCTGTATTTCTAACTGAAGTAGTTGGTTAGCGCACTTGGTTTGTAGTACTCTGTCGTGAATTCGATCCCCATAACCGACAAAAGTACATAGATCACCTAAGTCGAGAGAAGAAGCGTTCCCTTGAAACGGGAGGCCAGGATAAGTATCAAATTAACTTCGCATGGCAATTGCATCTCAAAAGTAAAAATTTTAATTCGCTCGTAAGGGTTGGCAACACTGCGAGTACGTGAGCTGTAGACACAAATGATCCCGATACGCCCCGCCACTGCAACCCCGTGGGACAGCTCCGCCTAGGGAAAAAGCTGTGAAACGAACAGCCTTGGGGGAAAACGAAACTTTTACGATGTCTAGTTTCCCCTCACGCTCTGCCCCGTAGTAAAAACAGCCTTTGTTTTCAGCGGAGAAACGCCACTTCAAGCCCCAGAGCCGTAAAGGAAAGTCCCCATCTCAGCACAGGGCGAGCATTTTATTCACTCCGTGTTAGCATTCAATGTTAGCAGGTGTGCTTGAGAGAAAACACCGAAGGAAAATTAAGCGTAGCCTGTGCGAAGTCTGGTGAGAAAATGTGTTTGGCATTCCAGATAGAGAGACAGTTTTACTCCGTGCCAGGAATCTGTGGAGCCGCGCATAACGGAAGAGAAGGGGAGAAAGCAAGTGGGCGGAGAAAAGCAGTGCTACAAACGTCAGTTAGTTTCGGGCAGAGCAAAAGAGTGTGCGCTGCTGTGAAAGGGTAGCTGCAGCGGCGTTTCCCCCCAATGCACACACTCCACACTCACGCGTTCATTGGTCGAGCCCTCTCGAATTACTTCGTTGGCGGCAGAGGACTTGTTTCAATGTGTGTATGTGTGCCCGTATCTATAGGTCAGATTTGAATTCTTATATGTATTTTTTCTTTGTATTTTTTATTCCTCTGTATTTTTTAATATTATTATTATTATTTTTTCAATATCTCAATACTCCACATTCAATAATTTTTGTAAACATGGTCAGGCTGAAGAAAAGGCTCAACAGCCTCAACTTCGCCATTTAAGGGCATGCGATACAGTTTCCATGGGTCTACTCCCAAGCTCTTCCGTCCGTGGCAGTGTGCCAACTTAGCTCTCTTGGAGCCAGATCTGGCTCTTTCGTACACTCGTTCGGCTGTGAACTGGGACACCCAACCTTGTGCCCCGATATGATGCCATCACTGGTTTCGGCCTACATAGACCAACTTTTGTCATAATTATACATTTTGAACGTGACGTGATATTGTAATATTGGCTGCGTCGCCCCACTCCCTCTTATCTCCCCAGCCACTTCTTTATAGCGCCGTTGTTTGACGTGAAATTGACATAATATTGTTATCAGGGAATTCTTTATTTTCGATTTCATACGACCATGAGATGTGTGATGCCGTCGGATCTAGATGGTGTCTTAAGAATAAATTGTAATCAATTTAGAGTTAACGATAATAACAGTGTCCCCACCCCTTTGACAACTAACATTACCCTAGGAGGCACTTTATCTAGTCTTCGTAAATCTAGCTCCTTGGAGTCAGTCTTAACTCCATTTAAGGTGAAATTTAGTTATTTTATGCGCATCAGGTTTGGCAACACTGAAAGGAGGCAAGGAGAAAAGCATTGATCTTATGGGAGTATCATTTAATTTGTTCTCCTGGGAATATGAAAATTCCGATGGAATAGAAAAATATATCAAATGGAAGAGGGCAGTTTGAAGATGAATTTCACCAGCGGAAAAGTCCAAACTTCCATTGGATTAGTCGTAACTTGATGTTGAAGTTGATTCCCCATAAGAAATACATGGGATTCCGAAAATTTTTATTCATCATATTTTTCAAACATCGTGTCTAGAGTAATAATCAACATAAAAAAAAAAAAAAACCTTCCACTTGCAACATGGAGAGAAATTCATACTCTTGGATACACCCAGGTTTTATTTTAGTAGCAGTGCCCATTCGGGCGATATTGAAATAAATGCACAATTGGTGCGTAATTGTATCTCTTCCGCTTAAGAGAAGACCAAAGAAATAATAGTGAATCCATGGCAAATTTAATTATGCCAAATTACGCACCGACGTATCGAATTTTACTTTCAAAATAGAAGAAATTCAGTTAAGGTTCACCCATCGGTTGGCATCCAAGATGACCTGACTTGACCCCTTTTGTGTAAATCTGGGAAAGAATGCGTCTGTGTAAACAATCACAACATTGAGGGATGTCTAAACAAACTGATTAGGGTGCTTTAATAACAATCTAAATTCGTCAAGTAGAAAAGTGTCATAAAGCGATAATAAAAATTACACACTTGACGTTTAAGACACAAATAAAGAAGAAAACTAACAAAAGTTATAGTTTTAAAAATTGTTGATGACTTTTGCACCACCCTGTATACATGGTTCGTCATCCTGCAAAACTTTAACTTGTGCAACCCAATTCAGAGCTATAGGGTTGCACACAGAACATGGCGCCAATGTGCATTTTCCTGATGTCTCATTCTGAAAGTTTCAGAGATATGCAAAGTTTGTATTAAGTGTACGTAGAGCTTAGTTCAAATTGGGATCAGAACCACTCATCACGTACAGTCACAGGCAATAAAATTGGGATACATAGGTCCTGAAATCGTCGCACCCCTGCATGATGGTATGGGTGTTGCCTACCTATCAAGCGAAAAGTTGATTTTAATAGCAAATTTTCAATTGCAGCTTCTAACACAGTCGTAGAGTTATGCAACACACACAACGCCTTGCAGGGAAGCGAGTTATTTCAGGATCTAGGTGTACCATTTTTATTGAAGGTGAGTGTTCCTAGCCGGGATACATTGGATACATCAGATACATTGGACACCAGACTAGAAGGTCGACTTGCATTTTGGATTCAGCACCAAATGGACACCATCAAGAGGCTGGAGAAAGCAATGTATTCTGCTTTAATGCGTGTGTGTATATATATACTGTGCGGAGAGAAAGACGAAATGTACTGGGGTCTCGTTCGTGAATGCAACGACCTTCTGGAAATCCAAGGGAGCAGATATATCGCTGGCGGAAACCGGAAGTTCCGACGGGCCCGCCGAGGGGAGGGAAGAACTCCGAAGCCATAGAATCTGTTAGCAGTGAGAGACTTTCGGAGGGTCGACGGTCGAAGTGGCTGTCGCCGCTTTATAGGATTCTGCAGAAGAATCCACCTTTACCCGGCTGCATCGTTATCAAAGCGTGTTGACCAAAAACAAGGAAATAAGCCAAGCTTTATCACAGCAATTTCTGTTACAGCGGCAAGTAAGGACTGACAAGGTACATCAAATAACGGTACAAAGGACCTTATTCTCGTCGTGGTGATGACGCAATTTGGATGCCCCATGTTGGGCGCCAATTTGGCATAATGTCACGTTGATCCTGTTCTCGACGTGGTGAGACCCCAAGTTGGGCGCCAAATTGACAGTATATATAATTTGAAAGCTTCATTTCCAATGCTTTAACTCAGGATTTTTGTTATGAAAAATCGAAAATTTACACTTCCTATGTTGCCATTTTTGACTCACGGGTTCAATTCCCGGAATAGGGGATTTCAGGTCATAAGTTTACCCAGTCTATAATAAGTGGGTACCTGGGTAAAGGTGGTCAGAAAGTGGTGCTCATCACATCACCTATATGGCCGGGATTGTAAATGAATGGGACTACACTTGAACTCTGTAGGTTTTGATTGAGATTGCGTTTTTAAGTCCACTTTATGCACAGATTGGCTCATCGGGACTGGACTTACAGTTTAACCCTTAAACAGAAACATTGGTATTTACTTCATAATTAGAAACATCCGGTCTGAGAGACCTTATTTTTTAATATTTGTTATTACATTTTTTAACCCTTTCATGCATAGCAACCTCATATGAGGCTGTATTTTAAATAATTTATTAAAAATATGTCCGTTAGTGTATTTTTGAAACTATTGCATCCATAGATGCATATAAGCCTCAAGTGAGGTTTTTTAAACCTTTCATGGTTCGTCGCTAGATGGCTGGTGCTGCTTCTTTCTTGTGTTCTCCAAGGTCAAGCTGGTGAGTCTTTGTTTATGCGTAGGCGTCATGTGCTGCAGTTGCTGAAGCTGGTTGTAGGTGATATAAGGACGATCAAAAGGTAAGAAAATTATTTTATGGGTGGAATTAATCCTAGATTAGCATTCAATTCTTATTTTTTCCCCATATTCAAGAAAAAGTACTTTTTATTGTAATAAATGTTGTAACCTCATATGAGGTTTCCATGCATCTGGGGTTTTTCTGAGCATAGGAAGGAATTTTCCGAAGTGTGTTTTGCACATGCTGTGAAATTTATTTTGGCGTGACAATAACATATTTGAAAATGAAAAGAACTTTGTGTGCTCAGTTGTAAATTGAATTACTTTAGATTTCCCGTTATGTTATGGTAGCCTCATGGTTGGATGTAGGGGAGGGGGGGTCATTACCCCCTCCCACAAATTGGAGAAAATACGAAGTAATACAGTGAATTTTTGTATTTCGCTTCAAATCCTACCCCCCAAAAATGCAACTTTGTCTAGGTAGCAACAGCACAACTTGAAAGGCGAAATAGGGATGTGGTATGAATATGATTGCATAGTAAAGAGCTTATCATTGTATATAATGTTTTTACACAACTTAGCACCTAAACATATAAATAAAAAATTTATTTGTTTAGAACAGGTTATAAAACATAGTTACAATATTTTTCTCTTGATACTTTTTGCATTTTTCATGACAATCTATAGAATGATATAAATTTGTTTTCAGTAGGCTATTTCCTTGTTTTTAGATAATTGCAGTATTAATTTTCTTTTTCTTTGTATATTTCAGTTTTCAAAATGCCAAAAAAGCTGATAACTTCGAAGGACATCCAAATGCTACTCGACTATCCTTCAGGATCTGAAGATGGGTTCGAAACTGATGACAGTGACCTTGACAAGACCTTTCATCCTAAATCTGAAGTATCAAGTAGTGATGAAAGCAACTCCAATGCATTCTTACAAATGATCAACAATTCCCCGTCAAATGATGAGAGAGAAACTAGCAATGGGAAAAATTTTACGGTGTCTAAAAAGAAGCCTCCAAAACGTGATACAGTATGGTATAGTATGAAGGAAAATTCTCATGCAAGCATCCCTCCCCCATTTACCGCACCAGTAACAACTAGTGTTCAGGGTGATACTCCATTTAATTACTTTACTGCTTCAGTTCCAGATGAATTGTTATGTGACATTGTGTATCAGAGCAATTTATATGCCACACAGAAATGAAAAGAAAATTTCAATCTAACTTTGAGTGAACTGAAACAATTTATTGGCATAAATTTTGTTATGACTTATATCAAATACGCCAGAATTAGACAGCATTGGTCTTCAGACTCAGGACTTCGTTTATCTATGGTAGCTGATCACATGTCAATCAACAGATTCGAAGAAATAAGAAGATTTCTGCATTTTTCGGATAATAATGAAGTATCCGGAGACAATATTGATCGTCTTACAAAAATCAAACCTGTAATTGACAAATTACACGAAACTTTCCACAAAGCTCGGACTCCAGAAGAATCTCATTCCGTAGATGAGATGATGATTCCATTCAAGGGACGGTCATCATTGAAGCAATATATATAAAATCAAAACCTCGAAAGTGGGGATTCAAAGTGTGGGCAAGAGCAGGAGTGTCCGGATATGTATATTGCTTTGAAGTCTATCCAGGTTCTGTTGCAGGAAGAGAAAATTCTAGTGAATTTGACGTTACAGGGGACGTCGTTCTTCGTCTGTCATGACATAATAGGACGAAATCACAAGGTATATTTTGACAATCTCTTTACGTCGGTGCCATTAGTCTTGGAGTTAGAAAAGCAAGGCATATATTTGATTGGTACATGCAGGTCAAACAGACTTCAAGGAGCTGAAGCAAAATTTTTGTCAGACAAGGAAATGAAAGAAAATGAGCAGGGGATCAATGTGTGTAGCTACATCTAGAGAAACCATAACAGTAACCAAGTGGAATGACAAATATGGTTCGTGTTGTTTCTTCATTTGCTTGCATAGAGCCACAAGATTCTGCCAAACGTGGGAGCAAAGCAACAAATAGTAACATTGAAATACCAAGACCTTTTGCAATACAGCTATATAATAAGCATATGGGGGGAGTAGACCTTATGGACTTCCTTGTTGCATTATATCCTCACACATTGAAGAATAAAAGATTGTACATGCGCATTTTTCATCACATGGAAAAAGAGGCAGGCCCAGTACACCACAGGAAACAACAAAGAAGAGAAACACTCAGCATGTTACAGAAGCACTAGGATATGATGGAGAAGACAGAAGGAAAGTTTGCACTTGCTTGCAAATATAATGTGTGCAAGAGAAAAACAAGATATCTTTGAGGACGTTGTAATGTTCATTTGTGTCCTGAGTGCTTTGGGAATTATCATACAAAGTGAAGAGTAAAACTTTGATGTTGAACCCATTTTGCATGGAAACCTCATATGAGGTGACAATAAATTTTAACTGTATTCTGTATTCAATATGTGAGAAAATAAATATATCACTTTGAATAGTCATTTGTATACACACTGTATCTCATATATTTTTTCCATATATACATTGAAGTTTTAACCCATTTTGCATGGAAACCTCATATGAGGTGGCAATACATTTTAACTGTATTCTGTATTCAATATGTGAAAAAAATATATTTAACACTTTGAACAGTCATTTGTATACACACTCTATCACATATATTTTTTCCATATATAAATTCAAGTTTCAAGTAAATTCATGCATGAAAGGGTTAAAGTTTTTTTAGACAATAAAAGGGCAAAATTATTATTAGTAACTCAAACTTATTGAAAACTAAAATTACATGGGAACAAAACTACATAAGAAAATGTATTATGTAAATCACTTCCAAACTTGGCATTGAATACATAATGCGAAACACACATTTTCAAACGACAATAAGTCTCTCGTAACAAACAGTCACAAACTGAGCAGTAACATGTGCAGAGGGTAGGCAAGTGATTGATAATAAGGTACTGAGGAGGAGGGAGAGACAGCTCAATCAGTGTTGCCACACTGTAGAACTACAAAACACTAAAGGTCTCACAGACCGATGTTTCTGTTTAAGGGTGTAAAGTGGTGTTGATAGCTTTACGTCCGTTCTGTCATCAATGTCATCATATTATAGCTCATCCTCATCGTCGGGATTAGTTAAAGAGTGACGTGAAATAACCAAATCAATCCATGAAAACATGCTACCGTGCAGCATAAATACGTCCCAAGACTTAAAAACAACCTCGTGAAGCAAAGATCAGAAACATTTGCTCCCGAGTGTACTCATTTTCAAGTGTGTTGCGTGCGTAATGATGGCGATTGCGTGTAAGTGCCTTACGTAAACGCTGGTCATTGTTGCCAGATCAATGCCAATTAGATTTCGAGACTCCAGTCGTTAAAAGCATCCACGCCACACTGTTCAGTGCTGATAAAAAGCCAGGATTTTTTTTTATTCCTCCGTAATCGCTTCGTAGTGTTGCGCGACGCAAATGACCATGGTAAGCAATGACTGTTAACACTTTTGATGAAATGTCTCCGCGGGTATGTTATGGGACAGGAACACGACAAGCTACTAATGGGTATTAGACGAGCTTACATAAATCTTGTTAATGAATTACGCCGATAAAGAAGGTTGATAGTGCTACTTTCTGTATTAGCATAAATACAAAGAGGGAGATTTTATTCCACTCCATATAGACAACAGCGTAACGTGGTGGGGGAGTGGGGGCAGAAGGTGAATTTCAGGTTGTAGAAAGTTTTTAAAAAAATACATCTGACCTCTAAATTTTAATAAACCTGGACATTTTTGGGGGGGATGGGGAGCGAGTGCCCTTCTTACCGCAGCCAAGCATATTCACATTATCTTTCGGCTTAGATGAAATAATAATTTCACCTATCGGAAGAGTGCAGCTAGGTCACCAGATTTAAATCATATATTTCCAAGGAATCTGTAGAGCAACGCCACGCATAACGTCACAGAAGGGGAGAAAGCGAGTGGGCGGAACGAAGGAGTAGACGCTGTTGCAAAGTTGGTAGCTGTAGGCCTTCATTTGGTCAAATCCTCTCGAGTCTCTAGTTGCGCAGAGACTAGTTTTGTTTGCTCCAGAGATTCCTGAGATAGAATGTAGGTTTCTATCGTTTCAAAGGAAATCAAGGACTTCGTCGAAAGGGAAAATTTTGTGTCGAAATATCACTGTTCATCCAACTAGCTGGGATAAGGTCTCTGCTGTTGGAAACGATTTCAATATTGCTACGATCTGTACACAGCTACGTGGGTTGTTATTTTGAAAATGCACTAAACCGAATATAGAATTTCATGATTTGCGCAATAAACATCATGAATACGCAGAGACATAAAACTGAGTAAACAATAAAATTTAATATACATTGCCTGGTTTCTTATTAAATTTCAATGTGCAATCTCTCCGCATGTTCTATCCTAACAATTTCTACATTATTTTTTGGACAATAGATGTCACCACCAGTTGTAATATTGGGACAGTAATTTGACGCGTTATCTTTTACCTGAGGAAAAACATCACTGTTTTATTTAAGTACATAAATATAAAACATAATTAATAAATTACACTTTTACTCAGTATAATTAACATGTTGCTGTATTTTAATTCGTTTATCTCGGTTATTACGAGCACATTCAAGGCACTTGACTTTAGAGTTGGAAAATCGACCTTTCTGCCTGCCCATAATGTGGCATCCCCTGTGGAACAGGAGACCCAAAGCCATGAAATGGGAGAGAAATTAACATGGGACATCTGCAGCTGACAGCAGCTCTCGCGTCCCCCCTCACCCTCCTTCCCCGTTGCCCCCTACCTCCTCTTATTAACTTCCCCATCCCCAAACATGCAGCCATTAACCCCGCCTGCTCGCTGATATAAAGAGGTTTTTATTGCATCCTGAAAATTGACTTACTTTGTCCTCTGTACGGAGCTCAATCTTGAAGCACAAATTCTTAATTACAACCATTCCACGCTTGCTTACGTCACTAGTTAGGAGACCCTTTGTCTCGAAGTATTGTATTAAATTATGTTTTACGAGAAGGTTCAGTAAATTGCATCGCGTTCTGAACTAAACATATTTCGTCTCCAATGCATATTTTGTGGAAAAGAATACCTAGTCGCCTATAGACGCCCCTACCAGAATTTTTAAGATTTACTAGAAGGAAAGAAACAAATGACTACAAACCAAGAATATTTTATATCTCCTAGCAAGGCATTTTTCAATCAAGATGTACTCATTATATACGTGATACAAGACATTTACGATATTATAAATTATATCCCTAAGTCCTAGAATAAAACATATCATGTTGCGTTTAGCTGGAGAAACTGGCAACAACAAATTTAAAAAATCACGTAATCCTTCGATCAAGTCTTACTTATACAGAAATGAAACTTGCGCAAGAAATGTTTATGTAGGCATTGACTACTTTGATTTTTTTTTGTCACTTTTGGCTAATGGTAACGATGAGGATGAGTAATGATATAATGTAACTGATGAAGGGATACTTCCAAGGAACCGCAGGCCAGGGTTCGAAACCGGGATCTCTAGCGTCATAGTGCGCTCTGATAATATTGATTGAATGTGCATACGACTCGATTTTAGTTGGTTTGGCCAGGGGCAGTAGATGGAATCCCTAATCAAATCTGCATTATGTACTTCTTCTAAGATTCGCTTTTGGTGTCTATATTTAACGTACACCCAACGGCAAAGAAATGGATTGAGAATTGTCCATGAGCAGAGAATAATATATGGTTTGCATCAACAGAACTCCATTCTTTAAAACAACACAGCATGTAGAATAGAAGAGAATGATAACTTTGCCTGGACTGTACAAACCGCATTCAATCCTGAATTATGCTATGGTCTTATTTCCTCTTCGAGTCACAACAGTTCGATATCAAAGCCGGCAGTGATTGCAGTGAGGGGGGTGCAGGGATATAGTATACCCAGGTAGCAAATTTTGCGCAAAGATCCCCCCACTGTTAAACCGTAGAATCCCTCCAGCTAACCCCAAGTCTGACCAAACATCCCCCAGCTAATATTTTCCACTTCTAGCGCTGAAAGCAGGACCAGTCAACCCGTGTGAACAGGACGCTTGTCCTGTTGTGCACGTACAGACTGCACGCGAGCAACTGTACTGTAGCGTTGTAAAAGGGGAGAGAAGGAGGGAGAGAGCGAGGCAGGAGGCTTCGTCGGTCGCGATCGTGCAGTGTGACACCTCTCGTCGTCTGATCCGTAACCAGCAGCGCAGTGTATTACAGAGGAAACAGGAGGACATGAAAAAGGAGGTCGCCCATTCCTCCTCTGCTGCTCACTGGCCGTGGGATGCAGTGTACGTACAGTCTCCTTCAATAACAATGGGACACCTAAATCCTGAACAGGATTCCCTGCAATGTGTTGTGTGTGTTGTCTAAGTCCACGGCGACGAGCAACCGTTAATATAGGGTCTACCAATTTGAACGTCAGATCTTTAAAATTAAGTAGAATGAAAACTACAAGTGATAATGATATTTTTTATTTATTTTGAAGAGCAAACAATGGCATTATGTTTTGAACAATATGTCGTTCAAATGTCCTCCTCTGCTTCGGTGGGTTGAATGTCCAATTTTCCAGCACGTCTGCACACATATTGAGCGGTATAGCCTCAATGGTTCGTTCGATGTTCCGTTTCAGGCCACGAACTGTGCGTGGCTTAGTCTCATGGACCTTAGATTTGACATAACCCCATAGAAAACAATCCAGGGGGGTTAGGTCGCATGATCTTTGTGGCCAGTTCACATCACCCTTTCTGGACAGAACTCGTCCGGGGAACTTTTCCTGCAACAATTCCATTGTTTGGCGAGCTGTGTGGCAAGTTGCACCGTCCTGTTGGAAAAACACATTGTTGATGTCAAGATTTGCCAGTTTAGGCCACAAAAATGCAACACCATATTCCTGTATCGTTCCCCATTGACAGTCACGTGATTTCCATGTTGGTCCTCAAACAAATAAGGGCCGATCACGTCATCGGTCCAAAAACCACACCACTCACTTCCTTAGGATGAAGCGGTACGTCCAGAATCACTTGCGGATTTTCATCTGCACAAATCCTACGGTTTTGATTGTTAACGTAGCCATGAAGTGTTTGTCGAACTGAACACGAATTTTGATAATAAATTCGAATAATCTCTATGCGTTGTTGCATTGTGTATCTCTCCATGAAAACTTGCCACAGACTACTGCACACAGATGTCACAGTTACAACTCGTCATTCCAGTCAGTGTTGCCATAACACTCTTTCAAAGTTCTGAGGTTCGAATTGGTACACCCTCTAGTAACTTTTCAATGGCAAGTTCTGCTATAGCCGTAGAGGTAGGCAACACACATAACGCACTGCACGGAAACCAGTATTTCAGGATCTAGGTGTTCCATTTCTATTGCCGGTGAGTGTACAGCCGGCATGCTCGCAACGCACGGAGCTCTTGCTGTTCACCACAAGTGCACGCGAGGTTCTCTAGCCTATATTAAAAGCATATCTCATAAAATATCAAGCCCACTGCATTACGAACGCTCTCAGTAAACTATCAAAGTTGCAGGTAGAGACCTCTACACACACACAACTTTTAATTAAGGAAGGGGAACTCCGATAATCTTCAAGTTATCAACTCTCCGGATACTCATTTGCAACTCTCAAACTCCCCTTCTAAGATCCGGACTTGAGTGCTCACTTATGTATTAATTACATGCAGCGGGAAACTTGAAAGTTAAGGGGATGAAAAAAGGTAAGAAAGAGAGCTTCCTTTATTACTTGCCTCCAACTTAATACGCTGTTCATAAATCACATCACCCAACTTCATACGAATATGGAACAAGTGAGCGTAAGTTGATATAACAGGGTGACCATAAAGTCTTTCCCTGATTATGAATATTTATATCTCAACTTCCACGGTAGATAGGCAAATAAAACATATGGCAATAAGTAGTGCAATACATCAAGTTTTTTTTCTATTTCTTTGTTTTGTCTGATTCTTATTCTGATTCCCATATCATGGCCACCACGTTCGCCGGACTTAACCCCTCTTGACTTTTTTGTGGGGTTACGTTAAGGGCACAGTGTTTAGTTCACCAGTTCCGGATATGCAAACTCTTCAGGCACGAATACGGGATTATAGAGACGGTAACGGAAGAGATGTTGGCAAAGACATGGAGAGAAATTGAGTATCGCCTAGACGTTCTAAGGGCAACAAAGGGAGCACATGTCGAAGTGTACTGAAGTGTACTGATAACAAAACATTATGAGTTAAGCTACCCTTTCCAACAAACTGTATCTAGCATAGTTCTTTAGCGATAAAGTTTGTAATCAGGGAAAGACTTTATGCTCACCCGTAGAATATATGCTTGTATATTCTGTTCCGCATATCTCTGGAGCAAGGCCGCGCATAGGGGCAGAGAAGGGGGGAAATCGAGTGGGCAGAGCGAAACAGTATACGGTGCAGTGAAGGCTGGTATCTGCAGTCCCCATCACACCACCAATACAATCCCTTTCCCTCTCCTTCTCGCGTCACTGCCTACGCTGAGACTTTGCTTCGTTCGCTTGCTCCAGAGGTGGGTGGGGTTAAACAGCGGGCGAGTTGTTTTCGTCCACACTCAGCCTTCAGCCAATGGGCGCAGCTGTCATTCTGCTCGTCTACTCCACGTGGAGTCTCAGTCACGTGACTGCGGATACGCTGTTGCCGTACTTTGCAACTTCAATGTGGAGACCGTGAGAAGGCGGAAGGACAAGGTGGCGTAGAGTAAATGTGTGGCAACACTGCGCGTTGAATGTGATTGTTGCAGCTGGTGGGCGCGCTCCGTGGACTCCAAAGCCAGCCGGTCGTTAACGAAGCTAGCGCGTCGACAATACTTTATTTCATTCGGTAGAGTAAGTTGGAGATTACCTTACGTATGTAGATATGTGGTAGGGATATTATCCTTGATAAGTTAAAACATGACTGCAAACATGCACGAGTTAATCTTTACATGAAATGCATTGGACTTATCCACTAGCTAGAGTAATGGTAACGTCGCTACTTTGTATTCAAAAAGCCCCGGGTTCGATACCCAGCAGAGGCATATAGCTACACCTTGTCCCGGGAATCTCTGAAGCAAGTAACAGCTAGTCTCTCCGCAAGTTGTGATTCGAGAGGGCTCGACCAATCAACGCGCATGGTAATGGTAACGTAGTGGCCTTGTAATCAAGGGGTTCCGGGATAGATAGCCGGTGGAGGCACATATTGGTTCGGATCCTGCTTTACACTCTAGATTCAGTCCCGATTAGCCCTTATGTGAATAAACCCGACTTAAAAATTCAAACAATGAACGTGTGAGAGGAGAAGTGAGGGAACGGAGGGGAAACACGGCTGTGGCTAGCAGCCGGTTACTTCAGCGGGCACTGCTTTGCTCTGCCCGCTCGCTTTCTCCCTTTCTCTACCGTCATGCGTGGCTTTGCTGCACAGATTCCCGAGAGATGTTAATTATTCCTTTTTTTAATTGCTTTATCATTTACATCGTCGCGACTAACCAACGTAGAAAAGAAACACAAAATAAGACAAATTAGCGTTAAATACGTTGCCAATTTAACAACATACTCTATAAAATACCTTATAAGACAAAACAAACAACCCATTTATTATGTTAAAGACATTCCAATTAGTTCAATGCACTCCTAGAGCAACAATGACAACTGAGGTATTGTCAGGCAATATCGATTGTTGTCATCGCACAAAAAGGACAAAGCAGGCGGCTTGGACCCTTCGTGACCCCCGACCATTCTTTTCAGACGCCTTTCATTTCCAGCACCATGCATCTCACTACATGATATATCGAGGGGACATTTAGTATCGATTATCGATTCACGAAGACAGATGTGTGTTTATTCATGTACACGCTCAAATACACTGTCATGCTATATTTACAAACCAGAAAAAAAATGATTCTACATCGGGAATCTGTCGAGCAAGGCCGCGCATAACGGTAGATTATGGGAGAAAGCAAAGCAGTGCGCGCTGCTGCAAAGGGCTGGTAGCTACAACCGCGTTCCCCGCTCCATGCAGCCACTTTCCCTCTCACATGCTCATTAGTCGAGCACTGTCGAGTCACTACTTGTTTTCATTCACTTGTCCCAGGGATTATCATGAACAAGTACTCGAGCTGCTTCGTTTTTAATTTCTGTGTATTTATTGGCCGAATTTAAGGTACTACTTTACTATACCGGAGACACCTATCAATGATTTATTTCGCAATCTTTTACATTGCTAACGTACTCTTCTGCATTGCGGAACATTTCTTTAGGTGAAATAATGAATTTATAACGAAAATAATGTATATTTCTTACATTAACGAGTACTTACTGTTGTTCCTTATTTCCCACAAACCATCCACGGGTAGCCCCAAAAACCATTGACGTTAGCCCAAAAATTCACGATAGCCTCACGAACCATCACGAGGACGAGGTATGCCTACTAGGTTAGGTTAGGCCTGTTAGGTTCCATTAGCACTCCTTTCGTTCAATTTAGAATATATGGACAACATCGTGGCGGCAGCTGCAATAGCACATCGGAAATAGATTTTCGTAGAAAACCACATGCATTAACATTAAAATGGATCAAAACTACATTCCCGAACATCAACAACGCTACAGAAAATGATTTGCGTAAGTATTTTCTCCTGTAAATTTGAAGAAATCCGTCTCCGGTATAGTAAAGTCAGAGCGTATAGAAGAGAAAGTGTGTGCACTTCGTTTTCTTCCCGTAAGCCAAGTGAATAGAGCGGTGCCCCACCGAAACACTGGCAGCACCTTCGCTTGCGAGCGTCTTCTGCTTGCAGTGCGGCCGCGCTTTACGTAGCGCGTTGTGTTTTGTTGTGCTAGAATAACATTGTGTACTTTTATTAATGACAACGTTGTTACGTTATTGAGTTTAGTGTCGTTAGATTTGTGATTGATCCGTTGTGACTAGTTTGTGTTGTGTTCAATGCATTATTATTGTGTATGAGACAGCAGCGAGCGAAAACTACAAGATGCCTACGTGTTTCGTGCCGGGCTGTAGATCTGGATATGACCGCTGTTCTTCAGGCAGTAGACATTTTTTTAGGCCACCTAAAGACAGTAATGGTCTCTCAAAATGGGAGAGTGCCATCCCTAGAAAAGATAAAACACTAAGTCATAATTGATATGTGTGTGATATTCATTTTTCCACTGACCTTTTAGTGAAAGTGGATTCGTTCATAGTGGATGGCGATACAATAGAAATTCCACGACAAAGGTGGAAATTAAAACCAAATGCAGTTCCTCATATATTTCCTAATCTGTCCAAATACCTCTCTAAGACAGTTAAGAAGCGAAAATCTCCCATGAAAAGGCAATCCTTGCGGACAGATGATAATACAGTAAGTACTCGTCGCAATGTATCATTAAGCTTATCAGTAGAGGATGATTTGCTTCACACTGCCGATGCTAGCAATACAATAGCATTGCTAAAGAAAAAACTTAAGAATCAGAAACGCAATTTAATTAGAACGCAGAATAAACTAAAGGTTGCACAGGCTAAAATAAATTTGCTTGAAAAAGGCGTTAAAGATGCTAAATTAAAGACAACGGTCACACAGTCAAAACAGTTCGCGTCTCTTAGCAAAAATCAAAAAATTGTAATTGATACAATCTTAAAGAAATGCCAACTGAAAAGTAAGACAGGAATGAGATACAGCAGGGGTCAGAATTATTGGTTTTACATCTGACGGTAGCCAATCTAACAAAAAGTTATGGAAATGCTTAGGAATTTCCGGAAACAGAAACAATCTTAAGTGCTCTATACCCAATTCAGCTGACTCTAGTAGAAAGCTTCGGGCATTTTCAGACGCACCACATATATTTAAATGCATAAGGAATAACTTCCATGGTAAAGTGCAGGTGTACTATAATGATGATATTCTTGATTATTCATTTTACAGAAAAGTGTATGAACATGATTCATCTACTGAACTTTCCGGTATGAAAGCTTGCTACAAAGTGACCTCTGCTCATTTGGATCCTAATTCATTCCAACGAATGAATGTAGGACTCGCACTGCAGCTGTTCAGCAGATCTGTGGCTAATGGAATAAAATTTTATCGGAGTATTAATGCAGAGTGGTTAGAAGGCAGTGAAACAACGGAAAATTTCACAAGGGACCTAAACTGCCTGGTTGACGCATTAAATTCATTCACTCCTGCACAGGCACTATATAAAGGATCAGAAGCACATACAACTTTAATAAAATGGAATTCTGTCCTTAGAGATAATCGAAATTCCTTCGCTTCAGAAAAAACGCTAGAGTCCTTAAGAGTGACTTTAGAAAGTACTTTAGAAGTGTCCGAATATTTGTGGAAGAACAATTACAAGTACGTTTTGACAGGAAAATGTAATCAAGATCCCCTAGAACACCATTTTAGTATATTGCGTTCGTTCACTTGTGATGATCATCCCTCCACTGTGGATTTTCTGCACTTACATACGCTGCAATCAATTTACGTACCATCAAAACTTGCTTTATTTTCGGGCGGAAACTGTGAATACAGGACTTAATCTCCTCTGACGTCTTTTGTTAATCAAATGCGAACTCTGGCGAGAGCAACAGAAAATAAAAATCTTTCGGTGAAGAAGCAAGCTGAAAATAAAATAAGGGAAAAATTTCCATTGTTGAAGATGAAATTCGAATACCGGACTGGGAAAACAACGTACCGAACTTAAATGAACAAAGTGTTGGTAAAGCATACTTGGCGTATCATTTGACAGGATACATAGTGCGGTATATTTCCAAAGTGACGGATTCTAAACTGTGTACAACTTTTCTGCACGGGGAACCAACTAACGTACCTGCCTCACTTAGGCTAATCCAAGACTATGGTTCGGGCGACGGCTGTAAATACCTTACCTATGCATCGAAAAGTGTTTATGATGTGCCGTTACGAGTGGAAGAATTTGTTGCAGAAAAATTATCGTGTGCTAATAGTTTATGGGGTGATATATTTTTGAGTGTTTAGACAATTTAAATATAATTGCTGTAAAAACTTCGCAATTAGGATTCTGTGAAGATCATGTGCTGCGTACGCTACCTAAACTCGTATTTCACTATCTGTAATGTCGATTTTTCTTCCGCACCAAGGAGATAAGAAAGGAATTAAGTGCCTCGAAGACAGCAAAGTCATCTCGGAAATTCTCCAAACTATCCAGCTGCTGAGCTTTTCTCCAAACGTAAGTAACATGCATTTTTGTTTCTTATGTAGTTAGTTATGTAAGCAACGCGAGCATCTTCCGCGCCGTCTCAAACGTCACCACTGCCATCTAGGCGGTGGACCACGGCAACTCAGGGAGTGCGCACACTTTCTTCTATACGCTCTGGTAAAGTGTTACCGAATTTAAATCTCTTTGCGAGAGATTCCGCCTTCAAGTCTCTCTTTAAACATAAATGATCTTTATGTGTGCCCCTTTATAGATTTCTTCTAATCATCCTTCATCGTGGCAATTTTCTAAAAGTGGAAGGAAAGCGACATACAATTATAAAGAACTAAAAGTTTTTATAATATGTTTCTAGCATACTGCTCCATCTAGTGTCAGTTTTTTTTAGATTTTAATGTGTCAAAATAGGGATCACCTTTTTGGAATTACATAGTTGTGACTTTTCGACACTAAAAATATAGTATAAGTATACCGCACCTAAGTATTTCGCTATATTTTAGTATGTAACACACTACACAGAGAACTTGAAAGTCATAAGTCCATGTTAACCAATTTTTTGTACATTAAACACGTAATTTTGGTTTCATTGAATTAATGATGTCTGATCTTGTGAAGTGATGCAGTTAGTGCATCACACGGAACAGTACTTCAAAATGTACTCTGTGATGCATATTGATTCACGAAAAGTACGGTAGATCAGCAATTTATGCACTTCAGCTTAATTCATTTCGAGTAAGAATTTATAGTCTGCCGTAAACCCCCTTCACCCCCCGTCATAATTCAGGGCGCGTGAAAACTTATAGTGCGCACAGAATTCTTCAAATGCAAAATATGGTCAACATACACAAAAAATGCATGTGATCGGAAGTTTCTACCAACGACAAAGCACGATTCAATAATTCCACACATGGCTACATGAATGAATGTATTAAAAATGCATCGAAACTTTAGATGCATTTACTTTTCCGTGTGTGGCTCGAGAGGATTTGAAGATAAGCCTGGAAGGAACGAAGTTTTCTCGGATCCGCCTTTATACGTCACAGCGTGCCGTTCAAAGAGCATACATTACCCGTTCCTCCAAGTCGAAAGAAGATCCAGCCAGCAGAAACAAGAGGGAAATTTAATATTTGTTGAATTAAGAAGTAAAAGATAAGAGAGAAAGAAAATTAATTGAGTAACTGCGTAGAGAGAGATTGGGAAGGATTCTGTGTGCGTCTCCAATAATCCCGCCTCTTTCATAAGAGGGTGTTCGGTGAGGGAGAAGATAGTTTCCTTCTGAATTCCGAGCCTTAATCTCTCTGTGGGAAGTTTCTAATTCCCACGTAACCAGTCTCTCATTTCGCTCCATCCCTCGAGATTAAAGGGGGATTAGTGGCGGACATTGTGGGTGGACCATAACTGAATTACAATGATAGGAAGCGCCAGTAATTTAAACGCGATCGTGAAGTAGCTTCAGTACCGTATACAACGCGCAGCCACAACGAAAATTTATAAAAAGATGATATTAAAAGTTACGAGTGTTGCTTCTCCAACAATATATCTGTAACGTACTTACTTTTCCGGTGAAACAACTTTAACCGAATTACTTTTCCAGGATAATATCTATAATTTTGTTACTTTTTCCAGTGAAATAACTGTAACTGAGTTACTTTCCCAGCGAAATAACTGTAACGTAGTCACCTTTCCTGTAAAATAACTGTAACCAAATTGCTTTTCGAGCGAAATATTTGTAAATTAGTTACTTTTCCAGTGATATACTTCTCCATTAAAATAAGTGTAACGGAATTACTTTACCAAATAATAATTGTAACCGAGTTACTTTTCCAGCAAGATAAATGTGACTGAATTACTTTTTCGGCAAAATAAATGTAACCGAATTACTTTTCCAGCGAAAGATCTGTAACCGAATTACTTTTCTAGTGAAATAACCGTAACTGGGTACTTCTCCAGTAAAAAAAAGTGTAACCGAATTACAGTTCTGGCAAAATAACTCTAACAGTGTTAGTTTTCGTTACTTTTCGAGTGAAATAACTGTAACTGAGTTACTTCTCCAGTGAAATAAATGTGACTGATTTACTTTTCCTGTGAAATAACTGCAGCTCTGTTACTTTTCTGGCGATATATCTGTAAGTTAATGACTTTTCCAGCAAAATAATTTAACCGAATTACTTCTCGTCACAAATATCTGTGACTTACTTTTGCAGGAAAATAACTATAACTGGATTACATATACAGTGAAATAAATGTAACTGAATTACTTTTCCAGTGAAATAAATGTAACTGCGTTACTTTCCCAGCGAAATAACTGTAACCAAATTCCTTCCCAGTAAAATAGCTGCAACTGGATTACTTCTCTAGCGAAATAACTGTAACGCGCTTACCTTTACTGTAAAATAAGTGTAACCAAATTACTTTTCGACCGAAATATTTGTAAATTAGTTACTTTTCCAGTGATATACTTCTCCATTAAAATAAGTGTAACGGAATTACTTTACCAAATAATAATTGTAACCGAGTTACTTTTCCAGCAAGATAAATGTGACCGAATTACTTTTTCGCCAAAATAAATGTAACCGAATTACTTTTCCAGCGAAAGATCTGTAACCGAATTACTTTTCTAGTGAAATAACCGTAACTGGGTACTTCTCCAGTAAAAAAAAAGTGTAACCGAATTACAGTTCTGGCAAAATAACTTTAACAGTGTTAGTTTTCGTTACTTTTCGAGTGAAATAACTGTAACTGAGTTACTTCTCCAGTGAAATAAATGTGACTGATTTACTTTTCCTGTTAAATAACTGCAGCTCTGTTACTTCTCTGGCGAAATATCAGTAAGTTAATTACTTTTCCAGCAAAATAACTTTAACCGAATTACTTCTCCAGTCACAAATATATGTGACTTACTTTTGCAGGAAAATAACTATAACTGGGTTACATATCCAGTGAAATAAATGTAACTGAATTACTTTTCCAGTGAAATAAATGTAACTGCGTTACTTTTCCAGCAAAACAAATGTAAGCGAGTAACTTTCCCAGTGAAACAAATATATTTGCGCAACTTCCACACAGAGAACTCCAACCTGGTTCCTCTAAACGCAACCTTGCAAGCACTGCGACAGCTACCACTGCGAACAGGGACTCCATCCCCTTCTCACATGCTCAGGAGAGGAATCGCCCCTCCTCCCAAACTCGTCTGTCACCGCAAAATCCATCACGTCATTTAGTGGAGCGTGTGTAAACCACAGGCGCTGCTCCTCAGAGGGCGATGCCACCAATATCGCTCAATCACCACGATGGCCTGTGATGCCCGCAGAATGCTAATGAATTGTCCTGTATTACGTCACTGTGCGGTTTCACCTTGTTTAAAGCTCTTCGGGATGGAAACAAGCGAACGGCTTTTTTTTCGTTGGTTGATTTTCTCTTGGCGTTTCGGTCGCGCGTCCTGGTTTTATTATTATCCTGCCCGAGCCCCCAAGTGAATGTTGTACAAAATTAAAATAATAATTGATTAACACCAAACGAGATCGATACGTTTGTATCGGTTTATGAGGAGGTTTTGTGAGCATCTCGCGTGTACTTGTTGGAGGACTGAGGGCGCTAGTGCGGTGAGAGCTTACCGCCTCCACTTTGTACCTCAAGGACAGTCAGCAGCAGCCTCAGTACACATAGTCCCAGGCCACAAGGTTTTGCGTCAAGGACGTATCCAGTACTAAAAGCCTTCTCCGAAGAAATCAGGTTGTGAAATTTCTTCTCTCCTCTTTAGGTTTCTCTTGGAAAGGGAAAGGAGGGAGGGAGAGAGAAGCAAAAATGGGATAAGAGAGAGAGAGAGAGAGAGAGAGAGAGAGAGGGAGAGAGAGAAAGAGGAAAGGAAAAGAAAAGGAAATGGGGATGAGAGAGAGAAAGAAGAAACAGGAAGAAAGAAAGAAAGAAAGAACAGAAGAGAGAACGAAAGAGAAAGGGAGAAAGAAACACGAGGAAAGAGGGGATGGAAGAGAGTGAACTACTGAAAGAGGAAGAAAACGAAAGAGAAAGAAAAACAATGAAGAGATAGAAAGAGAGAAATAGGGAAAAAAGAGGAAGAAACAGGACGAAAGAGAACGAAAAAGCGTATCAATCCCTAAGATTGTATGTTTATTTTATTAAGTCTCTCTGAACGCTTCATGTTGACCAGGGCATTCACTTGTTTTTCTCAGCTGTCTCAAGCCTCTTAGGCATGTTTACAATGCATTGTGTTGTGCCATGCAAACCTCCTGAGCATTCAGGAAACAGGTATACTTCTGGTTATGGTGTCAGCGGTTTGCATGGTAGCAATTATATTAAACACACGATTCGGCGATTCGGCATCGAGGAAGAGCTCACCACGTAACGAACCATAAAGTTCGTGGGATCTTAAGAGCACCTAGAAGGTTAACCAGTTAATTGATGGGGTGATGTAAACTACTCATCATTCATCCTCTTGATGAGACCACTCGTCATTAGCATGACGAGTTATCGCTTGGCATGCGAAAGGTACAAATTACACAAAGGAATTAAACTACTGAAAAGACAATGGTCACTCGTTGGATTTTGTGAACCGTTGAACCTGTATCATGGCTGGGTGTAGGATAATTACCTGTCTAACTGAAGTCTCTTAGCTGAATCAAAATAGCGAAGTCCTCTGTAAGCTTCTCTCCTATTTGTCGACCAGAGCGTTGTTCTACTCCTCACCTACTGCCTTGCTGACCACCTTCTCTCTCTCCACTCAATCTCCAAAGTCAGTCACCTCCCAGCTTGTCTCACCTCTATATTCCCTGGCCATCGAGCTCTTCCTCAATGCCGAATCGCCGAATCGTGTGTTTAATATAATTGCTACCATGCAAACCGCTGACACCATAACCAGAAGTATACCTGTTTCCTGAATGCTCAGGAGGTTTGCATGGCACAACACAATGCATTGTAAACATGCCTAAGAGGCTTGAGACAGCTGAGAAAAACAAGTGAATGCCCTGGTCAACATGAAGCGTTCAGAGAGACTTAATAAAATAAACATACAATCTTAGGGATTGATACGAAAGATAGAAAGAAATAAATAGGAAGAAAGAGAGAAAGAAAGTGGAAGAGAGAGAGAAAAAGGAAGAGAGAGAGAGAGAGAAACAAAAAGGAAGAAGGACAGAGAGAAAGGAAAAGGAAGAAAGACAGAAAGAGAACGAAAGAGAAAAGGCGTGAGAGAGATATAAAGAAAGAAACAAAGTGAGATAAAGGAAGAGAAAGAAACAGAAAGAGAGAAAGAAAGAAAAAACAGAAAGAGAGAAAGATAAATAGAAAGAATCAGAAAGAGAGAAAAAGAAAGAGAAAGAAACAAAGAGAGATAGAAAGAGGAAGAAAGAGAGAAACAAAAAGATACAAGGAGGAAGAAACAGAAAAAGAAAGAGAACGAAAGATAGAAAATGAAAGAGAGAGAGAGAAGCAGGAGGAGAAAGAGGAAGAGAGAAATAAAGAAAGTAAGGAAGAGAGAAAGAGAGAGGAATAAACAGGAAGAAAGAGAGAACCAAACAGAAATAAAAAGGAAGAAGGAGAAAAACAAAGAGGGAGACCTTCTGTAGCACGATCATGCATGCACCCATACACTGACTATAATTACTCTTTCTATGATACGGAGAGTCGTATCAGCCATAATCTAAATTTCAATCTGAAATAGATACGACAATATGGTTAAAATATAATGTCGCCCACCCAGTATTTGAGTAAAATTAGAAATAGAGTTACGGACTTTTAACATTGAGTGAACAAACTGTTCTCACGAGGTTGGTTCACTTTATAACCTCAAATATCTACGTCATTTTGAATTATTTGCGAAAGGTTTCCACTGCCTAAATAACGTCCGCTGTTTCGAGAGGCTGATTCCGGGTGCAAATCTGGAGGGATGTTTGTTTCCACGGCGCGGTTCCAGCCAATAAATTCCAGCACTGGAGAAGCTCTGACCCGCAGGGCGTGCCACTTTCTCCAGCCATAACTCCCCCGTTATCTTTTGTGAGCAGCTCTGGAGACAGGAGGACGAGAGACTCCGAATGGAGTCATTCTTCAGGAGGGAAGGAGCATAAAATGAGAAGCTGCCTGACCCACATCCCTCCGCCATGTTACGGGGATCATCCATTGTCTAGGAATGCCTGAAGATGTCGCTCTCCACAGCTGAGACCAAAATAATGAATTTTGTGATGGATTCAGTTAAGATAAAGGAGTATTTTGTTGCACTTTGTTTCTGTTTTTTTATGAACTTATCTTCTATTACCATAGCCGAAGAGGAGGATTATATTATTAAGAGCTTAGGATTAGTTCAAAGTTTCCAGAGTAGAAATTACAAGAATAATTAATAAAATTAAAATATACTCCGAAGTGACAGTGGTGCATAGTTAGAGATCGGTTAGTTCATCCAACTATCCAGCCTAACTATTGCCTATTTTGCGGGCAGCAAGAAAAGGTTTATACTATCCTGGCCTTGACTCATCTCACCCAACAGGTCGTTAGGTGCCAGGGCTTGCCCCGAGTTGATAGCTTCCTGGAGATGAGGCCTGCTCGAGAAAAGGTTTATAGTATAAGTAACATTCGAGTTGTTTTGAGTTCTTCGAGTCCAGCAGCTGTACAGATAGGCTAATCGGGAGGAGGCTATCAAGTGGAGAGGTGATAAAAAGGTTCCGAATTGGGCACAGTAGGCTAAAAAGAGTAAGATTCGCAGAGTTAACTATAGTTAGAAAGGGTTCTGAAGCACTAGGTGCCTCGACCGGATATCGAACCCAGAATCTGGTTAGTCTGCAAGAAAGAAGCCCAGTGCAGTGTGTGCTACATTGACACCTCTGTGCTTACCGAAAGCAAAATTCGAATTCAAAGCAAGGGATGTAAGCGGTGACTTTCCCGTAAACACTGAAGTGCCAACCTCAATTCTTGCAGAAAAATAAGGCCCTCGTCTCCTCACTAGTACAGTGGTAACGACGTCGTTTTGGTAATCAAGAGAACCCAAGTTCGACACCAGGTGGAGGCACATAGTGCTTGGATTCCACTTAATGTAGATCCACTCCAGATTAGCCCATTTATGCATAAAATGAAACTCAAACAAAGTATTATTTACCAATTCGAGATTGCTTTTTCAAAATTTAGCCGCCCTACATGACGGAGTGGTTAGCACAGCGCGCCACGACGCCAGAGCCCACGATTTCGAATCTCGGCTTGGGCATGGTTGTTCCTTGTGAGAGTCCAATCATCTATTTCATCATGTCATCACTCTCATCATCCTCGCGATTACCAAACGTGACAGAAAAGCGAAGTAAAATAAAATTGCGAAATTCCTGTAGATTCGATACACTAATTTACTATTTCCTACCATTTGAGAATTTGTTATATACATGTCTCCAATTCTGGTTTCCCAGAACTCAAATTCGCTATTCGCTGTCAGGAATTCGCAACTTGGATCCCGCATCGCGATTGGCTTTCGCATTGCCAATTCACGCTTCGCCAATCTTTACTTCAAAACCCTTTGTAGTCAGAAACTTTCCCGTCTGAGCCATCCAAGTTTCGACACGCGTTATGAATTAAAATATTAACGAATAAATAAAATCCGAAGATCTTCTTAAGCTGGCTGTGAAATATTCATCATATTGCAGACGAATTTATATTTTTTTCTCTATTAACGTTCCACCCTGTTTCTTCTCGGAGGAGAGTGGAGGAGGTAACTATTGAAAAGCGGAGCAGCGTACTCCACAAAGGCATTCCCGTGCGGTGCCTTTCGGAGCGACGGCCCCATCCACTTTCCTTGGGGTCTAGTAATTCCAATAATGAATTTCTAATAGGATTGCCTCGTTGCCTACCCATTAGTGCGATTGTGTTGTCAATCTCTCTGCTCTGGAAGCTTGGGTTTAATTACGTAGATTGCTCTACGCTAGCGGACTGCCGGAAGGAACGACGGATCTATGGAAAATGGAAGGTACTGTGATGTATTGAGAAACTTCACCATTTTGGAAAGGTTTTGTTTCTCCTTCACGAGTATTGTGATTAAAGTGGAGCTTCTTCTCTACTACGTAGCTGTAACGCTGTCAACTTGTAACGAAGAGGTTCCGGGTTCGATTCCCTTGGAGGTTTTGGTTTGGGCTGTAAGTTCCGATGCGCTTGTCTGAGCTTTAAAACCTTGATAAACTTTAAAGGGTAAATTATATACGAGGGGTGGTCCCAGGAATAATCGCCACGACCTTCATCCCCATATAGCACAGACATGATATTTTGTTTGAAGTAGGATACACAACTGTGTACTAAAACTACAAAATTACAGGCCTGCCTTTCATATAGTCTTTCTGCTACAGAGTTGGCAGTATGTATGTGTCGTGCTGTCCAAAAGTGTTAAACTGCTTCAAAATGTCTGACGTTCCAGAAAGAAAAGATACCACGTGTAGCTGTGAAATGTTGCATCATCCAACCTACACACCAGATCTTTCACCGTCAGTCATTATTTTGTATTTTACACTTTCAAACACGTAACAATACATGAAACATAGACTTCAAGCGTAGTAGTAATTCTACGGTAAAACTTTGCCCAGCTCGACTAACTGCATTATAAAGTAACAGTCTTTACTATAAACATTTTTTGAGCAGGCCTCATCTCCAGGAAGCTATCAACTCGGGGCAAGCCCCGGCACCTAACGACCTGTTGGGTGAGATGAGTCAAGGCAAGGATACTATAAACCTTTTTCTGCTCCCCCACAAATAGGCAATAGTTAGGCTGGATAGTTCGATGAATTAACCGATCTCTAACTATGCACTTCACATTAGTTGAAGTAACTATTAACGTTTTTCCATCAACTAACTTTTGAGGCATATATCTATTCCATGTGTTTCGGAACTCTTGTATATATACTTGCTATCACGATACGAACGGCGTACATAGTCACAATCATAAGAATGTCTTTAACAGCGAAAAATATCCACAAAGTTTCAGTAGGGCTTATACACTAAGATTCTATCGTTCCAATACCTGAAGGTTGAATGTGATAACAACGACAGTCTCCCATCTATCGGCATCCTGGGCAAGGTCGAACCCATTTTCACAATCTGTCCTATTTTCTTTCCTTGAGACCCATCTTAAAACTGTTCTTACATATGTTTTCCTTGGCTTCTTACACTCTGTCTCGGGAATCTGTGGAGCAAGGCTGCGCTCAACTGTAGGAAAGGGGAGAAAGCGAATGGGCGAAGCTGCAACAGTGTTTCTCCCTCACTTCCACGAGTTCATTGGTCGAACCCTCTCGAGTCACTACTTGCGCAGAGACTGTTTCCGTTCTCTTGCTCCAGAGATCCCCTGATACAGTGTAGAAGTCGCCTACTGAGGTTTGCCTATACTGATCATGCAAACTGAAGCTTTCTTGATTTAATTATTGTAATATTCTCAGGCGCACTATTTTCTTCCAATAAGAATTTACAGGTCACGAACTATCGCCTTACCCATATCTTTATAATCAGAAATGTTCATGAAAATTTAACCCCTTTTAATTGAAAACGAAAGCTGCTAACATTTTGAATTTGTCCTTCAGAATTCATTTTTGGGAAGAGAAGGTTAAACTTTTTCAGTTAATCCCTGTCAGAGTGTTAACAAAATCATCATTTTGAAACGAATGAACACCAAAGTTTGATTTCACGTTGTTTCGCACTGTTCATTGTGCGCATTGTTCATCACTGCATATATATAGAAAATGCTAATTGTTTCAAATTCCCAGTATTTCGCGATTTTGTATGCAGGGAATATTCATTAAGATGTACAGTTGCACATATATAAATACTTTCTTACTGTAATCAAAAAAACTCCTCCTTGCAAGAAATCAGCGTTATGTAGAGAAGCACTGTGTAAAACTAACGGCTACTCCGATGACATTACTTGTAACGTCGCCGCCTTGTAATCAAGGTGTCCCTGGTTCGATATCGGGTGAAGGCATATGGTGGTTCAGATTCGCCCTTAAACTGTATGCCAAGTCCCGATTAGGCTCTCTCTGCATGAAGTGAATTAAAACCAAAACGCAAAGGATCGAAGTAACGAATTACTTCAGTTCTAGTTGAAGTAATAATTGCCTTTTAACATTTGCAACTCAATTATGACTTTTCCGTTACCTTTAACAATGTTTATGCTAGGTAAAATTTATAATTTTTAGCAAATGTTACTGAGTTAACCTAAATAACTGTAATTACGTTGTTGAGTTGGTTTATTTTACCTCGCTTTCCTGCCACCTTTGGCTAACCGCGAAGTCGAGGACCCCTGGCGCGTTAACGCGCTGTACTAACCACTTTGTCACGAAGGTCGGCGAGAGACGTATGAGGATTATATATATATATATATATATATATATATATCACCACATCTCTGCAGTTAAAGGATAAGTTTCGTAACATGATTTTTATATATAGGGTGTCCATGTGCAACATCGAAGGATCTATTGGTTAAAAATAAAATGAATGCTTCGTGTTGTATACTCGAGCCAAGATGTCGCTATGGAATATTTAGATCTAGAAGCTTGAATTAAGAGCTTGCCTGTTTCGTGGTGTTTGTTATTCCTCTAATTTATATAAACATATATCTTCATTGTAAATGGAAGTTTAAACCACTCAAAAATACAAAATTAACGAAAAAATTTGAAACAAATATAAAGTTATGATTATACCCGTTAGGCCACCGTATATACATTAACGCTTAATTGCTTACTTTCCAATGAAAGCGATTCTTCGAAGGAAGTTATCATTAGAATACTGGATCTAGCATAGATATTTGCAGTCAAGTAATTCACCTTCAAATCGAAAAAATAAGTGCAGATGTACAATCATGGAAAAAGATACTTCCCCCATAGAACATTAATACCAGTAGTCTTATGGGGGAACTATTTCTTCCCACGACTGTACGTACAGTGGCGGATAAAGTGACCCGACATTGGGGGTGGCTCGCAATTAAAGAGGTATTGGTATGGCACCTTATTATTTAAGCAAGCTTGATTTTAACTAATTGTAATTTTGTATATTTAAAATATATGTGTATCAAATAATATAATTGAAAAGTTATAAATAGTGCACTTTAAATAGTGCCCCTAGTTCTGGGGGAGGGGAGTATTCATGACGAATGAGTAGTATTTTACGGAACACAAATAATTGTCAAAATATCACGATAAACATATTTTACGTTCAAGGAAATTCCTGAATGGGAAGGGGCTCAAGCCCAATACCCCAACAAGTACGACACTACACGTTTACGTATCTCTCTTAACGTTGTGTCGTATTCAATTAATTAATTTTCCACATTTGAGGTTAACCTATTTATATGTGACGTAAATATATTTAGTTAACCGAATCTTTTTTCGTTTAACCTTGTAAATTTATTATTTTAAGCTAGAGGACTCTCAAAAGCCAAGAATGCTTTTCTGTCGCTTCTTTGTCATTTGCCACTTAAAAAAATGGCCCATTTAGAGAATAAAGACAAATAATTCATATATCTGTTCTAATGTCTATAACGGTAACAGCTTAGTCATTATTGTTACAAGAAAGTTGTACATAAAGCGAATCTTCATGTCTAAATGTTTGTTTGGGAAACTAACTACACCGTAACTTATCCTGAACTATAGTTACGCCTATGTCATAATAGATGGTGCCACAGGTCTTTAAAAAGTTGCTATCATTTAAGTAAAAATTAACTTAAGATAAAAATATTCACATGCGAATAAATACTGCGCGCACTCTGATTAAAATAAAATAGAACACTTCTTCAGACACACGAACACACAGCTTCTTGGCTATCAGCAAGTTCTGACATTCTCGAGGTTGAAAACACAAGAAGTTACTCCAACAGAATAAACAACATCGGTTCGCTCAAACACACACGATACTTACGAAGTATTTATTCTTCACGGATAGCTTGAACGACACTCCAGCGTCTGCGGAACACCAAACCACACGAAAGCTGTTCTCGACGACGAGTTTACCCCCACCGTGGCACTTCGACGTGTCGAAAAAGTTCCACAGAATCGTGTTCCACCGAAAGGGTCATGCCCACGTGACCTGGAGCTAAGAGGTGCCGCGTACAGGAACCAACCGTACACTCTGCCCGCTTTCTCATTCGGGGGAACAGACGTGAAATATATTGATCACCCGGAGCAGGGGGGGAAGAGGAATCGACGCCCCGCGTGTACGTTCTCTGCAACACTGACCCTCCACTGGTAACTACCTGTTCCGTGTTGGCCCTCTATCGTGCTTGTCTCCAACTTTCTCTTCCCACTATCACAATTAAACATCTACATCGTTTATTCTACCCAGAGCACGAGTTTTAACTTACGTTCGCTCTCTGCAAGTTAGAACTGTATATTTTAAAAATTGAAACCACTCAACAATTTGTTTGTTTTAGTTTCGCAGGCTCGTAGAAAGGGGCCGATAATCACAGAGCCTAGGGCGATAATCACAGAGGGCGCTATCAATTTAATAAAAAGTACATCAAAGAATATGCGACGGGGAAATTTATGCTCGGCACAGGTTCATTATGGTAATTGAGAGCTGGAATTTTCTGTTTCCCAAAGCAGTAGTAACAGGGCGTCTTTAAAGATTTTCTTTAGACACTAAGACATAACTGAAATATTCATAATTCTTTTATAATGACTTTTTCTTTGTTTCCTCTTTTCGAAATTTGTAGGATGCAAATGACCCAAAGCATGGCATAATAAGAAAATAACGAAGAGGATACATAAAATTTCGGTGCTAGTTATTGCGGAAGAGGGATGCCACAATCGTGCCTAAGGCACCAACATTTCTATCTACGGGGCTGGAGATTCTCTTACGCTTTGGTAAATAGGACATGTATAGAAATTTAGCGAAAAATTTAGGCTCGACCAGGATTCGACCCTTATCTCTGCCGTTACAATTGCTCTACCCACTGAGCTACTGTGGTCGCTGTTTTCCACACAGATAAAACAGTCGACAGCGAAAAATAAGATGAAACCAGAGCCGGCTTGGTAGTTCAATCGGTAAAGAAATGACACAGTATAGCAGAGATCCGGTTTCGAGTCCTGGTCGAGCCTGCATTTTTCGCTGAAATTTCTTCATTGTTTGTTTTTAAGTTCACTTTATGCATACAGAGGCTAAACGGGACTTGACCTACAGTGCAAAGTGGGATTCGAACCACCATGTTCCTCCACCGGGTATCGAACCCCTCACCTCTTGATAACGATGCGACGACGGTATACCACTACGCCACCTGGCTGCCCTGATATTATTTATAGCAATATAACCATACATCCCGTCTATTCATTGCGTACTAATGGCTAGCTGATAACAAGCACATTAAGCGTTTTAGTAGTAATTATGAGCTACTATTATACATCTAGTTAGCGCAGGTTTCATAAGCTTATGGGAATAAACTATTTTGACAGTGGACAATATTTTCAATCATGTGCAATCAAAATGATTTTGGAACAAATATTGGACTTGAACTCCTCGTAACATCTACGAACATACATTATAATATTATCCATAAGAATTAGAATCCCTGGATGATGTCTGACGTCATATACAAGTATTCAAGCCGATAATGGAACACGAATCAGGAAGCTACATTATTTTCATGTAGTTAATAACGTGGAGAACTCTTTGAATCATGAAGCAGTGGAGTTGACAAATATTTGACAATTAAACAAAGAATACCTACAAAATGTTTCGTTGGAAATATAATGAAAGAGTTCTCCTCCCTTACGTGAGAGTTTCCAGCTTTACTAATTTGAAATTTAAATTAAAATTGAGAAAGAATAACAAAAGTCTTGTTCTTTTATGTTAAAAAAATATTTGAACGTACCTACCTGAACTGAAGAACTAAAGTTAGTCTTAAGTCACTTTATTGACAGATAGACTAATCGGGACTGTATGTTAAGTTTAAATAGGAAACTTGATTGATTTGTTGTTTTAAGTTCACTTTATGCACAGTAAGGCTAATCGGGACTTGACCTGCAGTTTAAAGTGGTATCCGAACCACTTGTGTCTCCACCGGGTATCGATCACGGGACCCATTGATTGCAAGGCGACGACGCTACCACTGCGCCATCGGGGAGGCATAAATAGGAAACTGTACCGAGAATCGAACGAAGGACCTCCTTTTTACGAGGCGACAGCGTTACAATTACGCCTTAAATGAGGTCCAAAACTACATAGGGGAGAGTTGCCGAAATTGGACCAGTTGGTACTATTTTGCTTCTGCATAAAAAAAAGACACAGAAAAAGAACAAAATTGTAGGCATGAGAAGCACAAACTATTAGCTTTCACTTCATATATGTATTTCAACAAAAAATGCAGGAACCAATATAATAGGGTACATAAACGAAAGTAATGACATCCGTCCATTATAGGCAACTGATTTCCTAACTTGGAGCACAGGTTGCTTAGGTTGGACCGCTCACAAAAGGCATGTATGTCTACGGTATCTAGACACCTGCAGCACTCACTGCACACACCATTGTGGTATTTACTCCACGTTCACCGCTTGTAACAGCACCTACCTGTGATTTTCCTTTCTTTCCTACAATTTTTTGTGGACGTTTCTGGACTGTGGTGAAACCTGACTCATCCACGTTGAATATTCGGTCACCTTTAAAACCAAACAAACCATACTTTCTACTACACTCGTTCAAGCCGTAATCCCCATTATTGTATGCTGCCATAGCCATTTAAAGTTCCATCTCTGTCCATCTACTTTCCGCGGTCCAATTTGGGAAACACGTGGTGGTCCAACTTAGGCAATTATACCTCGTTAATAAAAATATGACGCTACACGATCATACTCAACTAAACCATAGTTTTACCACATGTAGTTAGTGGTTAATGAATGGCACTTTTATAATATACTGCAGGGCATTTGATTACTTACCCCTAGTCTACACAAGAGCTTAAGATCCGAAGCACAATAATTGCAACACGAACAATGGAAACACAATAACAGCACTCCTACTTCGTCGAACGTCTCTAGTTGACTGACCATTCAGTCATTTGTACATGGCAATGACGGCAACCAGTTGTGCAAACTCATCTGTTTCAAATACTCGTCTATGGGAAAACACAAAGGCGGTCCAACTTAGGCAACGGTCCAATTTCGACAACTCTCCCCTATAAGCATCTCCAAAATGCTTACGTATCCTTACCACGCGTTTTGTGGTCTTCGTACTGAAAGTCTACATTACATTTAATGTTAATGCTCTAAGTATCTAATCTAAATGCGCACACACTTCTGAACATATTCTCGTGTAATACCTCCGTTCATCACAAATTTGTAATCAGCGTAATCATCTTGAGATACTCTGTATTTTTAAGGTAACCAAGTTATTAACTTTGAAAGCTAGTTATATCTACTATTTGCGGTACTGTTCTAAAAATGGACGTTAAACTGAATATACCACGTAAAAATGAAAAAACACGTGACGTATCCTTAAGACTCATAAAAACACTACGACGAATTTATTGCCCCGATTATTTGTACAAACTGTTTCAACTTTCTTCTATTACGCAAATAACAAATCCCAATTTTAGAGATCTTTCAGATACTGAGGAGGATACACTGCTTACAACCAACTTACAAATCCTCCTCTCTGCTCTACAAGTTAGAAGCGTGGCCATGAAGAATTAAATTGATAAATACAGGAAAGTTGATCCGGGAAGTTAGACGGGATCCAAGTCGTGAATATTATTCAGTTACTTCCGATTTATTATCATTTGAGATAAAACTTTATTAGAATTTAGGTTGAAAGGAGGAACTTTGTGTTCTTTATCATACGGACAACCCAGACAATGCTTTTTAGGATTCAATTCTCGAAATAAACGCTACTAAAGCATGAGAAGTACCATTTCATTTATATATTTATGGGTTTCTCTCTCCATCATCATTCCAGCACACATACCATAGTTCTCTGACTATCTATGGACTCTACTACCTAGATTGTAAATTTATGAACAAGGTTTACACTCCTTTTGCAGTTCATACACACTTTTGCATTTGTGCTGCCACCTGAGATACTTGAAGGGAACTATGTCACACACTGTTTAGTAAAATTTTCTACTCTTTGGGGAACTTTCCAGAATTAACTCAAAACTATACTGGGCGTAAATTAATAATTTTCTGCTGAATTTTGGATGACTATAGCAACGTTCTCCAGAGTCGATTTGGTTCCTTTATGTAAAGGTGTATATTTTAACACAGTTCCCCGGAATGACTACTCCTTGGACAATAACACACATGCACGATTTTGTAAATTACGTCGTCAAAACCCCTCTCGAAATTGTTTCCTGGGAAGGCACTATTGTGTCATAACACAAACATTAGTTTTTTTCGGAAACATTACTCTAACCAAATGTTTACACAATTTGAGCAATAAGTAGTGCACTTTTAAATTGAAAACACTGGGAAAATATTCTCAATAGATGGCAGTACAAAGGAGAAAGTATTTTTGTGCAAGGATTCCAATGTTAATGTTAAAAGATATATTCAAAATTAATTCTCTTTTATATACATGAAATAAATTGGATAAAAAGTGACTATGTAATCAGAAAATATGGAGATACTTGGAATATATACGTCCGTGTTTGCAACTTATTGCGGACAGTTGTTAACCTTACTACTATAGTAGTGCTTGTGTTATGACTTGCAAGACGAATGTACTATATGTCTTACTCAACTTCGGCCCTTAGTTTCATGTGTACCACAATGGGCAGCATTTTCTCCACTTATACACCTTTATACAACAGATGTCTCATTTTTCTGACAGGTGCCTTGACAACACAGCATGCTTAGCAGCTAGTCGTCGCATTAGACTTATGTGGTTTGATTGATTGATTGATTTGCTTTATTTGACATCGCTTTTTATGCCACGTCTGGCTACTTTGGGAAGATGGGGATGAATAATATGAAATTATGAAAATGATGAATGGACACTCACAAACATCCATGCCCAGGCGAGGATTTGAACCCAGGACCCCTGACGTCGTAGCGCGATGTGCTAACCACTCCGCCACGGTGGCCTGTACATAGATCTAAGGTACCGATTTCTCCAACAACAACACAACGAGTTATAAACTTGTGCTCGTAAATAATGTCACAAGGTGAACAACGCAAAATAGTTTTTTATCATTCACACTAAACGGCAAATACTTCATTCTGTATTACATTAATATCGTGGTATATTTACACATATATACTTGAATGGAAGGTTCACCTCAATTTAGAAAAAAAACGAATAAAATGTGCGCATAAAATTCGAACGAATATGGTATGTGATTAATAAAATTAGCATTTTTGTGCTAGGCGTGACAGAAAATTGTTTAAGTTAACGTAGACATGCGGAAATAGATCACAAGAAAAATATGACATCATAGAATACGTGCCATAATAATCATCAGCTTATGAAGAACAACATATTAAAACAACGAACATCATTATGTCACACCCTGTATATTCGCTTAATGTCGACAGGATACATGGCATATGGGAGGGAGATAATTTGTCATTTGCACCGTGACAGGTAACCATAATTTTATTCAACCAATTTCACACCAGAGACCGTGAGTGCTTTTGACAGGTAAGTGGATATTAATGCGCGACAAATTAGGGGAAATCAGCAAGCGTAGCAGTTACAATGTTTTTTGGTTAAGGCACGTGCATGTAGTGAACTTTTGTGTTGTCTGTAATAGTGACGTAAATGGTTTTATCAGTTACCAAAATGTATTATTTAAGTTCTAGATTGACTTTAAAGAAATACTTTGAATTATTTTACGCATATTTGTAAATTTAATGTAACCTCAGTTAAATTTTAACTTGAGTAGCTAGATTTTCACTAATGAACAATATATTACACTAAAAAAAGTTCAATTGAGAAATGACGGTCAATTTCCACTGCCATCTAGATATCGTAAAAATAATTTTGATTGATTGTCATGATAACATTAACGACTATTACATAGGTAAACGTAATTAATGCACTTTTAAAGATTCATTTTTCAAAAGTATATTTATGTTGAACACAACTAAAATTTATAATCATTATGTCCCTTTATGCATGATAAAATATTTGAATAAAAATTTATGAAACTTTTCCATCGTGTTTTAATATTGTTGTATGAAACGAATATTTGGTGCACAAGTATGTGCCTTTTGTTAAATGTTTGAAGCAGTTACCAGCGCCATCTCTACTTCTCATTCTAGTCACAGCACAGAGGTGTTATGATATGAATGTGCATGCGCTAACGAATCAAAAAGCAGTCGTGTCCTGTTTTTCTATATTAACAGGCAGGTTCTTACATATTAACGGTAAAATACTGCAAATTTAACATTGTAGATAGCAACGTAACTCAATCTGCATTTACCCCATTGCATTTGTTTTAGTGATGTTTTGTATTGTATTCTCATTTCTTGTCATCGGTACTGTACAACATATTGCCTTCGAATATTACTACTTTCCAATCTCTTAACACTGCTAAGAATATCATGACTTAATACTGAGACTTTTGAAATTCCCAGCAGATATCGAACTCTGGACAGTACATACTAAGGTGTGAGCGCTAACCGTTCGGCTGCGGAGAACGAAGCTAAAATTTACTTACGAATTTAGTAGCCTAACGTTGCTGTTGCTTCAATTAATATCAAGTAAAAAAGTGTCAATCATTTTGGAACACCCTGTATATTACAAACCTTAGGTTTAAAAAAAACACTGTTCCCAAAGGCATTCAATTCTCTGAAATGTGAACACCGTACTAGTTCTTTGGAAAAGTCGATAGTTCTTGATCAATTTCCACAATCCTAGAGACATGAAACGAGCATTAACAGAGGTTCTTTCCAAGAACTCTAAGAGATAGAAAAAAAGCGCTATCTTGAAGCCAATAAGCATTCGACAGAGGATCCTCGTTTTGGTTACGGCTTGGAGGGACGACACGGGTAATTGACTTGCCGAGTCCCTCTCTCTCTCTCTCCTGTTCGTCTTGCATCCCAGCCTCCATGTCCTGGAGAAATATCTCCTCCTCTCACACGCACGGAGCGGAGGCACCTTCAGACAATGATTGATTTGGTCTACCTCCGGGCCGGGAAGTCCTTTCAATGTAGAATCACTTTAGCAGTTTTGCTGTCAAGATAACGCAGCCCTGGAGTGGTTTCCCTGATGCACGTTTACGCTGCTCTAGAATTCATTTCGAGGAGATGGAAGAATACGTAATGCAATGAAGAGCCCGAAGGCTTCGATACGCTGAGGCATTTGTATGTAGTATTGGAAATGACAGCCAGGAAGGAGGGAGGGGATTGGAAATGGGTTCGTATTCAAATGAACGCTACGCTTGTTTCTCTGCTTACGTGATTCCTAGCCTTTATGTTAGTGCAGCGGTTCAAGAACTGTGGCCCGCGGTCCTTCAGGACCCTTTTCTGGGGGATCGGTCGGTGAAGCAGTGTTGCAACATAAAGGGAAATTTTACTTTTGGCATTTTAAGCGAAAAGGGAAATTCAATGGGAAAATGGTGGTGTAAGGTGTGACCTTTCGAGAAAGTACTAAAATGTCAATCTCACTTCCACGTAGTACACCCCAGTAACTGCAAGCCAACGAGGCTCTGGCGGCCAGTATAGTCCTCAGCAGGGCTGTGTGTTGTCCTCATGTACAGAGTGTCCCTCTACAGCCTCAGGGTTTAACTAAGCAAGAAGATTTTATTCCTCAGAGACGAGCGTTGATTTTAGCTACGGTGAGGGGCTGGACCCCGTATATATAACGGGTGCAAATAGCCTAAGTCCTGACGCACCTACCCTTTAATTTTAATGAATCGTAAATGAGGAGTAGAATCACAAGAACTGAATCCGGAAATGGAAATGAACCATTTGTTCATTTTGCAACTTTTTGTCTTGCAGACTCCAAAGTGCGCGTAAAGTCCAGATGATCTAATTCCCTGACATTTCCCTGTTTTACAGGTTTCCCAGATGCGTAGCAACCCTGCTAATTTCATTTCAATAAGCGAAAAAGATCCGAGTAAGAATTAAAGATAATGTTAAGTTGATAGTACCCTGATATGAAACCTAAAGAGCAAGATTAGAAACCCTGGAGGGTACAGAAAAAAAACCTACCCTTTTAAGGCAAGGAAGGATGAATGAATATGTTGTGTGTGTATATATACACAGGGTGGCGCATATTGTATGTACCAATTTGAGCTTGAAAATCTTCCAGAATGCACGTGCGCATGTCTGGCATACCTACATCCGTGGAGAGTTGGGAGTCAGGCAATTAATATACTATGAAACGTTGGCCGGTGCAGACGCGGATTGCGGCGGTGGAAGCCTTCATCCAAACAGGCACCGAGCACTGCGACGGAACAATGAAGATCGCCAAGCACTATTCCACAGGACATGTTGAGACGCGCGTCATGAAAGTCTTCCCGCATCGCCTCGAACAGGGCATCCAAGCAGAAGGAGGACATTTGGAAGAAGTTATTTTGAAGGAACACTGGTGTCTGTATTGTCCATATTATACACTATATTAAATGCATATGTATATATTTTTATTTTATAACCATATAAAGTTACTCAAGCATTCACTTCTTTCCGTTGTCATTTCAAGTTGGAAAATAAAATATGAGCCACCCTGTATATAAGCAGCAACTTTTAGTGTTGTACATCTTGAATTAAGGAAGGGGACAAAATACAACAATGCTTTTTTATATATAAAATTCGTCTGAAAACGTACAATTTACAACAAAACGGATTCTATAATGAACGACTGAAATTTGGGAATTTTCTGTGCAAGCATCTCGCTTCGAGAAAGAAACCGAACTCTTTCACAAGAGAGAGGAAGAACATTTTTCACAGAAGGAGGAAAACGAAAGCGACGTGGAAGAAAATTAAGCTTGTTTGAAACTTCTATGGGAAGAATTTCCTCTTTCCCCGCTTGTTTGAAAGTTCTGGTTGGCGGAAAGTAATGGTCCTTCAAAGGAGATCATTATGAATATTTATATAAGCATGTGAAATATCACCCGTTGACATTTTTCTCAGGCTCTGTGGGAAGATTAAGGTAAGCAGATGTTTCACCAGACAGATTGTCTCTGATCTTATTATATTTCGGTGTGCATTAATGATAGTCGAGAAAAGTCAGTTCAAAAGATCATGTCTACACGGTAATAAACCAATGCTGTTAGCGTCAACGTCTTGTAAGGAAAAGGTCCACGGTTCGAGTCGCAGACGACACACGTTTCAAGGTTCAATAACGAATTTTCAAGCTAGGAATAATTAGAAATGTAGTATTGGAATAATTATAGTTAAAAACAAAATATAGTGGATAAAGTCCAATAACATTGCATGTTTGTACTGTAAATAGAAGAGATTGGAGGCAACAGGCTCGAGTGCAGACATTAAAGAATCCAAGAGCTATCACAATTGTGCTCTGAGAGTCCAAAGGCTACAGGAAGAGCAAGTCGTGGAACACATGACAGACAGAAATTGTTTTTCATACTTAACGGGCAACATGTGCCCTTTGTAATGATGTATAAATATATTCCATTTCATAAAAGTTAAAAAAAGAATCACATTATTAAATCCGGCGTTCTTCTTGGGACACCCTATTGATTGCATTTTGTAAACACCGAGTGCTTTACTCCTTGCGCGGTCCGAGGTTTACTCTTTGTTTACAAAACAGAACATTTCCGAGAGGTGGCGTTGCAATCAAACAGAACATTTCCGAGAGCTGACGTAGTATGGACGGCTTGTACCCACACATTCACACACATCATTAGCATTTTACCAACTAGGACGACGTTTACAAACAATGAAGTCAGTGGCGGCTTGTAAACACACATTCGCGATTATCTCGAAAACTGCTCGTTTGCAGACCCATGTTTACCGATACTTTTTTTGCTTCTATTATCGTGTACTTTCACCTGTGTCAGTTTGCGATATTACTTTTGAGACACCCTGTATAAAGAAACAACAGTTATTATCTAGACTAAGATGGGCAATACGTCTAATAGAAACTATAGCGAAGCTTTGAGTATATACAACAGCTGTTGAACCAATACTGCTAATTGAAAGTGAACGTTTTCTAACGTGAGAGAGAGAAATTAATAAGATGACTATAGTAGAAATGGGGTGGTATGGGAAAGTATAACAAGGAGACAGAACGTCGACGCCTCGTAATCAAGGGATCACGAGTTCGATACCCGGTTAAGGCTCATGGCGGTTCCGATCTAACTTTAAACTGCAGATTTAGTCAAGATTTTCCTGTGTGTTAATAAAGTGGACTTGAAACATAAAATCAAGAAAATACAGAAATAAATTAAAAGGATAGAGGTAGATAGGAAGCCGGCATAAAATCAATATCTGATTATTTGATTTGATTTTTGATATTTAGTGTCACTTTTCTTCAACGTTTGGCTAATTGAGACAATGAGGATCAATGAAGATGTGACTCACAAAGAACAACCGTTGTCCAGACCGGGACACCTGCCGTGGTAGCGCTGTGCAAACCACTCCATCATGGAGGTATCCTGAAAATCAGTTCATTCACAAATGAGGTGCAGAACGAGAACGAAGAGAGCTTGAAGGACTAAGAAAGGAAACTAAGGACATGCAAGAAGAAAAAGCAAGAACACAAAGAAAGACACTCGAAGCATGAAGAAAGTAGCTAGGAACAGAAAAGAATGGAAACAGAGTAAGGGGTTGAGGAGGAAGAAGACGACAATCCCATTCGAAATCCTTCATCCAGCCTACCGTTTCGTAAAGTGGACTAAAATAACCCTCCCATTCTTTACCCGCGCGTGTCACAGCTCTCCTGAACGTAGGAACACAATGTCAAAACTTGCAACCATTTTCATTTGCCTGCAAGCGACGGGCAGGGGTGGCAGTTATTGATTCGCGCCTTGACTGCCATATGGCACATGAAGGAGCTGCGAGGCTGAGAACAGAACAAAATTGACTCCGTCCTTCTACTCCATGGAGAACACCGTACCCCTGTAGAGTATACAACCAGCCATGTATAAGTGTTATGTGTGTTGCATACACTGCAGGATATTCTCTCCTTTTGCCCCAAAATACTCAGGACAAGGCAAAAAATATATAAATATTGTGCATTACTATTCCCCAGGAGACCTAACCAACCCTCCGCACACTTCTGTAGTGGAGTGATTAAGACATTACGCCACGGATCCCAGGTTCGAATCCCGCCTGGCCATTGGTGTAATTCGTGAGCGTACATAACAACCCCTGGCGCAACAGCCTGTGAGGGCCAGTGCCTACCTACCGACTGCCGGTCCCACTCCAATCAGTACATCATGGCAATCATCCAACCAGTTTCAGGGTGACGTGTGGTCAGCACGACGAATCCTCAGTCGTTGTAAGTTTCCATGTACGTGTTACGCTACTCTTTCGTAGCCCCCCGATTTCCTCACGATGGTGGGACACGATTTGTGAGTGTCCCTTCATCAGTTTCATCATTTCATCATGGGCGTCCAAAAGGAGGGAAAGGGGGGGCAGTGGACCCCTTGGAAAATGAAAGTATCGAGTTCGAATCCCGACCTTGGCATTGTTGTTCTCTGTGAGTGTTCCTTCATGAATTTCAGCATTTCTTCGGCCATCATCATCGTCGCGACGTAAAATAGCCTAATTCAATCACTAATGTCGTGGCTAACGCTGTGATCGTATAATTAAGGTTTTTTTACAGGCACAGTGTTAAAAAGGTTCGAATCCCACTTTAAACTGTAGGTCCATTTTCTGTAAATAAAGTGGACTTAAACCTCTTGAAAACAACAAATATTTCATGGCTATGTCAATTAATGTTTTTCAAGTTATTGATGATAGAAATTCGGATTATGACACTTTTGGATCACTGTGTATTATATCAGAGCTGCAGTGGCCCAGTCCATAGGACGCCTCACTGCTATGTGGGAAACCTGGGTTCGATTTGAATTTCCGCCCACTCAAAGTTGGTGCTCCTCAATTAGTGGCTTCGAAAGACCTTTGGGAGTAGCAACAACCGGAGTGTGGTGGCTACCACACCACTTTCATTACGACCGAGATCAAGAACGTGTGGTGTCCAACCTACACACCCTCCATATACCTCTATGGCGCCGGGCAATGTTATGAAGTCCATTCTCTCAACCTTGATTGATGTTGCTCGTACCATTGGGGCCGATGTTCGACGTGGTCTATAGACGTGTGTCTATTTCGTCAATAGAGCATTCATCCTAATCGTCGCGATTAACCCAATGATGTAGAAAGGGATCTCAAATACACAAAACAGAATTTGATTTGATTTTGGTTATTTCCCGTCGCTGGATACAAAATTCCATTTCACAAGCGAATACAGTTTTGACATGATAGGTTGCAAAAGCTTCATCGCACTTACATGGTAACACACAGCAGCTTGGGCATTGTTTCGTTAATACAGTTAACACTCTGTTTAACAACAATGAGTCACCTCTGCCTAAAGCTAGTTGCTTTTAAACGCGTGAAATATTCAAACGCCGGCAGCTTTTATACATATTGCCCGTTGGGCATTGTTGTAGTCACAACAAAGCTGATATCCACCGATACAATAGGACGCGCGCCGTAACCTATCAGTGTAATTAAGCTTGTTTTAAAGTGGTGATCGGAAAGCATCCAATTTCATACCAACTCCCTCCCCCTGCCCATTCATTATTAACTAATAAATTGGCTCACGGGTTGAAATTTTACATTAAGGATTAACATTTGTGGCTTCTGTGCTCGGATCGTTCGTGTATAACCGCTAAATACGTGTCGAGCTGATGGAAATTGAATAATAAAGGGATTAAGGAGGCGAAAATTATCAATTTGGAAATGTTTGGAAAAGAAGCTAGGTGCAGGAGTTGGGTTTAATGCAGTACATTCATTAAAAGGGCACATTCAATGTGGCATCACAGCATGTTGTGTTGTGGATTGAATCCCGGAATGTAAAGTTGTGTGGCTATGTAGCGTTTACTACAGAGGCGTGGTGGCTAAGAGCTTGTTGGGGGTTCAACCTCTCCTCAGAATTATCTATTGTGTATTTGTTTGTAATTTAACGCGGCTTTTCTATCTCTAGTGTTAAATAGCGGCGATGAGGATGAATGATGGAACTAAAACTGACCAGGAATCGAACCTGGGACTTCTAGCTTCGCAGCGCCTTATGTTGACCATTCTGGCACGGAGGTCGGCCCCAGAACTACTTTTGACAGTTTAAGTCCACTTCGGGACTGGACCTAACTTCAAAGTGGAAACCGAACTACTATATACTACCACCGAGTATCGAATCCAGGACCCTTCCATCATAAGGCGAATACGTTACCACTACATCATCGGGAAGAAAAAATATTAATATTATAATAACAAAAAAGGTAAAGTGCTCCCCTGTGCTTAGCACCACGCCATGAAGGCGTATAGGGGATATGGGGGTAACGCCCCACGCTTTTTTGATCCGGTCGTGAGTGGGGGTGATGTGATCAGCATCACGCCCCTGACTGCCTTTACCCCCCAGGGTTTCCCCCAGGTACTCATGTCATTCGACGCTGGGTGGGCGCCGGGGCCGCTTCCAACGTTAGAAAAGTTCCCGGGTTTGAACCGGCCGGGGATCGAACCCGGGACCTTGAGCATGGTAGTCAGACGCGTTACCGACTGAGCCGCCGCGGCCACTAATATTATAATAACCCCTGGCGCAAAAGCCCGTGAAGGTCAGTGCCTACCTACCGACTACCGGCCTCACTCCCACATGCCTCTGCAGAGGTGGGCGATCATCTAACCAGTTATTGGGTGACATGTGATCAGCACGACGAACCCCCAGCCGTTGTTGAAGGTTTCCATGACTGTTAGGCTACTCATTTGTAGCTAATTTCATGAATTTATCGTCGCAATTACGCTAGACAAGTAGAGGTGGCAACATGTGTGTATCAGGGTCGGCCACGTTCCATCCAAAGTTAAGCTGACTCGCGCCGTCAAAATGAAACGGACAAAATTCACAATTAAAATAAAATCAGAGAGTACAGATAACGATGAATGTACCCCCTTTTCTTAAGATAAGGTCCTTCTAAATGTTGGTCAGCCATCTAGTGGCCAACCCATAACAGAATGTCTGGTGGCACTAAAGATGGCGATGAACAAGATACCTCAACCGTTCCCGAGAATTATCGTACGTAACTGTCTAGTACTTTAGTAGCAGCCCAACAGATGTCTCTATCTTAGACGTTCTTCTATCATCGTTCGTGAAGGTTCTGTTATTGTAAGACACCTGATTCAAAACATTTTGAAACAGGTTTCAAGCACTGGCGTACGCAGAAGGGTGAGGCTGATGGGGCTACAGCCTCCCGAAATTGAGAAAATCAAAATTTTCAAATGGAAGCAGTAAAGATCTCGGCAAAAGCAAAGAGTAAATTCAACCTTGCCTTAAATTGACACCAAATTACAATGTTTTGTCTTTGAACAATCTTTGAGATCAAGGTTAAAAATGGTAATTATGATTTTAACAATTTTAAATGTTAATTGTTAATCTGTCGTGTCTATTGAACAGCTGTCCTTTTGTCAGCCAAATCTCCCGCAGATACAATTTTGAAGAAAAAAGTATCAGTCAATCACATTTAGAAAATTAGAGCCGATCAGCCGCAGCGTCTCGCGTATTGCTTGGAAGTAGTTTGGCGCTTGACCAGAGGTGGCAGCACTAAACACGTAATACGCTTCGATATATAGGGTATTCACGAGGTGTCTTGTTACTTCATCGTCTTTGGATGCCACTACTGAAATCCAACGTAAAATAGATTATCAGTAACTTGAAAGCAAAGAAAGGGTATTAACATCACTTGCACTGTTAGCAGACTTTGAAAACTGCATGGAAAAATGTTCTGGCTAAAATAGCGATGATTTTCCGAGCACTCCACTAGCCTATTAGTATATATACGATAAATATAGTGTAGAATAATTTGATGTAACCGTCTAATGGTGACGTTGTACATTTACATGCATTACCCCCCAGAGAATTCGTTAATGGGAACATGCACGTGGGTAAATATAATACCGTTATCTATGAAATACGGGCGGAACACGGCAAATCATCATTAACCGTAATCTATCGGATGATTCTCGTTACGCAATTCCTGAGATAAGGTGTTTGGAAAACAGCACGTGTCTTAGTTTTAGGCGGGAATGAAAGCAACAATTAGACTAATGACTGGCGTAAGATATCTCTATTGTTTTGTTTTGAATAAGGTGGCTTCCATTTGCTTCGTCGTACTTTTTCCGTTGCAAGGGCGTACGGTACACACTGCTGGCCATAGAGAGGGTCGAGGGGAGCCTTGACCCCTCCTGGAAAAGGAAAAAATGCCTGCACTAGAGTGCTGCAGCAAGGCTTTTTTGCTCGATCGTCTAATGGTTCGCACGGATGACGCTAGATGGCTTACGGAATTGACATTTTCTAGACTCGAGTGAATAACGCTCGAACAGGCAAACGATCGGTCTAGTAGTTCACGTATAAAACCGTAATTTGTCTGTAGTAGTGGGCATTCAAATATGAATCGTGAAGTCAAACAGGCAGTGAAATTGTAACTTCTTCTTCTCTCCCCTCCAATGAAATTCTAATTCTTTTTTCTTGTATTTTCATTCTACCTCTCGTCTTCCTTCTCAGATTCAGTATCTCTTATCTTCGTAATTAATTCATTTCATGCTGATCATTAGTTAACTGCCCGGATCCGATACCCAGTAGATTAGCCTATCTGTGCAAAAGTGAATTTACATTTAAAAAAACTCATTTCTACTTTGTTTTGTCTCCAGTTGTCTGTCATTCTCTTCTTCTTCCTCCTCTCTCTCTGTGTGGTCTTCTTTTATTTTCCCCTTCTTTCTCCCTTTCCCTTTTAGTTTCTTTAGCCGTACCCCGTGGCGGAGTGGTTAGCACATCGCGCTACGACGTCAGGAGTCCCCAGTTCGAATGCCGGCCTGGACATGGATGTTTGTGAGTGTTCACTCATCAATTTCATCACCTCATCCCCATCTTCGCAAATTAGCCGAAAGCGACACAAGAAGCGAAGTAAAATAAAGCAAATATAATAAAATATCAAAATTCATTCCTCAACTAGATCAAACAAATAGGTTATTGAAGGTTTTAATTTGATGTAGCCATTCCCGCGTAACCTAACTGAACAAATAAATCAGCCTACAAAGCCTACAGCGACAAGTACAGATGATTTTGTAATGTATCTTCCCATTGCATATTGCATTCTGAATTCTTACGGCCATAAACCAGTCAATAAGATCCAATCTGCTTCTCGGGGGGAAAAAGAGGCTGAAATTGTAAAAGCAATCAGACATCTATGAAATAGAGTTGTGACGTTTTTAAGTAAGAGTTAGGTAATGGAAAATCCCCTTTTCGTTCTCATGCTTCACCAATAACCCCCCTACCCTTCCCCCTTTCCGCCCGGGGTCTGCTGTTGCTTTTAGGAGCTGGCTTGTTCCACGACCATACCACAAAAAGAATCGTTCAGAGTTTCCAAGAGAAACGGAAATGGAATCTTCCGTTTCTTTTCGCTGACGAAAGAAAAGGTTCTCTGCTTCTTCTCGGATGGAAGGGAACGCAGTGCGAAGCCTCGCTGGGCCACGGTTTTCCGGACCTTTAATAATTTTCGGTCTTCTTCTAGTGACGTCATAGACGTTGACAGTACCTTCACGTAGCTAACGATGCTACGTCATCATTAGTAGGCAATGAAACGTGACACGACATCAGCGCCACACTCAGTGAACGAGCTTTCGAAATGTTACTTGTAAAAGTAACTGGGCAGTCGCAGTTACTTAAAAGTAACTCGATTACAGAGCGGTCAATACTGCGTGACCTCTAGCCCACTGTATTTAGTGACCTTAACAGGTACACGCATAATTACATAAATAAATAAAATCCTTAAATAAAGCTCAAATCCCACCTCTTCACTCACTCACTGACATAAATGTTCGTCATGAAGGAAGCCCCGGAGGCACAAAATGCTCCAATACAACCCCCCCCCCCGCGAAATTGTCTTGAAACACAGATAAAATTTTAAAAAACACCCCTTTTTGAGGTCCCAGCAACGTCCGTTGAAAATAAGATCCTTAGGAAAATATTTGGACCTAAAAGGGATGAGGAGACAGGTGAGTGGAAAAAAATTACATAATTTAGAACTACATAATTTGTATTCCTGTCCAGATATTATAATAATTAAATCAAGACTTAGGTGGGCAGGCCATGTGGCACGAATGGGAGAGGAAAGAAGAGTTTACAGGATTCTTGTTGGGAAACCTGATGGTAAGAGACCTGTAGGAAGGCCAAGACGAAGATGGAGGGATAACGTTGAGATGGACCTAAGGGAAATCGGTAGGGATGGAAAGGAGTATATAGAACTTGCTCAAGATAGGGAAAGATGGAAGGCCTGTGTTGCTGCAGCCATGAACCTTCGGGTTTAAGAAGGCTAGAGAGTTAGTTATTCAATTCAAAGTTAGAAAATTGCACCCGACAAGAGTGACATTTACATACGAAGATTCAGCTCAGAGATCACACACGCAGATATATATACAACTTAGTACTCAAAATGAAAATATCTACATCATGGCTGTATTTATTCAATACTTAGAACTGTAACAATACTTACGTGTTTTCCGTGTTTGTTGTTGACCATGGAAACAGAAGTTGCTAGGAAACTTACAGAAAGTTTACTTTCAATACGAAAACTACGGTGAGTGAGTGATACTTGAATTGTTCGATTTCAAAATATGAGCCACAAAATTCATTATAGAGGCAAGGTAGGAATTTGAGGAGAACACTGCTTTTCTCGTTAGGTGACGCTATTGAATTCGTTTATGTAAAAACGGACAGTATTTATCCAGTTTATTATTCAGAAGTAGTAAATATTATTTTAAGTATTTGTACAATATTAGAGCACGTATACACGTAACGTTGCGTTCTAAACTTTTCAAACAAATGAATGTACTCGTTTGTTTCCCTTCCTCCACTACTAAATACCGACACATCCAAAGTCATAACAAGCGTTGAGATAACACATCTCAACATGTGAGCGCATAAGACGTGCCTAAGGTCACGTCGAAAGTGCGCGAGTTTAGTATTTACTAGGGCTGAGCTGATACCACCATTTGCCGATACTGATACCGATACTTTAACCGATTCCAACCGATACAGATAGCTTAACCGATTCCAACCGATACAGATACCTTAACCGATTCCAACCGATAACGATGCCGATACCTTAACCGATTCCAACCTATAACGATGCCGATATCTTAACCGATTCCAACCGATACCGATACCTTAACCGATTCCAACCGATAACGATGCAGATACCTTAACCGATTCCAACCGATACCGATACCTTAACCGATTCCAACCGATACCGATACCTTATACGATTCCAACCGATACCGATACCTTAACCGATTCCAACCGATACCGATACCTTATACGATTCCAACCGATACCGATACCTTAACCGATTCCAACCGATACCGATACCTTAACCGATTCCAACCGATACCGATGCCGATACCTTAACCGATTCCAACCGATACCGATGCCGATACCTTAACCGATTCCAACCGACACCGATACCGATACCTTATACGATTCCAACCGATACCGATACCGATACCTTAACCGATTCCAACCGATACCGATACCTTAACCGATTCCAACCGATAACGATGCAGATACCTTAACCGAATCCAACCGATACCGATGCCGATACCTTAACCGATTCTAACCGATACCTTAACCGATTCTAACCGATAACGACGCCGATACCTTAACCAATTCCAACCTATAACGATGCCGATATCTTAACCGATTCCAACCGATACCGATACCTTATACGATTCCAACCGATACCGATGCCGATACCTTAACCGATTCCAACCGATACCGATGCCGATATCTTAACCGATTCCAACCGATACCGATACCTTAACCGATTCCAACCTATAACGATGCCGATATCTTAACCGATTCCAACAGATACCGATACCTTAACCGATTCCAACCGATACCGATGCCGATACCTTAACCGATTCCAACCGATACCGATATCGTAATCGATTCCAACCGATACCGATACCTTATACGATTCCAACCGATACCGATACCTTAACCGATTCCAACCGATAACGATGCAGATACCTTAACCGATTCCAACCGATACCGATGCCGATACCTTAACCGATTCTAACCGATACCTTAACCGATTCTAACCGATAACGACGCCGATACCTTAACCGATTCCAACCTATAACGATGCCGATATCTTAACCGATTCCAACCGATAGCGATACCTTATACGATTCCAACCGATACCGATGCCGATACCTTAACCGATTACAACCGATACCGATACCTTAACCGATTCCAACCGATACCGATACCTTAACCGATTCCAACCGATACCGATGCCGATACCTTAACCGATTCTAACCGATAACGACGCCGATACCTTAACCGATTCCAACCTATAACAATGCCGATATCTTAACCGATTCCAACCGATACCGATACCTTAACCGATTCCAACCGATACCGATGCTGATACCTTAACAGATTCCAACCGATACCGATACCTTAACCGATTCCAACCGATACCGATACCTTATACGATTCCAACCGATACCGATGCCGATACCTTAACCGATTCCAACCTATAACGATGCCGATATCTTAACCGATTCCAACCGATACCGATACCTTATACGATTCCAACCGATACCGATGCCGATACCTTAACCGATTCCAACCTATAACGATACCGATACCTTAACCGATTCCAACCGATACCGATACCTTAACCGATTCCAACCGATACCGATACCTTATACGATTCCAACCGATACCGATGCCGATACCTTAACCGATTCCAACCGATACCGATACCTTAACCGATTCCAACCGATACCGATACCTTATACGATTCCAACCGATACCGATGCCGATACCTTAACCGATTCCAACCTATAACGATACCGATATCTTAATAGATTCCAACCGATACCGATACCTTAACCGATATTAATGCCGATACCGATACTTGTTTCATTCCAGTAAAATGTTACATTCTATGTGAATTTCTTTCTACCCCCAGAGGATGCAAAAAAGAAGAAGACCCTACCAGAGAAACTTAGCTATAGTGTGTGAAATAAAATGTATGTAGTGCGTATTGCGTACAGCTTGCACAAGGAATGCAAAATAAATACAAATGTAAACAACATTCTTATCGTTTGGATATACTTGGAGAAGGAGGAAAACGACTTAAAAATATACACAAACACAGATATATATATATATATATATATATATATATATATATATATATATGCATATATCATGTTTATTTGGCAGCTTTGTATAAGTCCTGCTGTCCATTATTCTCTGTCATTTGCAATAAAAACAAGTCACTGCAGTGTCTGTATCGGCCAAGAGTCACACAGAAGTGTAGACACAAACAGAAAATCCACAACCCTCCCTCCCACAGCGATCTTCATCCCTTTCCCAGGAAGAGGAACTCCGGAATGAGCTTATCATTATAATAATGCTGGTTTTGAAAACGTCACGCTCTTAACACACGAGTTTGTGAGGAACAATTGAGGTAAAAAAGTGGTAAACGTTGTAAGTGCCAAAAGCAAAAGTGTTGGGAAATCTCATCGTTCCGCACATCAGCCCGTAAGAACGTGCACACTAGTGACCTCTATACACGCCCTTTGAACAACTTAAAGGGCTACCAACCGCATTTCACGTTTAACACATTATAAAGCTTGGCACATTTCACAGTTTAAAATGGTGTTTGAACTATTGTGGCATTTACAGCGTTTACCAATTTTAGTCTTCAATTGGCAATTAATGGTTTCTTTTATTTCCACATAGCATTGGCCACCGGGCACATGCCTCCAGTGTCACGTTTGTTCGCAGCGTTTTCACTTTAGCCCTGCCTTTGATCTTGTCATCTGCTTCCCAGGAGGGTGCATCATTTTCGGAAATGTACATGGAATTCTTCTGCGGGACCCCAACCTATCACAAGAAAGGGTGAACGAACCTTTGAAAAGGACAAATGTACGTAAAAAGTTTACATAGGTTTAGAGGAATGTCTATCCCCTTCAAATACTTTGAGTTAATAATTCGTCTGTTTACCGATAGAGGTCAGTCTATCCTAATACTGTGGTTAGGAGTCAGGTTCCCCGATACAGCCCCGCCCGAATACTACAGTTAAATGCCACGTCGTGGCTGCGTGCGTTACTCATGTGTTTTCATGTATCTTGTTCATTTCAGAACAATCTATGTCTTGATTATCACATTTTCTTTCACAATAATAGGCCTAATATTATGTCAATATCCGATTGTGACTTTTGGTCTACCCTGTATATGAAATAACATGCTCACTTTAGTTGGAGCAATGGTACGTCATACTATATAAAGGATTTTCTATCTCCTTCGCCGAGTGGCTGGCACAGCTCGCTATGACATCAGTGGTATCCGTTTCGAATCAAGCCTTGGAATCGGTGTTCTTTGTGAACATCCCTTCCTAATTTCATCATTTCATCATCACTCATCCTCACGATTAGCCAAAAAGTGGCTAAAAAGCGACACAAGTAAAGGGAAAGGTATACATATGTCTTTTATCTTGTCATTTTTGGATGAAAAAAATAAAATATCAGGCACCTGCCTTTAAAATGCATATCTATGAAATATAAAATATATACGTAAATGTAATAGCATGCTAAAGTATACAAGAACTCCATTTTGTTTTAAAAAAAAGGCAATTTCCAAAAAATGGTAAAATGATTTATTTCAAAATTGTTGTCTAAATATGGGCTACTAGTGGCAATATCACAAAAAGCAATTACAATTTTAAGAAACAGTCATTTATCGCTAAAACATTATAAAATTCAAATTTATGAATAATCTGTTGTTTTGAAAATCACGCGGAATGGGAAAAATCGAAATTAAGAAAAAATCCAAATATTTGTTGAAAATGTGATCTCAACATTATACCTCATGTCATAGCCCATATTTAGACCATCATGCTATTTTTTTCTTCAATTTATTTTCGCTCTCTGTGGTACATATTTCACAAACAAATCATGGCATTATGAAAGCCCACATTTGTTTTATGTACCGTTAATATCATAACCTATACAAAGCAGATGAGAATTCAGAAAACACTGAGTTAAAACATACCTGCAAAAAGTTTTCAGGGGTCGCAATTCTATAGCAGAGTCCAAGGCCGAAACTAACCACCACTTTCTCTTGCAAATTGGCGCCGCAACCTTTGTGCTTGACAGATAACCAGTTCCAATAGCCTCTGCCAGGCTGCAGCACCCTGGAGCGCTCGTAACTCCAAAACCCATATTTAAACCTTCGCCCATATTTAGAACTTCTCCTCTAGCAATAATCAAATAAAGAATTCAATATGTAAAGCATTTTCTGACTCAATTTCTTCTAACCTAGCCACACCTATCATCAGATTGCTGCCTTCCCGAAGGCATAGTGGTAACGTCTTAATCATGTAATCAGGTGGTGGCGGGTTCGATACGTAATGCAGGCTAAACTGTAGGTCTCTTGCAACCGAAGTTGCCTGGTTCAAATGCCGGCGTGAGCGGTCTTTCTGAATGTCCCTTCATCAATTTTCTCTACTCATCTTCATCGTGACCTCCCAGATGGCGCAGTGGTAGCGTTGTTGCCTTATAACCAAGGCACATAGTGGTTCGGATCTCACTTTATACTGCAGATCCAGTCCCAATTAGACTTACTGTGCATAAAGTGAACTTAAAACATCAAGTTATCTTCATCGTCGCGATTAGTCAAAACTGTAGGTCCAGTTCCATTGGCTTATCTGTGCATAAAGACGACAAAGCAACAAACTCCATCATTAGATTGTCCAATGATTTCAAAATCTGATCTACTTACGTCACATTTCCTTCACGACCAGACCGTCGGGATTTCGTAATTCATAAAATAATAGGTCAAGAACACGACGTACAAGGGAAGCTAGGCGTGAAATTGACAAACAAGATCAAAAGTAGGCCCTCGAGTCTTCGATCAGTGTGCTATCAAAGGGGAAGAGAAGAAATTGCTGAATTAGACATAAAAACACTTGAGTTCTTTACGTTGAAATTAGCACGACAGATTTCTAAATCGCGTAGCGTCGTTTGTGACGTGAAGCACTTAAACATTTCAGTTCAAAAACCGCCGCTTTTCATCTTTCATTAGCCTGCTCGCAAATTAATCCCCTCTTCTCCTCGTTCAAAGAAGGAAGAGAAAAAAATATATATTCAAAAGAGATTTCTGCCAACTTATAAAGACAACGTTTCCACTGGCCTCAAGCAACAAAGAATGCTATGGGACGGGAAGCATATTTCATCTTCTCTTCTTGGGCTTACATTGATTTTCTGTTTGAAATAAGGGGGAGACAGAGAGAGAGAGAGAGAGAGAGATAGCAGACTCAAGGAAGAGAAAGGAGACGAAAAGGACAGAGAGAGGGGAGGGCAGAGAGAGAGAGAGAGAGAGAGAGAGAGAGAAGAGTAGAAAACGAGAGAGAAAGAGAGAAAGAAGGCACGTGCAAGAGAGAGAAAGGGAGAGAGGAGGGAGAGCGAATCGCTAATTAGCAACCCCCTTCCCTGTCCAGCCCTCAGGAGAAGAGGATTTATCTTCTGCTTGTTAAGACCCCTCAAGTCGATCTTGAGAAGAGACAAAGACCGCTTGGAAAGGTTAGTGGATGGGAATAGCTCGTTCTCGCAATTGGGGAGGTTCGTATCGGCAAGATGATCCTTGTAATTAGCGAAACAATTCATGCAGCTTAAGTAATTAATCTTCCTACAGCCGAGGAAAGATACGAAACGGTATGGAATCCATCATATTTCATCTTGCATCACATTTCATCAACATTGGTGGTTTTGTTATTCTTAAAATCATTGTCAAATTTTTTGATGACGTAGAAAGTTACTGGCCTTCCTTATGTATTTAATCTTGGTTCTGCTTAGCTTCCTAAGATATCCAATCTTGGAATTCCTCCTTGTGATTTTGATGCCACCATGGTGAGAGAAAGAAGTACTTACACAATCTTACAATTTCAACATGTACATCGCCACTGTAAATGAAAGACACGCCTCATTTCTATGTTCAAAGGTGGCAGCACTGTACACTAATAAAATCATGCAACATTACGTTACGTTTTGCCACAAAAATCCATGTTTCTAACTCTCATATTTTACGCCAAATACATTTTCTTTATGAAGGAAAAACTTTGTGATCTCGCTATATTAGACTTGTTAATATTACTGAGTTTAACAACTAAATTCCACTTTCAAGTACACTGAACGAAAACTAAAAGCTGATATGCAACGTCAGATTCAGCACCAGGTCCGAGAATATTCTCGAACCAGTGCGTAGTTCGAGATTATTTTGTTCATCGAACTCTCCAGCATAACTATTGCATATTTGTGTGGGAACAGGAAAAGCTTTATTATCCATTTGCCTTGACTTATGTCAATCAACAGGTTAGTAGGTGCCGAGGATTGCCCTGAGTTGATACTTTCATGGAGATGAGGCCTTGCTCGAAAAAGGTTTATGATCCAAACGTGAGTAGGTTCGAATAAATATTGTAACAAAGTGTATTTGTACATAAAACGCTCTGATCGAAGAACGATAGTGTCTATTTTATGAGAGCTATTGCTTACGATATCCTTAAATTCAGGACTAGACAAAATTACCTTATTTCAGTAAATTGTAGAAACAGTGATGGACTGACAAAACTGTTATAGATAGATGTGTTTTGAAGTAATTGTAGAAAAATTGGACCAGGTGCTGTTTTGATTGATTGCTTTATTTTACTTCGCTTTTTGTGCCACCCTATACGCCTTCATGGCGTGGTGCTATGCACAGGGGAACACTTTACTTTTTTACTTTTTTTTTTTGTGCCACCTTTGGCTAATTTGCGAAGATGCGGATGAGTGATGATATGATGAATGGACACTCAGAAATATCCACGAACAGGTCGGGATTCAAACCCGGGACCCCTAGCGTCGTAGCGCGATGTGCTAACCACTCCGCCACGGAGGGCGGCGGACCTGGTGCTGTATCTGGTCATTTCTGACTCAGCACTAAGTATTACTTCGCTTTTCTGCCACTTTTGGCTAATTGCAAAGGTGAGGATGAAAGGTGGTAAGATGACATTCATGAAGAGACAATCACCAACACACATGAACAGCACCCGCCTCCCTCAACGCAAGTCTTACACAGGATTATACTGGCTGTGAATCTAGACGCCAGACCCTCGTTAGTCTGCAAAATGCAGTACAGGGTGTTCCACGTAAAAGAGAAGTTGACATTTGTGTGTCTTTGGAAAGGGCTATCCATTTTACCCAATAAGTTGCTATTATATCATATTATTATGAGCCGCGGTGGTCTATTCGGTAGGGCGTCTGACTGCCACATGGACTCTGGTTCGATTCCCAGGGTGTGAAAGGTCGGAATTTTGCTGGCCATGTTCCTACATAAAGTGACTCTTTGGTTCAACTAGCCAAATTCATGGATAGATGGAGGTAACCCTGAGAGAATAGATGGCCAGAGCATGGTGCTGATCACATTACCTTTAAAATGGTATTCATTGAGAATGAGTCTAGTCCTACCCCCACATCCCATAAATGTGCCTTCGTAGAACGTGCCTTTTATTTTTTTCCGGCACAATACTTGAGTAAACTTCCTGGCTCCACTCTTAAAATACTTTTGATTCAGTTAGAAATTAGTACATATAATCCTCACCATACTCGTTTTATAAAATGTATATGTTAGTAAATAAATAATATGATGAACTACAAATATCACTACATTATAGTTAATAATAAACTAATACCATTTGTAGTCATATAGCTTGGTATTAGGTTTCTGCACTTAAGATATTTATTTATTTACTTTATTATTATTATTAAATATCTAACTCATATTATTCTACCTCTATAAGAAACATTGAATAAACATACTCCTAACAGCACTTATTTTCCAAAACTCGATACTCACGTAAAGTAACCGCCCTACTGCAAAATTAATTTCTAATCACATTTCCTCAAATATGTTTCAATAAACACTTCTAAAACCAAAATAGAATAAATACTGACGTTGTACAACCACAGTATTCAAAAGGTATACCACATGAAGGTAAACAAAAGTGTCTGTTTTGGCTTCCAGAACTAGTTCTGGTCATTAAGAACTTGTATCTTTTCATTAATGTCTACACGTATTTGTTACACAATATCTGTATATTTGTATGAAATAAATAAAATATTAAAAAAATGGGAAAACCACTAAAAATCCGAGGAAACCGACGTCCTGGTTTATTTAAAGGCACCAGGACAAAAGAGCGCATACCCCCGAAAGTATGCGCGTGGAGGAGGGTTTCCCCCTTTATTTTACTTCGTGGAACGGTCCAATATCCACAGAGAACTTTGCCTTCAACTACGTATTATTATTATTATTAGAGATATAGTAGATCTTGTCAAAAACATCAACTTCAAATGAATGGCTTATTGCAGAAAGGGACCTGAGTCACATTCTTGAGGTATCTGAGTTAAGGGTATTTTTGATTTTCCAAGTTACAGACACATCTTTTAGTGCAGAAAGGACGTTAGTCACACGAGGCTATAGCCAAGAAAATGCAAAATGAAAAGTGTACTTTAATGCAGAAAGGTACCTGAGTTACTGACTCGGGTCCTTTTCTGCAATAAACTAAGCCGTATTTATACGTTGTACGAGCTGTGTACGCTAATCTGTAATACAGCTCGGGGCGGTAACAATACTGTCAAACTTATTGACACCAGTAACATTATTGGTTTCGCAACGTGGTGGCCTCATGTCTACAAAAAATATGTGGCATCTGTGAAAACTACCATGTGTTCCTACAAGAATAGGCAGTATTTTCAGATTTCCAAGTATCATTACTTTGAATACTGCGTTGAACATAAGGGTACTGTCAAGGTTTCCGAAGTCATCAAAGGTTTGACGTCTCACACCTTCTATCTGTCCAAAGGTGCAAGAATTGTAATTCCTACGCCACATAAGTTCCCAGTTGCACGTATGCCGATCAAGTTTACTAGATTAAAGGACATATGAACTGCCTTGTGGTATGTACCAGACGACGTCAAAGGATTTTATGAAGATTTTCTTCAGTGGCCCACTACACACGGCAATGAAACAGACTCAGATGTAGAGTAAGACATGCATGTACGAGCTCGTACATTATTGTACTTCAAACACCGACAACAAAGTCGAGAAAGTGCAGTACACTGTCATTCATTGATGAATCTATAATTTTCTGTGGCATATATAACATAACCTAACCTAACCTAGCTTATGTGGCAACGACAAACGGGCGTTTGTAGGATATTTCTCGTCTTATTTCTCAAAGTTTCCACTTTTATTGCAGAAAGGTACCGGATTCACAACCTTTTCATCTCCACTGTCTCTAGCAGTATACTGCAGGGTGGCGCATTGAGGATTGCAAAATTAACTTTTCTTTATGCTGAATATTTGAGCCAACAACGGCACATTTCTTTATTACACTATCAATATTATACAATTTTTCTTGTTTTTCTCAGAATTGTGCAAAAGTGACTCAGGTCTCTTTCTGCAATAAGCCATTCAAATGTAATGTTACTCTCAATATATTACTGGTCATCACTAAAAGTCTTGGAAAAATGACCTTTAAAATGACAACAAAAATCCTGTAAAATGACTTGAAGTCTTTGAAAAATGACCCAAAAATTCCTACAAAACCCAATCTCCTTATTGAAAATAGTATATATATTCCAAGACAAACAATTTAACAATTGCTTCTTCACCTTGGTGTGTTGTACGGACTGTAAATAAGAAACTCGACAATGTTGCATTTCGCGATTTTCAGACAGGCTTTGTTGCGCTGGTAGTTAAGTACTGCAAGATAACATTCAGACAAAACAGAAATTGTTGAACTTCTTGTTTCAGCATGCAATGACACAAAATTTTTAAAGAAATGACATAAAAATGACGCAAAATTTTAAAAAATGACAAAAAAGACGCAAAAGTTTTAAAAAATGAACGAAAATAAAAAAAATGTAAACAATGACCCAAAAAATTAAATTTCTTCAACCTGAGGAGGGTGTTCAGGATTTCTGTTCTACGTTGCACCAGTTAAAAGATGAAATGTCATCAAAATCCGGGCCCTGGTCATCACCGGCGTAGTGGTAACGTCGTCGCCTTGTAATCAATGGTTTCCTGGGATCGATACCCGGTGGAGGCACATTGTATAGTAGCTCGGATACCACTTCAAACTGTAGGCACTTCCTACTGGAACCTCAGCAAGGTCACCTGTCTTTTCATAGTATCACCTTACTTCACCCTTCGATCACTATATGTAGCCATACAGTTTCTTTCTTACTTTCTTTTTTCTTTATTATTATTTATTTATTTACTATATTTAATGCTATATCTTCCTTCTCTTTTCTCGTTAACCCTTTTCTTTACTAATTTTCACATTTTAGAGACTAACTTATTTAATGTCCTTCAAGAAATAACACTCAACTACACCCCTTGTTCTAATATATTATACCATTTTTCTGATACTATCACACTGATAAATATCTATTTTACTCTATTGCACTACTAGAACATAAATCTTAACTGTAAACCAAGCTTCTTTCTGGTACGCCGAACCAATCTTGGTCCACACTATCAACGAGACGTTAACTAGTTGTGGCTTAGCTCCTCAAACATGTACAATTGAAAGTATCAATAAAAAAGGAGCAAAAGGGAAACGGGGAAACCGAATTTCCGCGGATTCGAAGCCCTGGTTTATTTTAAAGGCACCAGGGCATTTAGTGCCTACCCCTGAATGTATGCGGGTGGAGGTTGGGCGTCTTCAGAAGTTCTTTCCTGTTTTTTCTCTGCACGAATTCTGATGAAGACTTCAAACTGTAGGTCCAGCCCCGATTAGCCTATCTGCCCATAGAATGGACTTAAACAATTCAAATCAATACACGAAAGCGCGGTTTGAATTATCTCTCGTTGACAAGTCGACCTTAATGGCGGAAGTAGATTGGCGGCTCTATATTTAAATGACTCAGCAGAATTCCGACGCATCCGGTGTTACGTTATATCCGGTTCTATACGCCGGCCTTCCTACTGCGGAGTTGTATTCAGAGCGCGCTACGACGCCAGGGGTACAGGGTTCGAATCCCGGCCTGGGCATGTCTGTTCTTTGTGTGTGTATTCCTTCAATAATTGCATCATATCTTAGAGTAACTTAGGACATAGAGTAACTTAGGAATAACGAAATATATATATAACTCGTTAATAATAAGACAGGAATCTTTGTAAGTCAGGATGCATCAACATTACATTCTAGTAGCAAGAGATATTAGGGTTGAGCAAGCATGAAAGTAACACAGGTACGCGGAAATTGCTAAAAGGCTTGACTAAGAATGCAATGTGAGGAGTGAATGACTTGGAGTCAGAAAATGTAAAGGGACTGAATACCTAGGAAATAGAAAGTAAGTGCTGTTATGGAGATGATTAGGAGGAGGGAGTTGAAAGGACTGGAGATTGAGTTAAATACGGATCAGATTTGTTCATCTGCAACAAAGGCAGGTATTTACTTTTTACCTTATCATGCCAAGTCAGTCTTGAAGATTGTAAAATCCATGTATTGTCATTCCATATGTGCACCTCTCGTATTGGGCCAGTTGTGCCTACAACAGCCAAGCTAGTAGTATTAAGCTACGCCAGTCAGAATTCGATCCCCATACCGCAAGGTATGATACGATATCATCACTCATCTTCATCTTCGCGACTAGCCAAAAGTGGCAGAAAATAAACTTTCAATCTATCATTGATAAGATTAACACAAGGGAAAATGTGAAAATATTCTACATCTTTCATACTTTATCCCTGGAATTTTGTAAATTTTCTTTGAGACTTAGTGCTGTTTTAGGCTGTAAACTGTGGTGAGCACTTAAAATAAACTATCATTACTATTAAAGTAGTAGTGGTAATATTAACATGAAAACCGGCGGTATTGAAGGGGGTGAGCACGCACCCCCTCGCACCCCCTACCCCCGGCCTATGATGGCCACTTTCTCCGACAGCACTCGAACTCCAGCGACCGGGTCAAGCCCAGAGGTGGTCGAGACTTCAATGGAGCATAATCAAGTGGAAATTAAGGCCAGCGAGGCCGATCTCTGCAGGAGACGGCGGCTTCCGAACCGACAAAGAGCAACCGTTTTCCTCTTATATTAAATTCCTGACTCTGAAATCCAGGAACGTGGCTGAAAAGAGCCGGCAGCTATTACAACCCGCCACCGACGAGCGGCGCTGAAACCACTATTCGTCCCCTAGAATAAAATAAGGCTATTTTTCATTCAATACTGAAACTCAGATTGCATTCCAAACTTGTGCCACGCCTATGCATTCCGTTAAGAAAGTGGTAAAAGTGAATTCGATTTAACTTTAAGCTGAAAGCAAGAGTATTTTTGCCTTTAAACAATCAATTGATTACAACCGTATATTTGAATAGTAACTCATTCTTCCTCTATTAAGAGTTGCAAATATATTTTCCAAAGTCTGGTTAAGATAGTTTTAAGTCCGCCATATTGAAACCGTCAGTAGTATTAGAGTACCGCATGGAGCCACTTTCGCTCGCTCGTACTGGTTCGACTTTCCCATCCTCGAATGTTTACAGTGGTGTCACAATAGTAGACACATGTAAAATATTCATCCTGGCAGTTTCAGCCCACAATCACGTTTCATTTTCATATATCACTGTGTATTTGCAAGATAGACTAAACTACATTTTAGCATGGAGATGATCATTACGTTCACTTAAGTTTCAGTTTATCTGTGTCTTTTGCTTCCCGATCATATTTGAGGATCCACTACCGTAGACAAATTACGGTTATACGTGTACTACTGGGCTTCGAGCGTATACCGCTCGTTTTGCCTGTTCGAGCGATATTCTATCCCTGAGATCAGTGTCCCTCGTATTGTATCAGGGTTGTATCGCGTTAACTGCTTCCCAATTCACTTGTAATGGCTTGCCACCCTTCTTAAATTCGAAGGTACAACATTAATATTATAACGAGTCATCTTTTACTCGTTATCTGTGCTCAAAATCTACAGCATATAAAAGTAAAGTAAAATGGTCCCCTGTGCTTTGCACCACGCTATGAAGGCGTATAGGGGGTGTGGAGTTAGGAGGGCACACTTTCTTGATTTCGGCCAAAGCTGGGGGTGATGTTAGCAGTATGGCCCCCTTGGCCGCCTTTACCCCCCAGAGTTTCCTCCAGGTAGCTACTTTATACGACGCTGGGTGGGCGCCAGAGCTACTTTAACAGGTTGAAAAAATTCAAGCTCTCCCCCGCCGGGGATCGAACCCGGGTCTCTCGCATGGTAGTCAGACGCCTAACGAGTAAGCTATAATGTATACGCACCAGTAGAAACAGGAGAAATAAAGATTTGAATTAAAATATATCGCAACATCTAATTTCCTACGGCAACATAACATATAATATAAAATATAAAGCTATATGATCTTAACCCTGAGATGTCCGATACAAGAGACAACTAATTGAAGACCCTTTATAGAGATCAGAAGTGCTTGCCTCAATCAGAAATCTTCTTCAGGTTAATGCCATACCTTTATGCAAATGTCTTATTTCTTGCTACTAAAACAATGGATTAATAAACTTTCAAGTTCTGAAACGTGAATCTCCTTATGTTGTCCCTAAAGACAGATTTTTATTGAGAAACTACGTTTAGTATTGCATGAAGTAATTTATTTAAAATATATGCAATGGATTTCATCACTCGAGTTGGAATTCTCTAACGTTGATAAGTCGACCTGGGTGGCGGAGTGGTTAGCAGAGCGCGCTACGACGCCAGGGTTCGAATCCCGACCTGGACATGGCTGTCCTTTGTGCTTGTCCATTCTAAATAGTAAAATAAACCAAATCAATTAATACATCATTGACCAGGGCCGGATTAAGACGAAATTGAGCCTGATGCTGTAATAATAATAGTAACTGTATAATAAGTAACGCTGTGTCTGGGCGTCCGAAATTGGGGCTCAAAATTTCATTCTAAGATTTATTTTCAGGTTAATATAGCAAAAGAAAACTGTCCAGCTTTCGGAAAATTCTAGTCTGTCTTCATCTGGGCCTATTTCAGGAATGGGCCTAATGCTGCAGCATCAATAGCACCCACCTTAATCCAGCCCTGTCGTTGACAAGATTAACAGAAGACAAAATATAATGCATGTTGGAAAATGTTTTGAAACATGAAAAATAAGTAGAATACATGCCGAAAGCTAATATATGGAAAAATATGGAAAATGCAAATGGCATTTATTGATCTTACATACCACAATTCGCAAAAACATACAAAATAATATTGATTTTAGCATAATTAAATCAATTTCCTGGTTATTAGATAGTAACAACTACTGTTCCTCTATACAATGAGGAATATCCGAAAAAGCGGCAAATTTCCAGCGAGAGATGACCACGCTCGTTTGTACGAACAAACAAATTCCGAGAGTACCCATAAAAGGAACATTGAAAACAGACAGCGAACTGGTTTCCTGTCAAACGGCCAAACGAAGGAACCAATGAGGTGGTGTACGTCACTCTTCAATCGATGATCCACTCGTGGCGCAGCAAGCGAACTCTGGTGTTATCCGGTTAAACGTCGAAAGCCGGCTGGTATTGGCTGGTGCTGGCATCTCTCGGCGGAATGGTTTACTACATCGATTTTCGCCCTCTTGAAAGTTCCTTGTAGTTACTTCGTTTTTGGCACGGGTATTCGTTCATGCCGTCTCTTACGGTGTGAAGCATAAATTAAAACTCGAGTAACGATGGTCATTTTTTTGTTTTTTATCTTACTTTCGTCGCTTTTTAAAAAAAACGTGAGTTGATTTGCTTTTAACGTAAAAAAAAGTTTGCTGTCTTTGCTACGTAACCCTTATCAGTACATAGGCACATCCAATAGTTTTTTGGTTACAGAGTTTTTTAACGAATTGATAATGAGGACAATTTACATCATCATTAATTAGACCTTCAACTCAATTTTACTTTATCAAACATTTTTTATTTTTGTATAATTTATTGTTTTTTAAATAGCTAAATCAACACATTTATGTTTTTTAAAAAATTTTCGGAATATTAGGAACAAAAAATATTCCGACTTGTTATAAAAAGGTCGCTATAATGACGATTAATATCAATTTGATAGACAGGAATATTGATCAGGACATTGAATATCACTAAATATCAGCACCTGATTATCTTTAAGTTCACGACATTACCGTAGTGATTCTCGAGCAATCGACAGATATCGAATGGTTCAGTTTATGGATAGTAACAGACAAATGGACGGACCAACTAGGAAGATTTTATGTCGTACTTTATATACCTTAATGTTGTAGCTTTATTTAACTCTGAGGTATTGAAGGTTAAACACGTTATTTGTATATCATAGACAACAGTCAGATCTAGTTCCTTAATATTACATTATATTATGTAAACTTCTCTATCCGTCGAATTTTCTTTTCATTACGAGTATTTTGTGATAATTGCTTCTACAGGTATTGTAGTTTCCGATATATTGATAGTTCATAAGAACGGCGAGAGACATCTATGATCGTAGAATACACAAAAAGGCATTTTAGGGTTAATATTCAGCCTCCTTATGATATATATAATTGTATAAAATTATGTCAAATCTCCAAGTCCAGCCCAACCAATGTTTCTCAAAAGTTGGCACCACTGGACAGATTCGACCGTTGCACAAATAATTCTAATACAGCCAATGATATCCAATTCTGAAGTCACGTGTCCCTGTAACGATCCTCTGGATCCATCCTCTTGAAGCAGACATTTCAGAAGATTGGAAGAAGGAGTTACAATTATTGAGGGGAAATTGCTAGGGCATTTTACCTGATCAGGTTTTGCTATCTTGGTATCAAGCAAGGAAGGCTGAGAGAGAGAAATCCTGGTTGTGATCAAGATGAATTTTGGCGTACAAGAAACTACTCCATCTATGGAGAATTTCGTAGGGGTGGTAGTGGAACAAAACTACAGGGGTTGAAATAAAAGTGGAATATTTACCAATTTATTTTCGCTGTTATTCCAGTATTAGGCTCTTGTATAACTTGTGTTATGTTTCGCTGTTATTCCCTTCTGTATTGTTCCCTCTATCAAGGGCGCCTGCAAAGTGGGGCCAGGGGGGCACTTGCCCCGCGAGATATATGGAAAAATTTTGTGTAATTACAATAGTGAAATTGTAGGGTGAAAATATGAAAGAGGTGTGACATGAAAGACAGCACTTTAAGTGCTCTCTGATGTGTGCATCGTGAAAAAGTACAGAAAAAGAAAGAACTGTTTACCAAAAAATTGATAGATGCTTATAGAGGGAAGCAAGTCAAGTCCAGTTTGTACCTAAATAGCGGACTCAAGTCTGAACATGAGAACAACGCCAGATATTTTCAATCTCAATTTTATGATTTGTAAAACAATATTAATAACAAAAATGGTAAAATATGAGGTTTTGTTACTGAAGGCCAGGTATGAAATCTTACTCTGCTCCCATTGCTTGAAGTGATGGACACTCGTAGCTGCTTTGCCAAGCTTGGGGAAAGGTTGGGCTGCGTCAATTGAAAATCCAGTGCCTATGCAAATTATTCTAGTGGAGGGATGTTTGATGAGAATTTTATTACTGGAGAAATTAACCCCACTTTGACCCTGAGAAAATATCCTGCAGGCTGTTCTATTACGCTTATTTCTTTCCTAGATTGGATGATGGTGATGATGATGCCATCTAGGGATAAAAAAGAACGACACACTACAAACTGATTGGATTCCGCCAAGCCAGAGCGTGGTTAGCTTGAAATGCTCGTTGCGTTTCCCACAGTGCATTGCGAAAAAATGTTTCCCGCCAAAGCCGAATTAAACCGAGTCATCGATTGTTGCGAAATTATTTCGTTCCCATTTGTTGAATTTAATTACGAGGAACGGATGCGAATAAATTCCTATGTTTTAACGTTCAAGCTGTAATCCGCTTTCACAAAACAAATGTTAATCCGCTTGATCCGTCGAACATGTCAATAAACAGCAGTTGTTGTAGATCATTGACGTTTCTATTGGGTTATAAGTATTAACTAATTCAGAACCTTGTATAAAATGTCCACAAACAGAAATTGCCGAGTTTTAGCAAAGCAATAATATTATTCACATATGTGTAATGACGCGACACAAATCAGCATATTAAAGGCGTGAATCGAAAACAACAATGTGTTGATATATCCCATCAAACAGTATTGAATTGTCAATTGTTGTGTTATCAAGTAGTTTAGTAGTATGTTTGAGGGGCGTGCCCTGGAGAAAAATTGCCACAGAGGGTTTTGACAGGGTCGAAATTTATTTTGAATTTGTGGAATAAAAAGTGTCATTTATAACAGATTTCCGACAGTTATATCGAAGAAAGCTTTGACCATTCGAAATGCCCAACCAATTAGCATCCGGATAGGGGATTGTGGCACATTTTCCCCCCGGATCCTGGCGACAAAAATTCAGAATCTTGCACACCCCTAGTTTTCATTTACATTGAATGCGAATTGGTGTATTTTCCAAGTTATGTTCTTATTACATGAGTGAGTTTGAAGCTTATGAAAACTTTCATTACTAGCAGACTAACGAGGCTTTGGCGTCTGTAATCCTCTGTATCATTCATGTGTGTTGGTAATTGTCCATCTTATCACTGTTCATCTCATCGCCACGATGTGCCAAAAGTGACGAAAAACAACTAAAATAAACGAACCAGACCAAAAATGCATTAAACTTGATGTTTACATATTTCGAAGATATTTCTGGGACAGTTATGGATTTAAATTCCATCCGAAATATCTTGAGAATATAGTACAAAACTATAGAAAAACATGTAAAAACGAGGAGGGGTCGACACCAGGGGTCGAATCCCGGTCTGGGCATGGGTGCATGATATCATGGCTAATCCTCATCTCCGCGATTAACCAAAAAGTGGCAGAAAAGCGAAGTAAAATAAAGCAAATCAATCAGATACGTAAAAACCAGTTTTAAATTTACTTTTACTTGAGAAAGTTTTAGAGTAAATTCAGATTGTATGTACATGGTCTTCTCTGTAGTTACAGTGCCGTATTTCGAAGATATTTCTGGGAGTGTTAGGGATTTATAGACTACACTAGAAAAATCTTCGAAATATAGTGTTAAAACTATAGAAAACATAAGTAAAAATAACTTTCAAATGTACTTTTCATTTTTACTTAATCCTTTGAACTCGACTTCGGGGATTCATTTAAAAGTAAATTTGAAAGGCTTGGATAATAAACATTTTTGGATAAACCTTTTCCTGCTCCCACAAAATAGGCAATAATTAGGCTGGAGAGTTCAATGAACTAACCGATCTCTTAACTACGCACCGGTAATGATCAGGCTGGAGAGTTCATACGAACTTACCGATCACTGATCGTAAATAGAAACCTTCTCTTCGTAAATTTGAATGGCTTTTAATGTTTCGTACTATGTCGATATTACCAGGGGTGTGCTGAGATTACGGGAGCGTTAGGATTAAGCCAAGTCCCAAATTCATTTCTATTGATATGCAGCTATAATCTTTAAAAGTAACTAAGATAATATTGGTTTACTTTGAATTTCTTACTTGCCATGTCTCTCGTTCGCCTCCCCCGAGATTTTCTTTCGTCGCAGCGCCATCTTTCCGTCGTCCTTCAATCAGACACACGCTTCCTGTAGAAGGAGCCTCGCTGCATATTTATGAGGATAACCGCATCAAGTCCGTAGGTGCAATCTCCTGACAGATGACTGACGTCGGGGGCCCCAAATTCTCAGCGTTCCAGGCTGGCGCTGATTCGCGATTCTCTTAGAATTTCAAAGACGAACGAGAAGGAATACATTGCAGCGCGTTCGCTCCCGACATTAAAAATTCAGTACTCAGTGCTCTTGTTTGAATTCGTATGTTCTTGGAGGAAGAGAAAGGTTTTCTTTTTTTTAAAAAAAATCATGTCTTAATGAGTGGATTGTACTAACTTTAAATTCATCTTATTCTGTCTTTCAGTACTTCTGTACACTGGCGTACGTATGATTTCTTATCAGGGGTGGCTGGAATTATAAAGGTGGCTACTACATACCTGCTTTCTAGTGGTGCGGCATACACAATATATTTCGTACATATAGAACTTTCTACTCTCATGAGTTCCTCACTGCTTTTTACTTGAAGATTTTGATTCTTCTTAAAATACCGGAGGGGGCTCTAGCCCTAGCAGTCTCCCTCTGCGTTTGCCAGTGCTTCTATACTCCGTTCCAGGAGTCTTTGGAGCAAGGCCGCGCATAACGGTAGAGAAGGGGAGAAAGCGAGTGCTAGCTGGTAGCTGCAGCCGAGTTTTTTCCTCCATTCACTCACTTCCCAATTCACGTGTTCATTGGTAGAACCCTTTCGCGTCCTATTTGCGCGGATGACTTGTTTTCACTCGCTTGCTCCAGAGATTCCCGTGGCAGAGAATGTTTACATTCAGAAGCGATGCATTGAGAGTGAAATAATTAGGTGCTAACGAAAAAGTCACCAGGAAATGTGCGTGAAAGGAAAAAATTCGAAACAAATAACTATGAAAGAGTTACGAAAAATAACAGCCTGCTTCGATCAGGGTATTGGTGTTTCTTTCAGAGTTTCTACAACAATTTAATTAAATCATTATGTATCCTCATCTTTACGATTATGCAAACAGTAGCAGAAGAGCGACGTAAAGTAAGAAAAAAACACGACCAAATTGTAATAAGAAAATAAACGGTACCAGTTAGATAAGCCGGAGACACCTTTAACTCGTTTATTTTCAAATAAAATTCATTTCTACTTACCTCATATGCATAGCGGAATATTTTTCAACTTTGGATCACTTTTTTCCCAATGAAAAAAGCGTTATTTTTAACATTATTTATTTGTCGTTGCTAATTCGGCGGCCAAATCTTGACTCACGTTGTCTATCGTCAGCTGATATGCAGTATCGTCAGCTGATGTGCAGTGTTTCCAAACTTATGAACCGATAAATGCCGCACAAACTATTCACAAAATGTTTTTAAGCGAAAATTGATCCACAAACCATTCACGGAAGGTTAGGTTAGTTTCAGTTAGGTTAGGCAAACATAGAAAATTGAATTGAAAAAAAAACCGCTCACACGTCATCTTGTAAAACTACCGCGTGGTTGCTACACTGACAGGGGGGTTACATAACCGGACGCACGGAACATTTGATTCACGTAGTCGACGGTAATGGTGGCATGAGCTATCGTGCAACGGAGATGCATGAATGATGAAAAATACCTTACTTACAGGCCAAATAAGTTGCACGATTCTAAAAAACAATTTCCCCGGCTTCAGAAAGTCCACAAGAACTCAATTCCGTAAGTACTTTCTCGTCTTTTCTCCTGTAAATTTCAAGAAATGTGTCTCCGGCTTATCTAATCGTTACCAAATAAACTTATTCAAAACTGGAATAACAGAGGTTAAACAAACATCAGAAAGGAATAAAGGACCTATTGTGAAATCTCACGTTAATTTCACAATGCTGTGAAGTAGAGCTCCATACATTCTCGACCTTGTCCATAGGGGAGTTCCGAGATAGCACGATTATCTATTGCTAAGAGGCTGGGTGAACTCCAGGGCCACTTATACAGAGAGATTAACGATAAAATTAGTATGTCATCCCAGAAATACAACCAGTTTCTCCCGCGTGGCAGTCAAACGCCCTATCAACCAGAACAGCCCGGTCCCTTGTACATTCACGGACACTTCTGAATTGTAACAATCCCATTAACTTTCAATATAATCGTTACAACCCAGTAGCAATTCAATTGAAAGGAAATGAGGTCATTACAACCCAAAAATGTCCGTGACTATACCATTGGTTTTCTTGTGACGCGTAGGTGAGAACGATTGAAAAGGAAGAAGAGGAATTGCCCATGGCCTTCGTTTAATGTATCATGAAATCACCTGGTGTGATTTAGTGATGAAGCGAAACTTTACGCTTCTTAGATAGACAAGTGCATACCGAGATTTGAAATTTCTATCTTAAGATTTGCAGTCTAGTACACCATTAACCAATGAGGACTTGTATTCCAGCTCGATGCTGTCATATTTCCAATATTCCACACCAGGTGGTGCAAGTTGTAAGAAAACAAAGACCAGCATTCTGACGGAAAGAACGGAAAGTAATTCCCACAAAATGATTGCAAAAATATTGTTATTTCAGGGGTAGTTACAAGACATTATTAACGGTCTTCAGATAGTTATTATAATGATAAAGCTAGTGCTTATATTCTACACCTACATTATGAAGAAGTGTGGATGCTTAATATATTGCTAATATTACGTATGTATCATTGAAGAACCACTGTCATACAGTCAACACAATCATAGTAGGATATATCTGGGGCAAGCGAACTAAAACATGTCTCTGCGCAAGTTGCGACGCGAGACGGCCCTACCAAAGAGCACGTGAGGGAAGGGGATTGCGTGAAGGGGGAAACGATTGCAGTTACCAGCCTTCCCAGCAGCGTGTACTGCTTCGCTCTGCCCACTCGATTTTCCCCTTCTCTGCCGTTATGCGCGGCATTGTTCTATACATAGCCAGCCCAGAAGGAGAGATTGTGCTCTGGTACCTATACGCTGTCCCGTCAGTGAGCGAGCGAACGAAAGCAAGTCTCTGCGCAAATAGTGACTCAAGAGAGCTGGACCAATGAACACTTGCGAGGAAATTTTATTGCGTGGAGGGGGGACACTCGTTTTCTTCCCTTCTCTACCGTTATGGGCGAACTTTCTCCAGAGTATCCCTCCGTGATAAAGTATATATCCACAGTCAGTATAATCCTGTGTAAGATTTCCGTTATGTTCTGCCCATGTAGGTTTGTATTTGTTCCTCATCTCCTGTATATAATCACCATTCAGTCTCATTTCAAAGTTGACGAAAGCGTGGCTAAAAAAGTGACGTCGAATAATACAAGAAATTTATATAATAAAACACAAACAACATGAATGCACGAAATGACAAGAGTTTCTCTTAATGGCAGCAAACGACCACGGAGTGCAAATAGATAAGTTAATAGGAAAATTATATCATGGAGCAAAGGATGTGAAGTTGATTACTTTCGCACAAGTTTCATAGTGTCTGGTTATCTAAACTTCTTCTGTTTGCCAAAGGCTCCGAGACTAATTTCCGGGTCCCGTGTTCCAGTGTTGACAGATCCAGACGCTTTTTCTCTTTCTCCGGCGGAGAGCTGATCTCTGAAACTCGTTTCAGGAAAAATGGGAAGCTTTCAGATACTTTCAGAAGACTACCTTTAATATGAAAAGAAAAGGTACTCACACAAGGTGAGAATAATGTCTCTACAATGTACATTACAGTTTCCCGTGGTAGCATGTAATTTACTTAATCGCTGTGTGTATCGATATGTTTATTTCTGTACCAATTATGATATCTTCGCTGCGTCAAGGAGCAATTATTATTATAACTCTTGTTATTTAGTGTCGGTTTTCTGTAACTTTTGGCTAATCGCGAAGATGAGGATGAGTGATGCTACAATGAAATTAATGCAGGGACACTCATAAACACCCACGCCCAAGCCAGGAATCGAACCCGGGACCGTTTACATTGTAGACTGCTGTGCTAACTACCCCGCGGTGGTCAGCGCAACATACTTCGAAGGTAGATGTCCCAGGTTCGACCCCTGGTCGAGCCACGGATGTAACATAATATACGTACAATCATGCACTTTGTCACTTAATTATTCCATCTCTAGTGTCGCAATCAACCCAATAGACACAAAGGTGACGTGAAATTACTGAAATAGGAAGAGAAAGAAAATTAAAAAGTATGTTTAATATTTCTCAACATGTAGAAATTGTGATTTCGTTGTAAATAAGTCTTTGTTGATTCGGCGTCATCATCATCATTGCAAACACGAATCTGATATACTATATATTAAACGTAAGCAGTATTCTTAGCGTTAAGATAATGGCTGGCCGCTTCTGTAAGCTATATCTGAAAACTTTATTCTTATGCCTTTTCTTGGGCCTCAATTTGATTTTAGCTATTTAGCGTCGCACTTCAACTTTTGACTAATCGCGACGATGAGGATGAGTGATAAAGGAACAGTCGCAAAGAACACAGATGCTCAGACTGGGATTCGAACCCGGGACCCCTGGCATAGCGCGCTGTACTAACCCGACTTCTGGGTTCTCAAGTAACATGCGCAGGACCCAAGTCTTGTCTTAGATGCACCACGTGACAACAACAGAACGCCAAGGGCATCAGACCTAACCTACTTTCGTACACTGTCCGTCGTCTGTGCTGCTGGGAATAAACACTTTCCAAGTAAAGAACTGGATGCCATCAAGAGACAGAAGCAGTCCTGAAATTCCTTACGCAGTGATTTACAAAATCGTTCAACAGAATACCATGCTAGAGAAAAAAGCACTTGATAATTTCAGCGTGTTTCCAAGTGTACTATTGTGTGGTGAGATTAACAGAGAAACGTTAATGACCAATTAGTTCTAAAAGTGATAATAGCTCTAAACATGGAGCAATGAGAGCCTCTGCTAGACCAATTAGCACCCAATTATTACACGTTTATATTTTAAAACATTTTGCCTCAGGGCTTGTATCGCCTTAATTTACAACCAGGCATGGAAAAATTATCATAGGTGGGTCCTGGGACGCGCGGGACCTTTAACCAACAGAACTGTTCACGTGAGCTCTAGAAAATTTTGAGTCTTAGCTTCTTGGTCGGAACCACTATGTGCCTCAAACCCGGGATACCTTGATTACAAGACACTTATTTATCATTGCGGTTGACTTAAACAGTTTACTGTTTAGGAAAACTTTGTAATGACAATACAAAATACATAGAATTTGAAAAAAAGAGCACAGGAAAAGAACAGTATGGAATCGCTACGTTATTTATTTATTTATTTATTTATTGACAGATGTGTGTACGTTCAAATTCACTGATAAGCTATTCAGAAGAAACTTGACATGTTTCACACTTTTGCATACAAAATATACAATTTTGTCTTAAAACTCCAAACTTATAGTTCTTGACTCGGACTATACCATTGCAAGTTCTCATAATAATGCAAACGAGTTGTTCTTATTTGTCATTTGCAGTTAACTTTACAGTACAAACGAGCGCCATCTATTGACGGAATGACGAACAAGTTTGGATACTGGAAACCCAAGTTCCAATCTGTTCGCCAACCGTAACTAGTTTCATCTTTCAAGTTCTCGAAAAGAAAGAAAGTCCAAACTTAGTTCGACTCTCATCTCAATAAATATCAGCCAACATAAACTTTCGGTCCTGGAGCGGAAAATTTCTCCCTCTCACCCAATAAAGCTGCCCGTACTTATCCAATTCTCGTGAGTTACGGGCGAGCGGGGCCTTTCGCCCACTGCCAACAATCTTATCGGTAATGGAATTTGAGGCCGTCGAAACTCAGGAAACCAATAATTCCCACGAAGCTCTCTCTGCGTGGAGGTGCGCGCGTAACGCTAGAAGATTTTTTCTAAGCCTTGGAGTTACGTTCTTGTACTTGGAGCGTATTCTTGTACTTCTCACGCTGCATTAAGGTGCTTGTGTTTGTATTTTTGTTATTCAGCGTCGCATTTCTGCCACTTCTTAGCTGATCGCGACGATGAGGGATGATTTAATGATTGGTTAATTTGGTTTATTTTACTTCGCAAAGGTGAGGATGAATGATAGGATAAAATTGATGAAGGGACACTTGCAAAGATCACCCATGCCCAGGCCAGGATTCGAACCCGGGATCCCTGGCGTCGTAGCACTCTGCGCTAACCACTCCATCACGTAGGGCGGCGGAATTGATAAAGGGGCAGTCACAAATAACTATTAGGCTGGGAGACGAACCAGGGACGAGATCGAGAGTAGAGCAGTTAATGATCAGACATAAAAATTGAAATTTCAAACGTGTAGGGCGACTGATACCCTAAACGAACTCAAGAGTTTCGTTCCCAAACATCTCAGATTGTAGCCTCTACTCCGTCCAGGTAATCTCTGTAGGAAGGAAACGAAAACAAGTCCCTTACGCAAGTAGGAGTATACAGAGGGCTCGACCAATGAGCGCATGAGAGAAGTGAGTGCAGGGAGGGGCAACGCGACTGCATCTACCAACCGTTTGCAGCAGCTGCACTGATTTATTTCGCCTACTCGGTTTCTCACTTCCTCCACCGTTATGCGCGGCGTTTCCACATAGACTCCTGGGACTGACTCTAGGTACAGTTCTGAAGTGCGCCAAAAATTAATCCAATTGTGTGTTTGCTAACTAGGTTCTGGTGTCCGGACACAGGCAGAGTGTTGTGTCCTTCTACAAAAGATCTGGAAATATGGGTATGTTGTTTCTGAATACCGGTCACATATGGCACTAATCAAAGACAACAGAATGTAGATAATTCTTCTTTGTAGATTAGGGAGATGGACGAAGAGGAATGTTCAGTATGACATGCGGAGAGATCAAGAACCCCTAGTACATTAGGCAAACTGTTTAAGAAAATCGAGAAACAGGATCTGTTAAAGGAAAAATGTTTAAAAGTATGAGAAAGTGCGTTGATACAGGAAGATTATTTCCGCAACATCTTTGGCTGTTATGCACTTTAAACTTCGGAACGAGTCACAACTCTCGAAGCAGCCAATCAACCAAGCGAGCCGCTGACGTCATCTCAACCCAGAACCTATCGCTAAGCCCCTTGCTCATGCTCTGCACGCCCACTAGGCTCGCTAGACAGACTCGCTCAGTCTGCTGGAGATGTTCCGGAAGTAATTGGACTCTACTGATGGTGGACATACGAAGCAGAAGTTGCATTACAATCTTTATGGCCATCCTGTAAATCCTGAATACTCCTATACAACCTCAGGTTCTTCCTAGGCATGGAGGGTTTAGTCTTTATATACAGGGTGTCGCCCTACATGTTTGACGACATCATGAGTAATACTTTTTCTTGAACTCTGTCTCGGGAATCTGTGGAGCAAGGCCGTGCGCGCTGATGCTAACGGCTGGTAGCTGAAGCTGAATTTTTCCCTCCATGTACTCACATCCCATCTCACGCGTCCATTGGTCGAGCCCTATTCAGTCACTATTTGCACAGACACATTTGTTCGTTCGCTTGCTCCAGAGATTGCAGAGACAGAGTGTAGTAACATTTTTATCGTAGACTTCGTTCCTACACTACAAGACCTGGAAATCCACATTTTCTGGTGAATGAACATAATTGTGTTGAAAAGTGTAAAATTTTAATTTTAATGATTGGAAGTAAAACAAATATGTGATAACTAAATGTAATTTTAAAGAGCAAGTGATTTCACACATAGACTATACCCTGTCAATTTATTTAATTTAGATATATTCGGATTAAAAGGTGTATGTTATCGTTTCGTTGCCTATAACTGCATAATCAACGTACTCTTGTAGCAGATCTAAATGTTATCAGAAGAATGGACAAAAACATACACAAAAAGGGAATTTTGAAACTTGAAAGGAAATGTTTGGCATCCGTTGTGGAAATTTTCGTTTTGTTGATCTGGATTTTCATTATATTAAAGTAAAAGTGATACTTCTGTAGTGTTTATAAATATATAAAGTAGAGTTATAAAAACACATCTGCCAGTGTACATCCTATTAAAATTCTTTCATTTGCTGTTGAGGTGTTTCATTACAGAATGAAATTCTTAATAGAAGCGGCTTGTATTATATTAAGTTCATTACACGTGTATAGAGGTCTCTCTCTTCACAGCATAAATCTCCCACAATGCCTTAATAAAGAGAACGGAATTCATAACACGAGAGAAATTCCAGCAATGCGAATATTTTGCGATTTCGAAGCACACTGCATTTTACTCTCGTTCCACACACGGCTTAATAAAAACGTTGCGTGCGCAAGATTGTGTGGCGCAATTTCAAATGCATAATATGTATTAAAGAGTATAGTACTTTGCATTGGTCAGTGTAATATAAATAATATAGTTGATCATAATGAAGGTAAGTAATAGTGTTAAAGAAGTGAAACAGGTTACGGAGAATTGACATTCTATCATTGAAGGGGCGGGGATAATATTACTTTCGATTGCAATGGGAATTATAGTCGTAGTGGTATAGTCAGTAGGGTGTTTGGCAGCCACTCGAGGGACCCAGGTTCGATGTCCAAGGTGAGTAATCTAAGGTAGGAAATTTTCCGAATAAACGACTACTCCACGGTTAGTGCACCGGAGTAAAATCACAGGTCTGGCGTGGGTTCGATTCACGCCACCGGCAAAAGGAAACTTCGTCCAAAGACGAGACAAGAGGTGCTCTCCCTGAACGTATACCCTGCTCCAACTATCTCTAGAACAAGTGAACGGAAACAAGTCTCTGTGCAAGTAGTGACGCGGGACGGTTCGGCCAGTGAACACATGCAAGGGAACGGGATTGCGTGGAGGAGGGAAAGCGAACGCAGCAGCAGCGTCTACTGCTTCAGCTCCGCCCATTCGCTCTCTCTATCTTGTGCGCGGCCTTGTCCTATAGATAGAGTATAGGGTACAGCGGGGTGATTCCGCTCATTTGAACTTTAACCCTATAAAACATGAATTGAAATATTTGTAAAGAAACCTATAGTTTAACATAATAATGATACCTTCATTTGGAACAGATTTCTATACATAATAAGTGAAAAAGATAACACATACTCTTCTTATTAAAGAAATATTTGAGGAGTGCAGAAATCAGAATTCACAAATACAGCGGGGCTATTCTGCCCAGCACTCTTTTGCTGCCATAATTTTAGACGGAGGGCCAAACCAGATTCGTCTGACATTAAAGATCAGGTGAGTCTGATCACAAATGCCAATTTCCTCACACAGATTCCCATACAACTCGAAGCAGTGACAGCCTCCTTATTCATTCACGCAGCTCTCGATTTTGATAATCCTTTGGTTTTCTGATACATTTATCACTGTTTCTTTTCAGGAATCCGGAAAACCAGTCTTCACCTGCAGTCATGCTTTCCATGCACGAAGGATGTCGAATATTTCTTTATTGTAAATGCTGCTGTACGAACTTGATCCGGTGTGTAGCCAAATCTCCTTTCAGTTAAATGCTTGAATCTATACGTCAACTTACGCTCTTCTTCTAAGCTGAACACTGTTGGATGGCTGGCTGTTCTATGTGATGGTTTTTCTCCCAATACCAGATCAGATTTTGAAGCCTTTACACGGTGTGGAGGATGGAATTACAAAGAATGTCACATCTCCCCTTCGACAAGCTTCATTCATCATCTCTACGCACCATCTAAAATGAAAACTTAAAACTTGCCGTTGACAATTTCACATTACAACACCATTTACGTAAATATTTTTCTTGAACGAAATAGCGCCGTACTTACTGAGCGAACTGTAGTAATTGTGAAAACCACGCCAAGTAGAACGGCAAAGAAGAATGCGAATTTCATTTATGCACACATACAATGCGAAACCTGTGTTCTACGTAGCTTTAAAGAAATGAGTTAAAATTGCGAGTTATTATGCTTGCCACACCTTAATTTCGCAGGCTGTATTCATTAACAACGTCAAAAAAATTCATCACAGTTCACTTACCTCAGGAGATTCCTATCTGTCCCATCCAAAATATAACACAGAGCACTAGAACAACGGACACGAGCGGCAGTTAGGAGACGACGCTTCACATTGAACAAAACAAAAGCTCTCCACACTGCCAAGTAACCACATTTCTTATTTCGGGCGGAATAACCCCGTGAGCGGAAGAGCCCCTCTGTACTATAGTGTGTTAGAATATGTAGACTTGAAAGCAGTAGACTATGGATAATGTCCAACTAATGTTGCATGCTTTTGATGAGAGGTTTCCAAATGTACATTTTATAAAAATGGGATTTTTCAGAACAAGTTATCCATAAAGGAAACTATATTTGCTAAACAAAATTGTAAAATATAATAAAAATAGAAACTTATATAAAACAGACTTTTAAAAAATAGTTTGTCAATAGCTGAAAATTCTACTTCTAAGAAACAGACAAATTCCAAAGTTTGTGTTGTAGCATTTACTGACCAGATGCCTGACATACGGGAGAACACTCACCCTCAAACACTTTTCATTACTCCTGCCACGCTGCAGATGGCGTAACCGCTGTCGTTATGCCAGTTAGACTGATTACAGAGTGCGTCACCGCAAATGAAATGTGTTGTGACTTTTGACTGCATAGGGATTCTCATGGGTGGTGCGACTTGCACGCAACCACCGTCATATCTGGAAATTGGATTGAATGTGACGCGAATAGTGAAGTGTGCTGGTTCACATATGACCACAGGGTGGACGGGATGCTACCGAACTTTTATGATGTCCAGAAAAGTGTATGTAGCAGGTTTCTTTATCTGGGGGGAGGCAGTACACGATTTCACATCTTTCCCTTCAGTCATAAAAAAATTCTACCAGTGTTATTTTTAATCATAACATTCAAATTTGATTGCAAATACTTTGGTGTAGTGTGTAGAATTTGAGATTTTCACCGCGTCGGGAAATTTTTAAAAAATTCCATCCCGGAAATTTACTGATCTGGTCGGTAAATGACGATTTTTTTCAGTTCCGAACATCGGGATTATAAAAATTTCACTTCTCAATCCCGTTCCGACCAAAACATTTCCATACCGCACAACCCCTAGTTACAGATGCCAACATGATTCTAATGTCCCTTTTGAAAACATTCTCTTGTTATTTTGTTGGAAATAGAAGTTAATTGTTGTAACTTACAGCCTGTAAATCGCAGAAAACAATATTTTAAAAATAAAATCTAGCTACAATTTTAGCATTAGAATTACATGAACTTTTCCCAGATATCTCAGGGGGGCAAGTGCCCCTTCTGCCCCCATTGTGGGTGCCCTTAAGTGTGTGTGTGTATCACAAGTTATCATCGCATATAGAGGCAATCAAGCCAGACAATTTTTCTCATCAATCCATTTCTTCTTGGGTGCTTGCGATTCTACGAGTCCCCAAAAGATGACATGATGCATGACTATAATCCATCATCTTCACATTACAAATTCTGGTCTGAATAAGGCTTCCCGAGCAGGCATTAAATAAGAGCAAGAAAATAATTTTGATTTTGCGCACAAGTTTTGAGATAACTACATTATGTGAAGAGGTTCAGTCGCGAATTATCTAAAGTCAATGTCATGTAATATTAGTTTCTGAGTATGTTCTCTTAAAATAACGAACAGGTAAGTTCTGTAGAGAATTTCTATCTTTCAAGAGCTTAAGCGAAAGGAGTGAATAGATTTTCTCGGGTTAACAACCAGGTGGTGCTAATGAAGATTTACATCATTCGAAGGCTAACATTACTCTCACCTTCAGCGACTGAAGATGTTCTAGCAGCTTAATCGCCGGGTAGGTTTAGCTGAAGATTTCGAACATTCGACAGCTAACGCTAGTCTCATCTTCAGCGAGTAAAGTGAAGAAGTTCTCTTAGCGTAATCGCTGGTTATTTTAGAAGAAGTTTACGAGCATTGGAGATATAACGTCACATCTTCAGCGAATGAAGTGAAGAGGTTATTTTGTGTTGAGGGTCGGGTAGTTTGTGAGAACATTTCAAGCATTCGAAAGCTAACGTTACTCGCATCTTCAGCGAATGAAGTGAAGAAGTTCTCTTGTCTTGAGAGCAGGTGGTTTTGGAGAAGATTTCAAGCATTTGAGAGCTAACGCTACTCTCATCTTCAGCGAATGAAGTGAAGACATTCTCTCATGTAACGGCCAAGTGGTATTGGAGAAGATTTTAAGCATTCGAAAGCTAACGCTCTTCTCATCTTCAGCGAATAAGTTCTCTCATGTTAACGGCCAGGTGGTTTTGGAGAAGATTTCAAGCATTCGAGAGCTAACGCTAATCTCATCTTCAGTGAGTGAAGTGAAGAGGTTCTCTCAGAATAATCGGCGGATGCTTTAGGAGAAGATGCTGACCATTGGAGAGCTAACGGCGCTCTCAGCTTCAGCGAATGAAATGAAGAACTTCTCTCGGGCTAACGACTAGCTGAGTTCCAGAGGCAACCCGTCACTCCCTTTCTTGAACGAAATTCCAAGTGTCAGTCACTGAAGATGGATACGGCTTCAGCTATCGAAAACTAGTAATCTTCTCCAGAAATCATTTAGCCGTCAACCCGAGAATATCATCTTCATTATCGGTCTCCAAGACAGATCTATATCACGGTCTGGCGCGCACAGCAAAAATAAAACACATGTTTCGCTATGAATAATCAGGTTCCATGATGGGCGATCATTTCGACGCTGGAACCAGTATTGGTCCATCGTCTCATGGCCATTTGGGAGGCTGTAGCGGGGGAGAAGTCTTCCGCCTTCTGGTTCTTCCTGCACTTATTGATCCTAGGGTGAGATTGTTACGCGAGCATCGTCCCTGTCACCGACACCACGCTCGCAGATTGACAGAAGAGGGAAGCAGCGCTTGTTGCTACGAGCAACGGATATTACGGCATTGTCACAACGATCGAGAGCTGCTGGGAAATTGAGTGGAGTCCTGTCAGCCGTCGAATGGCGCCGGAAACCTTCGCCACTCGGATGGGGCGAGATTGAAGGGAGAAAACGTACCTGCCGCTTTGGGACCTACTGGCTAATATTGACATCCTCAATGGGAGAGAGATTCCATCTCTAAGGAACGAAACTGGCTGGTGCGTGATTACAAGTTGTTCCATGGGTCTCTTTCATTGGCTATCGCCGTTGCCTTGTTAGTCAAGAGGTTACTGGTTGGATTCCCGGTGGAGGGTTTCCCGATGGCGTAGTGGTAATGTCGTCGCCTTGTAATCAAGAAGTACCGGGTTCGATTCCCGGTGGAGGCACATTAATTCGATTTGATATAATTGTTTTTTAGCGTCACTTTTCTTCCACTTTTGGCTAATCACGACGACGAGGAAGAGTGACGATATGGTGAAATTGATGAAGGGACATAAACAAAGAATCCCTATGTCGGGATTCGAACCCGGGACCCCTGACGACGTACCGCGACAACACCTACGCCACGGAAGCATGTTACTAAGTAGATCGGTTCACACTTGAGCCTACCTGTTGGCGTAGTGGCAACGTCGTCGCCTTGTAATCAATGGGTCCCACGTTCGACACCAGATGGAGTGGAGGCACAAAGTTGTTCGCCCCGATGAGCCTCTCTGTGTATAAAGTTGATTTAAAACGAAATTATACACTTAAATGCATAGAATCCGCCCCGGATATCCATTCTGAGTATATACAGGATGTCCCCGTATAAAACCGACAAAATTGAAGAGAATGTAGAGGACATGAAGACCAAAGAATTTTTTTTTAGTAACGTTTTGCTCATTGAGGCGTCGTTTCGACTCTACGGGATTTAGCTAACCGGCATAGGTACAGTGAATGTTGCCACCAACACATATACTTTCTATCGGAAACGGTAACAATATACTAGTGTCTACGAACGAACGATGTAACCAGTGAAGACAAATGCTATCTCCGCACACAATTTATGAGCCACCTTTTTAATGAAAAAGCATAACATACCCTTTGTACGGTTGTATTCATGCATATTTAATGGGGGTTAAATTCTGGTACTTCCTATTCCCAGCGTGTCTGCTGGCATGGTAGCCGACTTCCGTGGCGGAGTGATTAGTAGACCTAGAGCCCGCTACGACGCAAGGGATTTCGGCTTCGAATCCCGACCTTTGCGGGTGTCCCTTCACATCATCACCCATCATCATCGTCGCGATTAGCCAAAAGTGGCAGAAAATTGACGGCAAATAACAAAAAAAATCTAGTTGGCGTGGTAATATGTCCATACCGCACTATAAAATTTACTATTGTTTCCAACAGAGAAAATACATGACACTGGCAACCTGTATATGCGTGGATACTGGAACACTTAATCGAACCCCTCCCTAAGGTTTTCCTATATGGAACTGTGTAAATGGAAACTTGGAAAACTTGACAATGCTTCTGTATTGCTGAAAACAAATATGTTAGCTTTGATTTTTAACCTCAAATCTTGGGACATTTTCCTTAATTTTCTTCCCCTCAAGATTTACTTACCACAACTCTTCCAGTCTTTAAGCCATTTTCGCGCTGCTTAATCTTATTTTGCCCAATCCTAAACCCGCCATCACGAATGCGAAGAAAGGAGCAGTGAGTTAAGTTCACAATAGGAGCTAGAGACAACCCACTAATTCCTCCTCCCCCCACCCCACGCTCCTTCCCGGGGCGTCACCCGGAAGGCTAATTAATTCAATAAGGACTCGCTAAGAAGTTACAAGACCGAGAAACCCCAGCTCAAAACATGGACAAGGCTCGTTCCAACTTTCCCGTCTTCTCCCCGGGAAGAGAAAGTTTCGGATTACGGGGACTCCCCGGCCACGTCAGTGTCACCGCAAGTGGGGAATCCCCGTTGGGAGGGATTTCAACGTAACAGTTTGTCCCCGCCGTCGGGAAGAACAACCGCATACACCGCTGCAAGGAAAGTTCTTTGTTTCGTTTCGATTCAATGCGACAACTTGCTGGCGATCCTTCCAAATCCTAAACATCTCTCTCTCTGTTTTTCTCTCCCACTGTCGCTGGCTGCGATTTTTGGACGCGGACACGCAGATTGTTGCTGTCGCTTGCAAGAGCTTGGAACAAGTGACGTCTGGAGAACTCAAACATGAAGTAAATATCTTCAAGTGGGCTGTGCTTCGGTCTTGAATGCTGAGATTTGTCTCTTTTCCTTCTATCGCATCTTTCTTTCTCCTTCTTTCTATCTTTATCCCTATTTCTCTTCATCTCGTTATCTATCTGCATCATATTATCTCTACTTCTTTCATTCCACCTTCGTTTCTCTTCTTTTTCCACTTCTTTCTCTTTGTCTTTCTTTCATCTTTTCTCTCTTTCTCCACCTTCGTTGTTTGTTTCCTTAAGTGTTTATCTTTCTTCCTATCTCTGTTTAGTCCCTATCTCTTTCCCTGTTTCTTTCAATTTCTTTTTCTTTGCCTTTGTCCTGTCTTCCATTCTTTCTTTATCATACTTTGTCTGCATGTGTGGTAAATGATTCTCAAAATTTCTCCTTTTCCCTGAATTTCTCCATCACTTTTTCTAACTCTGTTTCTCTATTTTCCGTGTCCTTCGTCCACTTCTCAATCATACTCTTCCTCTCTCTGTATCTTTATTTTACTCTTGCTTTGTTTTCTTACCTGTTTATCTTTCTTTCTTCTTTCCTCTGTTTTATCCCTGTCACCGTGCTTCTCTTTTAATTATTTTTCTTCATTTCTGTCCTGTCTCCCATTCTTTATACGTTTCTTTCTCTATCACACTTTTTATGTGTGTGTGATAAATGATTCTGAAGATTTTTTCTATGTTGTCTCTCTCCACCACTTTGCCTCTACTGGTCTCCATCCTTCTACATACCTCTGTTTTTTCTGTTTTCCTCTCCTTTCTCTTTCTTTTTCTAGTTTTCCTTACTTTCTTTATGTGTTTCTGTATATATTATTTCCTCCTGTTTTATTCCATTTTGTCTTTCTGTGTTTCTCTTTCTTTCTTTACATTATTTTCTCCCTCTCTAGCTCTATCCTGTCTCCCATGCTTCCATGTTTCTTTCATTCTTTATCACATGTGTGTGTGATTCTGAAGATTTCTCGCTCTTGTTCCCACGTTTCTCCACCTCATCCTCTTTCTCTCACATACGGTTAGGTAAAAGTCTGCGTTACTAGTAGTAATGTCCTGTAAGACGATCAACGAATGTCTTGCATATTGAATGAAAATAAGGGTAAAATGTTAATTTCTGATGAAAAGTTCATTGTTTGTTAATCGAAATGAGTGAAAATATTTTACGGAAGAGCAACTATCAGCTCACCGCGAACCCAACGAACAAGTCGAGCGAAGAGCCTTTCCTGTAATTCCAGAGGGAACCCATCTCCTTCCCAGGACAGAAGCCAAGCTGAGAAAGAGGATATCTCTTCAACTGTTGCCAACTCCTTTCCAACTTCTGTTAATTGCTGAACGGGCTTGACTTTTCTCTCTTTTTTGCTGTGTCCTACAAAACTAAGTCGAACCTGAGATGTAAGCGATGAGTGAGGCTTCATACTTTTAGCAACTGGCCAGGAGAGGTATTTTTGTATTTATGTTAAATGTGTCCAGAGATTATAACAAAATAACTCCTTATTGCCACTCTTGAGAATAGAAAGTTCTAATATGCGAAATACCTGATTATGTATACCGCCCCTTCAAAAGCAGCCAGCCCCCCTCCCGAAAAAAATCCTGCGTACACCAATGTGCAGAAGGATCGAGTGAAAGGCGAGATTGCACAGAAGGAGATGCTGAATTTGAAATGCTGTTGTAAGTCCACTTTGTGCACATGTAGACTAAACGGGACTGAACCTATGGTTTAAAGTGGGATCCGAACCACTGTACAATGTGCCTCCACCGGGTATCGAACCGGGAATCCTTGATTAAAATGCGACGACATTACAATTATGCCATCGGGGAGGCCTTATGGAGATGTTGAGCAGAAGGAAAGATTGCGCAGAAGAAGGTGTACAATTAGGGAAGATGAAGTACTACAAGATATGTGTTTATACTTGAATAATTGTCATGTAATGTTAGAGATGACGATTGATTTGGTGTTTTAAGTCCACTTTATGCACAGAAAGGCTAATCGGGACTGGACCTACAGTTTAAAGTGGAATCCGAACCACTATGTGTCTCCACCGGGTATCGAACCCGGGACCACTTGATTACAAGGCGGCGACGCTACCACTGCGCCATCGGGGAGGTCCCTGTTAGAGATGAGAAAGGAGAGATTGCGTCGGTTTACTTTCGGAAAAAGGGTTGGTTAAGTGATTACACGTAAATAGCAGCGATTACATCATCACACTGGAATGTGTTAATTAAAAGGTTGGTCGCAGGTTCCATCCGAACCTGCTAGAATCGGTACGCAAGAATAAAGAATAAAATAAGTTGTTATAATCAAGTTAGACAAGATCGTAGCTATTCGTGAGTGTCTGAACACAGATAGTAATTTAACAATAGATATTTAAAGTGCCTTTGCAACTGTAAGGGAGGAGGACGCACTTCCACCCTTAAGAATAGAAATGTTTCGGAAAGTACTACACTTCCTCGGGAATCTGTGGAGGAAGGCACCGCATTACGGTAGAGAAGGTAAGAAAGCGAGCGGGCAGAACAAAGAAGTGCGCACTGCCGCAAACGTTTGGTAGCTGCAGCCTCGTTTTCTCCTTCATGCACTCACTTTCCTTCACACGCGTTCATTGATGGAGACCTCTCGCGTCACTCACTACTTGCACAGAAGACTTGTTTCCGTTCGCTTGCTCCAGAGATTCCCGGGACAGAATGTAGTGCAGTATGTGCCTCCACTGGGTATCGAAACTGGGACCCCTTGATTATAAGGCGACGACTTTACCACTACGCCACCGGGAAGGCACTAATGTGTGCTTGAATAACAAGTTTTGATTGGGGTGCACTAGGTAGAAGATAGATTGGCATTGGGGTATTTAATTGGATTAATAGGAATAGACTAGATAACACAGAAGAACAGGAATTGATGAACGTTTTCGCATATGAAAAATAGTGACTTGAAGTGAGCATGCTGGCCAGGAGGAAAAAAAACCCTCAAACGAACAAATGAAGACTGCGATTAAAATATTTAATCACACAAAGAGCATGAAAATTTTAGGAAGTGCTTCCCGGAAAAGGAAAAGGGGGGGGGGGTTCTCATCCGTCTGTCTCTTAATTTGCGGTTCGACCGGAGTCTCTTTGCGTTTGCGAACGATCAAAGGGAAGAAGGGGTTGGGGGGGCGACCTCATTTGGAAAACGAGCCTAAAAGAGATGCTCTCTGAATTGAGGGGAACGGGAGAGGCGCGGAGGGGGGGGGGGGCAGCATCTTCCGAAGGACAAGAAACGAGCCGGAATTTACATTAGAATTCCACAGAACATCAAGTCTAATGACGCATTGTCGGGGAGCGACTCCACATCTGGTCCGACTCGCTCAATTATTTTTTTCTTTGCTTCTCTCATCCTCTCGTGGTTCCGAAGCACAAGCCGGCAATCCTCAATTCAAACCGCCCATTGTTGACAAGTCGTTAGAGTCTTTTCACATAACGCACCTCAAAAAACGCTCATGGTAATCGGAAGAAATACAAAAAAATCTTGACAATATATTTATTCCACCCGAAATAATGGGGGTGACTTGGTTCATCTTTCTCTATTCAACCTCTCACTCTGTACTTGTAGTACGCCTGCAGAATCATTCATTAGGAATGAAGTAAAATTGTCAAACGTGCTATCAAATAACAATTTATCGAGCTTAAAATTTGGTTTCGTGTCCCGCACCGTGGCTGCTGGGAGAAGCTTAACAACTCTTCTCCTGAGATTTCGGCCTGCGTATGGGACCGGTGGCCACTCACCATTGTGAGGAAATTAGGAAGCTAAGATTGAGTAGCATACACTGGTCATGGACACCTACATTAACGACTGGGAGTTCGTCGTGCTGCGCAAGTAGTAACTCGAGAGGGATAGAACAATATACTCGTAAGAGGGGAAGTGAGTGCAGCTACCAGCCGTTTGCAGCAGCTCCGCACACTTGCTTTCTCCAATTCTTTACCGTTCTTGGCGGCATTTCTCCACAGATTCCCGAAACATAGTGTAATTTTCTAGTCAGTCTCTTTTTATACACGATGTTACGTTTTAGGTGATACACGTTGCCAAGGTTTCTCATTCAAGTAAGAAAAGTTTTCAGAAACGTAAAAAATTGTTAAAAAAAATAAAACTTATACAAGACTTGTTCATAATCATATCATGTGCTATTCAAATCACTCACACACTTACTGACACATCATATCGACTTTCTTCCTTCAAATTTGTGTTTTACAAGGTATAGACTTAATTAGTAAGTATGTATGTGTATAAACAAGATACCCTGGTACAAAACGGACAAACTTTTGACAGTGTTCAGAGGACGGAAAGAAATGCACCTTCCCGTGAAAAGATGTACTTCGTTAAGCCTCAATTGAAAGTTAAATCTCTTGAGAAATGCACGTACGCATGAAGAATAGATAACTGCTGCCACTGCCATCTACATTTCTGAAAACATACTACAGGGTGAGGCAATAGTCCAGAATCATCCTTTTCATTTGAAAATGGCTTGGCGGAGGACGATGAAACTAGGTACACTAGATGGGGTCAGTATGCATCATGGCGGCCATTTTGAAAGCCGCCATTTTGGATTTACCTGCAGATTTTCAAATGGGAAGGGAGTCATGTGGAACGTCTTGTAATATGTGCGTTTACTCAGAAATAAGAATATGCAGTTATTTCTCCCATACTTTTATTTTGACTGCAATAATATGAATATTTGTGGACAATGCTTGCAGGTTGGAGGTATGGTGATGCTACATGTGATTATCCATGCATCTAACAATTTATCTGCTATCCACGGCGTAGTCATTGGGTAGGGGTGCGTGAGTTCTGTCCTACCGTGGAATGTAAGTATCTTACACCACTGGCGTGCATATCGGGGGATGAAGGGGCCACAGCATCCCTCCGAAATTTTGAGAAAATTAAAATTTTGAAATGACAGCAACGACAAAAAAGACCCACAATTATCAATTGTTGTCTTCTAACATCTTTTAAATCGAAGGTAAAAATAGTAATTAATTATAATCTAAGTTATTGTGTATCCGCCAGCCTCAAAGAAAGCAGCACCTTAAAATTCCAGCCAAGCTAAGAAAATCTCTCACAGAGAGAAAGGGAGAAAAAAGATAAACTATTTAAATAGAGGTATTAATAATGAGATAAAGGAAGAGAAAGTGATAAAGAATATAGAGAGGAGGGGTAAAAGCCTTGATGCGAGATTAGTCAGCGAAATAAACACTACATTCCCTCTGACTGTCTTACAAACTCTGTATTGATGCGTACAAAACATATGCGTATCTATATGGATCAGGAACTCCAGAATATTCCATTCCCAGTGGGGGCGATTAGGGGGGCATTTGCCCCCAGTTTTCGCCACTTTTGCCCCCGCACTATGCTAAATTTTATCTACAAAGGAAAATATACTGTCTTTGCCCCCCTAGTTTTGGCACCTTTCCCCCCCCCCGTTTTGAGACCCAATCGCCGCCACTGTCCATTCCTGTATAAATTTGGTGTAATTTTAATTTGTAAATGTACCGTGTATGTAATTATGCGTAAACGCCACTGATGCAAACATGGAACTGACATTTATTCCAAGTAAAAAGTTCACGGCTCTTCTTAATCAAAAACTTTCGCTACACAGACAGTGAATGCAATATATATATATTTACAAATAGTGGATGTCACAAGAAACATGGTTGGCCCAACATTAGAATGAAATGCAGTCCTACAATGTTAGTCTTCGTTCATTTATAAACACTTCTTTGTCACCTGGCACATACAATTACATAAGAAATATCCCCCCCCCCTAGTTGCTTGGAATTTTCATCTTTAATTTTTAGAGAGAGCAATATTGTTGATTAACGGCTACAAAATCAGTCACTAGATTTCTAGTGAAAAATATTAGTGGCTGCTGCCCAGGCATTGCCCCCCCCCCAGTGCACACGCCTAGGAAAGAAATGAGGATGCAGAGGAAGAGATACAGATATAGAGGATAAAAACCTCTCAGATGGCGCAGTGGTAACGTCGTAGCTTTGTAATCAAGGGGTCCCGGATTCGATACCCACTGGAGGCACATAGCGATTCGGATCTGTAGGTCCAGTCCTGATCAGGCTGCCTGTACACAATGTGGACTTAAAAACTCAAACTGAAGAATATAGAAAGATAGAGAGAAATAAATAAATAAAGATGGGAAGAAAATAGAAATAATGCAATATATAGAGAAATGGAGAAAGAGAAGACTAGTAATAAGTAGAAAGATAAAGTAAAGCAGGATAAGGAGAATAAGAGAGAAACAAAGATTGTTAAAAAGAGGAAAACAGGGAGACAGGAAATTCTATCGGCCATGACCACCTGAGGAGAGTCGTCGGTGCTAAGCGTAATTGTGCCGCGTGTTTGCATACATTCAGAAAAAGTGCCATATTTCTCGAGGGCTCGCAGCGTTGAAGAGAATCCTCAACGAACAAGACGTCATAATGAAAAAAATGTTCCCCTACATCCTGTGAAATTCGTGTACACTCTGTCCCGGCAATCTATAGAGCAAGCGAACGGGAAGACGTCTCTACGCAAGTAGTGACGAGAGAGGGCTCGTCCAAGGAACCCGCGAGACGGGAAACGAATGCATGGAGGGGAAAATGAAGCTAGTTACCGGCCGTTTACAGCAGCTTACGCTAATTCGCTGCGCCCACACACTTTGTCCTCTAAAGATAAAGTTCCCCGTGTATATACTAGCACCGCAGGGATATGGAGGTAGGGGTGACACACATTCTCGATCTAGGACATTTTGGAGGTGAGGTGATTAGCACCACGCTCCGGCCGCCTTTTCCCCCAGCGTTGCCCCACCAGGTACCCATTGATTTGATCCTGGATGCCGCTCTAAGCAGGGACAAGTTTGGAAAAATCCCGACCCTAGATCACTCGCTCCGGGAATCGAACCCTTGTGTCCCGAGTGGCAGCCAGACGCCCTGTCGACTAGACTACCGCGCCCCTTCTCTACCGTTATGCGCATCCTTACTATACAGATTTCAGAGGCAGAGCGGAGACGTTACACGGGGACACCCTATACATAAACTCACGCATGCGCACGGTTATTGGGTTTAAAGTGATCCGTTCCTTCCGAGGACTGTTTCCGCAACCTCTTCTGCTTGCTCCGTAGAGAACCTGACAAATTTATGGCGTCCTAAATCTCTCGGTCTTATTGAAACTTTTTCCATGATAAATGACGTCGACAAAGGGAAAGACTCGCTCCGGTTCTAATTCCTTTCTAAGATATATCAAGATTAGTTGCTATTCTAGATTCTCACGTCCTGTTCAGTACCCACCCCCTTTCTGCCTTGAAAGCCAGAAACAAATGAAGCTTCAGCGCGGAATGAGTAATTTAATTCTTGTTTCTGATCTGCTCTTTACGTGAGAGGCCCTAGTACGTTTCTCTTGGTTAGAATGAAATGTGTGACGTATTTGTCAGAGAGGAAAGTGTTTCTTGTATTCCAGTGCCTAGTAATGGTTATATAAGCCCAGTCTAGTTCGTTGCACTTTTTGACACTAGATGTAGTACAGGTGTATCAAAAAGGGTATGTTAAAATTGTTATATTTTAATGTGTTTATAGCCAAAATCCATGGACCTAGAAACAAGAAGATAGTTACAAATGTCCTCAATAGATGGCACTGTTTGCATTAACATCGCGGTAGGAAAAGTTGTGGCCTGGTTACCAGCATGTAGTATATAGTTAAAATAGCAAAAATACATAAAAATATAGGTATCATAGATAGGGGAACACCTCAAATACTGCACATTTCAAAATTGCCTAGAATATAAAAGATAGCGATATACTGGTATTATTTATGTAGCCTCCCTTAGTTAGATGAACATCATCAAAGCGATAGTCAATTTGGTGCCGTGCGGGTATAAAGAACATGTGCGACTCGTTTCATACCAAATCAACAGATATCTATGTGCAATTTTCATGAAATTTAAGGAGTTGAAACTATGCATGGACTGTAGTAACTGTGAAAATTTTGAGTCTCATTTGTCTTGTAATTGGTAAATTATTCAAAGTCAAAGTTCGCAGAAATTGCCCTTTCCGAGCGCATTTGGCTATACTAAATGTGTTGTAACTCTGCTCCTGTTTGGCCTAGGAAGCAGAAATAAAGTTTATTGTGCAGGGAATGGAACAAGCTTTCCAATGATATGCAACAAGCCTGCCTTTGGATAAAAACAAAATATTGTCACGTGACCTTGACCTTTGACCTTGAATATCTCAAAACATGTCATCACCAAAAATCGTGAATAAAATATATTTGACACACCATGCTATACTCTAAAATATGAAAAAATCAAACTTGGACTGCAATGGGATCAGAAGATACAAAATAATATGTACAGTTATGTGACGGATTAAAACATTATTACAATGTGCTAGGGTGAGTCAAAAGCCCCTTAACACCCTTATAAAATGTAAAGGAGTTATGCTGGTACAACTGATCATTACAGAAACGTGTTGGACCCAGGAGAAGCATAGTCGTATGTGTCAAGCGTAGGTCCGCCATATTGTTGGCCGCCATATTGAATTCAACTGAAGGATTTTCAATGGAAAGGGGGTGATGTGATATATCAAATCAGGCTAGAATTTCACGAGAAATGCAGCGGCGAAGGCTTTTCCAACGTATCTTTAACCAGCAAATATGATACGTTGAAATTGAAGAAGAGACACCCACAAAGAACATCCATGCCCAGGCAGGGATTCGAACTCGGAACCGCTGGCGTTATAGTGCACTGTACGAGGATACATTAACAATTCTGTGTACACCCAACGGCAAAAGTAATAGTAGGCTAATGTCCATCGCCATTGTCGCTCAGTGGTGGTCATGAATTCAATTCTTAAAGCAACAAAGGAAGTAGAAAAAAAGAGAATGAAAATAGAGATGGACAGTTTCCTCACATTATCTTTGCCGTTGATTGTACATGATACCGTTTCACACTCAAACTCTTGATGAGCTGAAAAATCGCATGTTAACTGCTGTAGACTCAAAGAGAACGGCCATACTTGACGGAGTATGCTCCGAATTCCTCTCTCACATTAATATTCGTGTAACAAAATGACGCCACACAGAAAACTTACAAGACATGATAGGAATTGCTATGAGTTTTCCAGTAGATTTACATATAACGTAACGCTGTGATGTTATAAACTCGAAACATAACCATTTGAAATCAGATTAATTATTTTGAAACACCCTATATTATGCTGACACTACATGATACATTTATATATCTGATAGATATTATGCTCACTACATGATAAATTATTTTATCTGATAGATATTATACTCACTACGAGATGCACTTATTTATCTGGTGGATATTATGCTTCCTACGTGGCCTTGACATTATTCTCACTGCATGATACAATTAGAATTGATAGCTATTATGCTCAGTACGAGATACAATAGATATTATGCTCACCTCCCGGGCCAGATCTATTTACCTGATAGATATTGCACTCAATGCCAGTTTGTTGCAATCTTTCAGATAATAAAGAGTATTTCTCGGGTTAAAAGCCTAACAACTTCAAAATCCTAGACATGAAATTTTGGCGGCAAAAAAATTTAATCAGTTACACGGACCCTTTTGAAGAAATATGTCAAGAATCCATTTCTTTGGAGAGGATTTATTTCTCGAAAATAACTTTTTCCCTCCCGAGGCTTGTTTGCGGGGCTGCAAAAGGCAAATGAGATCCCGGGGAAGGAAACGGGAAAAGATTGGCCGCCGGAAACGTTGACAAAGGAAGTGGCACCGGGGAAAACGCGGTCGCAGGTGTTGCCTGAAAACTTCCAATCTTCGGGGGGACCTTTTAGGGGGGCTGGCCTCGCGTGGAAAAAGTGTTACGTATGTCTCCGTTCGCGAATATCACGGTTCTTGAAAGATCTTAACCGGGGATCTGGAGTTCGTTGCAAAATTGCAGATGCAATTTCTGAAAAAGGCGCGGAATGTATTTTGGTGATGTATTCTTCTGGTTGTATTTCAAGATGGCATATTTTCCCATGCAGTAACTGAATTGTGGATTTTTCTGTAGTGTCGTAGCTAAACGAAAACTCTGACTTCCACAATTTCTGTTGATTGCTTGATTTTGACATGGGCTAAGCACATAGGCTATTATTGCCAGTCTCACAATACAGGTACACGTCCCTTAACTAAAATAAAATTGAGAACAGTCACCTAACAAGAAAAACAAGTATATTAAAAACTTCCTCACTCAATTTGTAAAACTAATTAATTAATTTATTACTCAACAAGTCTGCGAAAGTAGTGAGACGAGAGGGCTTGACCAATGAGCAAGTGCGAGGGAACTGGCTTGCGGGGAGGGGAAAGTGACTGTCTTGTCAGCTGACTAACAGCTGTTGGTATCAGTGTGTACTAGTTCGCTCCGCCCGCTTGCTTTCTCCCCTTCTCTACCGTTATGCGCGGCCTCGCTCCAGAGGTTACCGGGGTAGAGTATACGTGGGCGTGAGGTTAACTTTTGGCCGCCTTATCAGAAGATCGTACTTTGCAGGCAGTCACTAATTTGTACCGTTAAGTTGACCGCAAAGGCAAGCACGGGCACCTACGCTATATGTACTATTAAAGCATTTGCCTAGTTTGAGGAAAATCATGGTAACATCTCCGCCAGAATGACTGGCCCCGGTGTTTGAACCTGAGACCTTCAATATTCATATCGGAGGCTCATCCAGAATTATAAAGAGAAAATTGTGCTGCTAAAAACATTTTGAATGCAATAACAAGAAGGAATAAAGTAGCAAATTAATTATATTGCACTATTCTGGTTGAGAACATTAATTGAAAATATGAGTGGCTGACCACTTAACTGCCTTTTGAAGCGCCGATGAAAAGCATCACTTTATGCTTTGTTCAAAATTATTTTACGATGTTCCAACATATTTACTCTATTTTACAGCTTGGCTAAGATAAACATGCCTCTATGCCTCATCGATGGCGCAGTGGTAGCGTCGTCGCCTTGTAATCAAGGGTTCCTCGGTTCGATACCCGGTGGAGGCAGATAGCAGTTCGGATCCCACTTTAAACTGTAGGTCCAGTCCCGATTAGCCTTACTGTGCATAAAGTGGATTTAAAACACCAACTTAATCAATCAACACTGCCCTTTGGCGCTGTAGTCGTAGGGCTCAAGAGGCACGAGAGAAAGGTAAGCGAGAGGAGACAACAAATGACTGTATACTTTAGTTCGCGAGTTTGCCGGGGCCATTCTATTATGGTTAAGCTGTACAGTCAAGGACACTTCTGTCTCTTAATAAGATTATTACAACACAAAAGTGTCCGTGACTGTACATTATGTGTTTGCGAATTTCAAATTCTCAGACATAGATGGCACTTCCATTTATGAAGAAGTTATGTTTTAGTAATTTTAGACAGATTTATTCCTCCTAAGAACACTGTCTTTACTGTTTCTTGAAGTTAATCGCGTCTAAAATGAAAAAGATAATTAGAAGCCGGTTTTAGTGTGAATGCTAACCACTATGTCACGAATATTAGTACCCAATTGATAAATTTTTATTATAATTTACCCATGTTAAATCAGTATTGCAAGTACTGATTCCTAATGACTTTTCGGAAGTTTTATACACGTTATTAGGAAGTGATTTAGAATACTGGAAATGATTGTGAGAGTAAGTTCGAAGCTTGGAGACACTAATTAGCACAGTTAAAAGCTTCACTAAGCATTAGTTACTAGATAAATTATGAATGGAAATGTTGCTTGTGCGATCAGGGGTACCCGATTGACTTGGACACGAGTATTTACATATTTTCACGCGAGGCTTGAAGGGGGTTTCGTGCTCGAGACCACATATTACGTGATCATATTTAAAGCATTCAGGAATGTTATTTCAATGCTGACCTTTCTAACTTAACAATGAAAGGGTTTAGTAACAATACCCCTTCTTACCCCATGAACGTGAAGTAGGTGGCAGCAGCAGTCCATATCCAAGACAGTTAACTAATTCTACTCGCAAGAAGAGAATCATATAGGAGTATACAAGAAGGAAAAATCGTTCTCCAGAAAACACGAAATCACTAAAAGTAATCACTAAGACTGAAATATGTGTTAACAAACATAATTAGAAATCGAACCATGTAAAAAATGCCAGTGTACCGTGATAAATTCGAAATTAAACAATCAGAACTTGGGCCGCGCAACATTTAAACAAACATACTTTTACATGTTCATTAAACTAACAAAAGTATGACCAGCAGGAGTTCCTTCTAAAGCAGCCTACTCTCAAAGAATCATGGGTAATGCTTATTATTCCTTTTGCTCCTGTGAGAGAAAAAGACATGTCTGTGAAACAGAATTATATCAACCTTATCTTAAGAAAGTTTTTCCAAGAATCTATTTTATCGATGAGATATACTTTCGAGTTCTTTGAAACGGTCTTTCAGGTCAAAATAAAGAGACAAAGATAAACAGATAACAATGAATATTTCATCGTAAGAAAACAACCCATTTGCAATCTTCCTTAGGGGAAAAAGAAAACTCAGCTCGCCAAAGACGAGGAGAAGAGTTTCGAAAAATAGAAGGCAACGTTATCGTATTACAAGGTACATTGCTTCCAAGGCGTAAGATGTATCGCAGGAGAATTCTCAGGTATCTATAAAGTTACTCTGATGTAGTGAGAAAAATAGATAAAAATACATTGCTTTTAAAGTGAATGCCTCAGGAATTTCGTTCGGTATTGTTTTAAGATATTATTCAACATGACTGGGAAGTACAGAATGTCCTATAAGTCCCGAACCCTTAGATTCTATTTACAAATCAACAACAAACGTTATCATGACAACAATATATAAAATAAAAATTTAAATTATTTGTCTGGGCGGAACAAAGCAGTGTACGGTACTGCAAACGACTCGTTTTCCCCTCTATGCACTCACTTCCCCTCTCATGCGTTCAATAGCCGATCCCTCTCGTGTCACTACTTGCACAGAGGACTGCTTTGCGTTCGCTTGCTCCAGAGATTCCCGGGACAGGGTGTACCTTATAACGCTAGTTGACGGTTTTCACCGTGGCAATTGTGTGTCTACCAAGGACAAGAAATTTCTTGAGAAAAAACATATCCGAGTTTCTAAATTAGATGTTGATGGGAAAAGTTACAACCACACGCTTGTGATTCCCCCCTTGATAAAGCATCTACAGGGTGACCATAAAGACTAATCCATGATATTGTTGTTTCCTGACTACAAGTGAGCTATGTATACGCTGTATACGAGTTAATGGGAACGTCACTTTTCCCCAAATCGTATTCCCATAGATCTAGAAGAACCAGCCTGCGTGATGAAGTGGTTAGCGTAATGTCCTGAAGAGAATTGAAGGAAATATGTCGAAACGTTTGAGGAAATGTTGAGACTAGTGGCAGGGATAAATAGCACGCTTTGAATTTTTGAAAATGTGCTGTTCATAAATTCTCGATTTGGCTCAAAATTTTATGGTCACCCTGTATAAACAAAATAATACTAGCAATGAAATAAACAACCCTCGATTGAAAGGCGAATTGTTCGACCTTTTCCTTGGTCCCAGAATGCCTTTGGCACAGAAACTTGGAGAATGATATCCGGGAAAGGAGCCTCGCGACAGAGGATTCTACCCTTTCGTTCCTTCTAAAGGTTAGCATGCATAATGAATAACGGTTATTTTTCACTCTTAAAAAATCTGGATGGAGTAACATGAGCAGAGGCAATTTGTTATCCCCTTGATCTCGGAGAGGACAAGGACGCTTTGGGATGTCTCGGTTAACAAACGATGCTCTGGAGAAGTTTTTAATAGAAACAGCTCTCGGCTGGAGGCTCCAGAATGAAGTGTGAGAGGAGAAGATAGAATTTCTGCTAATAAACCACAAACTGCGGTTTTAACGATAATATCAAGGAAGTGTTAATTGGAACAATATTAGGAAAATGTAAAATAGAACAATATTAAGGAAGTGTAAATTAGAAGAATATTAAGGATGTGTAAATTAGAAGAATATAAGGAAGTGTAAATTTGAAGAATATTAAGGATGTGTAAATTAGAAGAATATAAGGAAGTGTAAATTTGAAGAATATTAAGGAAGGGTAAATTAGAAGAATATTAAGGATGTGTAAATTAGAAGAATATAAGGAAGTGTAAATTAGAACAACATTAAGGACATATAAAAGAATTTTAAGGGTCTAAATTAGAAAATATTGAAGAGTGTAAATTAGAAAATATTGAAGAGTGTAAATTAGAACAATACTAACAAAGTGAAATTAGAGCAATGTTAAGGAAGTGTAAATTATAAGAATATTAAGGAAATATACATTACAACAATATTAAGAAAATGTGATATAGAATAATATTGAGGAAATATGAAACAGAACAATACTAAGGAAATTGGAAATATATTAAGGAAGTGTAAATTGGAAAAATATTAAAGAAATGTGAGACAACGATGTTAAGAAAATGTGATACAGATAATGTTAAGAAAATGTGATATTTTACAATATTAAGGAAATGTGATATAGAACAATATTAAGAAAGTGTCAATTAGAACAATATAGGAAATGTAAATTAGTGTAAATGAACTTCAGAAAACTGATTTGAAGTTTATTTTCAAGTTTCTCGACGTTTTTAATAATATGTTATTTGGCAATGGATTGTTAATGCATACTGGTCTAGTGGTTAGCTAGTCTCATTCAAGTGTAGAGTATCGTAACGAGCTATGAAGGCAGTGTTCCAGATTAAAATCCAAGAGAAACAATACATGTTCACACGTGTTTGCTCCCTTATCTATTTCATCAGTTCACCGCTCGTCGCCGCGATCACAAGAAAGACACAAAGGGCTACTAGCGACATAATTGAAAAGATTGATATTTTCACCGAACCCGCTGCTTCCAAAATGAAGAGATCAGTCTGAACCAATACTGTTCGTCATAACGGACCTTCCCCTAATGGTCGATCTCCACCCGTAGATACCTTGGGGAAGATCGAATACATCTGATGATGAAGAGGGGCGATGGAGAAGATAATATCACCCTGGCAACTACTACTCACATTGCAATTAACGGTCTCCTCTTCTTCCATCTTCCTTTCCTCTCCTCCCCATCGGTTTTGTTCTTCATTTATTAGCTCTGGGACCTTCCGGGGCTTCCACTTCATCAGCGTCTTTCTCCAAAGTATGGGATTTCCAGTAAGTCTATACTGGGTGTCTATAAAGTTCTTGTACCATAGCTACAGTGCTATGTTATTACCGGAAACGCAATCAAAATAATATTTTCAACATTTCCCATATTTTCCTCGCATTGATCGACCGATTGTTTTGGTTCGTGAGTGATGGTGTGATGAAATTGATAGACTCTCACAAAGAATACCTATGCCCGGGACCCATGACGCCGTACTGTGCTGTGCTAACCACTCCACCACGGAGGTCTACTGTATTATCCACTAAACCCTTTGGAAAATATAAATCTGTTCTTTGAGTACAAGTCTTCAAGAATCTGGAGACGAATTATTAACATGTAAACAATCAGAGACGGGCTAGATGAAAAATTTTGTTCTGGTATGTTTCGAACTCTGCTCGCAATTGATTATGGAAAAAGAAAAACTTATCTTTTCCATTTCCTTAGAAATTTGATTGATTGGTGGGAAAGAGGGGGTAATATGTCATGATTAGTGCTAGAATTTTTATGACTTAAAAAAAAACAAAATATGTAAAATAAAATATGCTCTTATGACATAAAATTTTACAAAATATGCACTATAATTTGAAAAATATGCCCTTATAACTGGACTGTTTCAAACATCAATATCTACGTGCTGAGATATTTTCACATAAGTACTATTTTTAGTTATGCACCCTGAGTTGCAATGCTCAATGAATACTTTCTCCAAATTTTCAAATAAAAATGAAAAAGATTTTTCTACAGTCCAAAGAAAACAAACTCTCGAGTAAACGTGGGAGTAAAAACGAATCCACTTTAAAATGACTATATTTCTTGAAAATGCAAAAATATGCTGAATATGACCGAAAATCGATCACAATATGCTCTATCACGCAGAAATGGCCAAATATGCCAAAATATGCCCTTAAAAAGAACCTTGATTTTATTAGTTTCTTCATAATATGAATTTCTATGTGTTTGGGGAACACATCACCCTTATCAAAAAAATATGCTAAGTCATGAAAATCCTAGGCCAAGTCATGATAAACAACTCAGAGTCTTCTGAATCCTTCTAAAGCCTGTCTGCAAAGCTAACTAACTGTCTAGCCTTCTTAAACCAGAAAGTTTATGGCTTCAGTAACACAATCTGTCCCTATCCTGGGCAAGATCAATCCAATCTTTCCCATCCTTATCTTTAGGTCCATCTCGACATTATCCTCAATCTTTGTCTTGACATTCTTACTGGTCTCATATTAATACCATCAGGTTTCTCAAAAAGAATTCTGCTTGTGTTGCTGTAGCCATAAACCTTCGGGTCAGTTAGTTTATTTATTTATTTGTTTATCGAACTCAACAGGTACATACCTAATTACAGAGCCCATGCGAAGGATACATAGTGAATACAATTACATATATTTCTGTAATATATATATATATACACACACACACGCCTACATAAAATACATTTAAAATTATTTCCTATATATACACACACACACACTTGATCACATATCATTTCATTAGGAAATTATGTGTTTAAGCTTAGGTTATTGTGTTAATAGTGGCTTTACTGAGGTCCCTTAGGTTCATAGAAAAGATGTCAAGGTGTTATTCTTGATTAGCAATTTATTGTAACTGGTGCACATTCTCCACAATGGAGATTTCTTTTTAATTTCCGATCTAGCCTTCTTTATAAGAAAAACTTCGTTCTTGAGTCTAGTTTTCGACGACGGGATTCGAAAATGTATCTGGCAGAGTAGATGTTCAGCATCTACTTCGTTATTTAACAACTTCCACAAGAATACTATTTCCTGTAACGTTCTTCTATGACACAGCTTTGTAAACCGACTTTCATATATTAGGTTGTCGTAGTGTTCAAATGTGGGGTAAACTTTCTGAAATTTGTATTTTAAAAATCTAAGAAATCTCGATTGGACTCTTTCAATTGCTACACTGTACTTTGCTGTGTCTGTATTCCATATAACAGATGCATATTCGAGTTTTGGTCTTACATACGAATAATACAAAGCTTTTAGTGTGTCTATACTCTTCAAATCCCTCCCCATTCTAAGAATGAACCCAAGGCTCTTGAACGCTTCACTAATTATTTGTTCTACGTGTTTATTAAAAGTAAGATTTGAATCAAAAATAACCCCTAAATCCTTGACTGTAAAATTTCTTGCTAGAGTATTGTTTGATACTGAAATTCAACTGGGTTTTTCTTTCGACTATATATTACATAATGGCATTTACTGATATTTAGTGTTAAATCATTGATTTTTGTCCACGTTTCTAACTTTGTAACATCATTTTGAAGTTGCACACTGTCATCTTGTTTGCTTATTTTCCTGTAAAATTTCAGGTCATCTGCAAACAGCAATTTGTGTGTTTTCAAATGAATCCGGCAAATCGTTAATAAGTAATGTGAAAAGAAGTGGCCCAAGGTTAGACCCCTGAGGTACTCCAGAGGTGACTCTTATCTCTGAAGATGTGTGGCCTTTATGCGTCACGTACTGCTTACGGTTCTGCAAATAGGAAGCGAACAATTGGCGCAGTGGTTCAGAAATATTGAAGCATGCTAATTTACTTAATAAGATATCGTGGTTAACCAAGTCGAATGCTTTGCAGAAGTCTGTAAATATTGCGTCAACTTGACCTCCTTCGTCCAAGGTTGAACTTATAAAATTGGTAATATCGGAGAGATTGATCAACACTGATCTACGTGGTACAAAGCCATGTTGAAACGATGATATTACAGGTTTTACGTGAGTAAATATGTAACAGTGCATGATTTTTTCGAATATTTTTGCCGGGGCTGATAATAGTTAATTTTATCCTGGTCATCAGTAAACTGAAAACATGTTCCAGTGCAAGGTTACCCCTATTTTCGCTACTTGACATATCTGAAGAGTAATGGAAATTTGAAAAAGTGTAGATTAATAAATTTACCGTCCTTCGTCTTCGGGATTGGAAAGCACGTACATATCCTTAGTGTTATGCAACCCAATGTTGATTGGAATTTGTTTGGTTGCATAACATGCAGGATATATACGTGCTTTCCGATCCCGAAAACTAAGAACGGTAAATTTATACGTGTTATTGCTTCGAAGGAAAAAGATGACACTACAAGATGAGAGCGAAATAAACTCGAGCCGTTGCGGATTTGCAAAAATTTGCTATTCTTTTGCGACATGTCCATTGAAAATTATGAGCAATAATTCCAGAGATGGCGCATTTTGTTCTGGCATCCAAGGAAACACTTTCTTGCCCTGTTGCTCGTTTTTCAGGAGAGGGAGATCAGTTGTCAAGCCTTTTCGAGCGGTGCTGAAATCTCTGCGATTCTGCCTGTTCCCATCTATTTATCCTCCAAGTTATCTCCGGAAGTAATTCACGGCTAAGTATGTCCCGCCATAATTTATCGTGCTGCTATCGTCGTAGCTAAACCCTTGAACTTCTGGCAACTTTCGCTGCTTGCTTTAGCGAGATAAGAGTTAATCCGGTTTCAGAGGAAGGATGCGTGTTTAGTATATTTATCTCGTATGTTGTCATTTTTTTCAAATCTGTTTATATCAATTAGAAAATATTAATAATTAAAATAGGTGTGACAGCGAGTTGAATATACGATTCGGAATCTCTTCTCTAGAAATATAATCGGTTATATTTGAAGTTTTGACTGGTTCATCATATTTACACATATTCGAGTCTGACGTGTAACAGCGTCCAATCAGAAATTAAATTACGCTATCAGCACAACCTTTGCATATAAACCTTGATGCTATCAATTTAAATACGCACATTTTAAATCGAGTTTATTATAAATCGGATTGTTTCTATCTTGCTTCTTTAAAATAACACACCTAATGTGTAGATTGCTTTTTAATATTATCAGTCAAAAAATAACAGTTATAAACGTGAAATCAAAATATTGCAGAATACGATCTGTCCTAGTGTACACATTTACTATTAAACATCGTATTTATTCGAACTCGTTCAAATTGCAAAATCCAGAAACATTTAATGCATTAAGTGTATAATTTAAGGTTAATCATATGAACAAAACTATTATTTTAATTGCAAAAAGGGGAACTATGATTTAGACTAACCATCTCAAATCTAAATATGACAGTACATCAGCGTTATTGTCATGTTCAGAATATGGCTTTCTGTCGGCTATGAAAATTAATAGATGATATAAAGTTGTTATCTTTTCAACAGAGGCACGATTTAGATTTTTGTTACTTAAGGTCACATTTCCGCCTCTTCTGGCTAATCGCGACGAAGATGATGAGTGATGATATGATGAAATTGATGAACGCACACTTATAAAACACCCGTGTCCAGGCTGGGATTCGAAACCGTCATCGTAGCACGCTGTGCTAACTACTCCGAAGGAAGATCCGAACCATATTCAATTACACTCTACGGTGATTGAACCCGGGTCTTGGCTAGTGAGAGTACAGGGATCGTACCCGGTGCCTCCTCCATTTAGTCTCTCATAAATCACTATGTTGAAACTCGCTCTGAAAGCGCAATTTTAATCGATTTTTGTATCCCATCATTTATTATCAGTACAGACAATAAATCATAAGTAGATACAACCAAAGAAATATATCAGCTTTAGTATCACGGAAAATATTATCCTAAAAGTTGTTCCATTACGAACTATCATGGCAAATCTGTATAGTATTGTGCTAAAAATCCTTTAAGAATTAAAAATACATATGTTAGTGGGATTACTGAGATAAACAAATCAATCACTGCTATATCCTCATCACTAAAGAAACACAAAATAAACAAATCGTATTTAAAACCGAAACTACACCCAGATAGCCATTTCTATAGGTCATTTCAATACAGTCTTCGGCACCTTAGGATGACTGCCATGCACAGCGCATTCTTCTGGCCAGATATTAAAACACCGTACATAAGAAACTATAGTGCCTTCATGATACATATAAATCATACAAAATGTACATTACTTTAAACTTTATTATCTTCAATTCGATTCAATACAATTTATAAGAAAGTACAAATTCTTCAATAATATTGCTGTGTGTTTCAGCATTGCAGTATATAATATTAAAATAACGTTTTTAGAAAACAAAAAAATTAAAAATAGAAGCCATTAATTATTTTAATTATTTAATATATTTTCCATAAATGATATACTACTTTTGTTGTGAGAAATTGTTAGTAATTCACCATATTGAGATGTAGTTTCATTTCATCCTGACTTGAGTTATAATAATTGTGTTACGAACATAATATTTCAGTAGTTAATGTATTAAACTTATTACCAAATTAATATGGCACTCATTTTATTCACTGGCCATGTTAAATGAATGGAAAATTCACTCGAAACATAAATGCGGAATTTTTCGCATGCATTAGTTCATGAACATTAGCACATCTACATGTTGATACTGTATTAAGGCCACACCAATTAGTATAAATCTATCCTTTGTCATATTCTCCTCAATATCTTGACGTCACTCAGTTGGACTTCTTCTTCAACCAAGATGGCGCCTTGTCCCTTGCGAACCTGCGAGACGAAAAAAAAAATTGGTTTGGCCTTAGTACGTCAAACTGATAATTTGAAGCTTGTATATATTAAAGCGGTTAAGAAATATGAAATCTAATATGTTTCTGACCATTGTTGATTCCTTTGTAGCAATATTTCCTTATTTACTCATATAAGTTTGATAATTTTGTAATTGGTAATAAGATTTGATCATTATGATTAAATCAAAATATATCTATGATAAATGATAACGGGTACTGTAAATTAGTAACAATTTCTCACAAACAGTAAGTATATACAACCGGGTTAAATACCAATCTAGTGAAATTGTATGGAAATGAAACGTTATCACAAAGTGAAATGTCATTTACATACAAAAACACGCAAATTAATGAATTGCAACGTATGAACTGGTACAGATTCCGTTTAAGTTCAAGCCAACATCAGCGGCGTAGTGGTTAGCGCAACGCGTTTAATAATTTCTATGAAAGCAATATCAGAACAAGTTTATATAGATGGAATGATATTTGTTGCTCAAGAACTCCCACGTGACGGGAGTTTCATAGCTACAAAATTTATGAATTGAGCCGTTTTTTTCGTCTCATAGTGTACAACCACGTACTCTAATCAAAAGATGTTGGTGCCAAACTGTAGTCCAAATTATGCCTAAACGTTGATGTCAGAGTTTCTTATAAAGCCCCGAAAATTTTACACACACTCTGTATCTGGAATCTGTGCGGCAAGGCCGTGCATAACCTTTGAAAAGGGGAGAAAGCGAGTAAGCGGAGCAAAACTGTGCGTGCTGCTGCAAACAGCTGGTAGCTATTTTTCCCTCTCCATGCACTCAATTCTCTTCTCATGAGCTCACTGTTGTCCTCTCGAGTCAATACTTGCGCAGATAATTGTTTTAGTTCGCTTGCTCCAGAGAATCCCAGAACAGAATACGGGGTAATTTTGTAACGTTGCTTTTCTGCCAATTTTGCTAATCGCGACGTTGAGGAAGAGTGTTAAAATGAAACTGATGGAGTGTCACTCACAAATAACACATATATTCTGTCCCGGGAATCTCTGGAGCACAAACGAAAACAAGTCTGCGCAAGTAGTGACTCGTGATGGCTCAGCCAATGAACACGTGAGAGGGAACGGAATTGCCTGTAAGTGGTACGCGACAGCAACTACAAGTGCTTGCAGCAGCGTGTACTGCTTCGCTCCGCCCACTCGCTTACTCCCCTCCTCTACCTTTATGCGCGGCCTTGCTCCAGAGATTCCCGGGTTAGAGTATATGACTAGGCCGGGATTCGAACCTTTCGCCGTAGCGCGCTGTGGAAAAAATTCCGCAATGGAGGACAGCTTATGCATAAGGAAACGCTTTTTTCACATACGGCCGGTGCATCCTCTTGTGAAAAATGCAGTAATTGAAAATGTAAAGAAGCGTATTGTTACAACGGCAAAAAATATTAATGCAGCTTAACACAGAGCAGTTATTTATAAATTTCTTCACAATAATGGAAGCCACAGTCCCTGCAAACAATGGATACGGGCAACAATAGACAAATGGAGGCACGGTGTCTTGACGTACGTTTTCCTTCAGCCAATAGCTTAAGAGAAATGCCTTATTCTTCCTCAGAGTCTGAGCTTCATCCATCAGCACGTGAAGCACCTAATGAAGAATTATGTGGTCGCCTCTCGCTTAACGGATGACAGACGAAGTGGAGCGAAGACTGCCTCGCTAATATCTCCAATAGGCCGAGATAAACCGCTACAGACCCACGGAGACCATCAGTGCATGTTAGTGGGGTCGATAAAATACATGAGGGAAGGTTCCATTCTTGCAAGAAAAATCAATTATCTCGAAAACAACGGTAGGAATATTAGAAGGGACTTAGGTGGGCAGGCCATGTGGCACGAATGGTAGAGGAAAGAGGAGTTTACAGGATTCTTGTTGGAAAACCTGATGGTAAGAGACCTGTAGGAAGGCCAAGACGAAGATGGAGGGACAACGTTGAGATAGACCTAAAGGAAATCGATAGGGATGGAAAAGAGTAAATACTTGCTAAAGATAGGGACAGAAGAATATCTGTGTTGCTGCAGCCATGAACCTTCGGGTTTAAGAAGGCTAGAGTGTTAGTTGGTTAGTAATTATATAGAATAATGTAAAATCATTATGCAGAGTGATGAGTATTAATTATGTGTAATAATTACAATAAAATATGTATATTGTCAGTTTATTATATAGATTAATGGCAATAATGGCAAAAAAACAACCTGGTGTTTATATCTGTGTAGTATAGTGTAGTTTGGTTTATTTTACTTCGCTTTTGTGCCACTTGTGGCTAATCGCGACGCTGAGGATGAGTGAGATAATGAAACTGATGAAGAGAGACTCACGAAAGTCGGGTTTCGAACCTGGGACTCATGGCGTCGTAGCACCCTGTGATTACCACTGCGCCACAGGTTTAGCCTAAAATACTGTAGAGTTTCGATAATCCGATGTTCCGTCTAGTAGTAAGAAAAGGAAGAAAAGTTGATCGCCATAAGGTATCTTATCTTTGTTCGTTCAATTATCAAAAAAGAGATATAAAACATCTATTTTGACCAAACAGAAAGCAATAATATTAACGTGTTCATAAATGGCAATGACCACGGATCAGGCTGCAAAATAATGCGAGGTCAAAAGAGGAAACAAAACTTAACAAGAAAATGCTGCGTTGGAAACGGGAATCGAGAACCTATGGAGCAAGCGAAAGAAAACAAGTCCTCTGCGCAAGTACGATTCGCAAGGACTCGACCAATTAACGCGTGAGAGGGAGAACGCGGCTGCAGCTACCAGCAGCGCGTACTGCTTTGTTCAGCCCACTCACATTCTCCCCGTCTTTGCTGTTATACGCAACCTTGCTCCACAGATTCCCGAGACAGTGTGTATACCGACTAAATTTCACTATTAATTCTTTTGCACACATACAAAAGGGATGTATATACTCTGTCCGGGGAATCTTTGGAGCAAGGCCGCACATAACGGCCGAGAAGAGGGAGGAGAAGGGGTGCAATCGAGTGGGCAGAGCGAAGCAATACACGCTGACGCGAAGGCCTTTTCCCCTCCATGTAATCCCGTTCACTCGCGCGTATTCATTGGTGGAGCCGTCTCGCGTGACTACTTGCGCAGTTGGGACAGAGTATATCTGATTATTTATAGGTAAGTCATATATTTTGTTTATACTAATTCCACAGAATTATCAGTACTGGGGTGGGTGATCTAATGTCCGAATTTTTCCGGGTAAAGGCGGCCGAAGCGTGGTGCTCATCACATCAATTTCAAAATGGCCAAGATCGAGAATATACCACTATGTGCTTTCATGCTATATGCACGTGGAAACTTTACCTTATTGTATTGCAAGATCCAAGTATGGTGGGTAATTCCAGAATACAGGGATTTCCCTTTAGATACAACCGTATTTTCACCCTCCTCCCCCTCACAGCACCTATGAAAGTTCGACCGAGCAGAACATTACACCCTCCGCCCGAATGGCAGGTAGGAAAACTGTTGTTTGATCATGCAGGCCGAAATATCACACTTCCAGGCGTAGCTTTTTACAGCCCTAATTATCATGGCTGGACGAGCCGCCGGTCGGGGAATTTCCCCATGTTTAAACAATTTGATGGTGGAACGAGCGTGCGAGACGTCGGCTGTTAGGAGCGCCGTTTCCCGTCGTAAAACATTCCCAGGCACGACACTAGAGCGCGTGCTCGTCGGGGGATTAACCATTCTGTATTCATCCTACACAAGTACTCGGATTCCCGCAACACCAAGCTACAATATATCGCCCTGTTTTACTCAATTCTCACAAGCAAGAGGATTTGTGGATAAAACTCAGCATAACGCTTGTAAAAGTAGCTTACATTGTCCACTACTTCTACACTCTGTCCAGGTAATCTCTGGAGCAAGCAACGAAAACAAGGGCTCAACCAATGAACATGTGATGGCACAACTTTTTAAATAGGTTTACACTTAAGCTTACAGATTGCTTTAAACCGGTTCTCTAACTATTAAAAAACAGCTTCTTGTCCTAGTAACAGTTGTATCAGTGTTTGGATAGGAAAACGCGGTTTCAGCTACCAGCCGTTTACAGCAGCGTTCACTGCTTCGCTCTGCTAGATCTTTTTCTCCCTTTCACTATTGTTATGCGCGGCCTTGATCCAAAGATTCCTGAGACTGAGTGTATATCGCAATATCATCTTTCTTTCGTGCCTACAGATGGGGCAGAATTGTTACATAAACAACTATCTATGCTGCGTTGAGATGAAAGCTTTGATAAATTTCAAAATTACCTAGGAAATCAAAATACAACTTTAGAAGTCGAGCTCTTGTATAAAATAGTGACATGTGATATGATTTTACCATGTACACAGTCATAAATTTCGTGAGCCGTAAGTGAACATTTGAAAACATAACTTTTGAGGATCAAGAAAGTTCTGTAATGATAGGAGAACATCGGTACTATATGGAGAAGTTTATAAGCACTGGAAATTCCCAACATACACACACACTCTTAGACGCCAGGTCAATGTTTCAGGGATACAATTATATGCATTTTACATACTTGTATGTTAGAAATTGCCAGTGCTGATACAACAAAAGTTATCCACATATTCGCCATAACTGTCTTTAGTAAGTTGGCTGCACTGACTTCAGCGTTCGCGTGCTAAAAGGTGGTACTTGTGTGCTTACGTGGCAGAGACTTGATCTTTATCGCTCCATTTGCTTTCTTTTGTCGTTCGGCTGGCACCAAGTAAGAACAGAGATCAGTGATCCGATTTATCTGGTCTCAAGGTGTGTCAGGGGCTGAAACTGATCGCAGGCTTATGCCACCTCATCGACTGTCACCCGTCGGTTCGTCAGAATCATCTCTTGAACTTGTTGAATCTTCCCATCAGTGGAGGATGTTGATGGGCGTGCTGCTAACACTTCGAGCTTCATACAAACTTCTACACGGTAGAGGGCTGTCCCCGTATTGTTCAGAAAGCCTACGACGAATTTCAGCCCCTGACACACCTTGAGACCAGAGAAATCTGATCACTGATCACTTCTCTTCCTTGGTGCCAACGGAGCGGCCATGTTTACTGTGAAACAAAAGAAAGAAAACTGGAGCGATTGAGATAAGACCCCGGCCACGTAACAACAGGAGTACCACCTTTTAGCACTTGAACGCTGAAGGCAGTGTGGGCAACCTAAATAAAGTTTTGGCGAAAGTGCGGATAATTTTTGACTTCCCCTCGTATATAATCCGTCGACCCAAGGGATCCAGCTGGATATATGAATCCGCCATATCCCCTTAACGTGTTAATGTGGTTCAAAATTCCTAAATGCCTGCAGGCTATTTGACTTTTAGTAGTATTTATTTAGAAGTTGCTTCCTTGAAAGGTTTTATTATCGAACACGCTGTGTTGGGACTAGAAAGAAAGAGAGAGAGGAGGCTGGGAGGGAGGGAAGAGAGAGACTCATATTGCAAGCGAGAAGACAAGATTAGATACACTAATTGATTTATGAACACATTAAGTCACCTATTGTTCAATAAACGTGACTTATTGCTTTAAATATGCGCGTGGTGAAGATTAAATTGAAAATTAGTTAGTTTTGGAGATTCGCCGATGTTAAAGTTGTGAGTGAGTTACGAGGAGAAAGTAATATTTATTTTCCATTGCAAAAGAGTTTTCGCCCAAAATGAGAAACTGTATCGCACTTCCTTGATGTGTAACCACTAGTTTCTCGAGGGGCCATACGATGGAAGCGCCAATAAACTGTACAGTCACGGACACTTCTGGGTGGCAACACTCTCATTTACTTTCAATGCAATCATTTACATCCAGAAGTGTCCGTGACTGTACAAGCGGTAATGTTCTATCTCAGGATGTCCAGGAACCGATGTTTCCAACTCAGCAACCGCTGCCTCGGTAGGGAAGTGGAAGATGTAAGGACCGGTATTTGAGAGGTTCTTATCGTTACTTCACTTTATCCTGAAAATACTACTTACGTATACAGGGTGATCATAAAATCCCGGTACCATTACAAAAAAAACATAGCTCTGAAACTGCATGCAATAGAACACTGCTGTTGATTGCAAAATGAGCTACAACTCTCCACGTTTATATGTACACCTCAATGTGTGCCTCTCTAGTTGCTGTCAGAACATCAAGGCGGTCCACTTCTGCCCATACACTCCCCAGCATATCACCAGTAACAGTTAGGATACTTTCCATAGCAACATCTGGAACAGGAGTGCGGTAAACACAGTCTTTGACATACCCCCAGAAGAAGAAATCCAAGGTTGTGATATCAGGAGAGCGCGGTGGCCAGGGAATATGTCCATCACGGCCTATCCACCTGTCAGGAAAATGCCTATCCAGAGACCTTGAACATCCCTGGACCAATGAGGGGGTTCCCTATCTTGTTGAAAAATTATGGTTGGCTGGAATTCCTACAACTGAGGAAGAAGGTACTGTTCAAGCTATGTTTCTTTATAATGATACCGGGACTTTATCTGCAAATGGATATACAGGGTATTCATAAAGTACTATTCTTTATGGGGAGTTTATTCTTTCCTCTAATATATTTTGAGTATATTGCAGAACTTTTGCTTGTAGGTTAGCTTAGGTTAGCAGTTACATAGATGTGCGTAATGTTAACTATTTGATAGATAGTTATCCCCAAGATAATTAGTAGGACTTCCTGAGTTGGGAAGACATTTCACTGAAATATCTAACTGGTAAATGCCAGTTCCTGAGAATGCACTGTCTTCATTGTAATTTCCATAGTTCCTGAATCGAGAATAAATCGTACAAACACGCGAAGATATCAGGAGTTCCCCAGGGTGGAGAGTACACACAGCCGTCGATTTTACCACCAGTATACATGTCTGGCAACACGGGTATAAGGAAGACAGAAGAGTGAAAAGCAGCCCAGGGTGAGGAGAAGGTTTCACCTTGAGGCAAGTCTGTTTCTGCCCCCTCAAAATTAGGCCCCAAGTCTGAACCTGCTCCCTCAAAATAAGGCAACAAGTCTGAATCTGTCCCCTCAAAATTAGGCCCCAATTCTGATTCTGCTCCCTCAAAAATTAGGCTCCATGTCTGAACCTGTCCCCTCAAAATTAGGCCCCAATTCTGATTCTGATCCCTCAAAATTAGGCCCCATGTCTGAATATGTCCCCTCAAAATTAGGCCCCAAGTCTGAATCTGTCCCCTCAATATTAGGCTAATAGTCTTATTCTGCTCTTTCAAAATTAAACCCCAATTCTGATTCTGCTCCCTCAAAATTAAGCCCAATTTTGATTCTGCTCCCTCAAAATTAGGCTCCAATCTGATTCTGCTCCCTCAAAATTAGGCCCCAATTCTGATTCTGCCCCCTCAAAATTAGGCTCCAATCTGATTCTGTTCCCTTAAAATTAGGCTCCAATTCTGATTCTGCTCCCTCAAAACTAGGCTCCAATCTGATTCTGCTCCCTCAAAATTAGGCCCAATTTTGATTCTGCTCCCTCAAAATTAGGCTCCAATGTGATTCTGCTCCCTCAAAATTAGGCTCCAATGTGATTCTGCTCCCTCAAAATTAGGCCCCAATTCCGATTCTGCTCCCTCAAAATTAGGCCCCAATTCTGATTCTGCTCCCTCAAAATTAGGCCCCAATTCTGATTCTGCTTCCTCAAAATTAGGCTGCAACTCTGATTCTGCTCCCTCAAAATTAGGCCACAATTCTGATTATGCTCCCTCAAAATTAGGCCCCAATTCTGATTCTTTAAAATTAGGCTCAAATTCTGTTTCTAGTCCCTCAAAATTAGGCTCCAATTCTGATTCTGCTCCCTCAAAATTAGGCCCTAAGTTACCCCCATGCCAGACTTGACCTTGATTCTCAATTCCACTAAAACAGAGAATAGCACGTTAACGTATATTATGAATCTTTCAAAAGACGTATGTTAATAGACAAATTATCTCTAACGAGCTCCATAGCATTTACGTTGCAGAATGCTTTCTAGAACTGAAATGCTAAAGAATCTTGGAGGAGTGTACTCTGGCGGAGAAAGTGGAACAAAGAGCATAAATGATGAGACACACTCAAAGTGCGAAGGAAGGAATTAGCAAATGTGCTAAGAACGGAATGCGTACGCGACAGGTAAAAGGAGGAAATGTAATATAATTATAGACTGTGAGAAAATTTGGCGGTAAGTAGAAACGAGATGCTCAGAGATCAAAAGACGAACAAAATTAAGGACGTAAGCAATGTGAGAGATGGAAACAGCTTGTTGCAGTTAGAAAAATATAGGCGCGTCTTCTTTCTGAACTTAAACAGTTTAAAGTGCTAAGTGAACTGAACGTACGAATTTTCTCGATCTTAAGTGAAAATGGAGAAGAATGCACAGAAGCCTGCACTTATGTGTTTTTAAGTGAAGGAAATGCTTAAATAGCTTTAAGGATGGATGAACCGAGAAGCGATTGTAAATTTGATTGATTGATTGATTTGGTGCTTTAAGTCCACTTTATGTACAGTAAGGCTAATCGGGACTGGACCTACAGCGTAAAGTTGGTTGATTTGGTGTTTTAAGTCCACTTTGTGCACAGTAAGGCTAATCGGGACTGGACGTACAGCTTAAAGTGGAATCCGAACCACTATGTGCCTCCATGGGGTATCGAACTCGGGACCCCTTGATTACAAGGTGACGACACTATCCCTACGTCATTGGGGAGGCAGTCGCAAGGATGAGGATGAGTGATGATATGATGAAATTGATGAAGGGAGACCCTCAAAGAATACCTATGACTAGGCCGGGATTCGAACCCGACCTTTAGCGTGCTAACCCCTCTTCCACGGAGGTCGGCGAGACGAAACCGATTCTCAGTGTTCGAGAATCTGTGGAGCAAACGTACGAAAACAAGTCATCTGCGCAAGTAATGACTCTACAACCCGTGAGGAGAAGTGAGTGCATGGAGGGGAAACTGCGGCTGCGGATACCAACACGTTTTCAGAACGCTTTCTATACTCGAATTCTCATCACAATTATGCGCGGCCTTGCTACAGATTCTCGAGACGGGTATATCGCAATAACTCATTTAACTCTATTTCGTGCCCACAGATGGGGTAGAATTATTATATAAACAGCTGACTACACTGTGTTGAGATGAGAGCTTTGTAAATTTTGAAATTGTACAGGTAATAAAGATGTAACCCGAAATATCGAACTCTTGTACACAATAAGTGAAACGTAATGTGATTTTGCCATATTAAGGGAGAACATTTTCATAAACTATATATGTAATTGAAATTTTGCGACTTTTCAAAATCCCGAAATGTCTACAACTGTAACGACCAGATCGTCTAAAATTCTTAACCGTTGTGTATGTTGTTTGTACTTATAAATGTATTCGAGGCCGTGAACGAGGTCGGCATTTGCAATTCCGTTATAGAACTAATCATTGCATAATATTTTCTCATTAAGGCTTGATACCATCTCTTTAGCGTTCACAACAGATAATGAGATACTAATATCTAATAATTTTTGGATAAGCTTACTAATGTAATTTGGATTTCAAAATTTGGAACATTTCGTCAGTGTTGCTATAAAACCAAATCATAAAACACCTAAAAATAGCTTTATTAATTTGTATTCAATAATGTTTAAAGTAAATTATCCATCACGACAGCTTTAAGGCAGATTTTCTAAATGCCACGTGGCGTACAACTTGTCAAAGTTTGCATTTGCTTCTCCAGGGTTAATTTTCGAGTATAGTGTCAGGTACGAGTGTCACTTTACTATGAAGCCACACTTCAAATCAAAACCATAAAACTCCAATAAAAATTGTAAGACAGACTGTATGCAGCTCAGGTTTACATGAGGTATCAACTGTTATTTACGAAACGACCTCAAGGCTACAACACTAATCAAGTGAGCTTCAAAACGCCATTTTTGCTATTTTAAAGATGGCGTCTCCTGTACACACTTGCACCAGTGAAGAGGAGTGGATTCTTGCCATCTGTCAGACTAAAACTTACAGAAAATTCTTGGAAAATGAAAATTCAATATCTCTGTACATTCTTATCACACCAGTAAGTTTACTAATGTTTGAGAAAGTTCGACAATGGCCTCAGTTCGCAGGCAGATGGTTTGGAAAGGCCTTCTCAATGGCTCATAAGTGGCTGCACGTGGACCACAAAGACTTATTCTTCTTAAGGTTTACAGGCACCAACTCAAAGTTGAAGATATATGTAAATCAGCAATAGGTCTGTGCTAAAATGCAGCAAACGTGTGCAACCTTACATACAGAAATCTACTAGATAAGAAACAAAAACAAATGAAGGTTTTCATTTGGCTCGCCCTTGTAATAAACACACATACACAAGGTTTTATCTTACAGCATTGAAACACATAAGAAAATCTTTCAAATTTAAATTCGAATATTTCCTATAACAAAGACAGAAAATGATAATAAAATGCAGTTCTGTGTACCATAAATATAAATGAAGAAAATCGAACCATCAAAATTACATTAATTACGATTATCTATGTATACTACTTTAAAACCGCCATGTTCATTTTGACGTTAGCTGGATATCAACGGAAATTTACGCTCTTAGACAGTCATTTTTTTCCTCCAGTAAACTTTGTACAGTGTACACATGTAACTAACGTGTGAATTACATATAGAAAACTTTTATGAACGTAAATGCAGAATACTAGATGTCACTAGAGAACTCTGTACAAAGCTTTACACAATGATTCACATGTATACCTTCCGACGCTACGATGAAGATCAGTGTGCTGGTTATTTTCGTATAAAAGTAAGCGTCATTTGACCCCCTCCCCCAAGAGAGAAGATGCACGACATTCGCTGAAAATCTGCGACTATTACAATTGCGATGGTGGTCCTGGGAAACATGTTTACAGAATATGAACATCTTGAAACAACAAATATTAATAGATTGCTACAAACAACTACATTAATAAGAGAAACAATGAAGGAAAACATTATTTTATGTCCAAGAACATTCGCTTTCAGGAAATAACTTTCCTTCACACGGCATGGTGATTGCATGTTATACATCTCAGTTACTTGTGAATATTTGAAATGGCCCATCTAGGATACCCTTACACACTTGTTTTATTCAACACAATCTTCTCCTTTCATTCGAGATAAGTAAGATATATTTGTAAATATAAGAAATATTGATTCCACTTCTACAGTATGGATTTCCCTTTTCGCCACACGATAATAAGATTTGACAAAAGCAGGGAAATAATTCAAGAAAACGGAAATTTTTTAAGGAAATAGAAAACTGTGTATTTTGTAATGCATAGAAACCTTTCTTACTCCATATCTTTATTAGAAGTCACAACTACAACAAGTTGTAAATATTGTAAATAGAGTTATGGTTAACGAAAAAAAATTGCAGTTTTTAAGATTTGTTTAAATCTTGTTAGCAAAGTAGTGTTTCGGTGATCAAAAATATCGCGAGATATAAATACGTTAGTATAATTTTTGGAGGAATTAAAATAACATTGTTAAGTTCAGATATAGGTGTTCCATTAATGTTAGCAGTTTTAAAAGGAATTATTCTGGATATTAGTTACTGAGGGAGATAAATGTTAAATTGTTTTTGTATTTTTTCAAACAATTTAATAAGGAATTTTTCCTTTAAAACTACAAAGTAAATTGAAATAGATTATGAAAATATTTCATTTAAAATTTGTATATTTTAAATATTATAATAAATGAGTACGTAGTGACATCTATCCTGTACTTTATGGACTAGCGTAGTTGTGTCTGAAGCAAGCCGAGATGCAGATTTCCCTTCATTTAAAATATTTCCCTTTCAACATGATAAGCAGCGCTTATAGTGATAAGCCGTTAGACTAAATGTGAATACATGACTAAGATGTGATCATGTTTTATATCTGGTTTTCGTATTCAACATAAATACATTCTGTTCGAAAACAGATGGTGCTGCGATTCGTTGCATCAGTCACTTAAAGAATATATGCATTAATTGATTGTAATTTCCATCTTGAATTGAATTAAACAAAATAAATTTCTCAATGTAATAATTCAAAAGTAAACAAAATACTGATTGTGCATTTTCAATGTAGTATATTTTCAATGTAGTATAACCTATTGTAAAAGTTATGACAAATTTATAATTTACTGTGAATTTATATTATGAAAATACTTGATATTTTGCAGTGTTCTAATCTCCTAGACAGACCAAAGTTGTATAATATTAATATATACATCCCATGGATAAAAAAACTAAATTTCATTAAGTTGTTTGATTTCCTTAACAATTTTCCACGGATCAACACTGTTTACGATAGTACAGAGTGCGGTTAAATTGACTTTGTTCTTGTTTTCCTTCAGTGTTAAAGAAAAAGATTGTCGACTTACCGCACTCGCCATGGTGCTGCACACGGATGGTATTCTTCTGTTGGCAGGATTTCATTCTCAGCATGCACTCGTTCGCATATGTGACGTCATCGGTTCCACACACGGGAGTGAAGGTACTGGGGCAGTTCTCAGGGCACTCGCAGAGAGCGTTGCCGTCGGCGTCGGTCACGCACTGGGCCCCAAAGGCACAGAATTTCTTTTCGCATGGTTCTGGAAATCATAAAAAAAAATTATCAAAATTAGACTACTCAGAAGCTCAATTTAACAAAATAGTAATTTCACTACAGGACAGATTGATATTCATTAAACAATATCAAAATATGAATATAATTAAACGAAGCCACCGTGAAATGGTCAGCCCACCCAAATATCTTGCATGCCATTTTTAATATAGCACAGAGGAGAGAGAGAGAGAGAGAGAGAGAGAGAGAGGAAATGAGACAAAGTGTCATAGAATGAGATACAGAAACAAAAAGAAATAAATAAATAGATAAACAGCAAGAACGCGAGAAGATAAGGAAGCAAAACAGAAAATGGAAGATGAAAAGACAGAGAAGCAGGATGGAAGCAAGAAGGAAAGGAAGAAAACAGAAGATAAAGAGAGAGAGAAAGGGAGAAAGGAAGATAGAAGAGAGAGGCAGGAAAAAGTGAGAAGGAACCAAAGAGAAACGGAAGAAGGATGGATACAGAAACAGAGGTAAGTTGGTACAAGGAAAGAGAGAAGCAGGAAGAAAGCGAAAAGGAAAGAAAAAGGAAACAGAAGACAGATGGAAAAATGAAAAGAGGAAGGAGAAAGATTGAAAAGAGAGCGAGAAGGAAAGAAAGAAGAAATTTGAAAAAGAGAAAGGAAAGAGATGAAGGAATACAAGGAAAGAAATAAGAGGAAGAAGTAGAAAGAAAGAGAAACCGAGGAAGATATTGAAAAAGACAAAGACAGCAAGAGGATAGAGAGAAAAGTGGATAGAGAGAACGAGATCATCACAATAGTGCTTTAACTTTAAGAAATTTCGTCAACCCTTAAATCTCACCTGATCGACATTCTTTGACGACCAGGAGTAAATTTCAAGACGAAACTCCATCTATACTCTGTCCTAGGAGTCGATGGAGCAAGCGCCAAGTAGTGACTTAAGTGAGTTCAACCAATGAACGCGGGAGGAAAATGGATTGCATGGAGGGGGCAACGAGGTTGGAACCTAGTTGGAGGGCTGTGATCTACTACGTTCGTGATGGAGTTCGCATCACTGCTCCGAAACCAGTGTTGCCAAGTGTAAGATTTTGCAACACTGAATCAAGACATCACGGCTGACGCTAAAACTTAGTGACTTGTTCTAAGATTGGGCGAATTAAACAGTAGTCTCTTGAAACTTTATTTCCCCTATTCCACCACCCAATATTCTTATTAGGCTGTCCCAGGAAGAGATAGAAATTGCAACTTGGGACCTTACGTGGGGATCAAAGTCCAGCAGATAATAAATCATCGCCTGGAATTAGGGTTGGGAGCGTAATAAAACCAGAGCAATAAGTCCTTTATTGAACATCGGAAACTTTTGTCTTGCGCGTCGTGGGATTTACGTCGAAGGAGTTTAGGACCTCATGGCTTGAGATATTTCAGGTCGTTCTGCTGTCGGAATGGATTCGCTTCTGTCCTAAACCAGACCAAACTGCCTCCCAGCGTTGCATTCCATACTTGAGGCCGTGTAATGAGACATTTTGCACCATTTGTTATCAGCGTAATTGCGAATCCGGGCGGCAAATTTTGCGATGTTACAGCGAGGGGGGAACTTGCGATTACTCACCACCCCGTTTAGAACTTTCAGACGGGATTCAAATCCCGTGATTAAGGACGGTCTTGGTTGTATTTATGTTTCCAGGACGGAGATTCAAGTTGACAGACACCCGTACAGCGCGAATCTGTGAGGGACATCATTGGATGTCCACAATGTGCAGATCAGATCCATGGATGCCATAGGGATCTATGAGACATTTATTAAATATCCAGTTGCGGATATCCATTTCTGGATATTCATGGTATCTTCAATTCCGGCCACTTACGGAATCTCCAAATCTTGTCACGCACGGAACCTCCAAATTTGGTCATCCACGGAACCTTCAAATCTGGCCATTCATGGAAATCTCTAAATCTGTCCATCCATGGGTCTGCAATTCTTGACGTCCATGGAATCTCCAATTTTGGGTATGCATAGAGTCTCCAAATGTCCACGTCATCAAAAAATATACAAAAATATTTTCATGTCCATGGGAAGATTTTTGGACATGTAAAAATGTCCCAAATCAATACAATTTATACCCGACGGCCGTGCGACAGCGTAATATACTGTGGAACCGAAAAAAATAATCTCAACTAGAACTCGTTCTGTGGATTCTGGTGCAACTAGTCGTTCCAGTGACCATTGAACCGTCCCAAAGTGTACATTACACCAATGGAATCGCCATTCCGTTAGGCCAGACTCAGTGATGTGCCGTACACTGTAAGTTTACGTCTACATGCGTTGTCTACACGTAATCTACGCGTAGATTACATTGGGTTGTAGTTTACATAGACAATCTAAAGTGCATTAAAATCAATTTTCAAGGCTTTCATGAAAGGAAAGTGACATTTTCAACTATATTGGTTCCTAACGAACTGAAAAGAATCCTATTTACAACAAAATTTCTCTTCTCTTCTATTATAAAATATCGAAGATAAATAGTATGCAAAGAAAACAACAGATGGCAGTCGTGAGGCAGAATTAGTCTTTTCCCCATAAAACGCTAGAATATTTCTTATGTTAGGTTTTTTCTAGGTGAGAAATTGTTCGAGTTTGGAAGAAAGAGTATAAAAAATTCTTCTTACACTCCAGTAACTGATACGCAATATAATTTTGTTTTATTTCCACGGCGCCCTTTGCTAAGTTATCACCTTTCGCCATGTTGTTTTCATAGATTACCTCATCTACGTGTAGAATGTAGACTATCGTTGTTTACGCGGAAACGCACATCACTGGCCAGACTTAGGTCTTATTAGAAGATTCGCTTCTGTTGGTAAACGGGCGCGAACATTAGTAAAGGTATTTGTATCCATCGTCGGAAACATCTCATTTGATTTCTTGTTTGTAGGTCGAGTACAAGAGACTCCCCAAGCACATAATATAAATGGAAATAAAATAATAGTTTATTATTATTATACATTTTTGTATAGGCTTGAACCTCCCTACAAAAATCTCTGGGCAACGTTCACGACACTAACACACAGGCACTACATAATATTATATAGTTAGCGAATATATCTATAATGTATATTATGTCTTGGCATAATACGATGTGAACACACTCCTATTCTTTGCCCTCCCCCTCATGAAAATCTAACTATTATATTCCACCTTCAATAACATATCAGAATGATGTTTAAGAAAATTCCATGGATAACCCACATCTAATTATCTGCTTATACAAAAAATCAATGTGTTTCGAAATTGAAAAGAAAGGCTTTTTTGGAGTAAAAAGACTGAAGGAAATACGGCCCCATTGATTGTATTGGATTATCGATCTCCCGTCGATACCAACGCCATCTATATTAAATTATCCTGTTAGGCAGAGCATACGCAGACCTCAATTATAAATATAATAGGGAATCCAGTTTCACAAGATAAATGGGTTCCCGGTATCATCTGGAATTGACCACAAGTGAGGGTAAGTGTGTACGCAGCATCTATTTTTTATCTGACATGTTGGAACAAGGGAAGGGTATCTGGTGGATCTGACAAGCATTCAAATCAGAACCGGAATGGTGGTATCGTTCATCTCTTGTTGGTTATGGATACTCTGATTTTCGACCAGATTTAATTATGAAGGACGGATATTCATATCGTCCGATGTAGGCATTCAGTCTCTTTATTCTTTTTACATCGGAGCTACAGTATCTTTTAGACAGGGCGCCAATTAACTGGGGAAAGGGGGCATTTTCCCCACTAGATCCAAGTTCTCTTTGCAACAGAGGTAAATTAATTATGACTGACCTCTCATGAAAAATATTCCTGGGGGCTGCTTTACCATCACTTCTTTCTAGCGTCGTCACTGTCTGTCTAGCTCACCTTTCTGCGAGAAACTTCTAGAACTATTGATAATAAAGAAAGAATCACACACACATACAGAGAGAGAGAGAGAGAGAGAGAGAGAGAGAGAGAGAGAGAGAGAGAGAGAGAGAGATAGAGACAAAGAAACGAGAGAGAGAAATGGAAAGAAGTAGATATATGAAATAGTGAGAGATAGGGAGAATAGAGAAACGAATAGAGAGTTGGGAGAGATAAAATTTGAAAGGGAACAACAGGTGAAAAGGGAAAATAGAAATGAAAGAACAACAGAATAAAAGTGATAGAGAATCAAACAGAAATACACATACCAGTAAGAAAGGAAACAAGAAAGTAGAGGGAGAGAGAAACAGAAGGAAGTATGGGAGAGAATAAGGAAGTGAAAGAAAGAAAGAGAAAAGTCTCAAGGAGAAGTAGATACACGGATAAAGAAAAACCAATAGTAGAAAAGAAACAGAAAAAATAGAAAATTTGGGAGAACAACAGTTGAACATGTAAGGTAGATAGAAAAACAAGCAAGAAAGAGAGAAAAAGAAACGCCAGTGGCGGCGATTAGGGGGCAGTTGCCACCTTTTTGCCACTTTTGCCCCCGCACTATGCTAAACTTTATCTACCAAGCGAAAGTAAATTATCCTTGCCCACCTAGTTTTGAAACCCAATCGCCGCCACTGAGAAACACTAATAGAAAGAAAGTTATTCAAAAAAGGAAACAGAAAGAAACATGTAGTTAAGAAACAAAGAATTAAAGGATTGAGAGAAAAAATGACAGAAGGAAAGATTTTGAGAGACTAAGAAAGTGAAAGAAACAGAGAAAAATCTTAACAGACATGACTAAGAAGGGACAGACTGGAACACCAACAAGGGTTGCCCAATCCGAGCGATATGTAAGCGACAAGCGACACGTGTATATTGTCATGTTGCTTCGGTACGAAATATTGAATTTATATGGAAAGGCTAGTTTCCGAATGACAAGTGTCGCTTGACGCCTCGGTCAGAAAGCCCCTTAGGTGTTTTCGGATATGAACGACAAACCAACATGCGATATGTTACTCTTTCAAACCTAGATTGAGAAATAAATGGGATCTTTCGAATCAAAACGACACTAAAACCTGCAAGTATCGCTCCGACTGGTCCGTTTTGTTAACTAATGACGTGGATCGTGTCGCCGCGGTCTGTTGGTGGCACTTTCGCAGTGAAACCTCATGCCGCTCTATGCTTTTCACTTTGGTTTGAAAGCTGCTTAAGAGAGCTTTCATACTGAAGCGACAAGTGTAAACAAAATCTTACGAAATAATTTCAACCTTTCGTACAAAAGCGACACGGCAAACTAAAAGTGTTGCCCGGACTGGGCCGTTTTCTCAATATAGTGTATCGTCTCGCCGCCTTCCGGTAAACGCGCATGCGCAGATTGGACATATCCGTGTCACTTGCCACTTCGATGTGAAACCCTTGTCGCGTGTCGTTTCGGTCTGTAAGCTGCCTAAAGCATAACGTCCACCGAGACGCGGATAATTGCAGCAACAGACGCGTTTCCGGCGGCTAAGTGCGCGATAACCGTTAAGATAACCTCCAGACTTCTGGCATGGAAATTCCCGCTTCGGTTCCGCGCGATTCCCTGCAGTGGGCGTTACATCATTTGATTTCAATAGAAGCAGACAACAGAAGTTATGCTGCTTTCTGTTGCAGCGTTTCTCTGCGTCTCAGTGGGCGTTGAGTGGGTAGGAGGAAAATATCCCCTCCCCCCTTTTCTGTGTTTGCCACTACTTGAACGAAATTCATTGATGAACGCCCAATGCTGCTTCGAAAATGTGGAAACACGTGACATTACTAGCGCGAGAAATAAACCAGTGCTTTCAGAGAATAAATCGTGATATCATGAATCAGCTAATTCATTATTTGCGAGCACCAGGCCACTTGAGGGCACTGAGAACTGATCCTGTGATAGAAATAAGCAGGATGCTCTTTTTGAGTCCTCGGACAAAAGCAGCAAGGCTGTCAATGGGAAGGCAGAGCTAGGAAATCTGAGCTAATCAGGGCGATTTAGTTGCCATTGAGGACGGGACTAACGAGCCAATTTGAAAGGTAGTGTGAGGGGGGAAGTGGTCAATGGCGAAGAGACCATCGTGAGCATCCCAAGTGATCTCGAGGAACCGAGGAGAGGAGGGGAGAGAGGGAGATCAATCTCGGACAATCCGCTCTTGCAGGAAATGACGTTGAGTTGAGATATCTGCATGTAAGGTTCGATAAAATGACCGATGTTCAAAATGCTGTGTGTTGCAAATGCAGGGGAACAATTCGAGGAAGGGATTTGGCAGGATCATAACTTTCATAAATGGGAATACATAGCCTGTAGTTTTTAATATGCATCAAGATAGTAATCTTTCCAGTCAGTTATACTTTACATTCATGAAGGAGTTAATGCTGTTGATTTTTGTTTACATCCAGCAAGGAGTTTATGTTTTGAGTTGGATTTATTGCCACATGCAAGGAGTTTGTGTTTTCAGTCGGTTTTGCTTTACATCCATCAAGGAGTGTATGTTTTCAGTTGGATTTGTTGCCATATCCTCCAAAACGTCTGTGTTTTCAGTCAGTTTTGCTTTACATCCATCAAGGAGTGTATGTTTTCACTTGGATTTGTTGCCATATCCTCCAAAAAGTTTGTGTTTTCAGTCAGTTTTGCTTTACATCCATCAAGGAGTGTATGTTTTCAGTTGGATTTGTTGCCATATCCTCCAAAACGTCTGTGTTTTCAGTCAGTTTTGCTTTACATCCATCAAGGAGTGTATGTTTTCAGTTGGATTTGTTGCCATATCCTCCAAAACGTCTGTGTTTTCAGTCAGTTTTGCTTTACATCCATCAAGGAGTGTATGTTTTCAGTTGGATTTGTTGCCATATCCTCCAAAACGTCTGTGTTTTCAGTAAGTTTTGCTTTACATCCATCAAGGAGTGTATGTTTTCAGTTGGATTTGTTGCCATATCCTCCAAAAAGTTTGTGTTTTCAGTCAGTTTTGCTTTACATCCATCAAGGAGTGTATGTTTTCAGTTGGATTTGTTGCCATATCCTCCAAAAAGTGTGTTTTCAGTCAGTTTTGCTTTACATCCATCAAGGAGTATGTTTTCAGTTGGATATGTTGTCATAGTCTCCAAGGAGTTCATGTTTTTAGAGGGAGAGAGGGGCTATTATTTTTATCATCATCATCTTCATCACTGTTGACACAATCCCTCATGTAGACTTATGTATTAAAAGTTGTGACACAAACTTCTAAAATAATTTTCTTGTTCCCGAAACAGGCCATGCAGTTCCATTACAACATTTCGAATAAAATAGTAGTTTAAATTCTTGTGCGAGTTCTGGCCATGATGCTCTCTCTAATGTGGTTGTAGTATTTATTTATTTAACAAAATACAACACGTGTAAACACAGTGCGAATTAAGCTTATTGTTTGGGTAGGGGTGTGTTCGTGACTTCATCTAGGGACATAGGTTTTTTTGGGTATGCAAATTTGTATTTTCATTAAATTTTATGATAACATTTACACGTAATTTAGATAGAGAATATTTACATTCTAATAAAACCCAAACTCGTACACAAAAACGAGATATCGAACTAGTATCACCTAAAATTTGACAAAATTTCGATTTCCAAGTTCAAACTTAATGTTCATCTAATCCATAGGATACTTGTAAATACTTTAATACATGTAAAATATTTAATCACTGTGCACGAAATATTTTTAAATTGTGCTTGTAACATAGTTATGAAATGGTATACTATATGTTTTCAGTTCTATTTTCTTTGAGGGGAATGAAAACATCCCTGGTAGGAACAAAAATAATTTTCTTTTGCTGGGATTGTTTTTCTTTTTGTGAGAGGAAAATCTCCGGCATCCCCACGTTAATTCGCACACTGGGTATAAACCCTATTTACAGTGTAGTATATGAAGAGAAACATTAACCTATGTAGTTTTTACACGCAGAACCTGTAGTTAAACAAGAAAGTACGTATATTACTTGCAGACGAACTACGGCAAAAATACATATTTAGAAATTTTGAGTTCATATGTTCGATGCCTACATTTATTCTTCCAAAATTTGAAAAGCTTTCTTGAAGGTCTCAATAGCCCTGTGGAATATATCTGTTTTTGGTCCCTTTTCGGAACACAATCTCCTGATAGGTGATAAGGTTTCATCTTGTGTTGATACAGTAAAAAAGACCCCCCCCCCCTTTGGGGAGTGTGTGTGTGTATTTGTTCTAGTAAATATTGTACAAATGTGTTATTATTCATAATTTTGCAAACAAAATAGGACAATTGTACATAGGTATATTAATTCTTTCGCTGAGAAAAGACAGGTTGTGTTGTTTGGAGATTCATATCGTGAATACATGCATGTTCGTTTGAAAATTGCTACCTACATGAACCTCTCATTGGAAAAGCATTCGTGGTTTTTCAGCAACATTTTATTTAAGTTCAAACGAAGCATTATTTTCATTCCGTTGGAACTAAAATAAAATGTTGCTGAAGAAAGCACACATGCTTTTCCAATGCGATGTTCATGTAGTAATTTGCAAACTATTTACATATAACACTTTCACATCAGTTGCAAGACAATATAAAATATTTTCAATTACTCTGAAACAGAGCTGTTGGATTCAGCAACTGGTATTCCATTCTTATAACTTCAATAGGTTTAAAGTTTAGAAAGCTTTTCGTTACAACACAGTGCAGGGAGATCTTTACGTAGCACTTTTACCCCATCTGCTGACAGAAAATTGAAATATTTGCGGTTTAAATATTGTGATGTACAGTGGGATACATGAGTATTATCGTGCAAATTGTCCATCACCATGTTCATGCACTTTATTTGACCCAATAAGAGCTTCAATAATTAAAAGAAAACTCAAAACAAGATGATGGTAATTTCTGCACCAGCATACATAAAAATCCATCGCTTAAAAATACATATGATGTAAGAAAAAAATTAATGAAAATAGTCATGGACAATTTGCACGGTAATACTCATGGATCCCACTGTACAAGAAATGGGCAAAAAAGCCAAGTAGACACTGGGGTCTACTACATACTACCTCTACTTCAAGGATATTTTGGAGAGGTTCTTCCTTCCCCCGCCCTCCCCCCCCCCCCAGCTGTCGGCACTCTCTTGGTCAAATGTAATTAAAGTTTTCGTCAAATTTGTCCTTTCTCGCCACCCTCTTGAAGAACCTACATCAAATTAGCCAAAAAATGGCAGAAAAGCGACTCTAAATAACGAAAAATATAAACAAATACAACTATGCTCTAATAGTAATACATTATTAACCGAATTCCACACGGTACAGTATTCTATGTAGTATCTTTCATTGTGGAAATGACGCGTAATGTTGTTAAACGCAGTGTTGCCAGTAAGAAACACTGTTTTAACTTATTAACTGGGGTACGAAACTGCGGTTTTCCTCTTCGAATTCTAATGATTGAATTGTCGCGGATGTTAGTTAAGACGTGGCTCGTCAATTTCCATGATATTGTAATTTCGTCCTGTCGATATTTCACACCATTGGCAGGGGTCGTCACGTGATCTGCTTGGCGGGCGAGAATCTCTCGTTTGATTGGATGCAAATGAAGTTCCGCCTGAAGGAAGAGAAGGCCCGTCATTAGGCCAAATTTTATGGGTAGGCACGGGCGTTCGGGACGGGAGGGGGTGAGAAAGCGTAGATACTTCAAGCAGGCGGCAGTAGTTATTTCAAGGCGGTTTTGTGTAAACGAAGTGATATTGAGCAAAAATATTTTCTGCTCTTATTTTGTCCATATAAAATGAAGGAAAGTAAATCATTTCCTTCGCATAACATAAGATTGAAGAGGCAACATCCTGGGAAGGAGCAATAGAGAAACCTCACGGGTACAGCAAGAGACAAAAGTGAATTGAGTTTCAAACCCTTGACGTCAGGCAACCCGCATCACACACCAGACTGGCAGCTAGCATAACAAGCTAGGATATCTGTTTCGATGTATATGGACAACGACAAAGGATTCCGGGGAAACTACGACTTGGAATGCTACTTTTACATTTTTTTCCCTTCTTAACTTTGCGATCCAACCCAATTCATTGCATTTCCTTGAAAACAGATTAAAATAAATCTTCTGGAAATACATATATGCCTCCGAGTTGGTTAAAAGGAAACAAATGAACCTAAAAATGACTGCTAGAGATGTAAAGTGAAAAGCGACAGAAAAAATCATTCACTGACACAAGACAATCAAATAAATAAAAATGTAAGGTTCACAGTGGATGTAAAATAAAACTGAAATCGTAAGCTCTTTGGTTGACATAAAAAACACTAGACTGAAAACATAAACGAGACTTTAGGGCGTACAATAAGTCCGACCTAAATCAGAAGCTCCTCGGTGCAAATAGGTCTCCCCAATGGCGCACTGGTTGCGTTGTTGCCTTGTAATGAAGGGGTCCCGGGTTGGAGACGCGGTGGAATCACATAGTGTTTCCGATCCCTGTACTTAAAGTGGACTCTAAAAAAAAAAACCTCACTCCTCTGTGCAAATAAAAGAAAACCTGTCTGATGGTGTATCTCTTAAGGTGGATACACAAACATAGAAAAATAAAATCATTAACTCCCCTGGATTATAAAGCAAAACCGACCAAAAACACAAACCCCTCGCAGGATATGGCAACAAATCCAACTGAAAACAAACTGCTTGATGTATGTGAAACAAAAACTAATGAAAACACAAACTCTTTGGAGAATATGGCAACTAATTCAACTCAAAACATGAACTCCTTGATGGATGTAAAAGAAATCCGGCTGAAAACAAGCTCCTTGATGGATATAAAGCAAAACCCTTGAAAAAACAAACTCCTTGGAGAATATGTAAACAAATCCAACTGAAAACAAACTGTTTGATGGATGTAAACCAAACCCGACTGAAAACCAACTCCTTAGAGGATATGGCAATAAATTCAACTGAAAACATAAGCTTCTTGAGGGATGTAAAGCAAAATCAACTGAAAACAAGAACTCCTAGGAGAATATGGCAACACATCCGACCAAAAACGTACGCTCCTTGATGGATGAAATGCCAAAACTAATTAAAACACAAACTATTTGGAGAATATGGCAACTAATTAAACTGAAAACATGAACTCCTTCTTGGATGTAAAATAAATCCGACTGAAAACAAGCTCCTTGATGGATATAAATCAAAACCCTATAAGAACACAAACTCGTTGGAGAATTTGGAAATTAATCCATGAAAACATAAACTGCTTGATGGATGTGAAGCAAATCCGACTGAAAACCAACTCCTTAGAAATAAATTAAACTGAAAACATAAGATTCTTGATGGATGAAAGCAAAACCAACTGAAAACAAGAATTCCTAGGAGAATGTGGCAACAAATCCGACTAAAAACGTACGCTCCTTGATAGATGTAAAGCAAAACTAATGAAAACACAAACTCTTTGGAGAATATGGAAACAAATCCAACTGAAAACATAAACTGCTTGATGGATGTGAAGCACATCCGACTGAAAACCAACTTCTTATAGGTTATGGCAATACATTCAACTGAAACAGAAGCTCCTTGATAGATGTAAAGCAAAACTAATGAAAACACAAACTCTTTGGAGAATATGGAAACAAATCCAACTGAAAACAAACTCCTTGATGGATGTAAAGCGAAACCAACTGAAAACAAATGGCAGTTGTTATGGCAACAAATGCAGCTAAAAGGAAACTTCTTGATGGATGTAAACCAAACCAATTAAAACATTACTATCTTGACGGATATTAAAACTGCAGACTGGAAACTTTTAAAAACGAGATACCAGTTTCTATTAGGTGAAAAAAACCTTTTTGCTCTCGGAAAACAGACCTAACAGGAAACATGACCCTTCTACCAAACGTAACGAGACCCTAAACGCATATCCGTGTCTGAAAGTCCTTCTAATCTCTTCCGCGGGCATGTGGTCCATGACATCCACCGGAGTTAACAGTGAGAGCAATCTCTTGTGGTCACAAATATCACAGACTCGATCCGTAATTTCCAGGAACACCAGTCAGCCAGAAGTCGATTATTGGAAAAAGAAGAAAGAGGGGGGGGGGAGGAAAAGAAAATTCAATTTCCCCGCTGCCTTCGACGGGGTCGGGTGGGCGCTGGGGTCTTTTTGGAATGGGGGGGGGGCGCTTTGGAAGATGCGGGGAGAGCAAAGACAAATCGAGCACTCTGTAATAAATGTTCATTTGCATTGTGACGATTCTTTGGTGCTCGCACACGGGTTTCAGACGAAGAGGAATTTAAAACAAAAGGTTTTAGATGGAAAAAAATAAGAAAGGGAGTTCGGATTGGAAAAATCGTTTCATCTACCGCAAAGATTTGTGAGGGAGAAGTTCAATATTTTCACGCGTTTTAAGTATTTCAATTCTAACTTCCCAAAACGAAACCTCACTTCCACGTAGTACACACATGTTGCAGGCAAACGAGGCTGTGGCGCCTGGACGTACCAGCATGGCTGTATGTTGTTCTGTGTTTTATCCTGACATGTGCTGAGTGCTCCTTTAGAGCCTCAACTTTTAACTTATACTCCATGCAGGGAATCTGTGGAGCAAGGCCGCGTATAGCGGCAGAGAAGAGGGGAAATCGAGTGGGCAGAGCGAAGCTATACACGCTGCTGCGAAGGCTGGTAACTGCAGTCGCTTCCCCCTCCAAGCAATCCCATTTCCTCTCACGTGTTCTTTTGTAGAGCCATCTCGCATCACTACTTGCGCAGAGACTTGATTTTGTTCACTCGCTCCAGAGATACCCGGGACAGAGTATAGGTAAGGAGATTTTAGATACGGTAAGGGGCTGGAGATTTTAGTCCTCGGAGACAAGTGTTGATTATAGATCCGGTAAGGGGTTGCGCCCCGTATAATGTGAGGAGTGCAATAGCCTAAGAGCTCATGCACCCAAAATTCTTATTTCAATGAATCAATCAAATTTAACTTGATATTTCGAAACGGTGTTGGATGTTCTCAAGGTAAAATATTCCGGAGGTAAATTAGTCTCCCATTCGGATCTCCGGGTGGGGACTACTTTGGGAGGTCCCTGGACTAATGATAAGATCTACATTAGGAATAAGGATATTAAATTAGGCACCTGGAATGTTCTGAGCCTTTACCGGCCTGGGGCATTTCAGTGTACAGTTAATGAGATAGTTAAGTATAAATTAGATGTAGTAGCTGTCCAGGAAGTTAGGTGGCCAGGAGAAGGGAATTGTAAAACTAAAAATTATACTTTTTTCTATGGTGGTACTGAAAATCATAATTTTGGAACAGGCTTTTTCATAAATAATAGAATTATCTCGGCTCTTAAAACAGTAGAATTTATTAATGATAGGATATCATATGCAGTTTTACAGGGTAGGTGGTGTCAAATTATTTTAATAAACATACATGCACCAACGGAAGATAAAGATTATAATACTAAAGATGATTTTTATGCCGATTTAGAACAGGTCTTTGATATATTTTCTCAGTATGATATGAAAATTCTGTTAGGTGACTGTAATGCACAGATTGGCAATAAACCCACGATTGGTAAAGAAAGTCTTCATGAATTAAATGATATTGGTATAAGATTGATTACTTCTGCAACCTCAAAGAATTTAATTGTGAAAAGTACCACTTTTAAACATAAAGATATCCATACATATACCTGGTTTTCTCCCGATGGTAAAACTCATAATCAGATAGGTCATATTCTCATTGATAAGAGAAGGCATACTAGTATAATTGACGTTCGTACACATAGAGGTGCTGACTGTGCCAGTGACCATTATTTAGTAATTGCTAAATTAAGATAAAGACTCTCAGTGATAAATCATAAGCAACAAAATCTAAAAGTTATAAAAATTGATACAGGAAAGTTTACTGATGAAAGAATTAAGAAAGATTACCAAATTAAACTGTCAAATAGATTTGATGTTTTGCAGGATATGATGAAAATATAAATGAAACAGACGTAAATAAGAATTTCGAGCACATACGTAATGCAATAGAATCAGCAGCTAAAGAAAGTATAGGATACCATAAACCGAGAAAAAGTAAGCCATGGTTTGATAATGAATGTCATAATCTAATAGAAATAAGAAATCAGGCTAGACTTAGGTGGTTAAATAACTCTGATGATACACATCTAAACAATTATAATAGAATAAAGCGAGAAGTTAACCGCACGTTTAGAAGTAAAAAAAGAGATTACTTGAAAAGCAAAATTAACGAAATTGAAACAAACAGCAAAAACAAAAATATCAGAGATTTATATAAAAGTGTAAATGAGTTTAGAACCTAAAGTAAACTTGATAAAAGATATAGACGGTGATTTTCTAGCTGACCCAAGCGATATTTTAAATAGATGGAAGAGCTACTTTAATGACCTTTTAAATGTCCATGTAGGAGATAAATCAGAAGTAAATGAAGTTCACACAGCAGAACCTTTAGTTCCAGAACCTAACTTGACTGAAGTTAAAGATGCTATTAAAAGGCTAAAGTATAACAAAGCACCTGGCATTGATTTAATACCAGCTGAGTTAATTAAATATGGTGAAAATTCGTTAATATGTCAAATTCATAAATTAATTTGTATAATATGGAATAAAGAAGAAATCCCTCAACAATGGAAAGAATCCATGATTGTTCCTGTATTTAAAAGAGGTGATAAAATGAACTGCAATAATTACCGTGGAATTTCTCTACTCTCAACAACATATAAAATATTATCTAACATTCTTTTAACAAGACTAACCCCATATGCTAATGAAATTATAGGTGATTATCAATGTGGATTTAAACGTAACAGATCAAATTTTTCACATCAGACAGACACTTGAGAAAAAGTGGGAATATAATCAAAATGTCCATCAGCTATTTATTGATTTCACAAAAGTATATGATTCGGTGAAAAGAGATAAATTATATAATATATTAGTCGAGTTTGGAATACCTATGAAGCTTGTTAATATGATAAAAGTATACACCAGTGAAACAAAAGTAAAATTCATGTGGTATTAATGTGTGTGACAAATTTACAATTCATGATGGGTTAAAACAAGGAGATGCATTATCTCCATTGCTCTTTAATTTTGCCTTAGAATATGCTGTTGGGAAGGTAAAAAAAACTAACGAAGGACTAAAATTAAATGGTGTGACTCAGTTGTTAGCATATGCAGATGATGTATATTTATTAGGGGAAGATATAAATACAATTAAGAATAATGCTAAAATATTTTTCAAAACTGCTAAAGAGATAGGTTTGGAAGTTAACAAAGATAAAACTAAATATATGCTTACAGGCAGAAACCAAATGTTAGGTAATAATCAAAATCTAATTATTGATAACAACTCATTTGAACCAGTTTCCAAATTCAAATACTTAGGAGTAATATTAACAAATGAAATTATATTAAAGAGGAAATAGAAAGTAAGCTTAACTCAGGAAATGCATGTTATTTCTCTCTTCATAAACTTTTGTATTATCGTTTAATATCTAAGAAACTAAAAGTTAAAATATACTAAACAGTAATTTTGCCTGTAGTATTATATGGGTGTGAAACTTAGTCCCTTGCATAGAGAGAAGAACATAAATTGAGAGTATTTGAAAATAAGATCCTTAGGAAAATCTTTGGACCTAAAAGGGATGAGGAGACAGGTGAGTGGAGAAGGTTACATAATTTAGAAGTACATCATTTGTATTCATGTCCAGATATTATTAGAATAATTCAATCAAGAAGACTTAGGTGGGCAGGCCATGTAGCACGAATGGGAGAGGAAAGAGGAGTTTACAGGGTTCTTGTTGGGAAACCTGATGGTAAGAGACCTGTAGGACGGCCAAGACGAAGATGGAGGGACAACGTTGAGATGGACCTAAAGGAAATCGGTAGAGATGGAAAAGAGTATTTAGATCTTGCTAAGGATAGGGACAGATGGAAGGCCTGTGTTGCTGCAGTCATGAACCTTCGGGTTTAAGAAGGCTAGAGAGTTAGTTAGTTAGCAAGGGAATGTTGCAAAAAGGTTGTGGCAACGTTAACCCGTTACATAACTAACGTTGCTACATAATGTTCAGTATATGTTGGCACAACGTTGTCAACCTACGTTGCAGCAAGTTGAAATAAATGACCCTTAAATGTTGACCCAATGTTTTCACAACGTTGTATCATCATACACTGAACATTGTAACAACGTTAGGTATGTTAGGGGCTAACATTGACACAACGTTTTAGTAACATTACCTTGTTGACTGGGATCAAATCATCAGTCGTCCTAATAGGTGCGATTAGCCAAAAGTGGCAAAAGCGAAGAAAAATAATCCAAATCAATCAATTAAAATTTATATATTTATATACATAAGAAACTTCAAACTTAATCTAAATTGTCTAATTTCCATGGACAAGATGACTGGCAATTCATATATCATTACTCAAGTGTTTACAGAGATGATCGAGGATTAAACGATGGTGCTTTTCGAGAGTTCATAGAGTCGGAACGAGTCGGAACTCTGGATGAAAACGTGTTCTGGCAGTGACGTAGGCATGGACAGAGTCACTACCGTGTAACAATCCGCGCGTGTGAGAATCTAGAATCATGACGTCATTCACGATTAGATCTTCAGCGAAAGCATAAAACACCCTCCGTCAACAGATGGCGCGGTTGTATTTAAACATTCAACATGGTTGGTTGCATTGCAAATACAAACCTACGCATGCAAAATTTATGCTTGTTTGGACTTTAAAGACTTTTCACAAGGAAGTACCGAAATACCTCTCCTAATTGAGAGTTAAAGAAGAGGCACGCTTGGGCATCGTCTGACTCCCGCGGGACTTCGAAATGACCGCAAGCATTATTTGAACGTTGGCTCCTGATCTTGGAGTTCTCACTTTTATTTCGTTCGAAGTACAACTTACTTTCTAAAATTTTCTGTACAAAAATGGCCATTTTTATAATTTACCGTTTAGTTTCAATAAAAATGTTGCTATCACTTTATTTAGTTTCTGAAAAATCCATTTGAAAAATTTGAAAGTGAAGGCCAGTCGTATACTCCTCTGAAGCAGATCAATGTATTTTCTTCCAATCGGTTACTTATTTACAACTGTGTGTCCCCAACACAAAGAAGCATTACCCTGCAGATTTTGTTTCTTAACGGAAATTTCTCGTAAGGGACAGACAGCTGAAATTTGCTAGTTCATTTAATTTGAATATTCGTACTTATGTATTCTGCATTGAGAAACATTGCTGAAGGTGGCATTTCGCTTATTTCACGGAAATAAGCTCTATTTGCGACATATCGAGTAAGTTTTATTCGTTTCTTTTTGCCTTCGGTAACACACAAAATGGCGGTCACAGTTTTACTATCGTACTCGGCATGCAGTGTTTCCACCCCACTGAACCCAAAAATACCTACGTAGCCCCACAAACCATTAACGCATAGCCCCACGAACCATTGACACATAGCCCCACGAACCATTGACACACAGACCCACAAACCATTTGCGGAAACGTACCTTCTTCAGTTACAAAAACACATGTTTGGAAATACTGACCGGGATTACGTCATCACACACAGGCAACATCCACCTGGAAGTAAATGGATGCAAGCTTTCGTGCATCAGTCACACATTTATATCGAAAAATAGATGATTTACAGTCAAAATTTAATGAACGATGCGAGAACACACTTCCCCGAACTTCCAGTAGTATAAAGAAACTGCATTCGGTAAGTAATTTCTCCTGCAAATTTCATGAAATCAGTCTGTCCCTTACGAGAAATTTACCAAACTAACTTATGTTAAGTAGTTTTCAAGTCCTTAAAAGTTTTTCCAGATTGATGATCAAGTGAACTAACTAGTACCACAATTCAATGTAATTCATTTGCGGTGGTTTAATCCTTTTGGAAAGGAAGATAATGCTTGGAAACGTTTGCCTTGAGCAATTAGTAGAAATGATATTATTCTGGACAGTAACACCGTGCTTCTGTCAAATTATTTGAAAGAGGGGTGGGGGAGGTACAACTTGGATCTACGGATTTAGGGGGTATTGCCACTGAGTGTATGTTTTGGTTAAGATGCTCACACTTCTTCACTTACTATGACTGTAGAAAGTAGACATATGGCTATGTAATTATCTCAGTAATAGAACTACCGTGCGTCCATTTCGATCTTCAGCCGAGAGATAGGGAGAAGCGTGGCGGGCGGCGCTGACGGAGATGCCGACATTTGCGGCCTGTAATGCCCGCTTATTTTCATGGACATATGCAGACATTTATATAAATATTGCAAAACGAGCACTAACCTGTGTTATAAGAGTGGTTCAAAGTGATGTTCACCTACATTCACACATTCCTGGCATAGTTTGATGAATTTTTGATACACACGTAAAAGTTCTTCTTCCGTAATTCTTCCTAGTTCTGCCCTTATATTGTCTTTTAGTTCGTCGATGCTATGAGGGTTATTTCGGTAGACTCTATTTTTCAAGGTTCCCCACAAATAATAGTCACATACGGTAAGATCTGGCGAACGTGAAGGCCATAAACCTCTAGAAATTATTCTGTCATCAAACACCTCCCTTATAGCGCCCAAAGAATCAGCGGCGGTATGGGCTGTGGCCGAATCTTGTTGAAAATACCCATATTGTCTCTCATTATCTGATAACAACTGAAAAAACGGCGCGAGTATTTTTGTGTGCGGTACCTCTCTGAATTTATTGCGTCTTCAAAAAATATAGGCCCTATTATTCTTTTTGCACTTACAGCACACCACACACCAATTTTTGCATCATGTAACTGAACCTCGTGTATTATTCGGGGATTTTCAGTGCTCCAGTATCTATTGTTCTTTGATCAAGCATGACCACGCAAGTGAAACCATGCCTCATCGGGAAAAAAATGTTAACTGTGGATCAACAATACCATCTACAATATTCTGCAAAACCCAATTACAGAAATTTATTCTACTGACGTTGTCAGGGGGCCGTAATTCTTGCACTATAGAAACTATGTACGGTTTTAATTTTAGTAGCTTAGTGGCTGTATGTGCTGATGATTTTGACACGCCCATCTCCTGTGAAACACGGCGTAGAGGTTTGTTTGGAGAACGTTGTAACGCTGCACCAATTTCATCGAATTTTGCTTCGGTTAGAATCCGTCGTTTCTGCTTAGGTGTTTTACAATTTAACGATTCGGTTTCTCGTAATTTAAGGACAAGATGTCTAACCGTATCTCTATGTGGAGGTGAAACGCCTGGGAATTTTTGTACAAATTGCCTACACACGTCTCGACACGAGTCTGTTTTCACGTAAGTGTCATACATACAATTTCTTTGTTCTACGAGGGGGGGGGGGGGCTGATAAGTTCTCGGCCTGACCCCCTTCCGCACATGTCATCCTGAAATCATGCATTGCATTTGAACCATTGATCTTTTCGAAGTTTAAGTGCCAGCTGGGATGATCATATCACTAACGGTTTTTCCTTTACAGGCCATTGATTGAAGCATGGTGCAGCCAAATGTGGAATTTACCAAGGAGGAGTTGCGAGGTGTCATGAAGATCTTCTTCCTGTAACAGAAGTCGCCGAAGGAAATCCATGGTTGCATGCTAGACACATTGGGTGTACATTGTCCTTCACGCTCCACTGTGAAGAAATCTTGCTCAAACTTTAAGCGTGGTGATTTTTCCACAGAAGATGGTGAAAGGTGCGGGAGGTCAGTGTCAACTCTGGAAAAAGTGGATGAGGTTCATGACCTGATTTTGAGTAACAGACGAATTTGTCTTCAAGCGATAGCTGAGACCTTGCACATATCCAAAGAACGTGTCTGGTCAATAATCCATGATCAGTTGGATATGCACAAGCTTTCCGCGAAATGGGTGCTTAAAAGTTTGAACGCCGATGAGAAACGCAAACGTGTTGCATCTTCTCATGTGATTTTGCGGTATTTTGAAAACTCTAAGGACGATTTTTTGAATCGGCTTGTTACCCAGAATGAAAGTTGGTTCCACTACTTTGATCCTAAGACCAAACAGCAATCATGCGAGTGGCGCCACTCAAGATCTCCCAGGCCAAAGAAATTCAAGCAAGGTCCGCAAGTCTGCTTGCCTCAATATTCTGGAATAAGGATGGTGTTTTGTTATCAGACTACCTTCCAAAGGGACAAACCATAACATCAGAGGATTACTGCAGTCTTCTGGCGAAGTTAAAGGACGCTATTAAAGAAAAGCGCCGGGGAAAATTGAGAAGTAGTGTGTTGTTTCTGCAGGACAATGCTCCCGTTCACAAGGCTTTGGAAGAACAATGGATTTTCTGAAGGACCTAGGGTTTCAGTGCATTGTCCATCCACCTTACTCACCAGACCTTGCGCCCTATGATTATTATCTCTTCCCTAGACTGAAAAAAGTTCTGAAAGGACATAAATTTAGAAGTGATAACGAGGTTATAGCAGCTGCCGAACAGTTTTTTGCAGACCAGGAGAAATCTTTTTTTTTTCGGAGGGGTTAGAGAAGTTGGAGCAACAAAGTGCCAAGTGTGTAGACCTTCGGGGAGAATACGTTGAATAGCCTGATACTTTCGTGCCTGTAGCTAAAGTCCTTCTGGGTCGGGTCGAGAACTTATCAGCCCCCCCCCCCCCCTCGTAACGTGAACCTTGCGGCTGGCATTCGAATTTTCTCACTGACACAACACACATACACACTGCAATAACACAAACAAGTAACGGCAAGTAACCAAGAATAACACTCCTGCGAACAGTACGAAATTAACACGCTCTTGGTTTACATCTGCTCGCCACTATATTCACAGCTCTGTCTTCATCTAGTCGCGAAGGAACAAAAAACTCGAGCTCTGAGATTTCGGATTGCAAGGAAGCTCACGAAAACCATTGACTTTTAACGGTTTCGTCTGCAACGTAATCTTGATACAGTGTTGCACATTCGAAACCTCCAAACGATCCCCATCGACACAAAACTCTTTCAAGGATATAACTTAAGCAGGACGTTACTGGTCAAAACTATGATTAAAATGTTTATTATCTGTGGCTCTTAACATCGTTTCTAAAGCGTATTTTTTTGTGTATATAAGGGCAGAACTTGGATGAATTACAGATGATAAATTATAACACAGGTTAGTGCTTGTTTTGCAATATTTATATAAAAGTTTGCATATGTCCATAAAAATAAGCGGGCATTACAGGCCGCAAATGTCGGCATCTCCGTCAGCGTCGCCCGCCACGCTACTCCCGATCTCTCGGCTGAAGATCGAAATGGACGCACTGTATATTTTCGGGCGGAATGGATGTGTTTATCAAAGATGCATCATAATTTTACGATAGATTTTCGAAACGCATTTTATAACTGTATATTTCACTGCAGTTCTAAGTATGTTCGATGGGCCGTTTTCAAATTAACAATACACATAGAAGAATTACACTAAAGAATCATTAAGCGCTTTAATCTGGGTAACTAGCAAAGTATTACAGTGCAAATTCTGAACAATTCTGCCCGTACCCCATTATCAGGTTAGCTTGCCAATTTTGTACTGCAAGAGGTTAAGTTTGTTGATTACATGACAAGAAAGAACCTGTGTATGTATATGTAGCTTTAATGTTTGCAATGTATACATGTAATATATAGCTAATGATCCTATCAAAAACACCTTCCGAATTTTCTTTCCCCTAAGAGTACATATAAAGTACAGCGAAGTTTTCGAGACACAAGGCGCATTGAACATTAACGAAGCACGCTGCATTATTAAGAGAATCATAACCGTGAGAGGCCGGAGCGATGGTCCAGCCATCTCGTGGGCTTATTTGGAGGCTGCGAGGATCCAATACTTCGTTAGAGAGCTTTCCACGACGCGCGTCCCTTGGGAGAAATAAAAGACGCCAATCCAAGGCCCCGAGCGCCCCGGGGGCCGACAGTGAAGAATGTGCCGGACCTGTAACGGGATGACTCAAGCGGGACAGCTAATTACGTAATGGCGATGAGGTTCGCTTTCTCGCTCTCTTTGTGTCTGCCCGGAATCTGGAACGAGGGGACCGTAATTTTTCACGACCCTCCCCTCCCGCCAATAAAGCGGGTCCTTATTTTTATTCGGAGCGCTGTGCCTTAGCGATCAGATGTAACTCACGCTAATGCCCTGGGCATAGACCTTACTCCATTGGGGATTTCCGAGAGCATACGCCCAAGGAATAAAACTGAGCATACACCTTGGTGGATCGACCAGGACTCGAACCTGGGTTATGCTGTACCGTATCACCGCTCCCCACTATTAAGCACTCTCGTCTCCTGTTCTCAAACTTTTTAAGTTTTTCACTTTATGCACAGAAATGCCAATCGGGAATGAACCTACATAGTGGTCCGACTATGAACTGCAGTCAGTGTAATCCTCTGTGGTTGTGTCGTCCTGTGTTTGTCCTTACGGCCGTCTATGATTTTATGCTTTGGGCTCAGACTACGGTTCATTGATTTGCTTTATTTTACTTCGCTTTTTGTGCTACTTTTGGTTAATTTGCTGTATTTTACTTTGCGCTTTGTGCTACTTTTGGTTAATTTGCTTTATTTTACTTCGCTTTTTGTGCTACGTTTGGTTAATTTTCTTTAGTTTACTTCGCTTTTTGTGCTACTTTTGGTTAATTTGCTTTAGTTTACTTCGCTTTTTGTGCTACTTTTGGTTAATTTGCTTTATTTTATTTCGCTTTTTGTGCTACTTTTGGTTAATTTGCTTTATTTTACTTCGCTTTTTGTGCTACTTTTGGTTAATTTGACAAGATGTGGATGAGTGATGATATGATGAAATTGATGAAAGGACACTCACAAACATCCATGCCCAGGCCGCGATTCGAACCTGGCGTCGTAGCGCGATGTGCTAACCACTCCACCACGCGGGTCGGCTACAGGACGTGTAGGAGTTAGTCTCCTGTGAGAAGCGTCACAACTTTTCTCCTGAGATTTCGGCCTGTGTATGGAACCGGTGTCCACCCACCATTGTGAGGAAATTTGGGAGCTACGAATGAGAAGCGTAACCCGATCAAGGAAACCTACATCAACGATTGGGGGTTCGTCGTGCTGACCACAGGTGGTTGGATGATCTTCCACCTGAACATATGGGAGTGAGACCCGGCAGTCGGTAGGTAGGCTCTGGCCGTCACGGGCTGCTGAGTTACGGGTTAGTGCTAGCTAGAGACAACGAAACTTATACGTGTGGCAACATGGGACCACTCGGGAACAAGCGAAGGGCACCACAGAGGAGAAAACAATTGACTGTTCACTTTAATTTGCGAATAGGCCGTGGTCTCTCTTTTATTGTAGTTCTGGGTTCGAATACAGAGTAGTTGCATTGCATTTGTTTCCTCATTTACTTAATCTTTCATTCTCATCGTTGCGATTAACCTAGAGAGATAAAAACAGCGGGATGAAATAATAATTCAACTAACCCGATCAGTATTGCTAAAAGATTTTATGTAGTGAACTGGTTCTTAAGTATCATTCAGTCACTTTTCTCTAATTGCTTACAATTGCAAATACTGTTACACTTAGAAACACAACCTGCAAAAAATCTCCCTTAAGAATTACGAGTTGCGTCAAACAAGCTTACATGTCAAGTATCACATTTACAAACTAACTCTTTAAGCATAACTTATTTAGTCTTCCTCTCTCTTTGTCACAAACAATATGCTAATGTTGAGAAATGTTAAATTATGCTTCTACAAGAACGTGGTTACCGTCACTTTGCTTTGTGCATTCAGTAGGTGCCAGAAGATGAAAGCGAGAATACAGTCAACAATGTTTAATGTTGTAAAGTGTGTGTGGCGTGTTGCATAATTAGTACACATGCTCTTGATTTACGGGGTTGTAGTAAGGTGCTGCATTCCTGATTTTCATCTTCCCCGATTTCAACTTCCTTCTCTGAGATAATCGTTGCGATGAATGATTAGTTGACGAAATAGGTTACTGGACAAATACATACAGGGTGTTTCCGTGATCTTGAATCAAACTGGCAGACTGTATGGAGAGTGGCCTACGTATCAATATGAGGTAAATAACTGCGGTCCGGAAATCCGTCGATAAAAAGCTATAGGCTAAACAAAACTAGTTTGGGCTTCCTATGACAGTGGAAAAATACAACTGAAAGATGGGGCTTATAGATTTAATGCGGACGTTACTACAGTGTATTTTTGCAGTATACAACGAAAACGTTACAGTAGCTGTTCAAAGTTTACAAGGGTCATTAATACAGAGAATGCAATGGATAATATTCAGCGAACAACTTCCCCCACAATTCATTGCGTGAAAGCACGTCCGCTGACATGATTCCGGCAAACATTTCGCTGCACAGACGAAGCGTGTTGAAAACACGTTTGCTAAGCATTGCGCTCACAGCTTTTGTGGCAGTGATTCAAGGTACAATTATAACGATTATAAACCAAATGTAGACTTTCACATTAGAGTATATACCAAACGTAGACTTCGACAATGACCGGAGTATCTAAAAAGCTGCTATTTACCTCAAAATAACATTGTATAAAGCTATGTACCATACGAAAAAAATACAGGACTATGGAGCCTGTTTCTCATGGAATCAAACGGACCTATCCGATAGTGCAGTGGCTAATGCTATCCCCTTGTAATCGATGAATCCAAAATTCGATTCCTGTCGGAGGAAATTTTAAAGAAAATTAAAAATATATTTTTAAAAAAAGTGAATTAAAACGAACTTTGTCTCGTGAAAATGATAATTGAAGACTAAAATTAGTAAACGCTGTAAGTGCCACAATAATTTAAACACAGTTTTCAACGTTAAACTGTGAAATGTGCCATGCTTTATAATGTGGTAAACGTGAAATGTGCCTGGTAGCCCTTTAAGTTGTTGAAAGGGCGTATAAAGAGGTCACTAGTGTGCACGTTCTTACGGGCTGATGTGCGGAACGATGCGTTTCCCCAACACTTTCGCTTTTGGCACTTACAACGTTTACCACTTTTAGTCCTCAATTTATAGGAATGTTCCGAAGTATGAAAGTGTGTACTATATTTATTAAGGCTGTAACGTATCACTGTCACTTTTAGTATGTGTATTGAAGCAGCATAGAAGATATGCTGAAAAATATATACAAATATACGCATACTGCGAATGCATCCGTTGATAGATAAGTAGCATTTCAAATGTTCTCTGAACATTATATAATATATAATATATATATATATATATATTATAATATATAATATACAATAATAGTAATACAATTAAAAATGTTAAACATCGGGTCATTTTCATGCACGCAGCATTTCCTTCGCTTCACGCTTGCTATGGCGTGCAGGACTGAGTGCCGGAGCACGTGAGGTTTGGACAGATTTCCCATCATGCTCTCCGCCGCTGACGTCACATTGAATATCATCCATTAGTGAAAGTGAAGTATTAAACTGTTAATAATAATAATAATAATGCCGGCAGGGTGCAAACAAAGGATAGCCTAGTGGTCCAAATTTTATAAATCCCCCACCTCCCTGGCGAGGTTGCAATAACACTTCGGATGAATACTCGAATACAAATCGCAAACGTTCGTGGCGGAGTGGTAAGAACAGCGCGCTACGACATCAGAGGTCTGGTGCTGAAGTACCAGGCTGGCGATATGACGACATTGATGAAAGGACACTCAAAATGAACACACACATCCCCAGGTCGGGATTGGCACCGAGAGCAATAATGTACGAGAATAAGAAAAGAATATTGTAGAGATCAGTGGGGGCGATAAGGTTCCAAAACAATGGGGGCAAGGTGCCTAAACGGGGGGGCAGGGACAGTTTAATTCCGCTTCTTACATAAGGTTTAGCATAGCGCGGGGGCAAAAGAGTGTGGGGGGGACTGCCCCACGCGCCCCCTAATCACCGCCACTGGTAGAGATTTGCAGCAAGTTAATGCATTAGTGTGCATTACTTTACAATTCCGGAAGCAATTTTTGTTAAAAAAAACATATGAAACTTTTTGACATTCACATGCCTTTCCCTTTAACGTGAAAATTCTCAACAAGATAAATACCCACCAAAAAGCGAAAATCAAATGAGAACATGATACAAAATACATTAACTTGAAAGAGAACCTAAAGACGACACAATAACGTATTTTGTATCATGGCCGTGGGTTTTCGTACACGGCGGAATGACGTCATTATGAAGAGACGCGGCGGAAGGTCGGTCGGCGCACTCCCATACAAACGACTCAATCTCTGCGTGAGGCCATCCATGAAATTCATATCAGATGTATCACAGCATCCGAGAGGAGAGAGTAAAAAATGGACCACGGCTGCGAAACAAAACACACTCGCCAGCCGTGCCGCCATATTTTAGCTTTGACATATTCAGACAGCGCGTGGATTAAAAAAAATTAAAAAACTGCAATTTCTAATTCGATTTTTTCAGGTTCGAGTTTTCATGATGAATTGTAATTTCTACCGAACTGATGAAAAATATTGAAAGTTTAGTAATTCATCGTTATGTATTAAGTCAGAGAAGGTTCAGTTATTAAAAGGCTTCCGTAGCTTAAATTATCAATGAGATACAACACTTTTTAATAAAAATATACAGGGTTGCCCCTTAAAAGGTAACCGAAATACTCTACTTTTGTTTATCTATTTTGGACCGTCCTGGATTTCAAGTAGGGACTGTACTGTAAGGGTCTTGTGAAAATCAAGACAGACTTACAGTCTACCTCGGGAATCTGTGGGGCAAGGCCGTGCATAACGGTAGGGTAGGGGAGAAAGCGAGTGGGCGGAGCAAAGCAGTGCGCACTGGTAGCTACAGTCGCGTTTACACCTGTATGGAATCACTTCTACTCTCACGCGTTCATTGGTCGAGCCCTGTCGAGCCACTACTTTGTTTTCGATCGCTTGCTCTATAGATTTCCGGGACGGAGCGTACTATTTCTGTGTATCTAAAATGTTGTATCAAAATCTACGCAATCTAATTATTTTTATATTCGCCTGTGACGACATAGAAATCCAAGTAAACAACCGAAGAATATTTAATGCTTGGATACATGGAAAATTACTCACAGGACGCGTACACACTTTTGTAAATTGGAAGTCCAGTCGGTAGGACGTCTGGCTGCCACATACAGAATATATTTTCCCGAAAGCAACGAAGGGTGTTCCGATGCATTTTCTCAACATGCCAGTAAACAACTTTTCTCTTACTTTGCAAGCTGCTACCCTTCCAGACTTCGCTCTCACGGAAACTCTACTGTATATGTTAATCAAGTAAGTTACCAGGCAACTCAAACTTAATTTTCAACCTGAGCTTTTGTTAAACCCTTGCTATTTTTTAAAAAAATAATGATTCGATTTCTCTTGTAAGTTGTTGTGGGTCTTGTATACGTGGTAGTGTTTTCAGCTCTCGTTACACTTATCTATGTACTTTGTAATTTTCACTGTTTTATCTTCTTGTGATTGATTGATTTGGCTTATTTCACGTCGTATTTTCGCAACTTTTGTCTAATCGTGAAGATGAGAATGAATGTCGAGATTGATGAAAGGACAATCGAAAACATATAGATAACAGGCCTAACTGACTGTGAATCCAGGCGCCAGAGCCTCGCTAGTCTGCAAATGCAGTCCAGGGTACACACTATGTGGAACTGAGATTGACGTTTCGGTGCTTATGGTAACCCGAAACATTATTAGAGCATTCCTTTTTCAACATTTGATGTATTTAACGAGATAGTGCGTTTTGTTTTCTAGATGGTGTATAGATCTGCTGCATGTGAATAACGTAGCGTTCCAACATGAACGCGGGGATATTAAATAGGGATGTAACTTGCCCCTCCCGATTAATACTATTGATGGTAGAGACAGCCCTGACCGGGCAGGTACAAATATCTAACTTAACATTAATATAAACTCATGATTCGGTTTAGACTGAAGTGAGCAATGCGAATGGCAGATAAGGGTGTAGACCAGCTTACCCTGCTCGGTTTAGAAAATAGCCCAATAGCTCCTGCTTCCCTGACGATTCCGAACAAAAAGACCCCGTGTCGCTCTCATGCGCACCTATTTAAACCCTCGCTTGGCCTCTCGTCACCTCTAGCCAAAGGCCAGTGTTCTTACCATTTCCTGTGAAAGGCTTATCCCACACATTTCTGAGCAGGAGTTGACAAGATCTGCCAGGATTAATATTTCTTAATCGAACGGATATGCTACGATACCCCTCTTGCAAGACAATTTCCGAAATTGAAATTGTAATCATTAAAAGTTTAAATTGAACCTTCTGCCATTCACCAAAATTTAAAAGGTATTTTATTACATGAAAAAAAGGGTAAAATAATAAAAGTTGGAAACCCTTCACCGAAAATTAACTTGAACGTAGGCGTCTATATCTAGTGTTACTTACAGTGGCGGCGATTAGGGTGTGCGTGGGGGGCAATTGCCTCCCTCCCACTTTTTGCACTTTTGGCCCCGTCCTATGCTATACCTTATCTACCAAAGGAAAACAAACTGTCCTTGCCTTGCACCCCCTCCTAGTTTTGGCACCTTGTCCCCCTAGTTTTGGTCGCCGCCACTGGTTACTTAACTAGAAAAGAAACAACATTTCCTAATATATAAAAAGAAAGTCTGGATTTACAGTAAAGTCAGCTACTTACATGATTTTAATGACCCATTCTAAAACATTATTCCAAATTTTAACAGTAAATATTATAGACATCCTTTGTTTCAAACACAATGCACAATCTAATCAGTACGTAAAATCAGACATTCATTGTTTGTCTTATCTCATTAAGAGAAGTATAAAACATCGAATAACATTCCATTGTACATCACGAGCATCTGTCACACTATGTTGGACATTCTGAATTACAGTTGACATTGTTTTCTGGTGCATAATAGCGTCGGTTGTCAATCGTGGTTCAAACAGTTGTGTAGCACCAGTGCTGTAGATTAGGCCGCGTCCAGAACAGATTTGTTATGAAGACAACATTGAATGCGGCATTAATCATTGTCGAATCGAACGAAACTCATAGATAAACAAAAGAAGCTCGGGTGCTCGATATATAATAGATAGCTAATAGATCATTCGGCCCACAAAAACAGAAAACGATCGCAGCTCCATGAAGCGGGACAAAAGAAAATCAATCCGCAGAGATAGATCGCCCCCCTCTACCCGAAACCAGAAATGTCGCTTTTAAAAACAAGGCTTGTAAATGAAGGGTTGACGACGGGTAGAATGGGGTTGGAATATGAATGCACCTCGAACTTGTCAAACGTGGGGAAAATTTGGATCGTTTTTATTTTTATTTTTACCCTCCATAGCGATGAGTTTTGTTCCGGCATGCTTGAAATACTGCTTTTCCCCTTCAAGTGGGAACGACGGCCGATGCGGATCGAGTAGTTATACAGCCTGCGCGAGTGCATTAAACGACAACACGCGTTGTTTTGTACGGAAATATCGGTGGCCGGATTGAAAAAAAAAATGACTAGCGCTAATGTGAGAGGTTTTAAAGTCAAATGCAGGGCCGAATGTCAGCAGGGGAGAACCTCTTGTTGGGATTGCTTGTTTGACGGGTCCACAAAACAGGTCAAATTGCCTCGTTTCGAACGCCACTAAAGGGACTTAACAGGCGAAATGTTCTAAATCAGATTGGCATTTCCGCTTCGGATTGTTCGTAAACGCAAACGATTGTTTAAATTTTACTGATTGTGTTAAGGGCGAGAGGAACAAGTGTCATCTGCATATAACATCCGCTTTGATAATTTCACCGTGCCGCATCATATGTAAAATTAAAGCGACATGTGTTATTCACACGTTAAGGGCCAGTGCAATAATGTATTTTGTCATAGAGAGGAGGAAAGGAAAACAGAATTCTCTGTATGAATTTTTGAGCAACCACTTTCAATTGTTCCATCTTTTCAACTTCATCGCAAATTTCATTTCATACCGAATATTGTGTTCTTGTTTAGTCGTTTTTCAACTTGCCTACACTCTGTTTCAGGAACCTGTGGAGCAAGGCCGCGCATAACGGCAGGGAAGAGAAAACGAGTGGACGGAGCAAAGCGGTGTGCGTTACTGCTAACGGCTGGTAGCTGCAACCGCGTTTTCCCCTCCATCTTCCTCTCTCGCGTCTTCATTGTTCGATATATCTCTTGTCACTAATTTTGCAAAGACTTGATTTCATTTGCTCCAAAGATTTCCGGGACAAAGTGTAGGTATTTTAATAATTGTTTGGCGTTTGTTTACGATCTGGTATTTCTTATTCCTTGTCTTCATATTGTCAACTGTAACAACACGTTAAGTACTTCTAACGAAAATATTCTGTCAAACATAAAAACATTAAGATAACATTCTTTGCGCCAGCCTGATTGAGAGGTGGCGCTAGAAAACAGGTGTTATAGCTTTTAATCCTAAGCAAGGTAGGCATCGACATTTCATTTCGCAAGCTTGTTAATCTAATTCATCCATTTACCATTCATCCTAATAGTCCCGATTACTCTAAAAGCTAGAAAAGGATTTTTTTTTCAAGCTACACCTTCCTACTCTGCAACATGTAGTTAAGTCATAGGGGGGATGTGGAGTTAGGGTCCCACATATTGACAATCTCGTCAGTTTGTGGAGGTGATGTAATCATCTCCCTTTACCCACCCAGGTAGAGGCTGGGTGAATCCCAGAGCTGCTCAATGCGAGGACGTTGCTGGAGACTATTCCCATCGGAACTGAGTCACCACAGGAATCGAACCTGGGTCAGTCAGACGTTCTACTGGCTCAGCAAAGGAACCTTAGATAACCAAAAGCTTCAGAAATGTTTAGTTCACATTATAACTTCTTGAATTGTTGTGCTGTGAAACTGTTGACTTATGAAAACACAATAGGATATACATGTATTATTTCATTGCATTTAGAAGCAGTTAGTCGATTTTTCAGCTTCTCTTATATCTCAGTATAATGAATTCAGCTACTCATTATTTGTGTCCTCTTGTTCATAAGAAGATAAACCGGTCTCCGTGCCGGAGTGGTTAGCACAGCGCGCTACGTCGCCAAGGGTCTCGAGTTCGAATCACGCATAGATGTTTTTTGTGAATGCCCCTTCATTAATATCATTACTCATCTTTGCGATTAGCGAAAAGTGACAGAAATACGAAGTCCAAAAAAATCAATCACACGAAACAAAACAGTGAAAAATATAAAGTACATAAGATAAATATAACGAAAGTGGAAGACATTACCACATATATTATACAGATATCTCAATCATTATATGCAATTGAAGACTTTGGAACATTGGCTGTTTTAGCCCATAATTAAAAAAGAAAATATGAATATGTCTTTGGTGAAAACTGATCGTAGAATGTTATCGTTTGTTACTGTGATAGTTAGGAAACAAAATACTGACATCTATCGTATATCGGTGTAAAGATTATATCGATATTCCTACAGTAAATTTCTGACGTGTTTCTTGAAAAACTACCCGATTATCTTACGTTATTTCTTCACTAACCCTTATCCGTGAGGAATGAGTAAAGTATCCAGGTATTGTCCAGAACCTAGTCTTTACATTGATGTACGATACACATCATTCCTTTGTTCCTTGCTGTCACTGTAATAAAAGTCACAAACCATACATCCGGGACCCTGGCTCTGGTGATGTCACGCTTAGCCAGTCCAATACTGAATTAACATCAATTTACATTTCTTGTTCCTCCCAACCATTTCTACACGTCAAAAAACTGAAGAATCTCAAGATCATTAAGGTTACAATATGCAGGTTAGTCGTTAGCCAGACGTTCCTAAAAGTACGTCATAGTGTTGAAGTCACTGGCACTGTCCTTACGATCCCCATAGTTTTGAACATACATTTCGTTAGTGTTTTGTCTTGCGTTATCTTACCGAATACTAGTATCATCATCCACCATATCTGTTCTTCCTTTTTCTTCTTTGACGTCTGCGCCAAAGAGAGATCTCCTTCCGTCTTTCCGGAATGACTATTCATGTCGACGTTTCTTGCGACCGGCTCGAGGACACTGTTTTGCCTCTTTCATTTGGATCCATTAGCAAGGATACGGGGGAGTAATCAGAAGCCTGTTAGCCCCAAATGGATGGGCCCTGAGACATGCGTGTGCCGTGTGCAGAGGGGCAAGTGTTGCGTCGGCGGAAAGTGGATGAAACACCGGTACTCGAGGAAACCCCATTATCCAAAGGCAAGATGGATTCTAGAAGCAGAGGCGGATGTCATGTTTGTTCAATGAATGTAGAAGCCGAGTTTTCGAAGCGATGTTCTGTTCGAGACGAGAGAAACAGGCACTATATGGTTTCAAATATTAAACTACCTCGTTGGTCGTCTAAGTCAGTGGTTCACAACATTCGTGAGCTCGCGGTCGGGTAATTCGTTTTTTAAAAGTCGATTACTCCATCGGATCCCAACAATTTTAGTTGTTAATCTATATAAAAATGGATGTACAGGGTGGGAAATAACCTTTTGCTAGGGGTCTGCAGGAAAAAGTATCAACAATTAAGAAATTATGGTAATACCAAATGTTTACTACGACAATGTGGTTACAAAAACAAAATTAAAAGTTAGTTCACGACAAAACCCCTCGGCGAAGTGGCATTGACTTCTTCAGCAGTTCTGAATGGCCGGGTGCATCACCGGGCCTGAATGCAGCGGAGCACTTTGGGGCTATTCTGAAGGACGCAGTTGAGTCCTTGACGATAGTGGAACGCGGACTGGACCGATATTCTTGGCAACACTTCTTGCACATCTGGAACAAGTCCTCCGTTACATGGAATGGAATACGGACTGTTTGCGAATCTTCTGAGCTCCTACCCTGATCGTCTTCGTGCTGTGAGGTAAGCAAGCACCGGATACTAACTATTAATTTTGTTTTTGTAACCACAATTGTCGTTGTAAACATTTGGTATTACCATAATTTCTTAATTGTTGTTACTTTTTACTGTGGACCCCTAGCAAAAGGTTATTTCCCACCCTGTACAGTATGTGTGTATATGTTTGTATGCTTGTTCCGGAATAACTCTCGAACGCAAATTCAACCAAACTTTGTACTCATATGACTACAATGTGGAAAGAAATACTGTGGAGGTAAGACATCCCTGGCACCCATAGGGGTGGGGTGGGAAGGGGTGACATGTAAAATTAATCGAATACGACCGATATTAGTGTGGAATCCATAGTTCGCGGGGTCGCTAAGATGAATAGTGACACTCTGAATTCCGTTCAACTTCAAGTTCATCACCTATCGGCATGGGGGATGAGAGGGGGTGAAAAATAGATTGTAAAAAATGAGCTACGTTAGTGTCGAATCCATAATTTTCGGAGTCGTTAAGCTAATTGGTGGCATTCACGGATCGCCAGGTTTCTCCCACGGACAACTTTATGTTGCTTGCTCAAGGGTGGGTTCACCAAAGAATTTATTTATTCTTGCTCAAGTGTTAGGTAATAATCAAAATCTAATTATTGATAACAACTCGTTTGAACCAATTTCCAAATTCAAATACTTAGGAGTAATATTAACAAATGAAAATTATATTATAGAGGAAATAAAAAGTAGGCTTAATTCAGGAAATGCATGTTACTTCTCTCTTCATAAACTTTTGTCTTCTCGTTTAATATCTAAGAAACTAAAAGTTAAAATATACAAAACAGTAATATTGCCTGTAGTATTATATGGGTGTGAAACTTGGTCCCTTACATTGAAAGAGGAAAATAAATTGAGAGTATTTGAAAATAAGATCCTTAGGAAAATCTTTGGACCTAAAAGGGATGAGGAGACAGGTGAGTGGAGAAGGTTACATAATTTAGAACTACATAATTTGTATTCATGTCCAGATATTATTAGAATAATGAAATCAAGAAGACTTAGGTGGGCAGGCCATGTGGCACGAATGGGAGAGGAAAGAAGAGTTTACAGGATTCTTGCTGGGAAACCTGATGGTAAGAGACCTGTAGGAAGGCCAAGACGAAGATGGAGGGACAACGTTGAGATGGACCTAAGGGAAATCGGTAGGGATGGAAAAGAGTATACAGAACTTGCTCAAGATAGGGAAAGATGGAAGGCCTGTGTTGCTGCAGCCATGAACCTTTGGGTTTAAGAAGGCTAGGGAGTTAGTTAGTTACTTAGCTCCTGGAGGTGAAAGTAAAAATATTGTTTATAATCAAGTTTTAACTTCAATTAATATTATAATGAATTTGTAAAAGATTTTACTTTATAATTTATATACTGTACACATACTTCTAAATACCTGTAAATAAAGTTAGTTACACTTTACACTATGGTTAGAATTTATTATTTTCCTACCTAATAGAAGATTGGGATAAATCAATACCCGGACAACGCCGGCCAATCAGCTACTTTCTTATAAAGTATGGCATAATCACAGAGTATTAGTTCCATTATATCTAGGCTTGTTGGAAAAAATTAAATCCTGCTCCACAGATTCCTTTTTGACTCTCCTTGCGCTCGCGTGTCTAGTTGGTTACGAAATGCAACACAGACTCGTCTACTTCGTTGATTTGGTGTCAGGCACTGCATTTGATGCCTGCACAGTTTACACTACTCTCTGGAACGGTGTATATTGATTGACTCTATTTTACTTCGCTTCTCTTCCATATTTGGCTAATCGCGAAGCTGAGGATGAGTGATGATATGATGAAATTGATGAAGGGACACTCACAAACACTCATGCCCAGGCGCGTTTTGAACCCAGGATTATTGAAGCCGTAGCGCGCTGTGCTAGTCACTCCACCGGCATTTGTTAAATCTTCTGAACTTCAACACAGCTGTTCTTGCGTAGAGCGTACATACTCTGTCCCGGGATTCACTGGACCGAGAGAACGAAAGCAAGTCAATGCGCAAGAGAGAGCTCGACCAATGAACAAGTGCGAGGGAACGGGATTGGGTGTACAGCTTCGCTCCGCCCACTCGCTTTCTCCCCTTCTCTACCGTTATGCGCGGCCTTGCTCCAGAGATTCCTGAGATAGACTATACTTGACTAAACACAATTTCCTTACCTGCACTACACATTGTGTCAAAACGTGCAGCGACCTAAACAGGACCAGGATGTAGTTGTTGGAGCATCGCTTCAGACCATCCTATGAAAGACTCCGTATCTGATGAAGAAAACTACAATCCCTAACCCAATTTTCCAAATGCCCCGAACAGCTAGGAAGAGTAATACCCTCAAGCAGAAGGGCATTCATAAATCGTTCACCTAAAACATGCCCCACTTTCGGATACTAAACAATACCTCATAGCTTAAAGAGCGAGTCTTTTCTCCATTGTCGTAGCGAGTTAATGCAGAAAAGCTTCAAAAGATAGCTCGCTGGAAAATACCTCTCTCTTATTTTCTTTTTCTCTCTCAATCCTAGATTGGTTTTTTCTCTTCCACTCTCTCGCCGTTTCTTTTCTCTTCCTGCTTCTCTTTCCCCACTGAGAATACATGAGTTCCAGCCCATCTCAGAAATCCATTTCACTGCTCGAAGGAAATCGACTTTCAACCACCTCAGACCATCCCTCACGAAGCTCTGGCTAAACAACGCTCGCTCACTATCTTTGAATGCACTCTCCCTGATTTCAATTCGACGTACAGCGGTCGCCTAAAGGTGAACGACGACATCTAGTTGAGAAATATGGAACGACTAAGCAGCTTTCATCGTAAATCTAGAACTAATGCAACACAGATTGCTATTTCGCAAAATAACTCCTCATTTCGTTTATTTTCACATGAAAATGATAATTACTAGAGATAAGAATCGAAAAGAACGAGAGAGGCTGTGAGTGTGAGGGAAGAAATTGACGGATATAAATCTAACAAGTAGAGAAAGGAGTGACTGAGTGAACAAGAAAGAAAAGTGTGTGAGAGAGAAAGAGGAGAGAAAAAAAGATGTTATGGAAGATCGTGATGAAGTTAGAGAAGTAACGATGGAATAAGTGAACAAAAGGGAAACAGAAAGAGAGATAGAATAATGGAGGGATAAGAAAGAGAAATAGGAAAAATAAAATGAGAAAAGACAATGAGATAAAGAGGAAAGTGATAGGAGGGAAGAGAACAGAAAGAATGCGGTAGGGAGAGAGATAGGAGAGAGAGGGAAGATAACAAAGAAACGAGAATGTGATAAATGGAGAAAAGGGTATAAGAGAGAACAGGACAGAGAAAGGAGAATGTGATAGAGAAAGAGAAAAGAGATGAGGGAAGGGAAGAGTAGATAAACAAAAGGGAATGCCAGTGAGAAACATCGCTCCATTACACTACACTTCTGGAGAGAAGTAGCCACTTTGCACAGGATAATAAAATATAATTTCAGGTGAAAACTAACTGCAATTGCTCTAACGATGAACACGTGCGAAAAATAATACAAGGGTTGATCAAATGAAAAGGTACGAAACGTAGTAACAACGGAAACGTTTATATAATACCGATGCCGCGATGGGAGAATGTAGCGTGATATGTAGGGGTGCGATTGGAGTCGCCACGCGGCATCGGAGCATGCAGGGGAACGCGCATGCGCAGGAGAGAGCAGAGGCTCCGATACAGAGCGCCGTCCAAGTGACGCGGCAGTGCGTGTTCGGACAGGATGGCGTTAACATTGGCAAATTCGACTGTTGAGGAGCAGCGAGGCGTTATCCGTTTCCTGACAGCGGAAGGTGTTAAACCGGCCGATATTCATCGCCGGATGGTGAACGTTTACGGGGAAGACGAACGACCGGGGCTGCTCACGGAGGGTGTGGTTCTGCTCCATGATAACGCACGTCCACAAGTCTCCAGGGTCACACACGGGGAACTGGCAAGGTTCAAGTGGGAGAAGCTAGACCATCCGCCCTACAGTCTGGACTTATCCCCCTGTGACTTCCATGTGTTTGGTCCCCTGAAAAAGCATCTCAAAGGAAAGCGCTTCACCTCGGACAATGAACTCAAGGACGCTGTAAAGGACTGGGTCACGTCACGGCCATAGGAATTCTGGGAAAAAGGAATCATTCGGCTCGTTCATCAATGGGATCAATGTGCTCAGGCCTATGGAGGATACTTTGAATAAAGTATTAATTTACACCGACAGTGTCGTTTTGTACCTTTTCATTTGATCAACCCTTGTACATTCAGATGCTTGTTACACACACACAAACAAACACACAAATTAAATGAAAATGTGCCTTGCAAAACAATTATGGTCCCTGAAATATTTAATATTCATCAAACGTATGCATAAAAATTAGTTGTCCCTGGCAACGGTGCATATGCTATGATTGACTGCATACAGAGTACTGCGTGGAACCATTCGTTCGAGTCTCCCACCCTCGAGCGTATACAATGGAATATTATTTTAATGTGACAATAATCGTAGACACGTATGTGTAAAATATCCGTTCTGGCAGTTTCAGCACACAATCATCTACGTATTTCATTTTCAAATATCGCTGTATTGGTAAGATAGACTGAACTACATTAATTACGGTTATACGTGTACTACTGCGCTTCGAGCGTATACCGCTCGTTTTGCCTGTTCTAGCGTTATTCGCTCGTACGCTATCTAGCGTCGTCCGTACGAACTATTTGGCGCTCGAGCGAAATCCTCTCCCTGCAGCACTCTATACCCTATCTCATCTCTCTCTGGAGCAAGCGAGCGAGAACTAGTCTGCGCAAGTAGTGACGCGCGACGGCTCCACCAATGAACACGTGAGAGGGAATGGGATTGCGTCGAGGAGGGAAAGCTTTTGATTGATTGATTTGCTTTATTTTACTTCGCTTTTTGTGCCACTTTTGGCTAATTTGCGAAGATGGGGATGAGTGATGATATGATGAAATTGATGAATGGACACGCACAAACATACAAGCCCAGGCCGGGATTCGAACCCTGGACCCCTGGCGTCGTAGCGCGATGTGCTAACCACTCCGCCACGGGGGCCGGCAGGAGAGAAACCGTCTGCAGTTACCAGGGGCGCGTCAAGTATCTGAGCGCTCAGGTATTTGACGGCCAAATAGACGTTGCTCCGCCAGTGCTGCTCACTCGATCGCTGAGCGAACTTGAACCTTGCTCGCCACAGAATATAGTGTTTTTGTGTTTCGATCTCATGAGGTAAAGGGAAGAAGAGGAAAACTGTATGAGGATGGCGAACAATGAGTAAATATTTATGATGAACGGTTTGCGATATAGCGTAATTAGAGAGGAAGTTCAAGTATTAGAAGGTGATAAGGAATTTATTATTATTACTATTGTCTTTTGTATTTCTAGTTACACTTTTTTTTGTATGCAACTAATTCCTATGTATTTTTTTCTTTCTTCATTTTTTTGTATCTGTTTTTTTTTTTACGTTTAGCTTACTGCTCCATAAGTTTATATCATCTCATATGTATTATCATATTGACAAGGGTTAGGTGGCAGAGCAGCCCTTGGCTGAACCTCACCCGCTGAATAAAGACAATTTATTATTATTATTATTATTATTATTAAAATGAAAACTCGACGCAGCCACATTCATCACAGATTATTCAAAGGCACTGATATTTTGATCCATGAGCAAACAGCGTCAAGAAAATGATCTGTCAGCTCAAGGAGCGAAAATCTTGCTCAGCGAGCGTCGCTCAGATACTTGACAGACCCCAGCCTTCGCAGAAGCGTGTACTGCTTTCCTCTGCGCTCACGATTTCTCCACGTCTCTGACGCTATGCGCGGACTTGCATCAGAGATATCCTGGACAGAGTATAGTATACTTACATATATGATTAAAAAAAAGTCGAAGACACGTATCTTCAAAACGAGACGTCAACGCGCAAAATGTTATTGAGAAAAGTTGTTTGCTTTGACGTTCTCTATTCGGTGCCGTAAACAGATCTCCAGCGCACTCTGGATCTGAAAGTTCCCCAACCACAATCTAAGTAACTAGAACTGCTCTCCAAGTTCTCTCACGAACAATCCACCTGTTACCTTGTAGCCGAGTTCTCGACCCGTAAGCCACCTGGCACGTGAAGCTATCGCAAGCGGCAATACATTAAGCCTTGCGGAGCACACGGGGGGAAGGGGGGGGGCTGCGACCAGGCGCGTCGGGGATCATAGAAATGGATGCAGACACGCAAGGGAGGCCCGTCGCCAACCACGAACCACGTCCTGGAATCTCGCCCGAGGCGTTGGTACCCTCCCTTGCATGATGCGAGTTGTTCATGAAAAGCAATCTCAACGCTAGCTTCTGCAATTTCCACCCCCACCCCCTTCCCTGCTTAATTACCCGTAGCTTCCACGCGCAAAGTTCCAGCCTCGTAGTTAAGGGTACCGCTGGTTTGATTCCTAGGTCGCTGTGCACATAGGCTAATCGATGCTTGACATACAGTTTCAAGTGGTATACAAATCACGAACTCTTTCCCTTCTACTAAGACTCAAACAAGTGATTACAGTGCTTGATCGACTAATGTCTACCATGGAATAGTGATTAGTCAGAATAATATATCGATTAAGTAGTTGAAAACATCAAAGGACTATTTTTCAGCTGATATTAGATGATTTGGATCTAAAGTCAGTAAAAGTAGCCGTTCGGCTAATGTCAGTCGAAGTGGTCGTTCGGCTAATGTCAGTCGAAGTAGTTGTTCGGCTAATGTCAGTCGAAGTAGTCGTTCGGCTAATGTCAGTCGAAGTAGTCGTTCGGCTAATGTCAGTCGAAGTAGTCGTTCGGCTAATGTCAGTCGAAGTAGTCGTTCGGCTAATGTCAGTCCAAGTAGTCGTTCGGCTAATGTCAGTCAAAGTAGTCGTTCGGCTAATGCCAGTCAAAGTAGTCGTTCGGCTAATGCCAGTCGAAGTAGTCGTTCGGCTAATGTCAGTCGAAGTAGTCGTTCGGCTAATGTCAGTCGAAGTAGTCGTTCGGCTAATGTCAGTCCAAGTAGTCGTTCGGCTAATGTCAGTCAAAGTAGTCGTTCGGCTAATGCCAGTCAAAGTAGTCGTTCGGCTAATGCCAGTCGAAGTAGTCTTTCGGCTAATGTCAGTCGAAGTAGTCGTTCGGCTAATGTCAGTCAAAGTAGTCGTTCGGCTAATGGCAGTCGAAGTAGTCGTTCGGCTAATGCCAGTCGAAGTAGTCTTTCGGCTAATGTCAGTCGAAGTAGTCTTTCGGCTAATGTCAGTCGAAGTAGTCTTTCGGCTAATGTCAGTCGAAGTAGTCTTTCGGCTAATGTCAGTCGAAGTAGTCGTTCGGCTAATGTCAGTCGAAGTAGTCGTTCGGCTAATGTCAGTCGAAGTAGTCGTTCGGCTAATGTCAGTCGAAGTAGTCGTTCGGCTAATGCCAGTCGAAGTAGTCTTTCGGCTAATGTCAGTCAAAGTAGTCGTTCTGCTAATGCCAGTCAAAGTAGTCGTTCGGCTAATGTTAGTCGTAGTAGTCGTTCGGCTAATGCCAGTCGATGTAGTCGTTCGGCTAATGCCAGTCGATGTAGTCGTTCGGCTAGTGCCAGTCAATGTAGTCGTTCTGCTAATGCCAGTCGAAGTAGTCGTTCGGCTAATGTTAGTCGAAGTAGTCGTTCGGCTAATGCCAGTCGAAGTAGTCGTTCGGCTAATGTAAGTCGAAGTAGTCGTTCGGTTAATGCCAGTCGATGTACTCGTTCGGCTAATGTCAGTCGAAGTATTCGTTCTGCTAATGCCAGTCGAAGTAGTCGTTCTGCTAAAGTCAGTCGATGCAGTCGTTCGGCTAATGCCAATCGAAGCAGTCGTTCGGCTAATGTAAGTCGAAGTAGTCGTTCGGTTAATGCCAGTCGATGTACTCGTTCGGCTAATGTCAGTCGAAGTATTCGTTCTGCTAATGCCAGTCGAAGTAGTCGTTCTGCTAAAGTCAGTCGATGCAGTCGTTCGGCTAATGCCAATCGAAGCAGTCGTTCGGCTAATGCCAGTCGAAGCAGTCGTTCGGCTAATGTCAATCGAAGTAGTCGTTAGACTAATATTAGTAGATATAGCTTTTCACGGACACTTCGCGGTTGTATCCCATTACAAGTCGCCGACCTCCGTGGCGGAGTGGTTAGCACAGCGCGCTACAACGTCAGGGATTTCGAGTTCGAATCCCAGCCTAGGCATGAATGTTTGTGAGTGTCCATTCATCAATTTTACAACGTGCCACCACAATCGTAACTCCAGGGTATGGAGCCACGAATTGGCAAGACTCTGCTCCTTGCTCCGGCTGGTCAGTTGGAACCACCAGTTCTCACCCAGGGATCGGGATTAAGGCGATCCCCAATCTACCAGGAAGGTAACCACCGAACAAAACATCACGTCAAATAAAATTCAAATCCTTTAAAATAAAAGTGTCCAAAAACTTTAATCAAGAATCGCGCGTACATACTTATTCGCAGAAGTTAGAAGTATAATTTGTTGGGTCCTGCTCGCTCGTAGACAGTGATAAATACTTATTTATCACGACAGAATCCACGCACCACCTTCACCGTTAATAGCAAGACCTCAACTGCTTACCCCAAGCGCGAGGCGCAGCATAACAGATTGTTCTTTCTTACAATGCTACAAACTCATACAATTAAAATAACACAAGAAAGCTAATAATGTATGTCAGATTAATGCTAAATAGCGATAGTAAGCTTAGGTTATGGTTGGCAACAATTAAGAATGCCAACGTGGAACTTTTGACGTCGCCACATACACGTAGCGTCATTCCCCACTCCTAAAATAAACAGCCAATAGGAAAACGATATATTATTGAAAGCCAGAGCGAATTGCTACGCTTTCATGTTATAATATTAAACTTTGTAGAAATAACGAAACTGATTTTATAAAGTAATTCACATTTGCTCTTGCACAAAAAATGATTAAATAAAGATTTAGTTTACGGATTTATAAGGAAAACTAAATAACTTTGATCTTGTCCATTGTTGTGAAATATCGGTATTAGGTAGAAATGTATTTAACATGTGCTTAAACAACATTTACGTAATAATCTTGGATTTGACAAATAATGATAACGCTGTATATACTATTTAGGATAATTATTAGCCTATATAATATGAATAAATGTTGTAAAAATTCAAGAATAATATAACATAAGATAAAACATAATCTACATGAATTATGAAAACAATTAAGTATAAATAAATTAATGCAAGTTATTAACATGAAAGCATACGAATAAGATAAATTCCATAATATGACGGAACTTTGCCTAATATGGCGGTCGTTACAATTTCATCGCATCATCACTCATCCCCATCTTCGCAAATTAGCCAAAAGTGACACAAGGAGCGAAGTAAAATAATCCGAATCAACCAATACAAGACAACTGAATCATTACAACCCAAAAGTGTCCCTGACTGTACAGATTTTTCAGTGCTTATAAACCCGCACGATAACATACCACTCTTTACCTCCGAGCCTCTCAATTCATCCTCATCGTCGCGATTAGTTGTAAAATTCGAAAAATTCAAATACATTGCGTGTATCTATACGCATGATGTGGGCTTAAAAGAACATTTACCTCTCTTTTATTTCAACTACAGCTACCAGAAACATGCCTTGGGACAAGGTTATTCAGTTAGCAGTAGCTGCAGGTAATTCCATAACTCTTTGAAATCCCCTAATAATTTCGGGCACCACGCTGACTGCAAGAATTTATCTTGAGTGAAAACGAACCCAAAAGAACCGGCTTCATATTCCTAATGACCGGAATCCTTTGATCTAGCGGCTCTCAAACAGTGCGAGCAAGAGAAACACTTTCCACCCTTGGGGAGGTGGAGGGGGAAAAAGGGGGGTGAGGTGAAATGACGTATTAATATCATCTTCACTTTTGAATTTCTCTGTCAGCCGCTGACATACGCATGTGCGGGAAAAGCCAGTGGATTAACCTGATTTAGTAGCTCACCCGTGGCGTGCTGGCAGTGTTGCCATCCGGGAGATAACAGCGCCAGACAAAGGCAAATTCACTTCCGTAGAGGAAAAGCGGATTTTATATTAATCGGGACATTTAAGTGTTGATATTGAGGTCAATTTCATTCCAATTATCCAATCCTTAACAAATGTTTTGTTACCGGCAGGCAAATATTTGGGAGGTAACGGCTTCAAACCCCGCCAACTATACTCTGTCCCGGCTATTTCTGGAGTTAGCGAACGAAAACAAGTCTCTGCGCAAGTAATGACGCGAGAGGGAATGGGATTGCGTGGAGGGGAGAAATCGACTGCAGTTAACAGCCTTCGCAGCAGCGTAGGCTTTGCTCCAGAGATACCCGGGATAGAGGATGCATTGTAGTTTTTTCCCTTATTTCCCCTAGTCGCTCCAAGAAAAAGATGAGATACTACATTTAGTAAAGTATAAAGCTAATTGCTTCTACCCCGGTAACGTTTTCTTTTGAGTTTCGTTATGTGGCGTCGATTTTCTGACACTTTTGGCTAATCGCGACGATCAGGAAGTGATGTTATATTCAAATTACTGGACAATCAGAAAGAACAACGATGCCCGTACCGGGATTCCAACCCTGAAATCCCTGGTGTTTTATGCACTGTGCTAACTTCTACGTCACGGATGTGCCTTTCCCGGTAACGCAGCAGTTAAACCTGTAGCCAACGAGTTTCCGAGAGCATAGTGGTAACGTTGTAATTAACGAGTCCAAGGTTCGATCCCCGGTGGAGGATCCCACTATCAACTGTAGATTCAGTTCCAGTTATAGTCACTGAGCAGAAGCGTACACTAAAAAGTCCTAAGTTCCGTGTTCGATTCCTGGGATAGACTTTGTAAATGTTCATTCTTTCATGATCCTCCTCTAGTTCTTTCAATCCTATTCCTGTAACTTTCTCCGTTACAGTTATCAAAACTGTACCACTGAACAGTTTTCCCATTACAGTAAAACGTCTCAATTACGGACAGGACTGGGGAGAAAATAAATGTCCGCTATTCAGAAAAAAGCGTAGGAAGTTACACAATAGGATAAGCATGTTACAGTACGTACTTACGAACATATGTTTCTCGTAGACGTTGATGACTTCATTTTTTTCCCTTTAACCTTAACTTTCCCAATGGTCTATGAGTGTTCCATCCACAATATAGACCGAGTCCGATGGCACACTCATGGACCATCGTGTTAATTAAACAATTCATGTGCTTTTAGGGCCTTCATACTTGTATGTGAGGTTGTAAACGCTGACAGATGTTGAGATATAACTTTGAAATGTCATGTGGAAGAAAACCCACCCACCCACGAGGACCCCCTCCCCCCGACTCCAAAGTTACGAATGGAAGCTGGCGCGAAGTTTAAATTTGTACACTTATTTGACATAAAATGTTATAACTCTTAGACTATTTGACCAATATACTTCTGTTAACTTTTGTTTTTCAGCTAAAACATAAGGGCATGCAACCCTGTAAGAATTTAAACGCCCAAGTCAATAAGAGGGGTTGGGTGGGCCGCGCCCCCAACTTTCAATGAAAAAATCATAAAAATAGAGAGTTTTGCCCCTCTTTCGCCGCTATTTTAGGAAGAGGAGGCAAACTTTAGCCTTATTTTCAAAGCATGGTCCTTCTTAACTGAATGAAAGTCATTTCATGTTCCTGGGTGTATTACATTATCGAATAGTGAAAAAATTCCCTATTTTGATGATCTTTTTTATTGAAAGTTGGGAGCCGCGGCCCACCAAACCCCTCTTATTGGCTTTGGCGTTTTGATTCCTGCACAGTTGCATGCCCTTATGTTCTAGCTGCAAAACAAAAGTTACCCGCAGTAGATTGCTCAAATAGTCTCAGAGATATAACGTTTTTCGGAAATAAGTTTAAAATTTAAAAATCGAACGCCAGTTTACTTTCGAAAACCCGCTCGGCAGTCTAAAGGTTAAAGTCAGTCGTTTGCGTTTCTGAAATATCGTAGTAGAAGTGACACATACTTCTCAAGATTACCACAAAAAATACTGTCTGCACTTTTAAAAATAAATACGTTCGGTGTAACATGAAACAATGCGCGCTAGTTCGAAATACTGCCCATTGTTTTATCGAATTCCAGGAATTGCAACGTTTTCTATCAGAAAAAAATTCAACTGGGAGCCACAGGGTAAAGTCAATGTGTGAAGCTTAGGTCCTGGGTTCAATTCCTTGTCGTGTGTAAGAGGTGTTCTTTCCTGAAGGAACCAAATGTACATCTCTCTACACGTAATACACCTTGGACTGCATTCTTGCCGACTAACGAGGCTCTGGTGTCTGGACTCTCAGCCAATAGAATTCTCTGTGGTGCTTGTGTTATGCCCTATCCATGTGTATGATTAACCTTATTCAACTTTATCTTATCTTCACTCATCCTCATCTTCGCGATTAGCCAAAAGTGGTAGAAAAGCGAAGTAAAAAAAGACAAATCAATCAATAATTTGATTTATTGAGTTCGTGTTTTAAGTCCACTTCATGCACAGTAAGGCTAATTGGGACTGGACCTACAGTTTGAATTGGGATCCGAACCACTATGTGCCTCCACCGGGTATCGAACCCGGGACCCCTTGATTACAAGACGACAACGCTACCTTCGGGGAGGCAAATCAATCCATGAAATCGATAACATGTTTATGCATGTTCAATCGCTTCATAATCAATCCACATCGTCCCAACTAACCTCAAAACGTAATGAAAATTCATGCAAAAGAAACAACTCAGATTAAGTACAAATCTAAGAGTTTAAAAATATCTACCGTTAAGATAATTGATTGAATGATTTTGTTTATTTTACTTGGCTTTTCTGCCAGTTTTGGCTAACCGCGAAGTGGGGGATGATGTGTGATGATATGATGAAATTGATGAAGGGGGACGCTCACAAAGATTACCCACACCCAGGCTGGGATTCGAACCCGAGAACTCTGGCGTTGTAGCGCGTTGTGATACCCACTCCGCCACGGAGGATGCAGTTACGATAAAAACTCAGAATTATTAAGAGTTTGAAAAATATTGCATTTGTGCATACTTTTCATTGTGTTGCAATATTGTAACTATTTATTTGCAGCGCTTAAAGTTTTCATGCTAAAGGGGGAAAATAATGCAAAAGTAGGGAATATATTAGGAAGTTTAGAGAAATTTTCATCTGAGTGTGTGGCAACACTGATACTGTATGGATCCGCCAGCAGGGACAGAGAGAGAGAGAGAGAGAACGGAAATTGCTCCTTAGTCGCTCCCCGTGCTTTAGAGAACCGCTTGACAGGGACACACGAGCAAGACAACGCATGAGTGACAATAAATGGAAAGATAAAAGAAAACAAAAGAACATCTTTGAGAAGATTTTATAAATGTTAGGCTTTTTTCTGTTTTAGAGAATTTTACCCAACCCTAGTGCGTAACCATCACATGTACAGTCACCAGCAATAATAATGGTACACCTAGATTCTGAAATACTCGCTTTTCTGCAAGGCGCTATGTGTGTTGCCTAACTCTACGGCGGTGGTAGAAGTTGCCATTGGAAATTTGATATTTAGATTCACTTGTGGCCGTACAGTAAGGCAAAACACACATTGGCTTGCAGGAAAGCGAGTATTCCAGGATATAGGTGCCCCATTTTAGTGACTGTACAGTGGTGAGATTTGGTTTTGAGGCTAGGACGAAAGCAAGACTCGCAAATTGATGATCGAGAAAGAGCTAAACGCGAAAAGGATCTGGAGAAACAAGGGAGCCTTAAATAGATGTATATGTGAGCACCTCAGATTCAGTATAAAACGGTAAGTTCTCCAAAAACTACTGTACAAATCAAAACTCAAAATTATTAATATATTGAAAAATTAGGCGAAAATTAAAAACGACGCTGCCAAAGCGAATGAAGCTCCTATACGAAACTAAGAAAGCGAAGGTGATTTCAAAATGACGTTACTGAAAACTTGAGAACAAAGCTCAGAAAGCAAGCAAAACTTCAAAACGAGAATAGAGATACAAGAAGTACTCGGAAACGATTTTGAAAAGTGAGGAATGAGAATAAGGAATAAGAAATTAACGAAGGACTAAAATTAAATGGTTTGACTCAGTGGTTAGCATATGCAGATGATGTAGACTTATTAGGGGATTATATAAATACAATTAAGAATAATGCTAAAATATTTTTCAAAGCAGCTAAACAGATAGGTTTGGAAGTTAGCAAAGAGAAAACTAAATATATGCTTACAGTCCGAAACCAAATGTTAGGTAATAATCAAAATCTAATTATTGATAACAACTCGTTTGAACCAGTTTCCAAATTCAAATACTTAGGAGTAATATTAACAAGTGAAAATTATATTAAAGAGGAAATAAAAAGTAGGCTTAATTCAGGAAATGCATGTTACTTCTCTCTTCATAAACTTTTGTCTTCTCGTTTAATATCTAAGAAACTAAAAGTTAAAATATACAAGACAGTAATTTTGCCTGTAGTATTATATGGGTGTGAAACTTGGTCCCTTACATTGAAAGAGGAAAATAAATTGAGAGTATTTGAAAATAAGATCCTTAGGAAAATCTTTGGACCTAAAAGGGATGAGGAGACTGGTGAGTGGAGAAGGTTACATAATTTAGAACTACATAATTTGTATTCATGTCCAGATATTATTAGAATAATTAAATCAAGAAGACTTAGGTGGGCAGGTCATGTGGCACGAATGGGAGAGGAAAGAGGAGTTTACAGGATTCTTGTTGGGAAACCTGATGGTAAGAGACCTGTAGGAAGGCCAAGACGAAGATGGAGCGATAACGTTCAGATGGACCTAAAGGAAATCGGTAGGGATGGAAAAGAGTATATAGATCTTGCTCAGGATAGGGACAGATGGAAGGCCTGTGTTGCTGCAGCCATGAACTTTCGGGTTTAAGAAGGCTAGAGAGTTAGTTAGTTAGAGGAATGAGTTTAGAAAAACAAGGAAAACTTGAAAACCAGGCGCTGGATACAACAAAGACTTGAAAACAAGAATATGGAACGAAGGAAACTCGAAAACAACACTGAAAAGTGAAGCAAAATTTTTGAATTGAGGCTAAAGAAGCTAAAATAAAATAGCAAAGTTAAAAACGAGGCTCGGCGAACAAGCACAAGTAGAAGACAAAAATAAGAAAATGAGAGAAACTCGTAAGAAAAGACTGCAAAGGCAAGCTAAATTGGGAAACGAAACTAGAGAGTAAGAATAATCTTTAAATGAGATTAGAGAAAGAAGAAAAATTTGGAAATCAGACCCGGGAAAAAAGAAAGACTCGAAAACAAGCGAGGAATGCTCGAAAACTAGACTGCAAAAAATAGCAAAACTAGGAATTTGAAAAGTAGGGTAGGGAAAGCAGGTAAATTTGAAAATGGAGTTCGTGAAAGAAGCAGAGCTTCAAATGAAAAATAGGGGAACTAGAGAAACTTGGGCAAAGCTGGAAAAAACTCTCATGAATCGAGCAAAACTGGAAATTGAAATCTAGCAAAGGAAGTGAAACTTGCTAATAAGCCAGAGGGAAGCAGAGAAAATTGGAAATGAGACTTGGAAAGCGAGCGCAACCTGAATAACGAGGCCGGGAAAATGAACGAAGCTTGAAAACGAGGCTGACGAAGCAATTGAATCTGAAAAACGAGATGAGGGGAAAAGTGTAAAACTTGAAAATAAGGATGGGGAAGCTAGTAAAGCAAGAGTGTCCCTGAAACGAGGCTTGATGCAAGCGAATCTTGAAAATGACTCCGAAAGCGAATTAAACTTGGAAAAGATTCTTGAGAAAAAGTGTCAATCTGGGGGAAAAAATTCTAAAAATCAGTCAATTTCAGAAAAATAGGTAGAAATGAACAAATATAAGATAAAGAAATGCTCGCAACGTAAGTGACACTTGTGAAATGAAGCTGAGAGAGCGAATCTAATAAAAAAGGTTCGGAAAGCGAACCAAAAACAAACAAACAGCTTCAGAAATGGTGAGTTGCTATCTCGTGATATCTCTCTTCGCACGCACGCGTCAGTGAGTGTATGTTGTGGAAAGAAAAGCCATATAGGGAAACTAAACGGACAATAATTGAGAAAAAGAGAGAAAACCAATCACGTCACTATGTATTCAGCAATGTCCGGACAAAGATTTCCTTGTAACTGTTTCAGTAAATATGACCCCCCCCCAACTTCTCTATTTTCCATTGATTAATTTAGCTTATTTAATTTCGCATATCTGCCACTTTTGGGTAATCGCGTGAGTCAAGATGGTTGATTAATTAGTAGTTTTAGATCCACTTTATGCACAGAAAAGCTAATCGAGGCTGGACCTACAGTTTAAAGTGGGATCCTAATTACTGTGCCTTGTGCCTCCACAGGGTGTGGAACTCGGGGCCAATTGATTACAAGGCGTCGACGTTACCACAACGACATCGGTTCATAAGATGAAATGGATGATCAAACAAGAATAAACTTATGCGGTCGTCACAACAATAGCCCAACAGCCTAGACGCCAGAGTCTTGATGGGTTGCAAAATACAGTCCAGGGTGTACTACGCGGAAGGGAGTATTTTGGTGGGTGTCTTCTGGAAAGGGTAACACCTTGCTTCCTACTCTCCCTTCCATAACATATTCCTTTGCTAGTAATTTTCAGAACGTTATCATGGTCCATTTTTCTGGCTATAGAACGCTAACATAGCACATTGCTACCTGCTTGCTAAGTTCCTCCAAGACCTCGTGTATTTCAGAATCACTTTAAGAATACTTTCAAAAATACTTTTTCGTTATTATCCTTTCTTCCATTTTTAGAATTTAATCCTACAATACTAGCGTGTTCCCATATTACAGTGTAATTAGCGCTACGCAAATTTTACGTACATGAAGCAATCGATTTTCAACACGACCTCTACATCATGAAAACGAAATGACGATTCTTTTAACATTATTTAGTTTAGGCTATTTTCCTTATATTGGGGTTGTATTCTTAATTTTTCATAGAATATTCTAACAGAATGTCCTGATTGAAAAGCCTGTATGTACATTAAGAATGAAGGCGACAAGTTTAAACAATGAAAGACAAACAATAGTAATATTCATAACACTGCAAGTAAGGAACGAAAGTAGTTTAAAAGTCTTACAAGAAAATAGTGCATGCTTCTAACCTTTCTTTTCAAAATCTAACTATCCAAGTCGAATTTACGAATGTCAAAATTACGTGAAAGATTTTTCTAGTTTTACTACAGCTATGTAAAATTGACGTATTGTGCACAACATAAACAGAATAGACTTTCAGCGCTTGCATCCTCTTTACCACAACGCTGCCTTACGACTGACAGACTGCTCGAGGCACTGCCACGTGGAGGGGTGAGAAGGCGAGTGGTAGGAGGTAAGGAAGGGAATTAAGGCACACTATACGCAAATTTTACGTACACTAGTGTTCTAGACACATTCTCCCTTAAAAAATACTTTGTCAATAAGTCTTCAGAATTTTCGATGCAAGCAAACATTAACCACATTAGAAAATAAGCTTCAATATATAATGTCCATCTCCCACCATTGTTGATTCAATTAACAATGCTTACTAAAGTCTGTGTGCTTTATCCATTTCACACGTGATTGCTAGGGAGACAAATTTATGGTAAATAAAAACTGAGGAGAGCGGTAAATAAAATGTTAGATCAGCGGTATATACCAGCGATGGTAAAAAAGAAAAAAAAATTGGCACACACTTTTTCATCATGAGAGGAAGCAACATACAAAAGAGCTATAAATTTATAAACTACTTCATTTTTACTGTACACATACACAAGTACTTAGCTGTCCAACCAAGAAGAAAACATCAACACAAAATCACTTCATTTCTAAATTGCATATCTCAAGTGATTTATTCATTGTATGTATTTAAAGGATATCCTTGCTGTCCAACAAATAAAATAATCACTACCGCACATACACAAACACATGTTGAAAATCACATGATGATAAACAAAATTCATTCATGACTGAACACAAATGACACCATTGTTTCCCTTGATGTGCGGGAACAGACTAATCTTATCGCTGCTACAGCTAGCAAGTTCAATGAAACTGGAAGTTGAGTAGACATTCGGGGGAAGAAAGGAATGCAGCTTGACAGGGAGCGAAGTTTTCGAACTGAGATTATGTGAATGGGAAATCCCAATTTGCAGCGTGTTCCTGATGTGATCGAAGATAAAACGTTCTTCAGCTGCAAGTGGTAGGAAACTTTAGGCAAACGTTTCGTTACAAATCGACAGTTTGCGAGCACAACCTCGATTGCCGGTTTTTGCGTGTTTTCTACTTAATTTGATGATATTTCACGGTTATTTCGCGAAAAAGCTTTCATTTCGTGGAAAAGCACACATTTCGCATTACTTCGCGAATAAAACTCATGCATATTTCATCATTGCGGGTGTAGTTACATGCAGAATGTTCCAAATTGCATCTTTTTTTCACATTTCGCGATTTCGCGCATCGCGAAAATTCAATGTCCCTAGTGATTGCTCACGAAACTGAAGCAGGAAATTAATTTGGAATAGCAACTAAATGAGGCTATTCGTTAGCGATTAGAAATATCCATAACAAAGCGTTACGTGCAAAAACTAAATATCTGTACCTCAGTAGTTGAGTTCAGATCAATAATGTCCAGGGGAAGGATAATGATGATATGAAATCCCTGGACATGCTTCTGGTGGTCATCGATGACAGATAAATTTGATTATGACTACATTGAAGTCAGTCAGATGTAAATTGTTCATTTTTTAATGCAGTACAAAACATCCTAAGTAAATGCTTCCTTAAGCGACATATCCTTAAAATACATGACACTTAATTTCCTAGAAGTTGAAACTGTACTGTATTTTTATGATCTTAAAATGTTTACGATCATGCATAATTGCATAATGTTGTTTTGAGTATTCTTATTATAACATGGATAAGTTTACTTAGTGGAGTTAATGTTCAATATTTTTTTTTCTTAAACGTTTAAAAACGATTTGTTACATTTTGTGTATATGTATTATGTACTAAGTAATCCGCACCGAACAGAATTTTCATAATGATCTAATAAACATAGTTTGTGATGAAATGGAGCTACCTGGATGTACAAATCTTTAAAGATAGAGAATGCTTTTCGGTTCTAGGTACAGCATTCAACAAAAGTTTCTGGACAAGGACATTTTATATACTAGGCAATTTTTCCTATTTTGTGTTGCTTTCTGCCACTTCTGGCTAATCGCGAAGATTAAGAATGAGTGGTGACTATCATGAAATTAATGAAGGGAAACTCACAGAGAACACTCATGATCAGGTTGGGATTAGAACCCGGGGCCCCTAGCGTCGTAGTGTGCTGTGCTAATCACTATTCTCACCGAGATTGAGCGAGAGATGATTTCGAGAAATAAGCTTACGAACATTTTATACTGTAATTCCCTCTGTTCAATGAAAATAAAAACTCTTAATTCAGAACGAATATTTGGGTGGGAGGCTAATAGCAACTCTGCCCCCGATGAGGTACTTTTGCGGCGGCATATAAGTGCCTCCCCATCTTTCCCAAAGTCCGCACCTAATCCCAGGCCACCATCACCAAAATAGTGGATAGGTCAGCGTACATATGTCTTTAGGCTGCTCGAGTAACGTAGCAGCAGGAAAAAACAGATGAAATCCACTGAGAAATGGAAGCTTGCAACTGACGGCGAGTTTACGGAGCGATACAAAGGTGGAAATCTGGCGGAACAAATTCGGAGACTGACGCTCGATCGGCATCAAAGGAGAGCGCCCAAGACGACGGTTGCCATGTGGAAGCACGGTGGAAGCTGCAGGACTGGACATTCGTATTACGAGTCAAGTTTTCATTCAAAACGCGTATGTACAGGAAAAGTAGTTAATTCTTTATTTTCCGCATGATAGATGACATGTCAAAATCAGACTATACAACAGTCCTGGGCAACTCGTCGTAATTGTGATAGAGCGCTCTTCTATGCACGCGTGAGAACTCGCGTGAGAACTCGCCGAGTCAGCCTCACTTCCACGTAGTGCAACCTGAACTGCATTTTGTAGACTAACGAGGCACTGGCGTCTGTGTTTTGTCTCCATATGTGCTGAGTGCCTCTTTACAGCCTCAGCTTTTAACCAAGATAAGATAAGATTATTTTAATCCTGAGAAACGTGTTTTAGTTATGGTAAGGGACTGGTGTATATATAATGTGACGGGTGCAAAATAGCCTAAGTGCTGACACACCCAAAATTTTAATTCAATCTATCAATCAACTCACAGCGATCAAGGTTATAGTAGAGGTGCAAGATGACTCTCACTTATCGCACACTTTTCAAACACCTTCCAAGTCAAGCCCCACCCTTCGTCTTCTGACGTCAGGCTAAATGCTCTCGTTGTTAGGTTGTAATAGCAAGGCTGGATTTTGCGTCGTTTTTACTTTCGTTCAGTGGGAATCAATTCCTTTTCAGGTTTTATTAATACTATCAAGTTGCGTATCCAATAAAAAGTAAAACATATATTTTTCTACATTTATTAAAGAATATCCTTTAGTAAACAATTATAAAATTTATATTGAAAGGCCGCTGAGTTCCCGCTTGTCCTCGGTTTATAAAAGTCAACTTAATACGACAATTCAAGCGGCACTTTGGATTGTATTGAAAAAATAATAATTCTGTAGCTACACACTCTTGTAATGATTGAGTTCAAAATAATAACTGAATATTAGACATGACCAAAGACTAGCCTGTTTTGAGATCTCTACCTTTGTTCTGAATAGCGCTTTTCCTTCACCCTTTTGTGACAACCACTTTAATCACTAAATACGAGAGCTCTCGTTATTATCAAAGTAATCACGTTTCACTTTAACACTAAGTTGTTCACTTCACTTTCCTTTCTGCAAACTCAGATCCAATTTGAAGAAAACTCTCTGGAACAGCTCACAAAATCTCTTCGAGATGAACACGTCATCAGATCAGACCCATGCTTCTGGGCACACGTCTCCATCGTCCTCACTGGAGCTTCCGGACCGACTAACTTGGACCCAACTATTTTCGTTGATTCCAAAAACTAAAAACGAACAGTCACCGAACTTAAAGGATTCAGAGTTTCTTTTGCAATGCGAGCGCGAACTGTCACTCAGTCGACAAGACGCTATCATCACTGCATTTGCAGACTTCACGCAAAAAAAACTGCGCGGTCTTCCAAAGACTTCCAACGCTCACTCACTACTGTTCTTAGCGCCAAAAAGTAACTGACACTTCTGTTTCCCGCGAGACCTTGTCCATTTTCAGGAGGGGTGTTTATAATTATTTTCATAATTCTTTTCGGACATCTTAACAATCGGTCACAAGGTTTGCCATGTTAGGTTTAGCTCTCGTAGCATAAATAGACTGCAATATTTCGACGGTTTATCAAAAAGGTATTATTCATGTTAATTACCCTAAAACTAGCATGCCTAACCTAACAACGAAAGAATTTAGCCTGACGTCAGAAGATGAAAGGCGGGGCTTGACTTAAAAGGTCTTTGAGAAGTGTGCGATAAGCGAGATCCTTGTAAGAAGAGCGGAAAGGCGGGAGCAGCGTTGCCAGATACTTACGGAAGAAATACACCAAGTCTTCTACGAAGTCGCAGGTAAATGCATGAAAGTATATGAAGGGTGTGGAGGTATAGTTCCATACATTCTCGATCTCGGAAATAGTGAAAGTAATGAGCACTATGCTCCTTTGACATCTACCCCCAGTTACTTGTTGATGAAATGCTAGGTGAGCCCTAAAACCACTTTGGTAGGAACGTGGTCTAAACAGTTTCCCACTTGGTATTATCTTCTCTGAGAATCTAACCTCATCTCTCCAGCGACAGACAGATACCGTACCCACTGGACCAACGCGGTTCCTAAGCGAGAAAACGTTGACAAAACAAATTAAATATACTGTATTTGGTACCATCCTTGTAATGTATGCAATGTGCCAAACATGTGAGTCTTTCGATTAGCCTGGTTCCAAGGATGGAATCAATAATTCGGGTTAAAATTTCGTTTAGTCCCATTCACTTGCGCTTATATCTGTACAAGCAATTACAGCACGTAACATATTTGTAAATACAGCTCTAACTGCTGTAAGTAAAGCATAACCTGTTCTCATTGTATATGCCAACGTACGCTTTTGTAATCAATATAATTGAACTGGACGTCCGCGTGAGTGACCACACCGCATCGTAATGAATACTTCACATTAGCATAGTGACATGACTCATTGCGTCAACGTGTCGCGTCATTCCCAATTAACGTAAATTAGTCACCACCTCGGTTTTCATCTCCAGTATGAAAGGAACATCAATATGAATAATTTGATTATCTGCACTATTGCCAGGTCTTTCTAAACCAATTGCTATTAAAATTATCTATGTAAAAGCGTCGATAAATAGAGCTTCTTTGATTTGATTGATGATAAAATTTTGGATATTTTCTTCCGTTCAATAATATGGGGACTACTGTGTTCCGGGAATCTCTGGAGCAAGCGAACGAAAACCTGTTTCTGCGCAAGTGGTGACCCGAGAGGGCTCGACCAATGAACACGTGAGAGGGGAAGTAAGTGCATGGAGGGGAAACGTGGCTCCAGCTACTAGCCGTTTGCAGCAACACCACTGCTTTCCTCTGTCCACTCCCTTTCTCCCCTTCTCTACCGTTATGAGCGGACTTGCTCCACAGATTCCCGAGACGGAGTGTGCCTCTAACAGACACACAATATTGGCCATGGTTCTTTCAATAGTATTGATTGATTTGATTGGTTCATTGATTTCCTTTATTTTACTTCGCTTTCTGTGCCACTTTTGGCTAATTTCTGAAGATGGAATGAGTGATGATATGATGAATGGTCACTCATAAACATCCATGCCCAGGCCGGGATTCGAACCCAGGGCCCCTGGCGTGTAGCGCGAATTGCTAATCACTCTGCCACGGGGACCGGCTCTTTCAATAAAACAATGCAGGCCTTGTCACACCGTTGCTTTTGTAAAAGTGCGCTCTCGTAGCATGCACAGCGAGCGACGGTACTGTAGCGTCGCAGTAGACGCGGGAAGGCGGTATTGAGCGAGGCAGGAGGCTTCTCTCTTGACAGTACTCACCATTTTTTAAGTGAGCGTGATAAAGATTTTAGCGCTAGAGTAAATCTATACAATACTCCTGTGCTGAAAATATTCTTGTACAGTGTTGCATTTAAATCACAAGCCTAACTGAACAAAGTTCATTTGCGACCTTGTACAATGCCTCTCCGATGGCATAGTGTTATAGTCGACACGCTAGCTACGTTAACTACAGGCTGACTTTGAAGTCAACGGGGCGCACCCACGAGCTGCAACAATCACATTCAACCCACAGTGTTGCCACACATCTACTCTACGTCACCTTGTCCCTCCGCGCACAAGCACCTTCCCACGGTCTTCACATTGATGTTGCAAAGTACGGCAACAGCGTATCTGCAGTCATGTGACTGAGACTCCACGTGGAGTAGACGAGCAGAATGACAGCTGCGGCTTTTGGCTGAAGGTTGAGTGTGATTGGACGGAAACAAATCGCCCGCTGTTTATCCCCACCCAAGTTAGTTACGGCGGAATTTTTCAGTTCTTGGACGTTAACCAAGTAAATACGTGGACTTTAACGTCGTCGCTTTGTAATCAATGGATACCGGGTTCTATGCCCGGTGGAGACACATAGTGGCTCGGATCCCACTTTAAACTGTAGGTCCAGTCCCCATTGGCCTATCTGTGCATAAAGTAGACTTACAAGCAGGTACAGTCGGACGAAGATGAGAAATACCGAACAGAAGTGGACAGTCATTTGTGCCCGAGTGTCCCAATGTTGCCATATGTACAACTTCTTTCTTGTTTGTCGCCAAAGACTTCAACAGTAGTGTGGGTTTTTCCCCTTCATCGCAACACAAGCACTTGTCTCTAGCCGCCCGCCGTGGCGGAGTGGTTAGCACAGGGCGTTACGACGCCAGGGGTGATGGGTTCGAATCCTTGCCTGGGCAATGACAGTATCCCTATCTGCGTGATTAACCAAAAGTGGCAGAAAATTGAAGTAAAATAAAACAAATCAATCAACCAACTTGACACTGAATAAAGGTGACAACAAAGGTAACGCAGGGGCATGACTACAGGCAAGCAGCTGATTGCATCGTCCAGTGCGAAGGGGCTTTCTCTTATTGGTAGAGCAGCAACAGCATAATCAATAAATACTTCCTCAATCGTGCCTCGCAAGAAATAAACGGTGAGTGAAGAATACATTTTGGGAAGGAGGCAAACAATGGACTTGCCACAGGTATCCTTAATGTTATCAATAACGCCACAAAAGACTCCATTAGAAACAGTTCTTCATAGATACTCGGAGGTCCTTTTTTGAAAGTCCTCAAAAACCCTTTTCATTGACCGAATCTTCTTCTTCTTCCTTCTTCTCTTAAGCGGAAGGGAAACTTCGAACCAAAGAAGAAGAAAAAAGAAAGTTTCTTTCCGAAATAGAATTTGAGAATTAATTTCCTCCAAGACCACGAATTGAAAATTCCCATCAGAGCTGGCTGAATGCAAATGACAACTATCAGTACCACACGAAAGAATGGGAGGTTGGTGGTGGGGGGGGGGTGAGGGGAGGGGGTGACTGGCTCTGTTTGATTTCTGAGAACCCTGTCGTTGCCGTCAAAAACCTCCGTCCGGTAATCATCCTAAAGACAGTTGGTTCAGGCTGACGGCGGTTCTCACAGAAGTTTTTTTGAAGAGTTTGGGATGGGATTGGGAGGAGAGGGTTTGCTTGTGTTTCGTTCTGTCTCTCTCATTCTCTCTCTCTCTACTTCTCTCTCCTTCTCTATCTTCCTCTCTCTCACTCTCCACTATGCCTTTCTCTATCCCTATCTCTCTGTTTCTTTCTTTCTTCCCCATCCTTCTCTCTTCCTCTCTCCGTTTTCATCTCTCCCTCTCTATCTCTCTCTGTGTAAGAGATGGTCCAGGGTTCTAATCCCGGCCTGGGCAAGGATGTTCATTGTGAGTTTTTATCACAAATTTCATCTTATCATCACTCATCCTCATCTTTCTGATTAGCCAAAAGTTGCAGAAAAGCGATGTTAAAATTAACTAAATCAATGAGTAACACCATTAAGCCTTGTTTCCATGATATCGTATCAATCCATAAGATTATATTTTATTTAAAGCCTCTCTGATGCTTTGACCAGAGCATTCACTTGTTTATCTCAGTTCTCTCACTCAACCTCTATGGTATGTAAATAATGCAGAGTGTTGTGCTTTACAAACTTCCTGATGTATTCAGAATATAGGAAGTTCCATCAGCCTATGGAGTCAGCTGTTTGCAATAGAGGCAGTAAAAATCACGATTCGGCATGGAGGAAGGTCTCCATGGCCTGGGTGATATAGAGGTGAGACAGAGTGAGAAGGGACTGACTTTTGATTTGGATTGATTGTTCCACATTCTATATGGAAGTAAATTTGTTTAGCCTTTCAGGTGAAAGTACAGTTGACAAGGGAAAGCCACCTGCTAGAATATTCCAGAACAACTTTCTAATAGTCTGGAGGGGAGTAATGTTTGTGTATATATATCGTCCTGTTTTGTACCTTGTTACATTTGTACTTGGTTCAGAGTCTGAAGAAGACCTTGCTAGAAGGTTGAAACGTTACGTTTAGTTTCTGTTTTATAATTTAAAAAAATACTGCCTTTGTCAGCATATTGAGGATTTTTTAAATCAATGAGGTACAAAACGCACACACTCACATTACGCACACACACACATTATTCTCTTTCTTCTCTCTTTTCGTCTCATTCTCCTCCTTCCTCCCCCTGTTCCTCCGATTTGATTGGATTGTTTCTTATTTAGCGTCGCTTTCGTGAAACTTAGCTAATCGCGACGATGAGGATGCGTTATGATGAAATTGATGCAAGGACACTCACACCCAATCCCAGTCCGGGATTCGAACCTGGAACCTATGGCTTATCTATCTGTGGTAATCACTTCACTAGGTAGGTCGGCTAAATACAAGCATTTCTTTACACTAAGTTTTGCAATGTAATCTTCACCACGCACCTATTTAAAGCTATAAGTCAAGTTTATTGAACAATAAGCGACTTAATGTGTCCATAAATCAATTGGCGTACCTAACCTTGTCTTCTGGCTTTGCCAAATGACGCTTTCTCCCTCCTCTCTCTTTTTCTCCAGTCTGAACAGAGCGTGCTCGATAATAAAGTATTTCAACGACGAAGCATCCTCCAAATAAATGTTACGAAAAATAGTCGAAGTTGCTGCAGGCGTTTTGTAATTTTGAGTCAGACATACCTACAAAATATAAGAATCAATCAGATTTGACGGATTTTAAATATTTATGTGTGTGTGTGTGTACTATCGTTATATTAGTACTGACAGTGCATATATGTGTATCAAATTTTATCGCTGAAACAGTGACCTTAGGTTGAAAAATGTATGTGTGTGTTACGAATTACCAACGCTGATGCAGAAATTTAGTCCACAGATTTTTTTCATGGAGAAATTTCCGGATACCAAAAAGTCGTAAAATTTCAGCTATGCATGTACAGTGTCTCTCAAAAGTTTTATGACAACGACATTTTAAACTAGGCAACCCAATTTACACAAGGCGTTGGTGGGTTGCGTGTAGAGTTAGGCTCAATTTCAGGGTTGCCACAAGCATAATAGATATTTATAAAATACGCGAAAGAAATAAAAACAAGTATTATTGTATAAAAATATTAAAAATGAGGAAAATGGAGCAAAGAAGAGAAAAGAAAAGAAAAACGAGATGAGAGAAGAGGGGAGTGGAGAGTAGAGTAAAGGAGAGAAAAAGAGAAGAACGAAAAGAAGAGGAGAAGAGTGCAGTGGAGTCGGAAATCTAAGACAGGAAAGGAGATACGAGGAGTGGAGATGAGTGGGATGGAGATAAGATGCGAGAAAAGTAGGGAAGGCGATATGAGATAAAAGCAGAACAGAAGGAGGGGAGAGAAGAAGGAGAAGGAGAAGAGAAGAACAGAAGGGACTGAAGAGAAGAGGTAGTTGCAGAAAATATCGTCTCAGCGTCAAGAATTGAGGCATTGGTCAAATTATCGACATGAAACATTCAACAACATTTTGAAATGTATTGGAGAATGTATTAGATCGGTGCGAAATGCCTTTTGGCTTAGTTCAATATCTTCCATGTAAGATATTTGATTTTACCTAGGATTATACCATTAAAAACATGAATGTAATTTTAATATTTATAAGAATTATCCAATTTTTGTCCACTTCTCGGTTCGTTGAAATGGAGATTTTGTAATTTCATTTCCCCTCCATCGTTAATTCTCAAGGTGGCCGCGGTGGCTCAGTCGGTAACGCGTCTGACTACCATGCTAAAGGTCCCGGGTTCGATCCCCGGCCGGTTCAAATCCGGGAACTTTTCTAACGGTGGAAGCGGCCCCGGCGCCCACCCAGCGTCGAATAACATGGGTACCTGGGGGAAACCCTGGGGGGTAAAGGCGGTCAGGGGGCGTGATGCTGATCACATCACCCCCACTCACGACCGGATCAAGAAAGTGTGGGGCGTTACCCCCACACCCCCTATACGCCTTCATGGCGTGGTGCTATGCACAGGGGAACACTTTACCTTTTACCTTTTTTTTACCATCGTTAATTCTAAACTGAATCATTCCATTTCACATGACGTGGACAATGAACACAATGGGATAGGTCTAAAACTTACGAAAATTTTCTGCCACCGGAAGGGTTTGAAACTACGACCATGAGATTGACAGTCCTGAACGGTAAACACTACCCTACAAGCTTTCGCTCCTGAAAGTAAGTAGAAGAAGCTGACCAATGTGAAATGTAGATGCAACTCTCCTCCTACATGTAATGTGCAAACAATACTCGTTTGTAACAAAGAAAACGAAGGTAGTGCGACTCGGCGAAAACATTTAATGGAGAATTGCACATGATGAGAACTTTTCATTCGATATTTGCGGAGGTATCCTTGTATTGAACTCGAGTGGGAAAAGGGGTAAAATTAGTATGTCCTGAATTGCCACAAATATAAATAGTTATTCCATTAATATTTGTCAATGTCTTTGAAGCAGTACACAATTATCGTTAGAGTATCATAATTCACGATCTTATACATGAAAATATCCCTTTGAACGTGTGTCAATTCATTTATTTGTTTATTTTTTTATATAAATTCCATATGCAGAACGTTGTAGCCACTATACACTGCTATTACAAATAATGTTACCATGCTCTTGTTTAATAGAAAGGGATTTAAAAATAAAATAAAAAAAGAACACCTAGTATGGAGGATAGAACCTGGGACCGCAATCAATGCTTTCAAGAACTCTGACCAATACACTACGCCCTTTGTTTTCCTTGGATCAACAATTTTTAATTATTCTGTCGCGTCAATATTGTAAACGTTATTCTGCAAAAAGAAGTTCAATACTATGATATAGCTCTGTACTTCTAGAATTACGCTATATACGTGCATTTGTAATTTAACTCTGAATTTATTTCTTCGTTGTTAGTATATCCAAGCTTGTGAATATATTTTATTTGTAATTTTATAACGGTTACATGAACATCTACGAAATAGTTCCTTATAATAGCCTCTGGTTGACCAAGTTGCCAATATAAACAAGTGGAATACAGTTTGTCTTCGAGCTTAATATAATAATAACCCATAGCTCTACAGCCCGTGAGGGCCTTGGCTTACCTACCGACTGCTGGTCTCCCTCCCACACTGTTCCTCCGTCACCTGTTGTAGCATGGAGATCTTAGACCAGTATTGGAGTGTCGGGGGATCAGCCCGACGAGCCCCCAGCCGTTGCAGGTCTTCTTGTCTTCGAGCTTACATTGTTAAAAAGGAGCGGATACGCGTATTACTATCCCAATACTTATTTAATAAGGTTTCTTGTTTGTCAGAAATTATCACTTAAACTATTGCATATTGAGCTGGTGCCTACCTAGCCGCCTCTGATGAAATCTACCATTCTTCAGATTCTCTTTAAAATTCTACTTTTGTCATTTGTAACTTGCTGGTTTGCAGACACTGTGCATTGACGCACAGTGTTTTGCTATAAGAAGTGGCCTTGAATAACGTGAGTGAGTCACTTTGAACGCGAGCAAGCTACGCTACCAAGCTTGTCTGCCTTTGAAAACCAAGTCATTTTTTTTTCACCGTTTCCGAACGCGATTGCTATTGTAGAAGTATATATTCTCTCAAAAGAGCAAGAAAGGAAATTCGACCAATGTTCTCCCGTAATTTAAAACCAAATATTATCTATTAAACGAAAAGTTCACGATTGTCAATTAACCTATCTGAGCATAAGGTGGATGTAAATAATAAATTTAATAGAGAGATTCTCCAAAATTTCTCTCCCACTGTCTACGTCAGGCCAATACCCGGGGGGGGGGGGCATGCGCCCCTCGAACCCTCAAATATTTAAATGTGAACCTATCAATAACTACGAAAATAACATCGTCGATTTTAGAAATGTGTAAAAATTTCAATTTTGTTCTTACATAAATGAATCTGTTTCTTGCGCAAAAGTCTTCAGGCTGTAATATTGGATGGTTTTTATTTTATAATGCAAGGCTAGCAGACGTCCGATTCACCAATTTAGTCAGGACAGTGCGTTACTTTCAATCCCTATCCCGACTTCTTCGAACTGCAATCGTGATGCGAGAATGTCTCCTTATTATTGTTTTTTTCTTAACTCACAATTATTGTAATAATAATTCCTAGTACGCAACATTTAATTTATAAATATATTATTTTCTAAACATTGAATTATAATGACTTTTCAATGGCGCTCGCACTATTTGAACTATTTTGTAATATCTGTCTCTCTCTCTCTCTCTCTCTTTTATATATAGCTATAAATAAAAATTTGGGTCTGGCCCTCCCTGAAAGAAATCCTGCGTACGGGCCTGGTCTACGTCAATGACAGAAATGGAAGCAATATTTTTATTTATTTTTAACCCAATTAAAGGAATGTGGAAGAATTTAAAAGAAATAAGAAAGAGCGGAACGACTGTTGCTCTACTTTAAAAAATTGCTGTTCTTCGAGGAAGAAAAATAAGAAGGATTTACCTTAACACAGTGTCCCACGAGTCTCTCTTGACTAATACTGTCAAATGTGAAGTGATTTTATGAATAAAATTTTCCGCCTGTTTACTTCTAACGTTGCCCAGATTGGTAGTTCGCAAGCGGTCTAATTATTTCCTGTTAGCTTACGCAACAGCAAATACATTTCACAAGACTGTTCTGAACACGACACTTGCGTCAGTAAACAAGCATTTCATCTGTTGCAGTATCACAGGAAAAAAATATAGTCCTGCAGTGTTCAAGCCTCTAGATATTTTCCATTAATAATGTCTAATCACAATAATAAGTTAGAAGAAATAACTCGCGTTTTCACAACTACAAATATTCTAGTTTTTCTTCATCACTTCGAAAATTATTTGTCGAAGATATCTGCTATAGTACAAGAAAGCAATTCAGAATTAAAGTAAAAGTTCAACTACATGTATACCCAACGACATTTAAAATTTTGGAGGGACAGAATACTTAAAAGTTGTTGTTTTAATCGAAGGTAAGGGCGTAGTGTAGTGATTAGAGTTCTCGATTGGGCTGTTAGCGGTCCCAGGTTCGATCCTCCTTAGGAGGTGTCCTTTTAAAATTCTCCTGTTATTATAAACAAGAGCATGGTAACATTATTTGTAATAGCAGTGTATAGTGGCTACAACGTTCTGCATATGGAATTTATATAAAAAAATAAACAAATAAATGAATTGACACACGTTCAAAGGGATATTTTCATGTATAAGATCGTGAATTATGATACTCTAACGATAATTGTGTACTGCTTCAAAGACATTGACAAATATTAATGGAATAACTATTTATATTTGTGGCAATTCAGGACATACTAATTTTACCCCTTTTCCCACTCGAGTTCAATACAAGGATACCTCCGCAAATATCGAATGAAAAGTTCTCATCATGTGCAATTCTCCATTAAATGTTTTCGCCGAGTCGCACTACCTTCGTTTTCTTTGTTACAAACGAGTATTGTTTGCACATTACATGTAGGAGGAGAGTTGCATCTACATTTCACATTGGTCAGCTTCTTCTACTTACTTTCAGGAGCGAAAGCTTGTAGGGTAGTGTTTACCGTTCAGGACTGTCAATCTCATGGTCGTAGTTTCAAACCCTTCCGGTGGCAGAAAATTTTCGTAAGTTTTAGACCTATCCCATTGTGTTCATTGTCCACGTCATGTGAAATGGAATGATTCAGTTTAGAATTAACGATGGGGGGAGGGGAAATGAAATTACAAAATCTCCATTTCAACGAACCGAGAAGTGGACAAAAATTGGATAATTCTTATAAATATTAAAATTACATTCATGTTCTTAATGGTATATTCGTAGGTAAAATCAAATATCTTACATGGAAGATATTGAACTAAGCCAAAAGGCATTTCGCACCGATCTAATACATTCTCCAATACATTTCAAAATGTTGTTGAATGTTTCATGTCGATAATTTGACCAATGCCTCAATTCTTGACGCTGAGACGATATTTTCTGCAACTACCTCTTCTCTTCAGTACCTTCTGTTCTTCTCTTCTCCTTCTCCTTCTTCTCTCCCCTCCTTCTGTTCTGCTTTTATCGCATATCGCCTTCCCTACTTTTCTCGCATCTTATCTCCATCCCACTCATCTCCACTCCTCGTATCTCCTTTCCTGTCTTAGATTTCCGACTCCACTGCACTCTTCTCCTCTTCTTTTCGTTCTTCTCTTTTTCTCTCCTTTACTCTACTCTCCATTCCCCTCTTCTCTCATCTCGTTTTTCTTTTCTTTTCTCTTCTTTGCTCCATTTTCCTCATCTCTCCTAGAATCTTTTTCCATTCTCCTCACTACATCTCCTCTCCTCGTCTATCCTCCCTTTCTTCTCTCCTCTACTTTTCCTCTTCTCCTCTCCTTTTCCACCTTTCGTTTTCTCCCACCTCTTTTCCTTTCTGTAGACTCATCAGCGATGAAATACTAGAAAACCTTTTTTTCCCTTTGAGAAAGAATTTTGTCACTTGCGATATAATAGTGATATTTTTAATATTTTTATACAATAATACTTGTTTTTATTTCTTTCGCGTATTTTATAAATATCTATTGTGCATGTGGCAACCCTGAACTACACGCAACCCACCAACGCCTTGTGTAAATTGGGTTGCCTAGTTTAAAATGTCGTTGTCCTAAAACTTTTGAGAGACACTGTACCATTCATGAAGATTATGACCCTCTGCTTGGCAAAAATACATCACCTTTAACTTATTTTATACGAGAACTAGACTTCTTGAGTATCTTTTTTATTTTCCGAGTAATTTTAGAATTTAGAAAAGCTTTCATGTCAACACAATGTAGTCAGATGTTTATACAATAGTTCTGCGCCATCTGTAGGCAAGAAATAGGGAACAATGGGATTTAGATATTGAGATATAGCCAACTAGTGGAATGGAAGTTACTTGTCCATGCTATTCTAGGATTTGCTACTAGACTATAGCCTAGGTGTCGCAAGTCCAGAAGGGGTTGCCCAAAAATGATACGCTGAAGGGGCAGAAGCAGCGGTGGTGCCAGGGTTTATCATCTAGGGGTGCTGAGGGGGTGCGGAATGAAATTTAGGGAGTACGATGTTGAAAGTAAAGGAAAACCCTGTATGCTTTTGCCACTACATGAAACACTAATCAACTTTCAGCAGACTTCTACGAAAACATGCCAATGCCTTGATTCATTTTTGCCTGCTTGATTGATTTCAATGGTATCGTTACAAGCCAGAACTGTCCGTGACTGTACAAGGAAGTAATGTGTCTTGCCTTTCAGATTAGTATCAATGGCTTGCCTATAGTATTAATAATAGTGGTATCTTTTCAATATTTAATATTATACGCTCAATGTGACGACATGGTTTTCATAAGACTTAACATAAATGACACTGCAACACAGAAACAACTGATTTGTTTGATTTAAGGAGACGCGTTTGGTTAATCTATTTGGTAACTCTAAACAAAAATAAAATTATCTACTACAGTTGGTAATTTTGAACATGTGTACGATTACTAAAGAGCATTTAGTACTGGTGAATAATAATTTGTTTGTCGCCTGTTTAATAAATATTTGGTTGACAGAAACTACTTTTGGTTATTCCAAACTCTTTCCTCTGTGAAAAGTTAATAGTATTTTCGGTTGAAAATAGGTTTTGAAAATGAGGGCGGAAAAAATTAAGGTGTGCGCAAGTACCCATTCGCACCCTTCCCCCTTACTGAAGCAGCCTCTGGGCAGAAGTAAAATAGACCGTCGACTTTCAAGAATTTTTAAAGGATTTACACTTGACTGAAGCAAAGTATGAAGTGAATTCGACTTGTGACAATTTCCTGAAAAATATTTAACATTGCTTTTCCCAAATCTTGACATTGCTCTGAGAATTTCTGTGAGATTTTATCATGAAATACCTGTGGTGAGTGGTCGTCCAGTGTTCTAAAAATAATTCAAACTGCCTCAGAAATTTAGCGTCGGATAGCAGACGTCCCAGTGTTGGTCTTCTTCACAGCGAATGCTGATGTTATAGGCAAGCGTTGATTTGGTTAATTTACGTGTATTGTATTATCGAAGATTAATGAATAATTTTTAACCAGATGTGTCTATATTTTAAAGTTTGCAAGTGTTATTAATACAGGCATGAAATTAGTGGAAGTGAAGTACCATGGTAACAACACTATTAATAATAATAATAATAATTCGGCAGGGAACAAAACAAAGAATAGCACCAGGCTTGGATTGCCTTAACAATTTAAAGAGACCTCCGCCAGCAAAACGGTACCATGAGAAGCTGTCCTTAATATGTCCACTACCAGTGACGGCGATTAGGGGGCGTGGCGAAACAGTAGCCCCCCACTTATTGCCACTTTTCTCCCCTCACTATGGCCTCTTAATGCTAAGCTATGTGTCGCACCAGTCGACTGCAGCTTTTTCAAGCTGTAATTGTTTCATCTATGTAAGATTAATCTGTGTTCAATTTCGTTCTTTAAAATATGTTTAATTTCTTTCTTTAAAAATACGTTATTGTTAATATCACAGAAGTAAGCGTTTTTTAAACTGAATTATTTCTGAAAAATAATGTACAACATTTTGGTATTTCGTTAAAATACAAGAAAATTGTAAATCGTTGTAAAAGTCCTGTAAATATGAGAATGTATAAACTACTAAGGTGTCGCCTTGCAAAACCAGTTTCGGTCTATAAGTTATATCGGGTGAATTGTCTGTTTAAAAGTTTATGCTATATATCATCGGAAGCTTGAATAAATCTCTAATTAAGAGATACTAATAATATTGTATTCCAAATCATTTAGGTAAAAACAAACAAATCCAACACTGCAGACCACGCAGGGGCTTGGTCCTACTAACCCTTTCATGCCCTTGAGAAGTTCGATAAAGGGTTGTGTACGAACTAACCTAAAGCCCTAAAGGCAGAAGGTGCATGTCAGCCTTGTCTACCAAGAGAAAGTCCTTGTCCCCAGTTTTGGCGCCCAAACTCCGCCACTGTTCACTACACACCGTTGAAATATAATGGGTGTGCATATATACTTACGCACACACACACAAGCCTATTATTGTGGGTTTATTCTCCAAAACCCTCACGAACGCTTAAATTTTCGTTGAACAAATCCCGCCATTGTTACCCGTATCGGTAAACACGATAGGGGGAAACTTTTCGGCTGTTCGTGTGCTGCGAAGCATTACGCATTCAGTGCCTGAAACCATGGTCTGTTTCAATTCCAAGCTCCACCAATTTTTCCCCACATTACCCCGTCATTCCAAGCAACCTATCCTTCGGGAAATCCATCCTAACACGACATGGATTTTTGCTTCGTTTAATTGATTCTAACATTTTTTTTTCCTTGTCCCCCTTCCAGATTTCAGACTGACGTCAACTGACGCAACAATCGCCCCCCTTTTTTTCCTGAAACAATTATCAAATCTCCATTATCCACAAAATCGCTTGTTCGTTTAATTAGATAACAATATCCTTCCCGTAGATTGATGTCTGTGTTGGACGAAACAAAACACACGCAACAAAGGGACGAGGGTGAAGCACTGACAGCCATTGTTGAATGCGGAGTTTCCATTTGCTGCCATTGTTCGGCCATTTTGTGGAGATCGAAGGGAATAAGTGTTCGAAAGACTGTAGGTAAATGTTCATTATTCTTCTCGTAAAGGTTACATGTGTATTTTTTGTTGTTTCATATCGGAGTTTGCAGTTTTGCGGGTTAATCAGGAGCATGTGCATTCATAATATCATCATTAATACATAGGGGATAAGCAGGGTACGATTATAAGTGAGAGGGCACCTCTTTGTAGGGTCTGGTGCGAGGCACATCCAGCTTTCAACGAACGCCAAAACTAAATGCTGAGAGCAACAATTCCTCACCCACAATTTCGCTTAATGCATGCGCACCTTCAACCTATAGAGTATACTCTTTTTGGTCAACAAATATCTGGTCACCCTAATTTATGTATTGATTAATTTATTGATTTGCTTTATTTTACTTCGCTTCTGTGCCACTTTTGGCTAATTTGCGAGGATGAGTGATGATATGATGAATGGACACTGACAAACATCCATGCCCAGGCCGGAATTCGAACCCGGGATCTATGGGGTCGTAGTGCAATGTGCTAACCACTCCGTGGAGGAGTGGTTAGCTCAGTGCGCTGCACAGCCAGGGGTCACGGGTTCCAGAAGCCCGGCCTGGACATGGCTGTTCTCTGGAAGTATCTAACTCTCTAGCCTTCTTAAACCCGAAGGCTGCAGCAACACGAGGCTATCCCAGACAAGATCAATCCAATCGTTTCCATCCTTACCGATTTCCTCAACGTTATCCATCTTCGTCTTGGCCTTCCTACAGGTCTCTTACCAATAGGTTTCCCAACAAAAGAATCCTGTAAAGTAAACTATTATTTCTCTCCCATTCTCTGGAAGTGTCCCTTCATCAATTTCATCATATCATCAGTCATTCTCATCTTCACACTTAACCAAAGCGAAGTAGAATAATCTAAATCAATCAACAAAAATACATAAATTCATGGCAATTTTGGATCGAATCGAACCCTCCCCCTCACCGAGAACGAGCGTCAATTTCAGAGTGCCTGAAGGAAACCTTTCTCAAACTATATGCCACTTGAACAAGTACGACACTTGTTATAACTACGTTCCATATCAATTTTCACTAGAAGAGAAAAGCTACCAAACACCAAAGGATTTCTCAGCAGTCTCGTGCCGAGTGAGGGAAGCGCATGCTGCCATGTTTAATACTTTATGAGAGAAAGTTTGAGGAAGGAAGAAAGAGAAAGCATTTCCTTGCAATCTTGTCTAAAAGAATTACTTTCCTAAGTAATTGGTTAGGGAAAAAGATGTCAGGAGCATTCTTGTCAGATGTTAGAAACATGACTCGCCCTTCTTTTCCATCTCGTTTTCTTCCTTCTCGTATGCTCTCTTCCTTTCCGTGATCGAGACATGTCCTGTGAAGGACGGATAACGTTTTACCAAATCTAGATCGTGTTTTTTCGGAGTTTTGAATGAATTTCGCGTTCAAAACGACTGCAGTGGATCTTAACCTTCATGATACTGCGCCCCGGTAAAATCTCATTTTTAAAAGTCGACAACCCTTATCCAAACAATTGAACTCTTAAAGACCATTCTGTTTTTAATACTTTTATACGTTAATTAATAGCCCTTGAAATATTAATAAGTAAACTGTGATATGACTATTTATTTTACTTGGATTTTTCTTACTTTTACCTAATCGCGAAGTTGAGGATGAATGAAAGATGATGTAGATGAAGGGCGAATGCACATATCCATCTCCCCTCCCCCAAACACAATTCCCACGGAGAATTATACTGGTTGTGAGCCTGGACGCCAGTATCTCTTTAATTTGACATTTTTGAGTCTTCACAAAAGTCACCCCTCACACTTCTGTGACATTATGGCAAAGACTGCGACTCTTCATTACACTGAATATACAGTTCATAAGGTACGCGACGGTTCAGAACACTTTTACACAATTTAAAAAATGAATTTAATGTCCTCAGCGCTCAACTGGGTTTCCATAATATTATATACCGGTAACGTACGTGGCAAGGATTTAAAAAGAGCAGAAGTTAACTTCCTGAAGTATTATTTATCTTCAAATAAACCCATTCAAACTCAATTGGTATTTCTTTAACACAAGACATTTTTAAATCAAACTTCCTCTCAAACAAAAACGAATCGAAATCGATACAGCGTTCTTAATCTCAACGACTCCCTGTTAATTTATGAACATATACGTAATAGAAAGATAGTAAATACTGATTATTTATGAGTGTAGAAGACAGTCACAAGAGTTATAGGTCTATTACGTCCATTCTTGTTGACAAATATAAAACTAGATTTGAGGTCAGTTGTCAGCGACTGGGATGAAATCAGTAATTTCAGAACATCTCGAGGCTCGGCGGTTGAGAAACACTGATTTATATTTTTGTATTATAACTATTTTTAGGCATAGACATAGCTACAAAGTAACTGCTCTATATTAGAGGACTAATGCATAATTTAGACCTGAGGTCCTTGTTGTTTCAATGATTAAGAATAATAATCAAATTATTTGCAACATTACTATTCATTATATTCAAATCGGTCAAATAATTAATTTTGATAAATTCATAATTCATTAATAATGATCATAACAAGGAATAAACTCAGTGATCTAACAATATGGTATGATATTAACATTGTTTAAATTAACATTCACAAAAATTTCCATTAATTATTACGAAATCAGTCATGGGTACGAATCGTCATTGAATAACCAAATATATATGTAATTATATAATAATATAACATTAGATTAACTAGAATTGAATATTCATACCTCTTACAACATAACGATACGAACACACACCAACCTACACGCTGTCCAGGGAATCTCTGGAGCAATACAGATCGCCCGATAACAAGGATACCGTTAAACGGGGTAACTTCTTACATATTTTGGCATATTCTAATGCACCCTGCAAAATCCGTGACGAGTGACAACACGAAAATTATACCCGAGGAACACTTTGTACTTTATAAATGTACTGAAATAATAGCACAGAAATTCCAAAATATTAGGGGGGGCAAATACGTCAGCATTCTCCTCCCTTGATGTCCGCTCCACAACTGCACGTGTGTGGCTTCACACTCTCTTTGTTCCACCAGCATGTGACTCCTACCGACATCTATCGGTTTCATGACCAAGTTACCCTCAAAGAAGTTGACGGTAATATGAAAATGAAAGAAATTGCAAGGTTGGGTACGTCTCCTGTGCCTACTAGACTCATGATCGGTGAAAGGTCCTGAATCGAGTCCCGTCGGACTCCTCATCATCGACACGAATTATGTAAAGCCTTCCCGATGGCATATTTGTAGGGTCGGCGCCCGGTGGAGGCACATGGTGGTTCGGATTCCACTTTAAACTGTAGGTCCAGTCCCGATTTGCCTTACTGTGAATAAAGTGCACTTAAAACACTAACTCAAACGAATGACCTAAAGAGGTACACTCTGTCCCGGTAATCTCTGGAGCAAGCGATTGAAAACAAGTTCTCTGCGTAAGTAGTGACTCGTGAGGTCACTACCAATGAACACGCAAGTAGGGAAATGAGTGAATGGAGGGTTGATTGGTTGATTGAAATAACATCTTTTGAGTACGTCAGCACTCAGACATGAACATGTAACACGACGAAAAAAATTATTGTCAGTCCCAGTACATAATACGACCACCTATGGAAAATAATTTACCGTAACTGCCACTAAAGAATGGAATTCCCTCCCAACCTCCCTAACATCCATCAACAGCCATAAGCTATTTAAAAACAATCTCAAACAGTATCTACTGGCAAGGCAGCGAAATACTTAATCACGAGCAACTTTTCATTCATAAAAATACGCACTGTAACATTTGGCAACTGTGTGCACATAAATCTTATAATTTCATTATTTTATTTCACTTTATTATTATTATTATATTTTTCATTGTTCCAGATTACTGAATATATATGTATATCTACTAAAACAAAAGCAACAAACATTAGATACCTATGTTCAACAATTTATAGGTAAATCTGTTTTTCTTTTTCTTTATCTACGCGTATATACCTATATATTTAATTGTTCTTATTTGTATTGATATGTAATCCTTTTCATGTTTTAATTATATTTTTTTTCTCAATGTACTGTTTATTCCATTGTATTAATCTTCCAGACAAGGGTCTGTTGTAAGAACGGCCCTAGAGGCCGAAACATGCCCGCTCCAATAAAGGCGATTTTACTATTATTATTATTATTATTTCACCCGCCACATTATACGAGGACCATTCCCTTATCGTGACTAGTAAAATCAACACTCGTCTAGTTAAAAGGTGAAGCTGTAAAGGGGCGCTCAGTACACATAAGGACAAAACACGGGACAAACACACAGACCTACGGAGGATTATACTGGCCGTAGATCCAAACGCCAGATCCTCGTTACACTCTGTCCATATATCTCTGGAGCAAGGTCGCACATAGCGGTAGAAAGGAGAGAAAACGAGCGGGCGGAGCGAATTAGTACACGCTGCTGCAAAGGCTGGTAACGGCAGTCGCTTCCCCCTCCACGCAATCCCATTCCCTCTCACGTGTTCATTGGTGGAGCTGTCTCGCGTCACTACTTACGCAGACTTATTTTTATTCGCTTCCTCCAGAGAACAGAGTATAGTCTGCAAAATGCACTCCAGGGTGTACTACGGGTGCGTGTGTGGGAAAACGCGGCTGCAGCTACCAGCCGTTTTCAGTAGCGCGCACTGCTTCGCCCACTCGCTTTCTCCACCGTTATGTGTAGGCAAACGGATCTGTAATACTGACGATGGCTGCACAGAACCCCCATTGGTTCTGTATTCTGAGAGTGGTATCAATACCTAAACACAGGTTGACAGCTGCATGACGTGAAGCCCGCTTTTCAGGATATCGATGGGGAAACGCCGCGAAGAGAGTCACAATGGTGAACAAGCTCCAACCGCGGCCCTTTCATAAATATTGCCAGCGAGCCTGGAAGTCCGTGGACAGCGGCTGGACGCAGCTGTCAACTGGGCTCACGTGCTGGTAATGTGGCCGCGTGGGACGTCCCATGGCCAATATGCACGGTCGGCCGGAGGGAGGGCACCACATTGATGGTTTGGGATAATGGCCACGGTTGATGAAGTAATCCAGCCTCTTCGGGATTTCGGGGTGATGGGGGTGTCAGCTAATGGAACTGTGTTGGAGGAGGTTGCCTATTTACAGGATAAGCGTAAGCACAGCATTCTTTCACTTCAGCCGCACTTTGTCATCGGGCTTTGCTGGAAAATCATGGCGGGATATGAAACCATGTTATCGGCTCAAACTGGGAATGCTAATGTGCGTATATGCACGTGCACACACATGGTACCTCAAAGGCACTTACGAGAGCAGTACAAAGCGATACCTTTATGTTTTAGAGTGGGAACTGTGTTCATTTTTAACCAAATACACTCTCTCCCGGGAATGTTTGGAATGATCGAAAGAAAACAAATCCTATGCAATGTGCAACTTTACACTATTAAACAGCAGTGGCGTAGCATGGACATTTCGGGTGGGAACGCCAAGTCCGAAGGAAGGGTCGGCCCTTTTTTGCTTAATAATTTACTTACGGTATTAGTCGCCACAGGTATTGTTTATTTGCCTGAAGTCAGCTGGGTTTTCAATAAAACATCATCCATGGATGTTTTACCTAGAAAATGAGATGATTCACTATGCCACAAATGTTTTGAACTCTGGTGTTTTATACCTTTTTTAAACCTTTCTGCATGACGCAAGTCATTAAAAAACCTACCTGAATCACAAGCGCCTCTGCACAACAGTAGACGTCATTGTTGTGGGTGATCCAACTACTGATTGATTTGGTTTATTTTACTTCGCTTTTCTACCACTTTTGGTTAATTGCGAATATGAATATGAGTGATGATATTGATGAAGGGACACTGACAAAGAACACCCGTGCTCACGCCGGGATTCGAACCAGAGACCTCTGTCGTCTTGACGCACTGTGCAAAGCACTCTGACACGGAGGTGCGTGGATGATCCAACTATCGTACACTCTACTGACGTAACAGTGCCGATTAGTAATTCAGACCACTGTTTATTACATCTTGAGAATGCTGATAAACATTTTAAAATAATTTTGTCCAGAGACCATTCGATGTTAAGAGTTTTCAAATAAATGCTAAACATTTCCATTGACACAATATTAAGCAGTTAGATAATAACGAAAAAATAATAGTTTTGCGAGTTAAGTGGTAGAGCAGCCACAGGCTGAATTTCTCCCACCAGGACTTCACCAACTTGTTTGACAAAAACTGTGTTGATCTTTTAGTTTTTAATGCACATCGCTGTTCGTGCGATAAATTATACAATGCAGTGGCCATTAAGAAGCGGTATATTTCAGATTGGTAAAGTTACGTCAGTCAATATTGCGTATTGTAGCATCACATAGCACGAGTTGCATGAGCGCGAAGAACCGGGTAGGAATTCTACCGCTGTCGTCTGCTTCAGAAGACAGGAAGGGTTACATGAACCAATCACGGTAGACCTCTCTGCTCCGTACGCTGGCGTACGAGAGAGCATTTACGCGCGTGCTGTAGAGATCGAAGCTTTCCCTCCAGGAAGGCAGCAAGGAATATAGGGTCCTTTACGCCGAACCTGCTCTGCGTCCGGCCAGGAAAGACATTGAAAAAAGATGCTAGAACGAGTGTTGAGAGTGGAGCGTTGCAAGCGGATTGCGAAAAATAACTATTATAATGCCATGAAGGTCAAACATATATGAAATTAGTCACGTTTTACCTTATATTCACAGCATTTTAGCATTTTTGAAATTTTAAAGCTGGGAACGCCGGGCGTACGGGCGTACTATAACGCTACGCCACTGTTAAACAGGTGTTGTTATGTTCAATGTTGTAGCCAATGACTTTTATTTCTTGTACAATAAGTTTAAGCAACGGAGAACAAGACGACATCTGTTACTCATGAACTTATTGCAATTTCACTAAGGATATTGCTTATGCATAAGTTGCTTTATTCACGAAATTTCGTACTTACGTGTTATTTTATTCACAAAATTTCTTACATGCCCACGAATTAATGTTCTTTGTGAAAGATATTTCCATAGTAATCCATAAGTTTAAAGTAACTTCATTCACGAAATTTCCTTCCCAGTACGTGTATTTAAGGATAGTCAGAAACTGTTCTTGGTTACCAATGGATTTAGATTATTTTGTTCGAGAAATTTTCTTAGCTGCCCATGCATGTCATGTTATTTTCTTGACATTTCCTTAGTTACCTATGAATTTAAGGTCATTTCATCCATGAAATTTCCTTGCTCACCTAAACATTTGCAACATTGTCCCACGAGACTTTGGAGCAAGGCCTCACATAAGGATAGAAACGGGGAAAAAGCGTGTGGACGGAAAGAAGCAATGTGCGCTGTTAGCTGCAACCGCATTTTCTCCTCCATACGTTCACTTCCACTCTCCCGCGATCATTGGTCGAGCGCTCTCGAGCCAGTGCTTAACGCGGAGGACTATTTTTCGTTCGCTTGCTCCAGAGATTCCCGTAACAGTGTGTAGCCATGAATTTAATCTGATTCTGTTCGTGGAATTCATGCCTTTGCAGTAATTACTAATTCTTACTACTCTTGGGCCAAGATACCGACAAATTAAGGCTGATCTTTACCGTTAAATTTTTGAGGTTTCTCTTAATGAATAAAATGTTAACCGTCCCATCGTCAGGGAAGCAATTAGCGCTTTGGGTCAGAGAAATTAAGATTCTTGGCGTGTTTCGGTTCGTCGGGGGATTAAAGCCAAACTCTTTGCGAGAAAGCAATATTCGTCGAACCGGTTAAGATGGTGGGTGGGTGTTGGAGGGTGTGTGTAGGTGGGATTCTGAGAACGACACCGTCTGGCGTTTTAAGCCGCTGGCACGTAAAAAAAACCTTCCTGTCCCAGCCGTAAACTCGAAACACGTGAGGTAGAGCGCGGACCGCAGTGAAGACGAGCCACACGTAGGTTCTTCCCCTAGTAGAGCGCGGACCGCAGGGAAGACGAGAGACACGTAGCTTCTTCCCCGGGACGTAACCAAGTAACAGAAAATCCTGCAGGAGAAGCGATCCCTCGGGTGCGGTCCCGATTGCAGATTGTTTCCGGGACACTCAGCGAAACGGGGAGGAATGGATCGGGCCAACAACCACTTTGGAGTGTGTGCAGCTACTTACGTGGTTATAGCTTGGTGCTTGGGAAAATGGACGTGAGAGGGACTTTAGCGACATTACACGATTTCCTTCCTTGGAAGAGCTTAAATGTTAGAGTATTTCTGGAGTACAGTAATTCAATGACAAGTAGTTTGAAATAATGTTGACGATAATGAACACTCTCTGGTATCCCTAAACCCGACATTGATTTCCAACTATCCCTATCCTCTGGCAAGATCAATTCACCCTTTACTATCCCTACCAATTCCCATCTTGTTATCGCCATTTTCATCGTGGCCTTCCGACAGGTAGAGGAAAAGGTCTAAATATGGGCCCCCATTTTTATCTTGTCATTTTCGGAGGGAAAAAAATAATATATCAGGCACCTGCCTTTAAAATGGATATCTATGAAATATATACTTAAATGTAATAGCATGCTAAAGTATAGAAGATCTCCATTTTTTCTAAAAAAAAGCAATTTCCAAAAAAATGGTAAAATGATGTATTTCAAAATTGTGGTCTAAATATGGGCTACTAGTGGCAATATCACAAAAAGCAATTAACATTTTAAGAAACAGTCATTTATCGCTAAAACATTATAAAATTCATATTTATGAATTATCTATTGTTTTGAAAATCACGCGGAATGGGAAAAATCGAAATTAAGAAAAACATCCAAATATTTGTTGAAAATGTGATCTCAACATTAGACCTCATGTCATAGCCCATATTTAGACCATGACGCTATATTTCTTCTTCAATTTATTTTCGCTCTCTGTGGTACATATTTCACAAACAAATCATGCCATTATAAAAGCCCACATTTGTTTTATGTACAGCTAATATCATAACCTATACAAAGCAGATGAGAATTCAGAAAACGCTGAGTTAAAACGTACCTGCAAAAAGTTTTCGGAGGTCGCAATTCTATAACAGCGTTCAAGGCCGAAACTAACCACCACTTTCTCTTGCGAATTGGCGCCGCAACCTTTGTCCTTGACACATAACCAGTTCCAATAGCCTCTGCCAGGCTGCAGCACCCGGGAGCGCTGATAACTCCAAAACCCATATTTAAACCTTCGCTCATATTTAGACCTTCTCATCTATATTACCATTAGGCTTCAAAACAAGATCCATGGAACCATCCACTCGGATTCGCACCTAAGTCTTCTTGATTTAATTATTCTAGTCATGATGGGATGAATATAGATTGTGCAGTTCAGTACTATATCCTATCCCAGCTAACTGTGGAGCGGCAGAGAAGGGGAGGATATCGAGTGGCCAGAGCGAAGCAGTACAAGCTGCTGGGAAGGCTGGTAACTGCAGTCTCTTTCCACCAATCCACGCAATTCCGTTTCTCTCGCGTGTTCATTGGTGGAGCCGCCTCGCGTCACTACTTGCGCAGAGTCTTGTTTTCGTTTGCCTGCTCTACAGTTAGCTGGGACGGAGTATATGTACGCTCCGTCGCCGAATTCTCTTGAACAAGCGAAAGAAATAAAGTCCTCAGCGCAAGGAGTGGCTCGGGATGGTTGGACCAATCAACGCATCGGAGGGTAAAACGCGGCTGCATTTACCAACCGTTTGCAGCAGCGCGTACTGCTTTGCTCCGCCCACTTATCTGCTCTGCCTTTATGCGCAGCCTTGCTCCACAGAATCCAGAGACAAGGGTGTAACGTACCAGAACGCTGGTTCGCATCGTGGAATGTCTGTCCGTGCAGGTATGAGTCTCGCAACTCAATGGTGGTGAGAAGGAAATTTCCCAGGTAATGTCTGGTCACTGCCAGGGTGAGTGAGGTGTGATTGCGGAATACGGAGAGAACAAAAATTGACGGCAGTGATCGGAAAGGGCTCAGATTAGAACAGAGAGGGAAGAGAGGTGTTAGAGACTCTACACACAACCCAGAACGTGTCAATTGACTCATACATGTTGACTCCAATAACACATTAACGTGCATAAACTTCAAATAAAGTGTCAAAATACACACAGAAATGCATCAAAAGGCACTTTTGTCAGCTGGTGTTCCGTGTGATGAACAAAAAATGCATCGATTGGGAAGATAAGACAAGATCATTTCAAAAGATGACAAAACTACATATTTAGCTGTGTAAATTGATGCATTAAAATTGTAATTTTGTTATCTTTTGAAATGATCGTCTTATCTTCCCAATCGATGCATTTTTAGTTCATCACACGGAACGCCAGCTGATAAAGGTGCCTTTTGATGCATTTCTGTGTGTATTTTTACACACTAAATAGTGAAAAACTCAATATGCTGACCAAGGCAGAAATTTATTTTATTATAAAACATAAACTAAACGTAACGTTTCAACCTTCTAGCAAGGTCTTGTACTTGGTGCAGAGTCTGAAGAAGACCTTGCTAGAAGGTTGAAACGTTACGTTTAGTTTATGTTTTATAATAAACTTATAATATAAATTTATAATAAATTTCTGCTTTGGTCAGCATATTGAGTTTTTCATATCATGGAAACAAGGCTTAATCGTGTTATAACTAAATAGGGCTTCATTTGCAGTTTATGCACGTTAATGTGTTATTGGAGTCAACATATATGAGTCAATTGACACGTTTTGGGTTATGTGTGTACATGCACTGGCAGGGTACGCGTAAGTTCCATTTTCCCTTGTGTCTTAAACTGACCTGCCATTCTCAAACACGATGATAGTAGACATGTGATCATATTTAATTTTGATCTGGTCAGTTCCGTATCTCAATCGCAGCCCATTGGTGCCAAGGGCTATGTCACGGTATGATCTAATCTTTGTCACCTCTTTATTATCATTTTCAAAGAACCAATCCACTGTTTGTTGTGTCACGTGCGTTTGGTTTGACTTGAGATATTGAAGACATCAATGCAACATGTAACTGCCACATTTACTCTTGGTTCATTATGTTATATTATATTATTATAAATTACAAGTAAGTGTGGGAGCTTGTTGTTTCACGGTTTGTCTTACTCTATAAAGTACTAACAGCCAAAATAGTTGGTGGACTCTTGTGCCATGTACGAAACCGCCCCCCAATTATCTGCAGTAAATAGCCACACCTACAGTTGCTATTTCCACGTATAGGATTTGTAAAGAAACGCCTCGCTTGCTCCCTCTAGATGTGACCATATCACTACATCTAAATATATGTAAATAAGCCAAAAAGTAGTTCCTTACATAACGACTTTAGGGTGGGGGCAAGGCAATTTTTGCTTCCCTAAATTCCTCAGGAAGTATATACATTACCCAAAAAATGTGAATATCCCCCCTCAATACTTAGCGCCTCTACACAACGAAACTTACACAAACATACCACTCCCCCTCAACGAAGAGATCAACAAATGCACACACCAGCATAAGTTCTAGATAAAGAAATAGTACAAATAATATCCTCCCACACAGAGATCTGACGAAAACATGACGAATCAAATCGCTCTGTATCCCCTCACAAAACACATGACGATCGATACAAGACCACACACTAGCCACTGTCCATATGGAGGGCCGTCTCCACAAACACGCCCGCTGGCGAGGCATTAACAGCGGCTTACAAGGACAATACACTTCCCAATCATACAGCACTGAATTGTCTGCATTGATAGTGCAGCATTGGGCCGCCAGAGACGCTGGAATCGATATGGAGAATTACATATCGTTGATTGATTTGGTGTTTTAAGTCCACTTTATCCACAGAAAGGCTGATCGGGACTGGACATACAGTTTAAAGTGGGATCCGAACCACTATGTGCCTCCACCGGGTATCCGGAACCCCTTGAGAATTCCATATCATACCTCGTATACTAATTAGCGGTGAGGTACACCGAAAAAATGTTTTGGCTAATATTGAATAACATGACGAATCAAATCGCTCTGTATCCCCTCACAAAACACATGACGATCGATACAAGACCACACACTAGCCACTGTCCATATGGAGGGCCGTCTCCACAAACACGCCCGCTGGCGAGGCATTAACAGCGGCTTACAAGGACAATACACTTCCCAATCATACAGCACTGAATTGTCTGCATTGATAGTGCAGCATTGGGCCGCCAGAGACGCTGGAATCGATATGGAGAATTACATATCGTTGATTGATTTGGTGTTTTAAGTCCACTTTATCCACAGAAAGGCTGATCGGGACTGGACATACAGTTTAAAGTGGGATCCGAACCACTATGTGCCTCCACCGGGTATCCGGAACCCCTTGAGAATTCCATATCATACCTCGTATACTAATTAGCGGTGAGGTACACCGAAAAAATGTTTTGGCGTGAATGACATCTGCAAGGACACTCTCAGCTAAAGGGGGGTGGGGCGAACATGGTGGAAGCTAACTCCCAGTTAGGAAAATTCTCGCAAATCATCCCCCACTAGGATAATTTTCATAGACACAACCCCCCTACCCACTGTATTTTTTACATGTTGATCTATTCAAGCATCTCCCACATATCCATAAACTGCGCAAAGCCTCTCCTCCACCTTGAGGTAGGAATTTCCACTTCGAGCCCTGGGGTGCAGAGTAAGATTTAATATCTTGCCCTTCAGTTACAAAAACTCATATTTTACCTATTATTATTATTATTATTCTTACAAATCATATAAAATGAAACTGAATAGAAAATACCTTGGCGTTGCTGTCAAGTTCAGACTTGAGTCTACTACAAGGTGGCGCAAAAGTCATCACCTGATTTTCTTAGCCCATAACTTGGGTTTTAAATAAAACAAAGTAGGTTTTTTTGTGTTAAGCTTTTATTGATACTTGTAAGTTTTATGTTCTCAATTTTTAAAGATAACATCCAATAAATGAGCACCATTCGAATTGATGTAAATTTGGGCTCATTTTATTGCGTTTTCCATGGTGTTGAAATGTTTCCAATTTCATGCTGAATATCGTCCTTTAGTTGCTGTAACGTCACTGCCTTATTCACATAAACTAATGACTTCAAATATCCCCAAAGGCAAAAAACTGGAGCGGACAAATCGGGGGACCTGACCGGCCATGGCAAATCACCAAAACGGGATATTGCTCTGACCGCAAAATTGTCACATTTTTTCCACGTTCATGTGGGGTATACTTATTCATTTTCACACACAATAAATTTCGTGAGTATCTTCTATTTAACTGACAAAACACTACTGATATAAACAACAAGATGTCAAAATAAAGGCCAGTTCAAATAGGATGTTGACTTTTGCGCCACCCTTTATTTAAATAGAAACTGAATTTGACTTGGTTCCTTTCCATCAACTTATATCGCTTTGTTGAACAGCTATTTGTTTTCTTGTACATTTTCACAGTCTTTCACATTATGCAGTCTTTCATGGCACCCAATCAATATTTGTTTCCTGATATATCACCAAAACTGGGGGGACAGCTGCCCCCCTACTTTTCGCCACTTTTGCCCCAGCACTATAATAAACCTTATCTACAAAGGGAAATAAACTCTGGCCCCCAGTTTTGACACCTTGCCCCCCCCCCCCCCGGCTTTGGAACCCAATTGCCGCCATTTCTAGTAACTCGTGACTTGTACCTATACAAACCTACCGTAATATGTAATAGAGTTTATTCTCATCCAGTGGCTCAACACACAGCCCAAGTCCATGGATCTAGAAACTTGTAAGTACAGGGTGCTTTCTACTAAAAAGGGAATATCCTAAATTTAACCTCAAAGTAGGATGAAGGAGAATTACACTTGTTTTATTTTCATACGTTTACAACCCAAACCCTTGGACTTAATAGCCTTGAAAATACTCATAAACAAAAATACTCAACAGATGGCACTGTATGTATTATGTATTTCAGTGGGAAAAACCGCGTACTTATCTTCAGTTTATTGATAAAACTGGACTCAATACGATTGATTTTATTGAATGCTGTTTGCTTTCATATTGCTTTAAATTTATCGTAAACAGCAACAATTTCCATTTATCATGTATCTTTACCCGCTTGCAGTTATAATATTATAAAATATATACTTTAGCATCTTGCAGGTGAAATACACACATGATTTCGAATTTTCTCCATTTTTTCGTTATTATCCCCGAAACGTTTTACGTTCCAGCGTGAACTCCCATATTTCACCTCGGTCTTTGCGGGAAAGCAGGCGACGTGATTGCTCACTTGCGGGGTTGTTCGTCCTGTACGTCACGACAGGCGCTCGAAACAGCTAATCACACGAGAATGGTCTTAAAATTTGCCCTAGGGCAGTGGTAGCGTCGTTACCTTGCAATCAAGGGGTCCCGGGTTCGAAACCCGGCTGAGGCACAAGTGGTTCGGATCCCACTTCAAACTGTAGGTCCAGTCCCGATTAGCCTTAGTGTGCATAAAGTGGACTTAAAAACAACAAATGAATCAATCGATTAAAATTTTCCCGCGCTCTTACGTTATTGGAGGCTGTGAACAACACCAACTGCTCCGAACAGCCAATCAGAGGAGCATGTTCTTGAAATCTGCCCGCGCTCTTACGCTATTGGAGGTATGAGCATGTTCGTAAAATCTTCCCGCGCTCTCACGCTATTGGAAGCCAGGAATAACGCTGGCTGTACTTTAGTGAAGATACAAGTTGTAAAAGCCATAAGTCCTATTACTTCCTTGCGTTGTCAACTAAGCTCCAAAAATGTAGCTTTAACAGAGTTCTGAAAACGTAAAAAGGAATAAAAAAAAGGATATCGACTTCGTCAGACGTCAGCGGAAAACCATGGCTACTTATTAGCATCAGACCACCAGTTTTGAAAAAACATCCTGAAAAATGATATCACGGAGGAGAAAACAGAAGCAATCCCCTGGAGCAGAAGGGGTGAAAGTGATCCCTCCAACCCCGAACTCCCATCCCCATTCCGCATGCTGTGCTGGGAAGGGGCGTAATGAAAGTTGTCAATGTGGCGAGTCAGAGGTACGGTGAAACTGACAGTCTATTTTCGACTCGTCAAGAGGTCGACGGCGTTCGCGAGGGGGGCGTGTTCTGGGTTCAGATGCTCCCCAGCCTCTCCACACGACGCCCCCCGCTCCCTATTAAAGGAAACTCGAAAGGAGGGGGCACCTTTTTAACTTTCTTTATTAGAAACTTGACTGGGAGAAATTGCATGGGTTTAGAAAGGAGTCTATACTTTCTCCTTCCTTGAAATGTAATTGGTGTTTAAGGTGAGGTTGAACCATTCAAATTAATACGCACCTTATTCTCAATGCAATACTTATTTGTTAAAAAAGTTCTATCTTTAAAATACACTAAACGTGATAAGTAGGCATTCTAAAATAAGGTAGAGAGGAAAATATGTACTTGCGAGTCACAGAAGGGATTAAATAAGGAGTAAGAAATAACTAGGGACTTTTAGGCATAACTAAGAAATAAAACTACAGTTTGAAAGAGAGACTGACCTGCGATGATAGGTACGTAGAGGCCTACAAAGTCCCAGCTAACTGTAGAGCAGGCAAACGAAATCAAGTCTCTGCGCAAGTAGTGACGGGAGACGGCTTCACCAATGAACACGTGAGACGAACGGAATTGCGTGAAGGGGGGGAAAGCGACTGAAGTTACCAGCCTTCCCAGCAGAGTGCGCTGCTTCTCTCTGGCCACTCAATTTCCCTTGCTTCTCTGACGGCATGCGCGGCCTTGCTCCACAGTTAGCTGGGACAGATTATAGGCAATTAGGCACTGAAGAGAAAGGGGAGGGAGAAGCAGGCACTTGTAACTCACTGATAAGGTAATAGTAATTTTAAAATACGTTGGGGAATTTTGAAAATAATTCGGCAAGATTTAGAAGTTTCTTATTAAAAAAGTGTAAATAAACACACTCGAGTATTGAAATATATTCTCGTATTTCTAAATTACTATAATGTGCAAAAAAATTGGAACAAGCTACTTTTTTCGCAGAATTGAATGTGATTGGCAGTTTTTGTCTTCAACCGGTGTTATCTGCATTGAGGTGGTGTCAGTGTCATTGAATGTGGTTTGACTGGTTTTAAACTGGACAGCTTCAGTTGTGAGCGTGTGCGTGTGACAGGTGAATGTGAGTTTTTGCGCTCTGTGCGATACGTGTTGCTTTCCGCTATGTAAAAATGGATATTACTCCAAGCAAGCTTGCGAAAATTAATGCTCTTAAAGAGCACACCTCTATAAGAGTGAGAGATATCGCAGGTGTAGTTGGTGTAGGCAAATCAAGTGTATCAAGAATTCTTACGACAGTCAAAGCATCTGGATCATCGTCTCCATAAAGAAAAGGTAAATGTGGAAGAAAAAGGAAAACAACTCCAAGAACCGATAAAATTCTAATCAGAAATAGTAAAATTAATCCAACAAAAACAAGCAAAGACCTTCAAGGAGATTTATTGGCTAGTGGTTATGATGTTAGTGATTCAACTGTGCGGCGTAGGCTTCTGGAAGCAGGCCGGCCAGCAAGAAGACCAACGAAAAAACAATTTTTGAGAGCTGCCATGAAGTAAAAACGTTTAAACTGGGCCACAAATATAAATCATGGACTGCTGCTGAATGGAAGAAGGTGATTTTCAGTGATGAAACTCATTTATTTGTTCAGGGTTACAAAGCAAACGTCGTTAGACGAAGCAAGTGTGAACCCTTAAGACCTGAACATGTTCAACAAACAGTAAAACATCCTGTGAAACAGACGTTTTGGGTTTTTTCACAGCAAATGGCACTGGAAGCTTCGTTCCTATTGAAGGTATGATGAATTCATCCAAGTACATAGAAATATTACGACGGAAGATTGTTCCATTCATGCAAACCTTTGACGGGACATTTCAACATGGCTTAGCCCCATGTCACAATTCAAAATTAGTAAGGAAATTCATGCTGGAAAATAAAATTAATGTACTTGATTGGCCTGGAAATTCACCAGACATAAATCCAATCGAGAACATGTGGAATATTTTGAAGAGACATTTAGGTAAAATGGACTGTACAACCAAATTAAGCATGACAACGAATGCTATAGCAGTATGGTTCCACGATGATGAAGCCAAAAATATGTGCACTACATTAGTGGAGTCAATGCCAAAACGACTTCAAGAGGTAATTTCTGCTAAAGGAGGACATACTTCATACTGATACAGGATTTATCAGTGTATATCAAGGTAAAACATGATTTAAACATTGGTTTTTGAAAATATGTGATTTTTTGCTTTGTCCCAATTACAAGGGTTGGATAAAAATTAATGGCAACACTGCTGTCCCGTGAAAGGGGTGAGTCACAGCGCCACAAGCGTTTCGTGGCTGATAAAGGAATGTCAGACGAGGAAGTATAGTGAGTGGGAGCGATTTTATGTTATTCAGTCAAAAACAGCAGTGCTCTGAAGCAGAGGACGAGAGTGCAAGCGCCCTAACAATATGTTTAGGCAAGAAGAACAACGTCTCTCAGGCAGACGGTCAACGCAGCCTACTTCTGCACCTTCTTGCAACACCACCTTCGTCTCGCATTAAGAAGGAAGCGACGGCACGGTGTCCCATCATCCTGCTTGACAATGCAAGGTGTCACACTGCGAACAATGTGACGGCGCTCCTCCATAACTGGTAGTGGGAGGTACTGGAACATCCGCCGTATTCACCGGTATGAGACCGTGTGATTGCGATCGTTTTGTCAAAATGACGGAACCACTGGGCGGGAAGCACTACGACACGCGCGAAGCCATCATACGTGCTATAGGGCGGTCACTGCGGGACATCGACAGAGATGGACGCGCTGACGGTGTACGACGCCTTCCATACGTGTGACAGAAGGTCGTAGAGATGAGGGGCGATTACTTTGAAGGAATGTAACACGTGCTCCTCTGCCAATACAGTCAAGTACCAATTATACCAGTGTTGCCATTACTTTTTATCCAACCCTTGTAATTTGCACAGTATAGTAGGATCATAAATGTTTAAGTCAACTTAATGCACAAATAAACAAACCGGCACTGTTTTTTAGCTCTTTCTCCCGTATTACAAATTTTCAAATTAACAATTTAACTGTCGTAAAGTAACTGTTCTTAACGTCACGTCTGTTGGAACAAATAACTGTCACAGTTACAGCTACTTATTTTAAAAGTAGCTCTTTACAGTTATAATTCCTAACTAGATGTAACCAAATGTCGATCTCCTTGCCAGACTGGCTAGAACAGCGCGCTACGACACCAAGGACCCCCGGGTTCGAATCTCGGCCTGGGCATAAGTATTCTTTGTGAGTGTCCCAATTTTATCATATCATCACTCATCTTTATCGTCGCGATTGGCCAAAAGTAGCACAAAAGAGAGACAAAATAACGAAGTTCAATTAAACAAGTTACTTCAGAACACTACTGTACTCTGTCTCGGGATTATCTGAAACAAATCTCTGCCCAAGTAGTGACGCGACAGAGCTCGGCCAATTAATGCGTGAGAGGGGCTGCAGCTGCAGCTACCATCAGTTTGCAGCAGCGAGCATTGCTTTGCTCCGCCCACTCGCTTTCTCCCCTGCTCTACCGTTATGCGCGGCCTTGCTCCACATAATCCCGAGACAGAGTACAGTTAAAATCTGAGGCTGTAAAGGGACACTCGGCACACAAGAACAAACGCAGGACAAAACAATCCCAGGCACGAGAGCCTCGTTGGCATGCAAGAAGTAGTTACTGGGGTGTTGTACGAGGAGGAGAGATTAACTTTTGGGTGTCCCTAACACAGAGTAGCGCATATATACAAAGAAAGCAAAAGTCGCATGTCAAGAAAACAACATTGAATGTAACAACAAACAAAACTGCAATTAAACACAATTGGGTCATTCACACAACTCACACATAAACATTTTACGACGAAAATTCAGTGCAAAAAAAATACTAGGAGGAAACCTTGAACAGCGACGCAACTGCTTGAGTTTTTATCGAATTACACTTAATTTTCGCAACTGGTTAATTGCATTACTGTTTCTCTTCCTTTGGCAAATCGGTTTTCTAAATTATGCTCATAAATCAGAATTCGCGGTCCATGTTTTGCGCTTCGGCTACCCAGCAGCAACCGCCAGAAAGGAACAACTGGAAGTGACACACAATGGAACTCGCAAAATTAAGCAGTAATTGGTGGCGAAAAACCGCGGATGCAAAAATGCTGCCGGGTTAAAAAAAAAAATGGAGAAAAATTGTTCAGAAATGAAACCAATAAAGAGTGGTCCAAATCCGTTCAGAACGGAGCAAGGAGCGGTGTATTTGCGAAGGCGGTCGCCGAGGAAAGGGGGTATTGTATTAATGCGACCATGCGAAATCGATTTTTGTCAGGCTCTGATAACGGGTATAGAGAGAACGTGGCGTGGTCCGATGCCCGGGAAGTGAGATGGGAGCTTTTTCATGCGACGCTTGGAATGATTAATGAAGCTACATGCGTGGACGTCGCTTGTCATGTGTGGATAGGCGGCTGTTAGGGGGGTGGACAGGGTGGAGGAAAGATGCTCCAGGCTGGACAGGTTCTTCATTCGCTCGCCTCACGTTGAAATGGCTTTTGGTATAGTGACGTCCCTCTGGAATCGTCGAGCTTTAAATTACCGCTGTGGCGCTAGTGTCGCGCCCAATATGGTCGTTCAATGGCAGATAGGATATATATATAATTTATTTATTACGCCTTGATTTGATGTAATTTACTTCACTTTTATGCCACTTTGATTAATTGCGAAGGTGAGGATGAGTGATGATATGATGAAATTGATGAAGGGGCACTCATAAAAAACACCCAAGCTGGGATTTGAACTTGACGTCATAGCGCGCCACGAAGGTTTGCTTCTATTATGTCCTGTTTTCTATAGCGTTGTTAAGGCTGTGGAGTCTTTACCTCCACTCAACAATGTTGAAATCTAAATTGTTGTGCATGGAATTTAGGAGGCCCATTACATGAAGTAAGCATGTAAAAAATTACAAGCAAAATATAATACAAAAACAAAACTCTAACCTACATGAACGAGCACCCAACAACATCATGCTCCTGACATTAATCTGAAAGTTGGAATATTACAGCGACTAATGGGTTTCCCTGCTTTTCTGCAATAAAACTTACTAAATTTGCGCCTAGCATAAGCTTGCATTAAGTGCTAAGTACTTGTGGCTAGTAAAAATATTTTACCAGAGTGTGTCGCTAACGGGGGTACGATAGAAAAGTCAAAATTGAAATATATGTAGACAGAACCCAATTTAGAGGGAAAATTGTGTTCTATTCAAATGTGGAAATTAGAATTATCACATGAGGAGATATTTTCGTGAGACGATGCCTAATTATAATATAATTTCGTCAACAATTAAGTTTAAATGGTATGAAGATATGCATTTACATATAAATCCGTTTCCCTGGTCATCAGTAAATTAAAATGTTGAGGATTAACTAGGTCTACAAAATATCGTGTCCGAGTAAACAGAAATTGGCTGGTCATGACCTGTTGGTTGCAATTTTTGGAGAAGGGTCATTTCTCAACATCGTGGTGAAAAGTTAAATTTCTCCATAAAAGGTTTCGGTATGACAGAAACTTAAGGTGTCTAAATACGCTTCTAGATCGACAAATTCAATCAGAGCTTATTGTTGTTAATGAGTGGCCTGCGCTATAGCAAAATTTATGTGATGAGTTGCGTTGTTTGTATGTAATACACTGACAAGCAAATCGGCAGGGCAATGATGACGCAAGAATGAGCGAACCTCAAATGTTCGACTCGGCAATTCGACGAGGTGCTGGAACGAGAGAGTTTGCAACAAGCGCTAATTGTTGGCTCCCAGCGGCATTGTTCCCCTGTAGCAGGCAGCATACATATTCCAACCAAGATGTTTCCCTCGTGTGATCTTGTAACTTGCAATAATTAAGGAAGCGACATTTTCATGGGGACCTTGAACAATCAGAGAATAATTGCCAATGCTAGGACGGAATTTTTAAGAAGTATTTATTGTGTTTGGGAATTTTAAGAATATTTGTTTTAGAAGTTTGTTGAAGGCAGGGTTCGAAGTTACGTTGCACGTTCATAGGTGGCACAACAATATCCAAATTCTATGGATGCTTATAGGCTGCCGAAGATTGTACGAAGGGTGCGATATTTATATCATGGAAAACAAATCCTTAGCTGTACATATACACTGAATCATCAAGTGACTATTATAACTCCTGCTTGTTGTTTTGAATAAGGCTGGACTTGTACTTACTGTTTCATTATGTATATTTTATAATTATATTCGCATAAAGCAAAGTTTTCACCATAGATTAAAGGCGATATGTCCAAAGCTGTGAATCAGATTATTATTATTATTATTATTGTTTCTTGCTTTCAATTTACATGAAAGAAATATTCTTATTGTACTAATGTATTTTTGAAACGAGTGACTGCAAAATAAAATGTGGAGAAGGTACAAATTTTCAAAATTTCGCTTTCCACGATAAAGCACAATTCCCCTGTAAGCGTGTGGCTTATTGAAGAATCTTGGAATTCAAGATCCTTCAATTACTTCTTCATTTACCTTTTGTCGACATTAAGGTTTGCGCACACGGGGTTGGCTGACAACGACTCAGCTCTACCAGAAGCCTGGAGGTGCGTACACGCAGCCACGAAAGTGACCGAAGGTAATCCGAACGATCCAGAATACTCACGACAATGACCGAACAACATCCGGAAGATCACGAATACTCACGACAATGACCGAACAACATCCGGAAGATCACGAATATCAACGACAGTGACCCAAGGCCATCCGGTAGATTACGAATATCAACGACAGTGACCCAAGGCCATCCGGAAGATTACGAATATCAACGACAGGGACCCAAGGCCATCTGGAAGATCACGAATGTCAACGACAGTGACCCAGGGCCATCCGGAAGATCACGAATATCAACGACAGGGACCCAAGGCCATCCGGAAGATCACGAATATCAACGACAGTGACCCAAGGCCATCCGGAAGATCACGAATGTCAACGACAGTGACCCAAGGCCATCCGGAAGATCACGAATATCAACGACAGGGACCCAAGGCCATCCGGAAGATCACGAATATCAACGACAGGGACCCAAGGCCATCCGGAAGATCACGAATATCAACGACAGTGACCCCAGGCCATCCGGAAGATGACGAATGTCAACGACAGTGACCCAAGGCCATCCGGAAGATCATGATATCAACAACAGTGACCCAAGGCAATCCGGAAGATCACGAATATCAACGACAGTGACCCAAGGCCATCCGGAAGATCATGATATCAACAACAGTGACCCAAAGGCCATCCGGAAGATCACGAATATCAACGACAGCAACCGAAGAGTATCCGAACTATCACAAATATCAACTACAGCAACCGAAGAGTATCCGAACGATTCCGAATAAACGCGACAGCCACCGAAGGCCATCGAAAGTTCTGTCATTCCGAAGAGTTGCCCACATATAGCTGGGACAGATTTCGGCGGATGAAATGGACTCTCGACTATTTTTTGTCAAGTTAGTGCGGACTGGGGCAGTTCTATGCGTGTCCCTCCATTTAATACTACTTATAATATTGATTCAAAATCGCCGTGCTGCGCCTACTCTTCAAGACCGGATTTAACGCCATCGTGCAACACAATGTGGCACTTACTATTAACTGGGGACATTTTATGAAACCTATTCCTCTGCAATGGTACGGAAAAGGCAAGATATAAATCGCAACTCCATTTCGCATCAAGCCAACTTGCTTTCCCAGCCTCCCCTGCGACTGAGGAAAGAGCATTTAGAAGACTTAAAGGTGGCTCCGAAATCACGGCGATATTTTAACCCTTATCTTCGCTCCAGTGACGGAGGCTGGAACTAAAATCTTTTGTTCTCTCAGGTGTGTCGGCGGGGGAGGAATGCAGGGAGCGTCAAACGCAAGACACTTCTCTTCCCCTCTCTCAGGAAAAGAAGAAAAAAGCTAATTTATATCAGCGTTCGGAACTGGACGCACCCCTTCTTCTTAAAGGGGTGGCACTTTCTGTTGCTTTAATCCCCCCCAACTAGGCCCTTGCTGTTTCATCCGCAATAACCTTAAAAGATATAGCAGGAGTCAAATGTCACATTTTTCATTGGACAAAGTGCCGCCAGCGACTTACCGAAAAAAAAAGAGGTCCCAAAGAGGAAAAAGCGAAGATGGCTGGTTAACGGAGCCGGAATAACCTCAAACCCGATCGTCGAGAGCGAGAAAAGAGAAAAAAGTCAGAAGAAGGGGGAAAGAGGAGGTGGGAGGAATAAAAAAAAAGAGAAACGTTATTCTTCCGCACGAAGAAAGTGGAAAATTAAAATTCTACATCCGTTGAAGCTGGTTGGCTGACGTTCGATCTCGAAATCGTCCTGATACGCTGGGGAAATTATCTGGAATTCCGATTGATGTTTCCGATATCGGCGCCGCGAGGGGGCCAGGGGGGGGGGGGGGCTTTCTGTCCGCATGCACTTGCCTCGATTTATTGCACTTCGATAACCTTCGAATAATCTTTGTCAAATCTTGGGAAGGGAAAGATTTAGATTTTGGCATATTCCTTTTCCGTATAGGAGGGACCGTCTTGGATTGGAAATTATCAGCACGATGGACGATCAGACAGGAGGCAAATGGGACGCTTGCTCCACACTTTCTTTTCGAAATATCCCACTCACTCCTACCTAAAACCTTGCATTAGTATACTGCTTGCTCTTTAATTCAACTTATTCAGGTAAATTCTGGAAAGGTACCTTAAGGAAATTGAATTGTTCAAAGTCCATATCTGGTGTATGATGTATTGCCTTGCAGGTTCAGCCCCTAGCACAATGAAATCATATCTCGGGAATCTGTGGAGCAAGGCCGTACGTAACGGCAGGGAAGGAGAGAAATTGAGTGGGTGGAGCAAAGCAGTGCGCGCGGCTGAAAACCGCTGGTAGCTGCAGGAGACCTTTCCCCTCCATGCACTCACTTCCACTCTCACGTGTTCATTGGTTGAGACTTCTGGAGCCATTACTTGCTGAGACTTGCTCTATTAAAAAAACGTCTGCAAATTGTGTTATATTCTGTGCATAATGTTTATTGCTGACCCTACACACAGAAAACAAAATGCATCATATGCATTGATGCACCAGAATGAATTGATTGTTGCACGAAAGTGTGTTTTATGGCTTCTTCAAAGAATCAAATTCACATTTGATGCATTTGGGTAAATTTTTGTATGTCGTGAAAGAAACACCAAAGTGCATAATTTGAGTCAAGTGAGGATTTATTTAAGTCGAAATGCACTTCAATCAGTTGATGTTCATTGATGCACCGTCTTGGATGATGCACGTAAACGTTTGGTCTGAGCTGCAGAGTTCGTGTAGCTCAGACGAAACGTATAAGTGCATCATAAAAAAAGATACATTCTGGTGCATCAAGACACAGCAAGGTGCATCAAAACGCATCAACTGATGTATTGAAGTGCATATCGACTGAAAGAAATCCTCACTTGAATCAAATTATGCACTTTGGTGTTTATTTCACGACATACAAAAATGCGCCCAAATGCATCAAATGCGAATTTGATTTTTTGAAGAAGCCATAAAACACACTTTAGTGCATCAATCTATGCATTCTGGTGCATCAATCGATATGATGCATTTAGTTCTCTGAGTGTAAAACCAAGTACGTTAAGTTCCTAACTTTCGATATTGCAACCGACGTTCTCGGGTTCGAATCCCTGCCTGGACAGGAGTATTTGTGAGTATCCATTCATCAATTTCATGTAATCATTACTCATCCTCACTGCGAAAAGCAACTTAAGAAAACAAACGGACAGTAAGTGAAAAAACAATAAAATTTATTGTAGAATCATTTTCTTAAATTATGAGAACGTAGGCTACATAACTAATGTAAAAACTATACCGAATTCGCAAATGAAGTGTGTCATGCATCCAAGTAATGAGATACAGAGAACAATACGCTCCAAGCAGAAAGCTCTCGTTAAATCACTCTTCACCGAAACAGAGAGTTCCAAGTGATATAATCGTTTTACCACACGTTGCTATCAATAAGAATTTAAGAGAAAAATGTCATTTAGCCAGAATTAATGTATCGGTACGCACAGGGGCGTTTAAATAAATCAATGTTCACGAAAATTACCCCTTCTCCCAGACTCAACAATAATAAATAAACTGTGGGACATTTCCAACAAAGAGTTGTGGAACATTCTGTTCATTATTCTGTTTAACTGAATGTAGGAATGTTAATCAGATATTACAACAGAGCTATTATAGTCATTAAATCCGCCAAATGTTCTCAATAGATATATTCACAAACAGTGGCGGAAATTTATACAAGTCTCTGTGGCTCCAATCCACTCAGTGACTATTATTATTATTATTGCACTTGCTATCATCGTGCACATCAAAGAACTATAAACCGTAAACAATGTATGTTAATTACGATCCGTTACATGTATACTCTGTCCCGGTTATCTCTAGAGCAAGCGAATGATAACAACTCTCCGCGCAAGTATTGAAGCGAAATGACGTACTGCTTCGCTCTGCCCACTCGACCCCCCCCCCCACACACACACCTTCTCTGCCTTTTGGGCAAAGTAACTGTCATTTCTGTTAAATTCACTTTATGCACAGATCGGCTAATTGAGACTGGACCTACAATCATTGTGGAATGTACCTCCACCCGGTATCGAACACGGGATCCCTTGATTATGATGCGAAGGCTTTACCATTACAAACATCGCGGGAAGATATTGCTGTTCTTTTTAATTTTTAAGATAAAACCTATCCTTGTTAATGTTTTTGTAACATTTTGCCTAATTGTGATGACGTGAAAATATATCGCGTACCTACATATACTCACCTTGCTCTCATGGTAATTTCGATGCTCTTTTGTTATTGAAAGAATAGAAAGAAAGTCTATTTATTTTTGATTTTGCTTTGTTCACATCTCCTTAACTTCGGAGCTTTATAGTCGTTACCTATTCTCTTTTAACAACCACGCTCTTTCTCGGAAGCATATGATGTTCACTTGTTAACGTCAAATATTAAATAATTTAATATACATAACTTGAAACACTCTTAGAGTTTTTTTTACATAATAACATTTTCCCTCCATGAGGTCTTTAGTTCATATCTTCTAGGAAAGCTACTAATATTTGTGCGAGAAGAATGGAAAATACGAGATGTTAAATTCTGTGAAAAGTTATTGTTTTTGTTTATTTAGCCGTGCATTAAGAATAAACATTCATGGCCTGACATCTTGTGTGTGATGTGTAGTATTATGGTCTTATTTTCGGATATTCAGTGGCGAATATTGCGACTTAAGAGAGAGTTTAGAGGAAGCCAGAACCCATCCACGTAGTCACCAGTAGTGAAAAAATACATAATCTCACATTCCCTTGCGTAAAAGTATACCTAAAGGAATAATATACTGCGCAACAATATAGCCTTTTAACAGCAACATGAAAACCCAATACAAAAAATACATATCCTTGTGTTGATATCCTCATGATGGAAACTAAAAATGACGTAATACAACTCTGGAAGCGGAACAATAAGAACAGCACCCATTGTCGTTCGGATTACATCAACAATGTGTCTGTAGCCCGTCAAACGCAGGTGATTCGATGCGGACTCCCCATTATGCGTGTGTGTAATCCGAGACTGGCTAAGCGACGGCGTAATGAGGCAGCAAGAAAAGTGCATTTCGCCATTCACACATTTCCCGATATATGACACGGAACGTAATGCAACATGTGATTCGACATGATATTTATTGTGCGTGGGCTAAAACCGCAGTCGTAAATATGAAGCATTCGCTGACCAAACACTCGTCGAGTCTGCTTATCCCAGAATGCACTTCGGTGCATTGGTGACTGCTGCTAACGCGTGGGTGGGGGTGGTACGCTGGACTATTACCGGTAATTAAGTATTAACAGGGTGCCTGTCAAAATAAGAAATCCAAATTTCTTGACGTTTTCTTGACCCCCTTTTTTAAAAATTTTTCTTAACCTTTATTTTTCAATCCCTTCAAAGTGGTACAAAAGCGACGTAAAATTATCTAATTCATTCATTCATTGTAGCTTACAGAGTTACAAATGTATTACACCTACATTAGTATCACAAAGTGTTTGGCTTACGATCTCGCCACCGAAGTCCTCGGGTTTGAGTCCCGTCCAGAACATGCGTGTTCTTTGCGAGAGTAATTTTATCTATTTTATGTAGTTATTACACATCCTCATCATCGCAGTGTGGCAGAATATTTAAAATAGTATCAATCATTTATGGACACTCTGTACAAGTGTTCAAAACTTATATTATATTAACAATCGTTAAATCTTAACCAAGCCGGCATGAAGCTCTACACACTGTCCCGGGAATACTTGAAGCGAGCGAACGAAAACAAGTTGGTTGGTTGGTTTAAGTTCACGTTATGCACAGTAAGGCTAATCGGGACTGAACCTACAGTTTAAAGTGGGATCCGAACCACTATGTGCCTCCATGGGGTATCGAACCCGAGGCCCCTTGACTACAAGGCGACGACGCTATCACTGCGCCATAGGGGAGGCCACGAAAACAAGCCTCTGCGCAAGTAGTCCCCCGAAAGGGCTCGACCAATGAATGCGTGAGAGACATGAGTGCATGGAGGGGAAACGCAGCTGCTTCTACACGGCCTTGCTCCACAAATTCCAGAGACAGAAAGGCATAACTTGATCAGTCATCTTCATCGTCGCGATTAACCCAGGCTTTAGGAGATACGAAGATAATAATTTACGCCTAAAATTATGGTATCGTAACGAACCTTAAAGTTCGTGGGATCTTAAGAGTATCTAGCAGGTTAACCAGTTAATTGATGGGGTGATGTAAACTACTCATCATTCATCCTCTTGATGAGAGCACTCGTCATTGACATGACGAGTTATCGCTTGGCATGCGAAAGGTACAAATTACACAAAGGAATTAAACTACTGAAAAGACAATGGCAACTCGTTGGGTTTTGCGAACCGTTGAACCTGTATCATGGCTGGGTGTAGGATAATTACCTGTCTATCTGAAGTCTTTAGCTGAATGAAAATAGCGAAGTCCTCTGTAAGCTTCTCTCTTATGCTGACCAAAGCGTGCTTCCACTATCGACCTCCTGCCTTGCTGACCACCTCTCTCTACCAACTCAATGCCCAAAGTCCAGTCACCTCCCAGCTTGTCTCACCTCTATATTCCCTGGCCATCGAGCTCTTCCTCGATGCCGAATCGCCGAATCGTGTGATTATCATAATTGCTACCATGCAAACCGCTGACTCTAAAACCAGAAGTGTTACCTGTTCCTGAATGCTCAGGAGGTTTGCATGGCACAACACAATGCATTTTAAACATGCCTAAGAGGCTTGAGACAGCTGAGAAAAACAAGTGAATGCCCTGGTCAACATGAAGCGTTCAGAGAGACTTAATAAAATAAACATACAATCTTAGGGATTGTTACGTTCGCCCCGACTGAGAAAAATTTTCTCCTTTGAAAATTTAAAAGTCAAATCGCAAAGCTTGACATGACTCAGGTTCGCCAATTCCATATATTTTCTTAAAAAACCAAATATACAAAAGAAATCCACCAAAACATAACTTTCTCTTGTTTGCCGTATCCTGAAGGAAAGAAAATTTTCATTCCCTAAATTTTATAATGAATAATACCATTAATACTAACAAATTCGTATGTTTATACGATGTAAAAAACAATAATATGTACTATTATAAGACTAGAAATCACAAAAGTTCGTGTGAAGCGATAAAACTCTTAATGTACCACATTTGTGCGTACGTAATGTTTATTATGTAGAATTACTCATCCGCCAGCGCCTAGTCAATAGTCTGTGATGCCTCGCCAAGCGGTTTCTACTCTGTGTCACCCAGCGAGGCAAACGGCTGGAGCGTCTTCGCAAGATAGAACGGAATTCACAATGTTAGTTTATATACGAGAGATAAATTTTTCTGTTTTGTATACTATTATTTGTACCGTTAATTTTCAACAAATGTAGATTTCACGCTTGGTAGTACAAGTTTCAGAATTATACTTGGGAAAATAACAGATTCCGTTCAGTTAATACGAAAGGCAAGGTGGCAAATGCGTTAGCGCACTGAATTGAAAGATACTCGCAAGAAAATAAGAGACTATAATGAGCTTTCCCTTGAAGGGATATGGGCATGCGCATTACACAAACACCAATCCGTCAAGAACCGGATTGCAAATTAGATCCTTTTCACTCCGAAGCGTTTCGTGGCCTTTCCGGATTTGATATATTATGACCTGGTATCTCTGAATGATCGTTCAAGCTAATAACAATTCATAGTTAGTGCACTTCCTCTCCCTTACTGTCGACCATTGTTGGTCGTTTCCATGGCAACTGGATGCTGCATCTCTCCACGGGGCTTTCGGGGTCGTCAACGAAAGTGCCGACACGACCGCAACTGCTGGTGACCTTTTTTCTCGCGCGGAATGGCTAAACTTGGCGCGTCCGTCCTCACAGTTGCCAAGCCCTGTGAAATCCTTCAGTGTTGCGAGGGAAAGCTAAGTTGAGTAACTTGTTTTGTTTTGAGCTAACCAGAAGGGAAGTAGTCTGTGAGCTGAATCAGTGAAATTTAACGGCAACTTAGCTCTACATTTCCTTAAAGTATAACACTCAGTTGTAATATTAATTTGCATTGTTAGGACCACCATATGCTGATAATGAATTCAATTGTTACTTTTATGATTATCTAATTTGACGTGCACCCTCTACAGGAAATCTCTGGAGCAAGTGAAACGAAAACAAGTCCTCTGCGATAGTAGGAATCGACCAGTGAACATGCGAGAGGGGATGTGATCGCATGGTAGAGAAAACGCGACAGCAGCTACCAGCCGTTTGCAGCAGCGTGCACTGCTTTTGCTACCGTTATACGCGGCCGTGCTTCACAGATTCCTGAGACAAAGTGTAGTTTTTTCTTCCTCTTTGGGCAATAATAATGATGATGAATAATTGCTTGATTGATTACATTCTTGTTTTAAGTCCACTTTATGCACAGAAATGCTCATCGGGACTGGACCTACAGTTTAAAGTGGGATCCGAACCACTTGTGCCTCCATTGGCTATCGAACCCGGGACCCCTTGATTACAAGGCAACGACGTTGCCACTGCTCCATCGGGGAGGCCCATGATGATGAATAACAATGAGGTAAAATTGATGAAAAGACACAAAAGAACAATCTTGTTCTGAAGCGATTGTGGTTTGAAAATTGTTTAAACCGACAAGTTTCTACCTGTTGAATGAAGAAGGATATACTAGTGGATGAGTAGTTGCGATTTTGTCTGTGTAGATGGCAGCACGTGATAAACTGTATCTCCGCATTTAAATACAAAGAACATTTTTAACAAGCGGTAAAGTCGATTCACGAAGTTTAACAGCATTAAATTATATTGTTCATTGAAATAATTGCTTTTTAATGTTTCAGTATGTATTTGAAACAAAATATAATTTAATGTTGAAAACCGTGAGAAAATATATCCTGAAGAATAATTTCATGTAACAGTGACGACAAAATTTGTACGAGCTCCAACATCCTATTCAAATATTTTCCGGGTTATCGACCCAGTGGAAGCACATAGTTGATCAGATCGTACCTTTAACTGTAGGTCCAGTCACAATTACCTATTTTGTGCATAAAGTGTACTTAAACGTTGAAGTGTTTAAAACAATTATTAACCCTTAACTGGTGTGGTGGACTTGAGTCGCGCTAGTAGTGTGGTACGGGTCAAAATGACCCATGGTTTCTTTTCTTCATTTTGAGAGTATATGATCAAATAATTATAAAATTGAATTTTTATTTATTACATTAATGTTAATTAAGTATACAAAACATATTTTTGCTTAAAATTCTTCACACTAAAATATTCAAAAAATTATCAACTATTATTTACCATTTTTTTCTTGTTTACAGAGACTGATAATTTTCTTGAAAAATGTTCAAGATAATTGTTCAGTATATGGAATTAAGAGAAAAAACATGAATAAAAACACTGACATTCATAAATTGTTTATAAAAAGTTATTTATTTCTGCATCACTTTACTTGGGTCACAATATATGCAAAATCGCACAGTACATATGCCACACACAGGCCGTTTGCACTTCTTACAAGCTCAGAATCATTACTATCAATTTCCACATTATCTAACTCTTCATTTTCAATCTAAGTATAGCGTCACAATCGTTGGCCAAATGTTTGTTCACGTCTCGCGTCATAGCACCAAACCCCATAAAAAATGATAACGTAAACGATGTGGTGTGGGTCAGATTGACCCGAACTTGCTATTATACGAAAACAATCAACTGCACATATGTTGCAACTGCTGTCAATACACAATGTAACTATTATATTTAGCTACTGAGAACCAGAGCCCTCTACCGGGAAACTCATAAACTATAGAAACGGAAATTCATCCTCGACAGCATTTTGACCCGTGCCACACCAGTTAGGAATTAAAGCAACGAAGTAATTCATATGATGTCAGAGTGATTGGCTGCCTTCTATCCACTTGTTAAATTCCAAGACTAACAAGGAAAGGCTACGCCTTGGGAAATATAATTTGAAAGGGGACTTCGTGTAGTGTTCGGGTACCCCATATGTCAACCGCTTCAAAGTTTCGAAGCTTTTCAAGCCAACCGCGACTCATGATGTGTAAGTATTGTATCATTACCATATGGCCTTGTCCTAGAGTATCAGTTTCATGAACGGAAGGTTCTGGGTTCGATTGCCCCTACTTTTGGGTCTCTCTTCATTATAGCTCTTTTCAGTTCTTACGGCGGGCGCTCTAGAAGCTGGCAGGGGAAGTGGGGAGCGGGGAAGCGACCAATCCAGCGCGATAAGAAACGCAGCGGCCAGTAGAACGAGTTTCACGTAGTGCTTTTTCCGGCCGCGTCGTGTCTCTCGGCGCCACTGCTGTTGTCTGGTTGGTCTGTTGCGTAAGTAGAAGTAGGACCGGCCGCCGTAAGAACTGAAAAGAGCTATAGCTCGAGCAACAATACTCTATCCCGAGAACCTTTGGAGCAAGCGAACGAAAACAACTCTGCGCAAGTTGACTCGAGAAGGCTCGACCAATGAACGCTTGAGAAGAGAAGTGAGTGCATGAAGAGGAAAATGCAGCCGCAGCTACCAGCTGTTAGCAGCAGCGCGTACCGCTTCGCTTCGGCCACTCGCTTCCTCCTCTTCTCCACCGTTATGCGCGGTCTTTTTCCACAGATTGACGGGACAGACTATATTTATTGTATTTCATTTGATTGAAATAAAGATGAAATATAATTTGGTAGGAAAAATATTATTTTTTCAAAAATGTCAATAAAAGTATTGATTGTGAATTGTATTCTCTTGTTTTGTTTCTCGATAGAGAATATTTTTTTTAAATATTAAAAAAAAAAACGTTAAAAAAGTACTTACCACAAATGATGCTTAGTCTTCAAAAATCAATATACTTTAGAATCTACAAGGTGCCTTAGAACTAGACATAACTAACATAATCTAAGGTTTGAGTTAGTTTTTAAGTCCACTTTATGCGCATAAATGATAATGGGGACTGGACTTACAGATTAAAGTGGCGCCCGAGCCACTATGTGCTTCCACCAAGTATCTAACCCGGGACCCCTTGTTTACAAGGCTAGGACGTTACCACTACGCCATCGGAAAGGCCCTAAACTAATCTAGTGCTGTCCTGGATTGAACGTATTGTTCTCCTATATTTTACGTCTCGGAAAAGCCATTACTGACGTGAAGTTAATAAAACAGGGCTTAAATCAGCTTGCCTTATTGACTGTTCTCCACCACATCATCCATCTTTATTTAACTCCTTTGTGTACCGAATAAGAGCATTATTCGAGCAGGGGGAAAAAAACAGTTTCGCAACAACAAAGAAAAGAACAGCAGGAGGAGAATCGTGTTTTCATGCAGTGTTGCATTTTGGATGGATGTTGCGCATTTCTCACCCGTCAATTGCTAACAACGTGTTTACCTTCTCAAGGAGCGTATCGACCGTTCGTAGCGGTGGGGACGTATCTAGGGCTACAAAACGGCAACAACCGTTGGATCAGGAGAAAAGATGAGGAGTGGAGATAGCAGAGACATCTTCTCGCTGCTTCGAGAAGGTCATTAACATTCAGTAGCGGAAGTTCTCCAGGCGATTCGAATGCTCGAAAGTGGAGGTGACATCTTCCTGCGTGTGATTACAAAGAAACTTAGTACCTTTGAAGCCCCAACAGCTTTTTTTTCCTCCGTGGAGCACATAGCTGATATAGAGCTCTGGGGGCTATAATGGGAAGAAATTCTGTTCCCTCCTTTTCGATAAGCTTCGTGCGTATCAATTCTGCTTGCGAGAGATCTCGAAGGAGTAACGCGATTGACGTTGCTGTTGCATTCGTTCTGAGTAATGATTTGAATTTCTATTTTTGGTTGTTTTACATTACGTTGATGTGGCATTTAGGATGAATGGCGAAGTGATGCGATATCGGATAAAACACAATGCCCTGCCAAGGACTCGAACCTACGAACCATGTCTTGGCAGCACACCACACAACCCACTCTGTTGGTATCGATATATGTGTACCATAACTAAACCCTGTCCCATCTATATCTGAAGCAAGGCGGCGCATAGCGTCAGAGAAGTGGAGTAAATCGAATTGGCAGAGCGAAGCAGTACAAGTTGATGCAAAGGGTGGTAACTGCAGTTACCTCCTCCACGCAATCCCGTTCCCTCTCAGTGTTCATTGGTGGAGATTATCTCGCGTCGCTACTTATACAGAGACTTGTTTTCGTTCGCCTGCTCCAGAGATACATGGGACGGAGTATAGCGTCCGTACTATTGGGGAACTTATGAAAGAACAACCAGAGGCTACAACTCAACGAATCAGAGACATGAGCCTTGGGAAACTTAGGAGAAGATTGGCAAAGAGCCATTTATTAAGTATTCTACTATTTGGATCAGAGACACGGACCTTGACGAAATTACTGTAAAGCCCAGAGACAGATTAGCTAAGTGCTATTTAAACATAGTACTCTGTGGATCAGAGACATTGATCTTGAAGAGCATATTGCACAGATCATAGACATGGATGAATTTAGGAAAAGAATCGCTAAGTACTATTTATATGGATCAGAGACATGGACCTTGAGAACATACTTAATAGATCTGAGACATGGACCTTGAGAAACATACTGAACAGATCAGAGACATGGATCTTGAGGAACATACTGAACAGATCAGAGACATGGATCTTGAGAAATATACTGAACAGAACAGAGTCATAGACCTTGGAAAACATACTGAACAGATCGCAGACATGAACCTTGAGAAACATACTGAACATATCAGAGACATGAACAATGAGAAATTTAACTATTTGTAAAGTTATATTTATGAAGAATCAGGAAGACAAGCCTTGAAGAACTCAGGATGAGATTATCAATTGTTCCTTGTGAAGTCTATTACTGTACACATAAGAAAAGGAGTTTGGGGAATTAGTAGGGAAAAGAGCATTATACTACATGAATTAAATACTTGAAAGATGAGCAACTGGGAGAAAAAAGGTGAGGAATTCTTATATGTGACAGTGACAAAGATGTTAAGAAATGCTTAGAAAAATTTACAAATGGAAAAATATTTAGAGTAATTGTTGTTTAGAAGAAGTTTATTGCAAATATGTCTACTGGCTAAGACATATTGTTGTACATGCAAAGTTATCTGGAAGGAGGAAAAATGGATATAGAAGAGGAATCAGTGACATGAGCCTTGGAAAACATTAGCTATAAACTATTCCTCGAATCTTTAGAGCAAGGGAACGAAAACAAGTCGAGGAACGACTCGAGAGGGCTCGACCAATGGACCCGTGAGAGTAGCTACCAGCTGTTATGAACAGCGCGTACTGGTTCGGTCTGCCCACTCGCTTTCTTCCCTTCTCTACCGTTATGCGCGGCCTTGTTTCACAGATTGCCGAAACAGAGTTGAAGTGTGTAACACAGTATTCTATGAATCAGAGGCCTCCCCGATGGCGCAGTGGTAGCGTCGCCGCCTTGTAATCAAGGGGTCCCGGGTTCGATACCCGGTGGAGGCACATAGTGGTTCGGATTCCACTTTAAACTGTAGGTCCAGTCCCGATTAGCCTTACTGTGCATAAAGTGGACTTAAAACATCAAATTAATCTATGAATCAGAGTCATGGGCTTTGAAGAACTTACTGCACAAATCAGAGACTGAGCATTAAGGAACTTGGTGGGAACTTAACTTTGGTCTGATCCTAGGACCTCTGGATTCGTAGCGCGTCATTCTGACCACTCCACCGCAGGGGTCGGCTCACAGAATATATATGATACCTGCAAATAGCTTACCATGTTAACACGTGGAAGGTATGGCTTCATGTATTCTCGCTCTGTCTCATGGATGAAGGGGAAAGGGTTTTATGGAAACTGCCTGATAAATGTTCTCGTGGATGCTTCTCCTCATTTGATACTTCTCTTGCAGTTTCTGCCGCTTCACAGATTTATCGACTTCTGACATTTTTCTCCCCGGCTCCAATTTATCCATTCGCGTTTCCGAAAGCCTGAGAGTTTGTTGCCAGCCCGTAATTGATTTTTGTCCATGCTGATGCATGGGCCTCCATTTCCCGCTTGGCCATTACGAATTTTTGCATTGCGCCGAGAGAGCGTCGGTGTAGATATATATGACGGTCACTTACTCAATACTCGTCCATGAGTTTGGTAGAGAGAGGAGAAACAGCATCTCTCGAGCTCTCAAAAAGCGTTTCGTGTTCTCCCTCTCTGTTTATCTCGTGGTGTTGTTACCCGTTCACATTCTTCTCTTTTCTCTCCTATCTCGCTGTCTCTATCTGCATGATTCTTTGCATTATCTTACAACCTATTTCTGTATCCATTTGTCCATATTCATCCAGTCTCTCTCTCTCTCTCTCTCTCTATCTGCATATTTCTTCTCTCTCTCCCCCTTCAACTGCATGTCCAAATTTCCAGCTTCCTCTTCCTTCTATAATTATGTTTTAGATTGTCTGTATTCATTCTTCTGTTTTCTCTTATCCATTTGCATATCTCTTATTATTTGTAAGGTTCTGCATCCTACTTTCTCTGGATCTTATTCATTCTGTCTCTGTGCGTGACATTGACACGCGCCTTCTGCCTTTTAGGGATTTATGTTAGTCTGGTTACAACCCTTTTATCGGACTTCTCAAGGGCTTCTAAGGGTTAGTAGGACCAAGCCCTTGCGAGGTCTGGGGTGCAGAATTTATTTCTAATTAGCTATTACCTATATAGGTTTGAAATGAATGATCATTAAGATCTTTTACTCGAACATTTATTTAAACTTCCGATTATATACAAACACTTTTCAAACAGACAATTCACCCGATACAACTTGTAGCCCTAAACCGATTAGTTTTACCAAAGTCTATAACTCTGGTCTTTTTGATGATGCAGGAGAATGCCTTATTCAGAGTTGGGTTTGTGGAATATCTGCCAAATAGAGCACGAGTACACCAGCCAATCCGAAGATTGAAGCAAGATATTACCCAACGTCCCCTGAGCCATCAGCCTTTCGGCGACCAGGAGAATGTCCCGTAGGCTTACAAAAGTCTAGCTCTTATATATATATCATAATTTTGTTTACAATTTACCATGGTTACTACATACAGTAGAGCGTCGATTATCCGAAGTAATTGGGGGACATGGGTGTTCGGAAAACTGGTTTGTTCGGATAATCGAACTGTACATGTTTATTTGCCAAAAAGAAGTACTGTACAGTAAATTTATTCATAAAAACAGGCATCTCTTTAAGTATGTATTACAAAGTAACGTACAAAGGCAACTTTAGTAGGAATATATAGTATGTGGTACAGTTTATTAAACAAAAATATGTACATATTACATACGCATTTTGCATGAACAATACACACAGTACACAAAATTAACATTTAAAAAAATCCTTTATTTTGGTCTGTCTAAGCAAGCCTACACGCTTACGAGCAGCTAAGTCACGTACTTTTTTCATTACAGATATCTGAAAGTGAGCGAGTACACAGTTCGGTTAAGCGGTCGTTCGGTTGACCGACGTTCGGATAATCGACGCTCTACTGTAGTTGTTTTAATTTCCATAGTTTCAGTATTTTTTCCTGATTTAAGTTAAACAATTCATTACCTATTGTAACATTAACAGTAACATTTTTATGGAAAGAAATCTAACAATCCTTAGAGAAAAGATTCAACACTAATTCTTAACAACATAGATTTTTATAACATAGACTGAATAGTTTAATGCTTAAAAGGCATGTGTTGACAGGGGCGACACAGCATGTATTTCCATCCTTGCTCAATTTCTCCCTCTAGATTGCCTGTATCCGTCTATGTGCTCCTCTATGTTTTCTCTATGTCTGTGACTTCATTTCTTGTCGCCTTTCCTTAATTTTCTCAATAACTCTGTGTTCATTCTTTCTCTAATTCATTCCCTCTACATGTCTCAACATTTTACTTTCTCCCTGTGTATGTGTGTCCATTTTCTTCTTCCCTTCAACCTCTGTTGCATGCCAAGTAGAACAAGCTAAATGTGACCAATTAAGGTAGAGCTAAGGAAACAAAAGACTCCAATGTAACCGAAACTGTGAGTCTCCCGATCAATGAAAACTGAATGTGAAGTCTTGCCTAACTATTCAATGGTATAAGTTATTGAAACCGTGTCATAACCACTGAACGATACAATAGTGAACAATGTACTTAATTGATAATCACATTTTTCATGTTGGTATTGAAAGAATCATCTGTCATAAGACAAAAACGGTTCACAGGGAAAATAACTCGATGTAATAGGATTCCAAAACCTCGTACTCTAGCCTGGCGAATATATGTAGTAAAAGATCTATAAATATATATTGTTCTTCTCTGGGTATTATTAGTCTGTGCATGGTCATATAGAGTATGAAAAGTTCATTCGATATATAAGTGACGCAAACAGTAATAGCTTGATGACCAGTAAGATCATCGGATACTTACGGAATTAGAATCACGATTCAGCATCCAATAAAAACTCTCGAACTTACCTGGAAGTACAAGAAAAAAGGGAAGATTTTACTTTTACTTGCAAGCATTTACAATCAATATTGCAACATTAGAATGTGTCATAGATCTTTCAGTTTACAACGATCAGAGCTGTTATGCAAGTAATTCATGAATTGGTACATTTCACTGTTGTACCTTTAGGGAAGCGCAGACACGAGGCACAAATGCTTCTACGGCACCCCCTTTTCAAGCCAGTACTGGAACCTAAAAATTAAACCTTTCTATGAAATTTGTTATCTTCACATTGATTTTTCTGAGATGTGAGCCCTTCCCTTTCCCCCTTTAGCCCATGGATAGAAAGGGTACGAGAGAAAAGTAACGGAAGATAAACGAAGAGGGATTAACAAGCCCAAGAAATGGAGAAAAGGAAAACAGATACATAATGATAACACAGCGTGAGCAAGAGGAAATAGGGAGAAGAACGGAAAGAAGATTAGATGAAAGAATGGAGGAATGAAGGAATGATGGCGTGCTGTTAGCGAACGTGCTCGTAGCAAAAACGTGCTCTTAGCAAACATAGTTACGGAAGGATTTGCAGGTGCGTGCTGTTAGCGAACACGCAAACTTACCCTGTCTATTTTGTCCTTGAAACTGATCAGCATGTAAGTGTTGCCAGTGATAAACCAACTTGCGTGGAGAAACACCTCATTGGCTGGTGACTCTTGACCTGACCTGACTCGGGTCTTCCTTGTCGCACAACAGTTTTGCTACCTTGTGTTCTGACGTCAGACGAGGAATGCCTACGAGGTTAGGTTAGGCCTGTTAGGTTAGGTTCCATTAGCATAAATAAAATGAAAAATTATTATTTAGGCTAGGAGAACTAAACATAGCTAGCCTAATCTAACAACGTAGGCAAGTATCTTCACACATGATCTATTGGAGTTATAATTATATTAACAACAATAGCAACAGCATTTGTTGGATATGTACTACCATGAGGTCAAATGTCATTCTGAGGAGCTACAGTAATTACTAATTTGCTCTCGGCAATTCCATATTTAGGAACTATACTAGTTCAATGAATTTGGGGGGGGGGGGTTCGCAGTAGATAGTGCTACACTAACCCGATTCTTCGCCTTTCATTTTTTATTACCATTTATTTTAATAGCAATATCCATAATCCATCTACTCTTTTTACATTAAACCGGATCTAATAATCCACTATCTATTAATAGCAACATGGATAAAATCCCGTTCCATCCATACTTCTCCATAAAAGACACACTAGGATTTATACTTATAATTTTAAGACAAATACAACTCTCATTAATATTTCCAACAACAACAACTTGGTTGCTCAAGTGTTGTGCGATAAGCGAGACCCCTAGCCTCATCCCTGATCATTCTTCAATCGACTGTGAAACCAGCAAGATGAGTGAAATAGAATTCATTAAAACGGGAATTTGTGTTTGTCCGAATATATTCCATTTAATAATAAAACTAAAATAGGAAGCGGTACATGCCATGTTCCAAATTAGGCAGGCAAAACTTGGAGTCTCTAGCGGTAAAAGGAACACGACTTCGACACCCGGATAAAAACAGCTTTGAAACAACTGAAAATTGATAAGAACATTTACAAATATCTTAGGATGTTGTCTTTTGTACGAAAAGTAACCTAGGTTGAATAACATTTACATTTCCTATGTAAAATTTGATTTTAAGGAAGATGAAATATATCATTATTATAACAAAATCTTTCATGTTTTTAACCTAAATTGTTGAGGATCTTTTATTTAGCTAATTTCAAACACAAAATGATTATAAGGTATCACTGGCAACACTTGCATGTTGCAGGGCAAGTTTGTGCGTTCGCTAACAGCAGGAACCAGCAAATTGTTTCCTTCTGGTGTTCGCTACGAGCACGGAATCGAAGGAATGGAGGGAAATAAAATATAAAAAAGAAGGAGGAATAGATGAAGATAAAAGATCAATAAAGAAGGGAGAAGAAAGGAGAAAATTCGAGAAAGGAAAAACGAGAAAGAGGGGCAATGAGACAATCAAGGAGGAGAAAATGAGAAACAGAGCAAGAAGACAGATAGAAAAAAATGAAAGAATTCATAAGATAAAACAAGTAAAATTCATCTTCATCACTACAGGGAGAGAGGAATGACACCGAAAGCAAGAACTGTAGTACCACGTCCAGAACACAATTTCCTCCCAACAGCCACAGGCAGGAAAGAGGGAAAATGACCGCTCAACAACAAAACAGAACGAGGTCAAGTTTCACAATACAGACGCGATGTGGCGCCGTGCGTCGCAAATAACATTACCGTGCGCTATAATGTATTACGCGCCGCACAAACGAGGTTAACTCAAGTTCACTAGCCGGCAGATCAAACGGTTCGCGTGTACAGAACGGAAACCCCTCTTTTTTGTCGGATAATGGATAACTTTGTTTCAACAGTTAGCTCCAGCGGTGGAATATGAAACTCTCCCTGTTAACACTCTATCAAGTCAGCGTGGATGACGGACAGTCGACGCTGCTTTGTAATTTGCTAAAAAAATATTTCTGTCATAGGCAGGTAGAATACCTGGGTGGCATAATGAGTACGAGGGTGGTCTGAAAAGTTCTCGGCTTAACGAATTCCAAATTTATTTCGAATAATCTCTCATAAGATCAATACATTCATTTCATCGATGCTCCAACGTCATTTATCCCGTCCTCAAGTGCAGTGTTGCCAACTTTTGAAAAATATTGGCTGGGCTGAAGTATGCAATAAGATATGCCATAAGTATACGCTGATTATTTGCCATAAAATGCTTTATTTGTTCCTTAGCTAGAAAATATAATTTTTTACGTTCAAAATCAATTTCAGACCATTTCTGTGAGGACTACATGAATTTTGTAGTGGCTGAAAAATGATGAGAGAGAGAGAGAGAGAGAGAGAGAGGGAGAGAGAGAGAGAGAGAGAGAGAGAGAAGTGCTGAAAAAGAGAGGAGAGAGAAGTGCTGAAAAGAGAGAAAGAGAAGTGCTGAAAAAAGAGAGAAAAGAGAGAAAGAGAAGTGCTGAAAAAGAGAGAAGAGAGAATAGAGAGAGAGAGAGAAGTGCTGAAAAAAGAGGGAAGACAGAGAGAGAGAGAGAGAAGTGCTGAAAAAAGAGGAGAGAAAGAGAGTAGTGCTGAAAAAGAGAGAAGAGAGAGAAAGAGAAGTGCTGAAAAAGAGAGAAGAGAGAGAGAGAAGTGCTGAAAAAAGGAGGAGAGAGAGAGAGAGAGAGAGAAGTGCTGAAAAAAGAGATTGATTGATTTGATTTGATTTAGTTTATTTTACTTCGCGTTTTGTGCCTCTTGGCTAATTTGCGAAGATGGGGATGAGTGATGAAATGATGAAATTGATGAATGGACATTCACAAACAACCAAGCCCGAGAGGGATTCGAACCCGGGACCCTTGGCGTCGCAGCCGGATGTTCTAACCACTCGACCACAGGGTCCGGCAAAAGAGAGAGAGAGAGAGAGAGTTTTGCTGAAAGAAAAGAGTGAACTGCTGAAAGAGGAGAGAGAGAGAGAGAAGTACTGAAAAAAGAGAGAAGTGCTGAGAGAAGAGAGAGAGAAGTTCTGAAATAAGAAGAGAGAGAGAGAAGTGCTGAAAAGAAGAGATGAGAGAAAGGGAAAGCGCAAAAGAATGAGGGATAGAAAATGAGAGAAAGAAACATTGCGTGAGAGGAAATATATCTTTTCAAAATTCACATCGGGCTACGATCCAGGGGTTCCGGGTTCGAATCCCCCTTCATCAATTTCATTGTACTCATCTTTGTCTTCGCGATTAGCCTAATATGATGGAAAGACGAAGTAAAATAAACCAAATCAATCAATCGTTTGATTGATTCATTGATTGGGTTGGTGTTTTATGTTCGCTCTATGCACTGTAAGGCTAATCGGGTGTGGACCTACAGTTTAAAGTGAGATCCGAACCACTATGTGCCTGCACCATGTATCGAACCCGGGACCCCTTGATTGCAAGGCCACGGTGCTATCACTACTCCATCGGTGAGGCCCTAAATCAATCAGTGAAATGATTTTTATATTATAATGATTTGGACAAATGTTGGCGCGGTTTAATTAATGCAAAATGTTTATTAAACCAATGAGAGGGCTATAGCCCCGTTAAACCATTCCCTTTATATACAGCCACGTTTAAATCCTTTCCAATGTTCCTCCGCGAAATAGTCCCTCCACATGTCCTACCTGCTTTCTGTTCGCTTCTCCCAACGGACCGGCAGTACATGAGACATCTCGCGTTTCACCCCTTCCCTCGCACTCCTCCCCTTCCCCCGCACATCTCCATCTTCGCTCTTAGCCGAGCTGATGCAACTGAGGACCAGGGATTCTCATGCATGTAAACTAATTTAACCAACTCCTTGGTTCCGGAATTATGCTATCAGGATCCTGGTTGAAAATCAATAGTCCATTTTATGGCGCTCCGGGTGGTCTCAGAACTAACCCCCTCATCCCCCCCCTGGAAACCTCACTCTCTCTCTGAAGCAATGAACTTTCGTGCAGCTTGTGGATTTAGTATCATCATTTTTTCTCCGAGGGTGCACGTATGGGTCAGAGAGGGAAAAAAGGGGGGGTCCTTTTGTCTCGACACCACAGCAATATGGATGCCAGGAACTCAGATGGTGAGGCGAGTTCAACACGTTTTTCACCGTAAATGTATTTCGGTCGAGAAATGGTTGTCTGTGAATTTACGGTTCTCCAAGAAAAATGTCGAAGACTCGTATGTGTTCGGGACGTACGCTGTAACCACCACACTCATGCGTGTGGCGAGATGAGGTTGTATGTGCACGGTATGGAACGAAAAGGTCTTTCATCTTCTATGTCGTACAAAACTGGCTTCGGTGCTAGCACTCGCTAAACTCACACAGCAACTATACTGCAGGAGGCCTTAGAAAGAGCGTTTCGCGGGCTAACAGCAGACGTCGCTCGCACACTGCTGCCGATATTCTCGTGTCGTCTGCTCCTCAACCGAACAAACAGGCCGAGGTAACAAGAGGCAGAGGTCACAGCTAGCTGTGGCAACCGGGCTCGCTCATTCGCGGACCTGATTGGTTCTCGCAGACAAACCCCCATACTGTCGTCTGCTGCAAACCCTCGAAGCGATCTTTTAAGGCCTCATGGAGTATACTAATCGTTAATTGTTGAGTATATGCAATTAGTGGGGAGGCAAATGGTAATATATTTGCCTTCCGTGGGATTTTTGTGGTACAATAATGGGAGTTAGTGTTTCTGAAAGGTACTAACACGAGGAAAACGAATATGGATGTTGCCAGTCCCAAAAAATGTGCAGGGGGGTGGGAGGGGGATTCAAAATGGCCGACAATTTGTTTCACCGAAACAGCAATATCTTCATCATTTATGCGACTACAACAGATTTTCAAAGCTTTAAATACTTCTTGATGCAGTTTCTACAATTACTAAAATATTGCGAATAATATAAATGAACCTGTTAGCCTCTTACGGATTGCTTAATATAGCTCTTCTGGTTTCCGTTGAAGGGTTACTTTCTGTTACAGAGTATAGAAAATATTTTGGAATGAAACAAAATATTCATAGTGTAACTTTCATTATTTCATTTTATTTAATTACGCCATCATCATAAATTTTAGATACAAGGACAGAAAAACTCCATGGCATCATATTGATGTATTTGTTTGTTACCGAAAACGCAATGATATGAATTTAATATTATAATAATAATCTGTTTCAGAAGATTATTACTACAAAGCGTTTGAAAACAGGAGCTCATCCAAATAAAAATAATGTAAAATAATAATTACACTTATTAATCAGTTTCACTGTCTTCATATGAACTATTATCCCCATTCCGGTTAAAACAGTTATTTACATCATCGTCGGGTCCACACATTCACACATGTCAGTGCATGACGTCTGCATTTACATACAAGTGTTGAACATCTAATCTTTTTGCATGAACATTTCACTAGCTCCAGAATGGCCTGTGGGGCGGGTTGCATCGTGGTCATCTGGGGTAAGTCTTTCCCACCCATAACCAGCATCTGGCTGTGGAATCTTCGGATTCGCAACATCATTTCGCCATACCATGGCTTGATAATGTGCTCTCAATATAGCATAGCGAAGAGCTGACTCTGTTGGTGGCATTTTCTCTGATTCGGCAATTTTCTTTTGAAACAAGGTAAACTGGACAGCTCCAACATCCGATTTTGCAGAGTTTGGCATGTAAAGTTTACAAACAAAACGTTCTAACGCATCAAAAATACCATTACATGATGTTGTATCCAATCCCAAGTTTGCAAAAGCTTACAAAATACGACTGACACTATTAATGTCTTCTTCACTAGCAATATCTTCTGTTGCAGCATGTAATATCTTTGCTATGAGCGATGACTTTATTTCCTTAACACCTAGATTGTCTTTCATTGATGAAAAATTAGTATATGTTGGAGATTTTGGGGTTGGTTTTGTTGGCATACTGTATTATTTCAATAATGTCACGCTGTCTGGAATTTCTGTTAGGGCTCTATTGTTTGATGATTTGATCAAGTGTATAGCTGGTGAATTATCATCTGATTCTTTCTGTTGATAAATGGCAAGGGCAGTTGCATGTATGGCATTCTTCCTATCTAGTATATCCTCCATGAAATCCACGTTGTCCACTGCGAAGAAAATATATCTGTCCTTGATGATATCTGCCGGCACATACACTCCCTGGTTATTTCTGATATCATCTATTATCGTCTCAGCTATTTGTGTTTTACATCGTCGAAGTCGATCGTATCCAATTGGCAGACCATAGCCATGTAAAAGCTCAATGACCTTCTTGTTCCTTACAGATTGGTGAACTGATATCCTACAGCTACTTGCTGGGGCATTACACGTGTAGACTGAATATTTGTAGTTGTTGTACATTTCACTTGTCTCTCATTATATGTCATGGATATTGCAGTTTGTGATATGCTCATGACAGCCTTATTAACACTTGATTGCTTGCGTTCTGAAGACATATGTTCAACAGTACCACAAATAAGCCATCTGAAAAAAGAATACACTTCTCGTGGCACATGTTCTTCTGTTGCTTCTAATGATCCTGTGAATTCCCAATTCTTAGTGTTCATTATAGACTTACGAAGATAACTAGCAGCATCATACAAACTCCTCATAGTCAAATCCAAAGCTTCATCATCATTCTGTGATGTCATAGCAATATCTCGTGCATGCTTCATACTAACATTTCAGGTTGATTTTTTTGTGATGGACGGTGAAATTCAATATCTGTAACATTTTTCTGCAGCAATTTCTTAATTTTTTCCTTGTTATAGATGGATAAGCGACATTATTCATAACACGAATGTTTTCATAAGTGGTTTGCACATCAACCATACTCAAGGAACCAGTCTTTAAACACTCTTGAATCATACAGATGAATTCAATCTCTGATGCAGCTTCAGGGGCTGTAGAGATATTGGGTGCACTGGTATCAGGACATCGTAGTACATGCGTCACATTATTTGCCCAGCACGGCAAATTGTATCTAATGTCGATAGCGTTACCATCTTCAGGGTTGATTGCTGTATTGAGCTTTATCTGGAGGGCTTCATTTCCAGTTTTAGCAATAGCATCACTCAGGCTTGTTTGAGCATGATCAACCGACATTTACCTGAGGGAATTTGCACGTGTCTGACCACCATTACAGAAGAAGCACTCATCTTTGTTGAATGGAATGCAATGCGAACGTGTTAGTCTTGGTGCGATGCTTTCCGTCACAGTTGGTGTTTGCTGGTTTTGGCTTTCATAGCGGTTTTTCATACGCTCGAATTTTCCCTTGTGAGTGACATCTTGATAACAACTTCGGTGCCATGATGCCCTGTTGTCTGCCAGCATGGCAGCACTCATTCCACATAGACGAATATTATATGATACATACTTCACGTTTTCGTATTCAGCATTCTCTTGCACACTTTGTAAAACCTTTTCATGTGTGGTGGGGTTTGTGATTAGTCCTTCGTTAATTTCTGTTGACATATTATACACAGTGCATAGTTGATTTCCATTTTTAGCCTCGTTTCTGGTTCACTGAGATCCATCTGAAAAAGAAAGTTTTTTTTGTATTTAATTATGCATAACATGAGCTTGTTAAAGCTTTTTTAAAATAAATATGTAGCGTTACCGCTAGTTTTTATACAATTCACATTTTTCCTAATAATCGCAGAAACTGCATCAAGAAGTATTTAAAGCTTTGAAAATTTGTTGTAGTCGCATAAATGATGAAAATATTGCTGTTTCGGTGAAACGAGTTGTCGGCCATTTTGAATCCCCCATCCCACCCCCCCCCCTGCACAATTTTTGGGACTGGCAACATCCATATTCGTTTTCCCTGTGTCAATACCTTTCAGAAAAACTAACTCCCATTATTGTACCACAAAAATCCCACGGGAAACTACATGCTCTCCCACTAAATGTATGTTCTTTGAAGATGTGTTAAACCTGGATTTTGAAGTCTGGCGTTAAAGATTTTCTTGTTCTGGTGAGATCAAGGGTTGGACCAAGTACTTTTAGGAGGGACATGTTCGATAGTAAATGGCAATCAAGACTCTCTTTCTCTCTAGCTTTCTGTTTCTGTGCTTCATTTTCTACCTCTCATGCTTTTTAGCTTTCTCTCTGTCTGTCTCTCTCTCTCTCTCTCTCTCTCTCTCTCTATTTGTCTGTACTACATCTCTCTCTTTCTCTATCTATCGTTTTCTATCCTTTTATGTTTTGGACCTTCTCTATCTTTCTGTACTACTTCTATCATTTTCTCTAGATTTGTTTTTCTGTTTTACACACACTCTTTCGTCCTCTCGTCTTTCATTCTTTAGAGCTCCTTTTCTGTCTATCATTTTTATGTGCTTCTCTTTCTGTCATTTTTCTGTACTTCTTTTTCTGTCCACTGTTTGTACTTCTCTTTCTATAATTTTTCTGTACTTCTCTTTCTCTCTATCATTTTTCTGTACTTCTCTTTCTCTCTATCATTTTTCTGTACTTCTCTTTCCCTCTATCATTTCTCTGTACTTCTCTCTCTCTATCATTTTTCTGTACTTCTCTATCTCTCTATCATTTTTCTGTACTTCTCTATCTGTTATTTTTCTGTACTTCCCTTTCTGTCTATCATTTTTCTGTACTTCTCTTTCTGTCTATCATTTTTCTGTACTTCTCTTTCTATCATTTATCTTTACTTCTCTTTGTCATTTCTCTGTATCCCGCTCTTATTATTTCAGTCTCTCTCTCTCTTCCTTCTTATATTTCTTTCTCTATCTTTGTTTCTTTCATTTCTCTCTCTCTCTTTGTTTCTATCTCTCATTTCCATTATCTTTCTCTCTCTTTCCTATCGTTCTTTCTATGCTTCTCATTCGGTCCTTGTGTGCTTGTTTCGTATCTTCTATTTAATTTTTTCTCGCTTTCTTTCCACCGCTCTCTTCATCAATCTCTCATTCTTTCATTCTTCTCTTTTATTACCTCCTTCCATTTTTCCCTGTGCGAGATGGGATTTCTACTTACCTACGATACTAAAAATTTGGTTAGCAGGACGGTGGACTATTACTTTTGATGGCACAGATCGTAGATTTATTGAAAATATAAAATAAATATGGAGCTGCAGGTACAGGGTGAGACAAAAGTCGTGAATTACCGGAATATCTTTTAAAGAGTTCCGAGTGAAAATTGATACAAAATGAGTAGTGTCTCGCCAGTGACATGAAGTGATAAAATTATTTCGTCTTATGAGAATCAGAGAAAGGTTAACTAAAGAAATGCAGTTTTTAGTTTGGTTTAAATAAACTCCTCTGAAGAGCTACTTGGCGTCGGATCGACACATCTCCACTTCTAATCCTTAGCATTAAGGTGGTGCCATCTATCGCCAATAATACATTATTTCCTCTTTCCTCTAAAATTGATAAATTGAAGTTACGTTCTTCCGGTTATCACACGAGGATTTGTTACTAAAAATCAGTGGCGTGCGCAAGGGAGGATTGGTGGGGGTGCCCCCTTTAGCCAAGTATACCTGGAAAAAATGTCAGAAGGAAAATATAGCAAAATGAGAGCTGACTACTAAAACAAATATATTCACCCCCTTTTTTTCGAAATGGGCACGCCACTGTTTGAGATTAACAAAATTCACTATGAAGATACTGCATCAGGCTCTGTCTGAACTACACGACACTACACGAATAAATTTCGCTCGCAAGAACCTAAAAGAAATCTTTCGGTCGAGATCTCTCGCGCTTTGTATGCCGTACCGAGACGAAACTTTCGACCGAACCCTTTTCCTCTTCGAAGCCGGGAAAAGGTAGAAACCATCGCACACTTAAACGCAGCGGAGAACATCTGAAGAACGAAATAAGCCGATTTAGGCAAACCGAGGCTACCAACTCGTGTTTCCGAACCAGTAACTTTTCACTTCCTTCAATGGTTCTTTTATATATTGGAATGGAAAGGAAGGAGATGGAGCAATCTCTTGTAGTTCTCCCTCCTTACTGCAAGGCTAAAAGAAATTCCCAGTGTTGCTCAATCCATGGACAAAATTTCCCTTTGCAACGTGCAAAATTTCCCTTTCCCCCACAATTTTCCCCCTTCATCTAAAAAAATCATATAATATGATTATTATTATTATTATTATTAATTTTAATTATTAATAATAATAATAATAATAATAATAATAATAACACATAGTGGTTCGGATCCCACTTTAAACTGTAAGTCCAGTCACGAGCTTTCCTGTGCATAAAGTGGACTTAAAAACAAAGGCTCATTCAAAACTCAAAGTAAAAGGTAAAGGTAAAGGTAAAGTGTTCCCCTGTGCATAGCACCACACCATGAAGGCGTATAGGGGGTGTGGGGGTAACGCCCCACACTTTCTTGATCCAGTCGTGAGTGGGGGTGATGTGATCAGCATCACGCCCCCAGGTACCCATGTTATTCGACGCTGGGTTAGAAAAGTTCCCGGATTTGAACCAGCCGGGGATCGAACCCGGGATCTTTAGCATGGTAGTCAGACGCGTTACCGTCTGAGCCAGCGCGACCACCAAAACTCAAAGTAAATAATAATAATTAGTAGTAGTACAGTAGTAGTTATAGCAGTAGCAGTAAGGTGTAACTTGGCGGGGCCACTTGCTCCTCCAAAAATTTTATGCTTTATGAAAATTTACAAGATAACGATACTTTTGTTAACCTCCTGAAACCTGAGGAACAAGATAACGAGTAATTTTTATGATTTTTCAAATATAAGTTAATCATCAAGATAGTTCTGAATGATATTTGTATGGGCTTGAGAACTTTCTATTCTGGCCCCCTGACCCCCCCCCCGAAAAAAGTTAAGCCCCAAGTTTGATTCTGCTCCCACAGGTAAACGTATTATAAGCCGATATGTAAATCAGGCAGTGAACTTTCTGCGCTTTAAATTATTGCCTTCAAGAAGTTCTAGTATTGACCGCTGAGAGGCGCCACTCGCTCGTTTTGCTTTCACATCGGGATGAAGCTATTTAGTTTGGGAACATCTTCGAGGAGAAGACTATTTTCGTTGTAGCTATTCCTTGCCACCTAGTGTGAGGAGGGGATTCATTCGTTGACCTGTGCTGAATGTCCAGCCTGAGCAAAAAGTGCGATTGGCGCCTCTCAGCGGTCGATATTGGAACTTCTTGGAGCCAGTAATTTAAAGCGCAGAAGGTTTGCTGCCTGCGTTCCATATCTGCTTATAATAAGTTTATCTGTGGTAGTAGTAATAGTATTATCGTTGACCTGTGTTCATAATCATGATAAATGCAAAGCAACTTAATTACATACATGCTCGCTACCGGGCCACATGCCCCAACATCGAGCCCTGGTCTGACATTAACTTATAAGTTGACCATTCATCTTTATCGTTACCATTAACCAAATATATAAAAGACGATGACAAATAAACAAAATATAGATAAAGGCTTATACTGTAAATGACAGGAAATAATAAAAGCAAAAATAAGAATGTGTAATAATCTGTACTAGTGTGTGTCATTCAATGAAAGTTTGGCATTTTTTCATCGAATTTCCCTACAGAGGGAAATTTCCCTTCACGTGGCAACACTGAAAATCCCTCTCTCACAAAAAAACCTTGGTTCTCAACGTCTCCCTCCCAGAATGCACTTCTTAGGGTAATGACGTATGGAAAGCTTGCCGGGGAGTATAGAGGCAGCCATGCTGTTGGACCAATGAAGCCTGAAAGTGAACGGCTGGTCCAATGAACAAAAGCGGAGAGCGACCAATGGAAAAGAACGTAGGAAGAAAGTTTTAAGAGAGGGTAAATTCCTGTGTGCAAGGAGAAGAAAATTCAGAGGAATTATAGAATGAAAGTCGGTTGATGTGATCGGAGTGACTCGAAATGTCGCGGTTGAGGGTTAGAAATAACTGAAAAACAGGAAAGGCGAAAATTGATTAATTTGGTTTCTTCAGCGTCGCTTTTCTGCCACGTTTGGCTAATCGCTAAGATGAGGCTGAGTGATGATATGATGGAAATGGTGAAGGGACACTCACAAAAAATACCCATCCCTAGACCGGAATTCGAACCTGCGTCCTCTATTGTGCTACCTATTCTTGTTCAGAAATCTCAATGTCTGGAAAGTAAGTGTAGATACTTAGAAATGTGTGTCTGGTGATATGAACAGGTAGCAATTGAGGTAACCATGGCAACGACAAAACAAGGATACTCACACACTGTCCCAGGAATCTCTGGAGCAAGTAGTACTCGATAGGGTTCGACTAATGAACGCGTGAGAGCGGAAATGGGTGCATGGATGGGAAAACGCAGCTGCAGCTACCAGCCGTTTGCAGCAGCGCGTACTGCTTTGCTTACTTTTACTTATATAAAGAACAATACGATTATATGTTTCTATATACTAAAGGTATTTTCTACTGTTACGACGGCCGATCCTAATGCTGGCAAGAGAAGTGAGGAGCGGGGAAGCGACCAATCCAGCACGACAAGAAACTCAGCAACCAGTAGAACGAGGTTCACGTAGTACTTCTTCTCGCCGCGTCGTGTCTCTCGGCGCCACTGATGATGTCTGGTTGATCTGCGTCGTAATCTCCGCTCCCCACTTCCCTTGCCAGAACTAGGATCGGCCGCCGTAAGAGTGGAAAAGACATACAATTAAAACTGAAAACCAATCGTTGGACTGCCAACTTCCGTGGCTGACTGGTTAGCGAAGCGTGATACATCACCGAGGTCCAGTGTTCGAATCCAGGCTTGGGTGTGAGTGTTGTTCGTGAGTGTCCCTTCATCGGTTTCAACATATCACTGATCCACATCGTCGCGGTTGGCTAAAAGTGGCAGAAAAGTGAGGCTAAATAACAAGAAAGCAAATCAAACGACGGGGTGAGGCCTCCCCGATGACGTACAAGTAATACCTTCGCCTTGTAATCCATGGGTTCCCGGGTTCGATACCTGGAAACATAGTGATTCGGATCCTACTTCAAACTGTAGGTCCAGTCCCGATTAGCCTATCTGTGCATAAAGTGGACTTAAAACAAAAACTCAAACTAAAATGTCGGACTGAAAGATATTAAATTACATCAAGATCAACGTTGACATTTTGATACTCGATACATCGACCCGATATTGATATTAAAACAATATTGATTTTCGATATCGACAAATCGATAAGCTCTAAGGGTGACTTTCTCGGAAAATGGGATTACTGGACGGAGCGATAATAATTTGTTGGGGGAACCTTCCTCTTACCCCATTTGGTAGTGACATATTTGTATTTCTATGCACATACACGACTATATTTATTTACACATGATTTTAATCAAAATTTTGCATTCTTTTGTGCACCATATTTCATAGTGACTCTTGCGATTTTATGCTACATTTTATATGCTTTTGTACGTGAACTTTTGAGGTCTCTAGTAATAGGAAATCCTATGAAGAATATTTCCAACAATCAAGATTTCTGTCTTGTCACCTAGTTTATCTTGAAGTAGCTTTCCTGCAGAATGCGGAGCAGGGAACTGCCGACATAAAAGAGAGATGGCAAAGATTGGTACGCCTGAGGCGAGGAGGAGGCTGCTGACCGCCGTCCTGTAAAGTCACCCTCATCCCCTGAAGCCGGGAGGATTCGTCGCACAATTTGGACACCGAGAGGAGTCCAGATGGGGGCAGTAAGTCCGGTGCGTGACGCAGATACACAAGGACCACCGCAGAAGACTCCTCAAATCGATTCGCAATTGGGAGATGCCACATTCGGACAGAGGAGAAAATATATATGTTTCTTTGTGAGTGTGTCGATATAGCTACGCCATACACGACTTTTGCTGAGCGGACTTTGAATTCTTTCTGGGTGTGGTTGGACACTGGCTTCAGAGATGTTACATATTGCACCAAATTATACTCTGATCAGGTTATCTCTGGAGCAAGGCCGCGCACGGCGGTAGAGAATGGGGGTGAGAATCGAGTGGACAGAGCGAATCAGTATACGCTACAGTCGCTTTCCCCCTCCACGCAATCCGTTCCCTCTTACGTGCTCATTGGTGGAGACGTCTCGCGCAGACTTGTTTTCGTTCGTTTGCTCCGGAGATATTCTGGACCAGAGTATACAGGAAATACAAAGATAACATTAACTGTTAAATCAAAAACAAATAAATTACGAATACGCCAATATTATGACTGTTACAAACCATATATTGCATACTGGAAAGTCTAAATATGGAAAGAAATTAGTTTCAGAAAAAAAATACAGATGGCAGCACAAGATTAAAAAATGTAATGAAATCGCTATAGGATAATTATTGATTTAGTGAAAGCAAAGATACAATAAAAAGATGCAAACGAGATGAAAGCTGTGTATGAACAATAGATAATTGGTGGAAAGGAAACCATAATTAGTATTTATTATTCATCAAGTTCACGCCTACAGTCACTTGTTAGGCATGCCTAAGGAAGTGTTGTCTTCATACCACATTTAGACATGTTCTTGTTTTGTCATCTGGCACCTACATTCAGGAAAACAGCTGAGAACTAAAGCGATAAACTAAATGTATACATTGAACTTTCATTGATTGATTTGATATTATGAACACATCAGCACATAGGCTATTTTCGCCCGTCACACAATACAGGGATGAGCACCTTAACTAAAATAAAAATGAAGTCCACTTTATGCACAGATAGGCTAATTGCAACTGGACTAGTCTAAATTAGAATCCCCCTTACTTACAAGATGACGATTTGACCACAACGCCAACGGGGAAGCGCTAATAAGAAAATTAAAAAAATGTTTGTTAAAAATCTCGTCGCCCCATTTTTAGTCCAGATTGATTGGTTTTTAAGATATACGCTTTTTGTACGCGTATTCTACACTTAACATGGTTCGTAACGTTTGGGACTTCACCTACAGTGGCAATGAATCAACCTTTGTAGATTTACCCTGGTAATAAATATTTGCGACGTGCTATTCTGGCAGCTCGAAATTCCTCCCTACCTTAAATTGACGGAAGCGCTGGTGAGAGCGTAATCAACAAACCAAACAAATTTTGTACACTTAAATATGACTCGCACAGTTGACTAAGAAAATAAATGACGAAAACAAAACAAAACCACCAAACAGAGTTGCCTTATTCAGTGGGTCATTGAAGTGTACACCAGGAGACAAGAGTTCTGCACCCACATCCCTAGCCCCTTAATGCACTTTGATAAGAAAACTGCAGAAAATACAATTAATCTTGTTCATCCCTAAGTTGTTCAAAAATACATTATGAGCATATCCAGGTAATTTGGCATCGTTAACGAAGGGTACTACACTATGTCTCGGGAATCTGTGGAGCAAGCCCGCGCATAACGGTAGAGATGGGGAGAAAGCGAGTGGTCGGAGAAAAGAAGTGAGCGCTACTGTAGACGGTTGGTATCCGCATCGGTGTTTTCCCCTCCATTCATTCGTCTCATATCACACGTTTATTGGGTGGGCCCTATCGAGTCGAACTTAAACAGTGGATTTGTTTTCGTTCGCTTCCTCCAAAGATTCCCAGGGAAGACTGTAGCTGTAACGTTCTTTTATAAACAAAAAAGAACATGAAACTCGAAGATAATCACTAGATGGCACTCTCGTAATATAAAATCATCTTCGTTTATTTCTAAACAAAGTCGATTAAATTTTACGCTATTTTCATAAGTATATTTTACATCTCAACATGCACTATATTTCTCTGAATAATACAAAGTTTCTCTGCTAAAACATTGCTTTTTGCAATTCAACTTCTCAAGTTTTTACATCAAACGCACTTTATATTTTCAATGAAAAAGAAAAAAAACAGGTGTGTAGACTAGGCATGACAATATTCTCGGACGTCATCAGAAGTAGGCTAATATAGCAATTTTTTTAAAAAAATATCATTCATATGCTGCGTTATAAAGATTTAAATATAAACTGTTTAGTCCCGTTTTTATAAATTGACAGGCAGACCGTTAAATTTTAACTGTAGACTATTGTAAAAGTTACAGTAACTTCTTGTTATTATTTCCCGATTTTCAACACTGAATAATATAGATAGTAGTTGTTGCGTCAGATGTAGCACGGGTCTACAGCCATGTTGCAGCTTCTGCTTCACCATTCAGTTATGATGGATTTCTACAACGGGACGCGTATTTACAAACCCTATAGTACTGCTGAACCTCCAGCGATATTTGGCTACTGATTGGCTGCCATTCCGGAAGTTGATACAGCGTTCCTCCAAGTTAACGCTAGATGGCAGGGTTCAAATTAACAGTGTAGATTTCAGATATCCATCCCAACAAGATAAGAAACCCATTTACTCTAAGGTTCATTTTTTAGCAAAATTATTTAAATTAATGTTTTAGAAGACAGAAATCAGAACTCTTCTTGAAGTGAATGATTTTTCTATTTAAAGTCACATCAGTGCAAACATTGTAACTACCAATGACTATTGAGAAAATTATGTATATCCAACGTATAGCATTTTAAACATTATATTTTATTATATAAACATATATTTCTTAACATAATTTCGACAATCTGATTACAAACTTTATTACTATATAATCACAAGGGTTATTTTTCCATACTTTTGCTGTAAATGAAGAAGCAAGGAACAATGGACACGGAACATGAACACTTCCGGTGCACACAGCCAATAAGAGAGCGTTATATACCTCTGGTTCTGCAGCACTATAGGGTTTGTAAATACGCCAACGGGACAGAGCTGACATTCGCTGTAAAGGCGTATTACAAAATGAACCAGGATATTCCTTAGCCCGCCAGATCACCGGATCTGTCAGCGTGGGATTATACAGGGTGTCATTTTAATGGCGCCCACGGACCACGGGAACGTATAGAGGACATCAAAACAAACAACTTTTCTCAGTAAAATTTTTCTCGTTGGTGCATCGTTTCAGCGCTACAGTCGTTCAAAAAAGCCCGTTTTGCCGCCTGAATGCTGGCAACCACACACAACATTTGATTGCATTTGTGACGTCGTATCCCGTCGTGAGGCGATGCGTTCCAGGGTTGTCAGGAACACACATATTCTATGAAAAATGACATAGCTACAATCAGCCACATTATGTACCGTAAAACAAAACGAGAAAACACGTTCCGAAACCTAACAGGAAGTAAACAAATGATACGAAAAATGGTAGAAAGGAAATAGAATTCAAATGGAAATGGCCATATCGAATTTTGTCTCGGCTTAGATGTCAAATATTTGCAAATCTAGTTACTAAGTTGGCATCTACAGTTTAGTCTATCCAATTCGTCCTTCTGATACTAGTTGTCTGTGACACAGATAACAAAATAGAAATGAAAGCACTCAAAATTCCAAAGGTAAGTAACACATAATATAATGTATATTCAGGGCATTATGAGGCAAGTGGCAAAAATGTTTGAAAATACAGGGATATAAGTAGTAGTAATACAAACTCTCCGACGACTGTGTTTATCTATGCACCGGATACACATGTAATAGTTTGCAACGGTGAACAGGACAGTATATTCGCTACTGATTCATCATTACATTGTTAATGTGGTTGTACGTGTTTTAGTTGTAATGTAACAACGTGAACCTCGGATATTTCGGTTATCAACAGAAAAGTACCACAAGGCATCTGGACACAAACCTGCAGATATCAACCTTGCAACGAGATTTGCAAATATTTGACATGTAGCTGGGCGTAAACAGCCACATGTAAGCTGTAAGTCCAATAAAATTTATTGTTGTTGATATTTGATATGTAGGCTGAGACAAAATCTGACATTGACACTTCATTTTGAACACTTTTTTTACCATTCTCATATCGTTGGTTCACTTCTCCCTTCCCCAGAGATGACTGCAGATCTTCTGGCTATGATGTTCGGTCTTCTGGACGCGTTTCTCGCTTCGTTTTACTGCTAATAATGTGGTTGGTAGTTTGTCATTTTTCACAAAATTTGCGTGTTACTTGCAACCCTGCCGTGTGCTGTTTCGCTGCAGGAAATGACGTCACAGATACGATCAAAAGTTCTGTTGGGTTGCCAGCATCCAGGCGGCAAAACGGTCTTTTTTGAACGGCTGTAGCGTCGAATCGACGCACCAAGGAGAAAAATGTTACTGAGAAAAGTTGTTTGTTTTGATGTCCTCTATACGAATCTGTGGTCCGTGGGCGCCATTACAATGACACCCTGTATTTTGTGAATAATTGAAATCTAAAGTCTTCCAACCAATCCCCAGGCACCCTCCATGAACTAAAAGATCAGATCCGGCAAGAGGTGGGTCAAATTCCTAACTTACTGATAGTGTGTCTGGAACGACATAGAGGACATCGTAGTAATGTTCTTTCCAAATAAATCAAAACATAAGGATTGTGTTTGTATTGTATTTTGGTATTTCTTATTCAATAAATAAAGTACTTCATATTATATTAATTATGTATATTTTGTATGTATTATGTATTATATTTTGTCTAGTGTGGAGTATTTAAAATCGCCCGATTCATGTATATTATTCAAAACTGAATCAGGAAAATTACATAAATTAAGATAACTGTCGTATGACCGAGAGATCTGGGTTCTATCCCCGGAGGGGGAGAACCGCTACTTTTCAACCTGTTCAAGCGGCTCCGGCGTCCACCCAGCGTCGTATATAAATTGGGTACCTGGAGGAAACTCTGGGGGGTAAAGGCGGCCAGGGGCGTGATGCTGATCACATCACCCCCAGTTCGGCCGAGATCACCCCCTATACGCCTTCATGGCGTGGTGCAAAGCACAGGGGAGCACTTTACTTTTTTTTACTTTATGACCGTTAATAAAGGGTCTACCAATTTGAACGTCAGAACTTTGAAAGAGTGTTATGGCAACACTGACTGGAATGACGAGATGGAACTGTGACATCTGTGTGCAGTAGTCTGTGGCACGTTATCATGGAGAGATACACAATGCAACAAAGCATAGAAATTATTCGAATTTATTATCAAAATCCGTGTTCAGTTGGACAGACATTTCGTGCATTGAGAGGAATTTATGGTCAAGATAATCGACCGACAAAACAAACAAAACTGTAGGATTTGGGCAGATGAAAATCCGCAAGTGATTCTGGACTACCCCTTCATCCTAAGAAAGTGACTGTGTGGTGTGGTTTTAAGACCAATGGCGTGATCGAGCCTTACTTTTTAGAGGACCAACATGGAAATTACGTGACTGTCATTGGGGAGCGATACAGGAATATGGTGGTGCAGTTTTTATGGCTAAACTGGCAAATCTTGACATCAACAATGTGTTTTTCCAACATGACGGTGCAACTTGCCACACAGCTCGCCAAACAATGGAATTATTGCAGGAAAAGTTCCCCGGACGAGTTCTGTCCAGAAAGGGTTATGTGAACTGGCCACCAAGATCAAGTGATCTAACCCCCCCTGGATTATTTTCTATGGGGTTATGTCAAATCTAAGGTCTATGAGACTAAGCCACGCACAGTCCGTGACCTGAAACGGAACATCGAACGAACCATTGAGGCTATACCGCTCAATATGTGTGCAGACGTGCTGGAAAATTGGACATTCAACCCACCGAAGCACAAAAGGACATTTGAACGACATATTGTTCAAAACATAATGCTATTGCTTGCTCTTCAAAATAAATATATATATATATATATATATATATATATATATGGCATTATAACTTGACAAGTTTAAAAACAAGACTCTGCAAATAGCTGTTGCGCAGCTCACACCACATTTCCCCACTCCATTCTCGGCAGTGACGTTGGTTCGCAGTGTTGCAACCTGGAGGGAGCGGAATGTTTTTTAAAAAAACAGGCCACTGCTCGATGTCGCATTCAGAAAATGAAGTCATTCGTCCTGTAGTTTCTCTTCGTTTTAAACCTTAACGCGCGTGCGTAATACTACAGCTTACGATCCGCGCACCGCACGCATTTTCAAAGACCGGATTAAATCAAATGAACCACTGATAAACTGATATGAGCCGGCACCGACAATCTACACACTAAAAATAGTTTGTCATATTTGTTTTAGCTTAATTTTGCTGAGTTGGCACCACTCGTAGTCTCAAGGTCAGACCAGTACGTAGAAGAATGGTGGGGAGGATGACGTAATAGGAAGTGCTCCGCAGCGATCTGCGCATATCGGGACTTAACTTGTCAGGCAATTTTAAAGATCTGACGTTCAAATTGGTAGACCCTATGCTTTCTAAACGGTCATTTTTAACGGCAGTTTGATGGCAACGGGAAACGACAGCCGTAGACCGTCATTTTCCAAGACAACTTTTTACAGTGTACAACAAAGAGACGTCACCCAACGGGAAATGACGTGCCAACTATCCCTCCCAATTCTTACCCTACATCTCGGACCTAGCAGTACACATAATCGGCGTTGATTGAACGACCCAACAGTCGCACACTGAAGAAATGACGAGTTCCCTCCAAGACGAGCCAAGCTTACCAACTCGAATCTAAGCGAAGCGTAGTTTTCCATTTCGGTCTCCGGGAGAGAATAGGAAAATACCTGAGACCAGATGCAGAGCACGCTTTCACGAAACCCCATTACGCCGCAATCTCGCCTAAGTGTATTAGCAAAACACTTGGAAATTGAAAACACTTTGTGGCAAGTAACAGCAAGACGTAGCAATCCTTCCTTGTCGCAGGAAACTGTTATCTAGTTAGAGCTAAGACAACGGGCCTTGCATATTAATAGCAAGGCGGAGGATGCGCCGAAGCTGACGTAGGAGGCAATTTCTACAGTCACACGTGGATGTGAATATGGAACAGGCCTCAGGAGGGTTGGAGTTACGTTTGCGGGCTGGTTACCAGACGCTCTCATTTCCCAACTGGGTTAGAGTTTTTGTTTCAACTCCGCTTTTAGGCACAGGTAGGCACGTAGGACCTAGACCTACAGTTCAAAGTGGGATCCGAACAATTGTGTGACTCCACCGGGACCCCTTTATTACAAGGTGACGACGTTACCTCTACGCTATCGGGGAGGCCCTCAAACTACTATCGACAACTAAATTTACACGGTCTCTGAGAATAAAATCTCCATACCCTACTTAAAAGTGCAGCCTGTAAGGGAACATTCACACCGAAGCGACAAGTGGCACGTGTCGCTTGAGGATTTCACCAACCGAACGCAGGCCTGTCGTGGTAATATTCTTGACTCTTTTCACCAAGGTGAACATAGGCCTATATACGTATATATCTCGCAGGATTGCAATTTACGAGCAAAAGAAATGCTGAACTGGTGACAGTCTTTGTTGTGTCGGGGGAAACCAACAGGTGTCCATCTAGGGCAAACTCAGATTTAAGATCAGATAAAAAGAGGCTGGAAATACCCTGGCATTAATGCATTTCAACCCAATTCATTCAGTGTATACGACATTTTCATTAAATTGTTTTAAAATTATTTGGTTGTTTCCATTGGAAATCTTCGTTGCATATTATAATTGAATGTGCATGTGATATCATTTGGTGCCTTTTTTTAAGGCAAGATTGCATTTTGTTTAATTTTCTTTTCATTTCAATCTTTAACCTGAAACTAACAAATTCAATGGTCATTTTTTGCATTTTTACGTCATTTTGTCCTCATTTTTTAGGACATTCTATAGGTCATATACCTATATTTTTTAGGTCATCAACTTCCGCTCCCTAATCATGACTCATCCTCGCTATTAGCCAAAAGTGGAGGAAACGTGACGTTAAATAACAAACTCAAATACAAAATATCAAATGAAGTCTGCAAGCAGCAGTTTCTGGAGTGTACATACTACATGGAAATGAGGTTGACCTTTGGTTGCCTCTTCAGAAAGCTACCCCTTACACCCCCTTTCGGGATTCGAGTCCCGAGTGCTCTTTCTGAGTGTACTTCCATCAGTTTCGTCACTCATCATTCATCGCACTGCGCTGCACTTTATAATTCCCTTCTACAGTTATTATTTTCAAAGCAAATTTAACCAAATAGCTTATTACGAGTAAAATTCTAACAGTTTGATATTATTTTAAGATGTCATTGTTTTTAACAAAGGTCATTGCCCTAACATTACAAACATGTTACAAATTAATATTTGAACTGAACTGCTTTACAGCAACAGTTTCAACACCATTAAGGAATCGAATGTCAGCTGTCAGTGTCAACATTCCCTTGTTTGTTTTGATGCGAGGTGCTTTGGAGTAGGTGTTAGCCGGGAGGCCATAATCGCAAAATACAAGTTAGAAGCGTTCAGTTAGCTGTAGCCGCAACACAATGCATCACGGATAAGTGGACCTTTGTGAGCAATTGTTTGTCGTGCTGCGGTAAATCTATGTGCAAACAGCCAAAGATAAAGACATCTCACAATGTTTGTGAATGTTTATTCTCCCTAAAGAGAATAGTTCATTGTTTGCTCAATTCCCGAAAAGTTCATATTTACTTCAAAGTTTTGAATTTGTACATGACACTAACAAGCTAAGGGAAATAGGCGTTTTATACCTGAAAACCAATCTACTACTGAACACTGACTGAACAACACAGCTAATCTGAAAGCCCAACTATGCCTGATGAAAATTCTACATTTAGACGTTGTTTCCGCAACTAGGCAGCACAGCGAATCAAATAGTCCAATTGTGACTGATGAAGAATTTACTTTTAGACATTGTTTCCGCAACCGTAGACAACACAACCAATCAGAAAGCCCAACTATACCTGATGAACATTTTACTTTGACAATGATTCCGCAACAACATGCAACACAGCAAATGGAAGAGCCCAACGGTGCCTAACGAACAATTTACTTTTGGACATTGTTTCCGCAACCGTAGGAAACACAGCATGTCGAAGAGTTTAACCGTGTCTGATGAACAATTACTTTCAGACATTCTTTCCGCAACCGAAAACAACCCACAAACCAAAGTGTCTAGCCGTGTCTGATGAACAATTTTCTTCTAGACATTGTTTCCGCAACCAAAGGAAACTCTCTAGATCACTGAGCGAAAAGATTTTCAATAAGTTATTGTTATTGAAGAGAAAAAATAAATTCCAGTGCCAATTCTCAACCTGTGCCGCGTGTCTGCACATCTACATGGTCGAAAATTCCTTTTTTAATGGCTCGTAGCATCAATACCAGGCTTTAACAAGCGAAACATTACCGAGAGAAATTGTGCACCCTGGTGACTTCTATAAGTATGAGCTTTTGTCGGCTTTGTGCGGTGAAACCCTGCATATGACTAAAATATATTTTAAGCATAGATCTTCCAGAAGACATCCCAGTGGAAGGAAGAAGCTTTTAAAGTCAAATTTGTCTCCTGGTAAAAGGGGGTAAATTATATGTCAGCCCATTCAGAACGAGAGATCGGAATGGATTTCGTGGAAGATTTCCTCCTCATTTCAGCCTCCCGGAGCCGGGCACGCGCGCAGTCGAGACTCCCTTACAAAGAGCTCCGGAGGAATTCCAGTCACATCCCAGAGCTGAAATGAGTCCGGGGATGCCATTGGTACGGGTCGTGACATGTGAGAATTCTTGCGGTGACGCTAACTCATCTAGGAGCCTTCAGAGGGGCTCAGCCGGCCCCACCGGAAATTTTTGCCGGAGCTGAACCCCCCCCTCTACCCCTCCTTTAAGGCATTTGTTGTCGCTTGTAGTATTGGGAGGCAGGGGCGTATCGGGAGATGGGTTCAGGGGCCCATTTTCCTTCACAATTATAACATTTGTTTGGTTTATTTTATTTCGCTTTTCTGCCAAGTATTGGCGCCGATGAGGATGAGTGACAATATGCAAGTGATAACGTGACACTCACAAAGAACACCAATGCCCAAGCGGGGATTCGAACCCGGTACCCACTGTGCTAACCACATCAGCATCGGTTATGGAATTTTACGCAGGTTATTGTACAAACGTATGTACATTTTGAAATATACTTTTATTATTGATGTTATTTTGGGTCTGGTTTCTTCTACTTTTGTCCCACCGCGACGATGAGGATGAATGATGATCAAAATTAATTGATGAAGAAACACCAAGGAACATCTCTTCCAAGGCCAGGAGTCGAACCTGTGACTTTCAGTGGTAAGTGGTACAATTTATACACCTTGGATTGCTCTGGTGTTTGGACTCAGCTAGTACAATCCTTTGCAGGACTTGTGCTGTCCATGCGTGTTTGTGTCTTAATTATAATCAATTTAATATTACCACTTTTCATCCTCATCTTCGCGATTATCCAAAAATGGCAGAAAAGAGTAATTTTTTAAAAAAATGTTCAATATAACAGAAAATTGATTAAAAAATAGTCAATGACCAAATATGCACAAGTACATATGTTCTAAGTAAATATCTTAATTAGACGCTGTGTATTAAGTCTTGGGTGACCGTGAGAGGTAAGGTCAGACAAAATTTCGGAGATGCATGTTCCCATTGCAGCTTGAGCTTTGAAGTGTGTCACTAACAATTTGATTCTACCTTCAGTTTTCAACCCCCCCCCCCCTCTTGCCGTTGTCTTCCAATTCCTGAAGAAATCTTCCTTTATTACATTTGCCTTCCTGTTCTTCTAAATAGTACTGGAAAATTACATTTTATGACATTGAATTTAGAACTTGATCTGCGCTTTACAAAAAGAGGTATGATTTCTAATTTCCAATTTTGTAGTTTCCAAGATATTACATGTTATTTAAAGCGATATAGAATTTCAAATTTCGCGCTGGAAATATCCTTGGTGTTGAGGCTAATACGGTATGCGCCAAAATATACAGTACTGAAACTCGCGCACCTCGAACGCGCATGTGCGTTTGTCGATGGGCCGTAGCTCCAGCCGCTCGTGTTCTCAGTAGTGAAAATGAAGTTATAACTCGCTAATAATGTGTATGTGTGTTTCTTTCAGGATAAATAAACTCACAGATGACAGCAATGTAATGTTCGTCTTTTAATTTCAGTACTGTATATTTTGGCACATACTGTATTAAGGAAAACAGCCTCGGTGTTTAAAGGTTGGTTTTTGACAAAAAAAAAAAAACTTCTATATATTTCAGGAATATATCTAAAAAGAATAAAATGTAAAGCCATCAGTATCTTTATTTGCAAGGTCATTGTGCAACCGTAACATTTTGAACTACCCTCGTATATTGTAATTTCCAAAACCGAAACAGCAATATCCTTCAGCTGGCGCGTACTCCCCCATCGAAGACAAACGATGCGCGTCTGGTTATTCGTTCCATTGAGGAGGAGACACACGCCCAATTGAAGAGACGGGACGGATGAAGGAGTGCTAATATTTCTCGTGACAAGTTGGGAGTCGGCGCGGGGTTGATTCATGGGGGACCAGCTTCATTTGCATGCCGCTTGACTTCCGCGGTGTCGCTAGCGTCGCTCGCCTCTTCCGCCTCCTGAGACCTGCTTCCGCCTTTCCTCGCGTCTTGGGAAGTGAAGGCGAGGCGAGGAGAGGGCTCCTTTCGGAATTCACAAGTTGGAATATCGCCTGATTCTGAAATCGAATGCAGCCAGTCCTCGACATACTCAGTCTTAACACAGAGTAAAAAAAATCAACTCGTGCATGCAAGACACAAGAGAAGGACACTTAAATAACTGATAAGAGATGGCAGCACAAGTCATTAAAAACTTTGAGGTGAGGAAATCGTACGTAAAACCGGACCAAAATCTATTAAATACACAAGAAATAGCAAAAGTCCGTTTTTTCTATTCTAGTTTACAGAACGTGACACGAACATTTTCTAAACTTTAATATTTTACAAATAATGATTTTAAATTGTAGTTGCATGAAAATTTTAAGAAATTAGTAATTATAAAGACAATTGTTCTTGAGGTTAACGTCTCTTAAGATATTACGTAAAATCTTTTCTTGTCATGTTTACGATTGTTGGAGCGTATTTTCTTCAGCCAACCTTTTACAGCGTACAATAAACTTTCTTGGTAAGAACGTTTTAAAAAAAAGATACATACTTTCTTAATGTACTCCGATATTTTTTAAAAGTGAAACATGGCGATCTAACAGAGTGAGATAAATATGAAGATTAAAATTATGGTCACATTGTACAAGTTGCGACCGCTAATTTCCAACGTTGCTTCACCCTGGAACTGCTTTTTCTAATGTCTAGCACGCTCATTGACATTTTTTAATTACATGTGTGTCCAATATCTGCTGATAAATTACTACTATATCGGCAAAAGTTTCGATAATTGCACCGACCAATATTCCTATAACGAGCTAAATTTCACTGGTTCCAACGTAGATTTAGCAATTGCCATTTTGGTGTTGTTAGTAAGACAAGATGGTGTTACATGTGGGGTAAGACCTCGGATTTTAATTTTTTAACCTATTTTTTTCCTTTGCAGGTAAATAAGAAATAACAAGTTATATCAGCGTTTCATAAAAAAACGAAACAACTGTCTAAGTTTTATAATGCCTAAAATAACCTATTCTGCTTGTTAGAATCTATTTTAGCTATATGTGCCTAAATTTAAATTTGTTTTAGGTATTACAGTATTTTTATATCTCACAGAGTTATTTACTAGGTTTGCTGGCGAAATAATTCAATGACTGGCGTGTTTGAAACATGTTTTCTGTCGATTTTCCTCCCTCCAAGTATATGATGTTTATCAAAGCTTTAAACAAAACAAAAATTTCTGACGTCACTCTTACCTGCAGACAGTGGCGGCGAAAGGGGACAGTTCCCCCTTACCTTTTACCCCTGCACTATAGACTCTTAATGCTAAGCCTCGCCTACGAAGATAAAGTACACTGTCCTTGCCCCCCCTCCCCATTCTCAGTTTTGGCACCCAATCGTCTCTACTGCCTGCACAGTCCCAAGTGCAAACTTCTGATCTGTGTGGCCATGCTCACTTTCGCGTCACTTTGGTCCTTTTTGGCATTCACGCCTTGCGAAGTAATATTTCAGCATTCAAATTAGCACTACTGACTATGTTTCTGTTGAAAGATAATTTTCAGCACATGAAATGATCCTCACAGACAAAAGGTGGAGTTTGAGTGTGGACAACATGCAAGAAGATTCATGGTGGTCACTAGGACCATGATAAAATTCAAGTTTAATTCCTGATTTTCAAGGTGAACTTTCCAAAAATTCAAGGATACAAGCAGATGTTTTCGCTATTCCAACCTTACGTATTACCGACTCTCACCCTCCCTTCCATACACATCAATATTGACAATATAAAGGGTTTGTATGATTCCAATCAACTTCAAGATATATTATTTTGTAATAATTTTCCGTTTGTCAGATTGATTGTTCTGTAAAAGACACTAACAGAGTAAACGGATTGAGAAATTTTTTTTTTATTTTCTATGTAGCTTTCTTTTTCATCCTCAAAAAAATGAATGAAATTAAAGCTAAACAGAGAGAAACTTGACTCAGGGCATTTACAAACGTATACATTTAATGGGATATGGATTAATAAAAGTTGCAATTTTTCACGTCTACGGAGAAAAAAATTAATAGAGAAAACATCCGCTTGTACCTTATTTCACGTCTTGCCAAAATTCATGAATAATTTCCAGATAATTCACGCATAAGTTCAGGTGACAATAATTCACGTGTAATTCCCGGAATTCAAGGAATTCCAAGTGAGTAGCCACCCTGATATTGTGCAGCAACTTATACATACGTAATTCATTTCTAATATCAACAAGTAACTTTTTCTAACAGCGCAAGTGCAGCATTATAATAATTTGTAGATAATTTTGAAAATGATATAAAGAAATGAAAATTTGTTTAGAAAATTAATATTTGGTTATTAAGATTCTTGTGAAATTTTGTTTTTAACGATTGTATCTAATCAGTTATTTTCAGGAATTTTGTAAGAAATTAAGTCTTTTTGCAACTTTTTCAGGGTTTTTCGAGCATAATTTCATGTTTTTAGAACCTATTTTAGGATTTTTAGAGCCTATTTTAGGATTTTTTAGAGCCTATTTTAGGATTTTTAGAGGCTATTTTAGGATTTTTAGAACCTATTTTAGGATTTTTAGAGCCTATTTTAGGATTTTTAGAACCTATTTTAGGATTTTTTAGAGCCTATTTTAGGATTTTTAGAACCTATTTTAGGATTTTTAGAGCCTATTTTAGGATTTTAAGAACCTATTTTAGGATTTTAAGAACCCATTTTAGGATTTTTAGAGCCTATTTTAGGATTTTTAGAACCTATTTTAGGATTTTTAGAGCCTATTTTAGGATTTTTAGAGGATATTTTAGGATTTTTAGAACCTATTTTAGGATTTTTGGAGCCTATTTTAGGATTTTAGAGCCTATTTTAGGATTTTTAGAGCCTATTTTAGGATTTTAGAGCCTATTTTAGGATTTTTAGAGGCTATTTTAGGATTTTTAGAACCTATTTTAGGATTTTTAGAGCCTATTTTAGGATTTTTAGAACCTATTTTAGGATTTTTAGAACCTATTTTAGGATTTTTAGAGCCTATTTTAGGATTTTTAGAACCTATTTTAGGATTTTTAGAACCTATTTTAGGATTTTAAGAACCCATTTTAGGATTTTTAGAGCCTATTTTAGGATTTTTAGAGCCTATTTTAGGATTTTTAGAGCCTATTTTAGGATTTTTAGAGGCTATTTTAGGATTTTTAGAACCTATTTTAGGATTTTTAGAGCCTATTTTAGGATTTTTAGAGCCTATTTTAGGATTTTAGAACCTATTTTAGGATTTTTTAGAGCCTATTTTAGGATTTTTAGAGCCTATTTTAGGATTTTTAGAACCTATTTTAGGATTTTTAGAGCCTATTTTAGGATTTTAAGAACCTATTTTAGGATTTTAAGAACCCATTTTAGGATTTTTAAAGCCTATTTTAGGATTTTTAGAACCTATTTTAGGATTTTTAGAGCCTATTTTAGGATTTTTAGAACCTATTTTAGAATTTTTAGAACCTATTTTAGGATTTTTTAGAGCCTATTTTAGGATTTTTAGAGCCTATTTTAGGATTTTAAGAACCTATTTTAGGATTTTAAGAACCTATTTTAGGATTTTTAGAGCCTATTTTCGGATTTTTAGAGCCTATTTTAGGAACCTAAAAGCACACTTTTTAGAACCTAAAAATCTGAGTTCTAGTTATGATGTACACCAACAGTAGTAATCTGTATCCTAAGATTATTATAGTACTTGACCTACAATTCAAAGTGAGATCAGAACTACGATATACCACCAACGGATATTGACCCCTTGATTACAACTTGACGACGTTATCACTGTACCGTCCCAGGTTCTAATATCGACTTGGGTGTGGCTGTTCTATACAAGCGCCCCTTCACCAATTTCATTATACCATTACTCATGCAAAGTCGCGATTAGCCCAAAGTGATAGAAAAGCGACGATAAATAATAAAAATTAAATGAAACCTTCATCTGGTACTAGGTTTAAAGGGGGGTGAAGCAGCGTCAAATAACTAACTAACTCTCTAGCCTTCTAAAACCCAAAGGTTCATGGCTGCAGCAACACAGGCCATCCATCTGTCCCTATCCTGAGCAAGATCTATCCACTCTTTTCCATCCTTACCGATTTCCTTTAGGTCCATCTCAACGTTATCCCTCCATCTTCGTCTTGGCCTTCCTACAGGTCTCTTACCATCAGGTTTCCCAACAAGAATCCTGTAACTCCTCTTTCCTCTCCCATTCATGCCACATGGCCTGCCCACCTAAGTCTTCTTGACTTAATCATTCTAATAATATCTGGACATGAATACAAATTATGTAGTTCTAAATTATGTGACCTTCTCCACTCACCTGTCTCCTCATTCCTTTTAGGCTCAACTATTTTCCAAATGATCTTATTTTCAAATACTCTCTTTCTAATAATAAAAATAGAAATAAATTGAATAAGAAAGGGTCGCGGTGGCCCAGTGGCTAAGCGTCTGACTGCCACGCGGGACACTTAGGCTGTGTCCAAAAGGTACAAAGTACATACTTGAAGTACAGTCTTGACGGAAGTGACGTCACCTAGTGCAGTTCGAAAGCGCCAAGCAAACGAGTGTACAAGACCAGAGCACGCAGCACACGAGCGGTGCACACTTGCGATCTGTGCTTGCTTTTCATTTGTTAAAAAAAATGGACGTCGGAAGTCAATCAGCTGTGGTTCTTCCATTGTGTGGAAATGTAAGTAAACAAGTTTTTAAAATACTATGTAATTTTATTTATTGGTTCTATTCATATGTGCGTGGTTCCTTTCTTCTATAGTGAGAAGTGTTTAAAAGTGAGAAAACAATTTCTTTTTCCGCGATCGTAAACATGTTGCGGAATGTGTGAAAATTAATTTGAAAGAGCAAATTTCTTTCATATTTCTATAATTAATAACGTGCTGTGTTATATAAACTGCACGCCGAGTCATGTGTGTGTTGTTCACGGAAAACAAGAGTGGCACATACAGTCGATGTTTGATAATTTTAGTTTCGAAGCAACTTTTGTTGCATTCCTCACTTGTGCTGGCGCTGCAGTCAAAGTGCAGTTCGAAAGCTTTCCGCTTCCAGGCTTCAAGACCGCACTGCGAGTATGCTCTCGAAGTATGCTCGCTTCAAGTATGGTCTTGCAGCTTTCGGACACAGCCCTGGGTTCGATTCCCGAGGGTGGGTGAATTCAGGTAGGGATTCTTCGGCAATCTTCCTGCATGGAGCGGAGTAGAGGGAACCAACGGGAGCTGATCCGCCCGGGCGAGCCGTTCCCTTTTACACCTTTATTTTTGTAGCCTTTTACGGTGTGTGTTAACCTCACTAGCAGTGTTGCCAACTCTGACGAGTTGTTACACCGTAAAAGGCTACAACTCATGAGAGTTGGCAACACTGCTAGTGAGGTTAACACACACCGTAAAAGGCTACAACTCGTCAGAGTTGGCAACACTGATAGTGAGGTTAAGACACACCGTAAAAGGCTACAACTCGTCAGAGGTGGTAACACTGCTAGTGAGGTTAACACACGCCGTAAAAGGCTACAAAAATAAAGGCGTAAAAGGGAACGGCCCGCCCGGGCGGGTCAGCTCCCCTTGGTTCCCTCTACTGAGCGGCTCTATAGTTCACCCAGCCTCTTATAAATTAGTACCTGAGGAGCAAACTTGAGGATAAAGAGACCACAGTGCGATGCTGCTCACATCACCGACAAACAACCGAGATTGTGAATGCGTGGGGCTTCACCTTAAACCCCATACATTCACGGCATGTTGCCATATGCAGTGGCTAGCTTCACCTTTATCATTACGAACGTAAGATAAATAAAGTATTTACCTGAAACAAGGGCTCCTAGGTAAGAATTCTGAACTAGGCACCGATTTACCATTCTTCCTCATCGCTGCGATTAATACAAAAGCAGAAACAATCAAAAACTAAAATAAGTTCCTGTACTTAACAAATCATGTTTTGGAAACGGTACGTTTTCTTTTTTCTCAGCTTGCTTAATCAAGAATTGTTTTCGTTGTACAACAACGATATTACCTGAAATAAAGTCTGCAAAAAAATAATATTTTGTAATGCATTTTTTTTTTTTAGACTGCATAGCGTTCGGTTCCAAAAATCACATCACGAATAATATTTCAACATGCAGAAGCGCAATGCTATTAACTCGCTGTGAGCCAAACCAGTTGTAGATTTGTCCTTTGACGATTACCATGGCTGACTTCCCTGTTCAATCTCCTGTGTGGGGAACAAAGCAATGATGGTTGCCGGTCTTCAAATCGTGCATTCATTGTTGTCATATCCAATTGCGTGTCGCAAAAATGTGATCCGATTGCAAATGTGCATGCGGACGGCAAAGTAAATAACACGTGATGATGTGCTCATCGTCGGCGCGTTAATGGCTGCCAGGTTTCAGGGCGAAATCACTCCCACGTACGTGCTCTCCATGTTGGATGAGTGGAGCGACTGATGACGTCATCACTAAGCAAGTTCGTTCTGTTGTGCGGCAACTGTTATTGTTAGTTTTTCACTCTACTCGTACAACGTGTTGTTTTAAGGAATGGGCATCTATTGAAGTATACTTTAGCCTTAGTTTATTTTCATTTGATTTATTTTACTTAAAATCAAGAAGACTTAGGTCACGTGGCACGAATAGGAGAGGAAAGAAGAGTTTATAGGATTCTTGTTGGGAAACCTGATGGTAAGAGACATGTATCAAGGCCAAGACAAAGATGGATGGATAACGTTGAGATGGACCTAAAGGAAATCGACAAGGATGGAAAAGATTGGATTGACCATGCCCAGGATACGGACAGATGAAAGACTTGCGTTCCTGCACCCATAAACCTTCGGGTTTAAGAAGGCTAGAGAGTGAGTTTTGCCACTATTGGCTATTTGCGAAGATGAGGATGTGATGATTTTGATGAAGGGACACACACATTGAACATCAGTGCCCAGGCAAGGTTTCGAACCCGTGACCCCTGGCATCGTACTGCGCTACACTAAGCACTCCGCCATGGAGGTTGGCTTTAATGTATGGTCTAAGTTGAACCTTAGGTCAGGTTAAAGTATACATATTCGTGATTCGCTTAGTGGACAGTTTTAGTACACCATCTACTTTAATTCATGATAATCACATTCTGGAAAATAGATCAAATGTAAACATTGATGGGTAATTCGCCTATCATTACTTTTGACTTGTGTCCTTATTGCTAAGCGGTTAGTTATATGGTTTAACTAGTGTTTTGTTATCTTTATCTGTGCTGCAATAAAGGATTCAAGTATCTTTACTTCTCTATTACTAGGGGAGCCATCTGTTGAATATTTGCCTAAACTAAATGCATAGACTGTACCAAGATCGAGATAACCTGACATCAAGATCAGAACTCGTTGAGAACACTACAGGTCTGTGTAATACAATTTAGACTTTCGGTCTCATTCGAGACTTGGTATTATATTGAAAATGTTTTACGTAAACCAGATATACCTTATGCAATTTATTCAGACATGACAAGCTAATATCTACCTGTCTATTTATTATAAGTCATATATTCTGTTTATAGTAATTGCAAAGTCACAATACATCAGGTTTCGGTCTAACGTTTACACTGGCATACACGACAGAAGTGTTGGTGCTTATAGAGTACTGAAGGAAGAGTGTTTGGCTTGAGCGCCAAATAGTTTGCACGGATGACGCTAGATAGCGTACGGAACTTAGCACTTCTTTGCTCGAGCGAATAACGCTCAAACAGGCGGTATACGCTCGAAGCCCAGTAGTAAACATATAACCGTAATTGTCTGTGATAGTGGGCTCTCAAATATGGATCGTGAGGCAATGAAATTGAAACTTAAGTGAACATAGCCATCATCTCCATGTTAAAATGTAGTTTAGTCTGTCTTAACCAATACAGCGATATATGGAAATGAAATAAATGATTGTGGGCTGAAACTACCAAGGCAGATATTTTACATGTATGTGTCTACGATTATTGCCACATTGTATACGTTCCAGGGTAGGAGGCTCGAACGATTATGAGCTAGCAAAAGCTGTTCCATGCAGTACTGTAATCAGCAGATACTTTTCGATGCCCATACCATAGGTATCGACTCAGATCTACTTTACGTCGCGAGTCGAGAAAATATCGAGACTTGCTCGACGAGAAAGACACGAGACTTCCCGTCTGGATACCAACCTTATTATGGATGAGCCTCTGAACAGTTTATGGAAGGGCAACAGCTTCTTATTCCTGTATGGCCACAATAGACGCAGACTTTGCTTCATACACCTCTTGCCATCTAATTCCAGTCTCCGCCGTTCCCCCAACATCTCATTCAACGGGCCGCCTCACCCTGATCGCGGAATCAATACGGAAGATTTAACGAAAAGTCGCAGCCGTCTTTACTTTCAAATCCGTTCCTTCCACCAATCCACCCCAACATCTGCCTCGTGTTTTGCCAATAGCTATTCTCGACTGAGGAGGCGCTGGGAGAGATTAGGGAAGGGGGAGGGGAGCAATTAACGCATTTAAAACGAGGACAACTGAACTAGGGACGGGGAAAACACAATGATGAGCCACTTAACTAATGAAATCAATAACAGAAGCAAACCCGAACTCCGCCAGTCCTCCGAAAAGCTCTTGGAATGAATGCTGAAAGAGGTTAACTCACCTGAAATGAACGCGTGGGGTGGGAGGTGAGGGGAGGGGAAGATTTAACCGAAATGGTTCTTTGTGTCCCCTGGCCGCTTTTGTCGGGATGAATTTTCATTAGGATCCATTCTGTGTTGCAAAACTTAATGGCCTTGGAAACTAAGGTATGGTGGGGAAGCTTGAAAACGGAACGGGGTGAATACTAGCAGAGCAGGGGTTAAAAGCCTATAGTTCTTGCGTAAGGTATCAAGTTAGGCAGAAAAAATGCACAGAAAGAGAATCTCTAGCTGGATTAAGTTTTGATTATTCTCTTGCGAAGAGTCTCGTGGAGTGATCAGAAAGGAATCCACAATCGCTCTTGCCGCTACTGTATACACTGCAGCAAACTGCGTGGCAAACGTTTACTCATGTACGCTATATTACACATCGAAACGCATGGTCATAAAATTATGCGGGTGGCAGAAGTTCGCGCTGTTGCCACGTCGGAGGTTTAAGAGAATGAAAGATCTCGTTGTAGAGTTGGTCTTTGTAATCCATGTGATACAAACTGACAGTATTTGCTAGAAAGCTCAGGGACGACACAAAAGTGTCCCGAAGAGAGGTCGGTCTGACGCTCGAACTAGGCAACGCAGCCCGGTTGACGTTGCCACACAGTGCGCGGGAACCAGCGACTTTTGTCCCGCTCTCGCTTTGCTTTTCCCACATGTGGCAACAGCGCAATTCTGCCCAGCCGCCTATTTTCATGACCGTGCGTATAGTAACAGAAAATACGTTAAGAATGTCAAGGGTTGCTGGTAAGTACCGTGCTTGACTGTACACTTACTTCGGTGGAGGCATATAGTGGTTCGGATCCCATTTTAAAAAAACTGTAGATCCAGTCCCAATTAGCCTTACTGTGCATAAAATGGACTTAAAACACCAAATCAATCAATATACACTTCCTTTATTTATTCATACAGGGTGCGTCAATGAATCGGGCGATTTAAAATACTCCACACTGAAAACATAATAATGCATAATACACAAGGAAACATGCATAATTAAGAGAAAATGAACCAAATTTTTTATTGAATAAGAAATACCAAAATAAAATACAATCCTTTCATTTTGATTTTCATTTATTTGAAATTAACATTACTAAGATGACCTCCATTTCGTTCCACACACACTCTGCCTTTTTGATAGCTTACATATCACATTGCGCAGCATGGCCACAGGAATTTGAGCCACCTCTCTTCGGTTCCGATCTATAAGTCCATTCAGGGTGCGTGAGGGTGGAGGTTGAAACATTTGCTTTCAAATACCCCTGCGAACACGTAACTACCATTGTTTGTGTAATATGATTTTACAGTGAGTGCGCGGTGTGTTCCTTTCCACGACTCTATCGTAACTAAATGGCAAAACAGGCTCTGCAAAATGGCGGTAGTCACGTGTTGTCTCTGACGCAACAACTAGCTATATCCAGCAACGACGCCAGAGGGAGCAGGCGCCCCCAGTCAGACACTTCACCCCCCCCCCCCCCAACTGACGTTAATGAAATATCGTATAATAAGCGAGTTCATTTCTGAGAGTATGACAATTTTCACCTTTTCTAAGTGGTGTATTCTGCATGATATCACTTTTCCTGCTTTCAATGCCAACATGACTATAACAAAAAATAATTTGTTTTAGTATATGTATGTGTGTGTGACTTTCGTTGTAGATTCGAGCGCCGACCGGGGCATAGGTGATTTCTCATTCATGTATGTTCTGCAATCGTCGCGTTTAACCTAAGTTTTAATCAGTTTTAAGAACTGGAAAAAAGCGTTGAATGTGAATGGTTTTAAAACATCACGAACATTCTGAGGACCACAAAACATCATCTGCAGTACGGAAAAATTATTCTAATAGTGAATTGTTAGTGACAACACTAATTAGTGAAAGACATTCAAAGGTGATTCAAGAAAACCGACACTACATGTTCTACGCTTTTGTTGACGCATTGCGGTTTCTTACTATTCAGGGACTTGCTTTTCGAGACGATGAGGAGTCTGACGCAAGTCTTAACAGAGGGAATTTCTTGGAACTCTTGAATTTAATTTCAAAATGAGGCGATATTATTCGGAAATGTATTGAACTTGATCCTTAAAAATCACACTCAAAATTCGATTCAAAACAAATTAATCTGCATAATGTCCACACTTTCTCAGCAAAATAAGCCAGAAGCGAGAAAGGCACAGGACAGATATTTGTACCCGGGCAGGTAAAAGAACCCCAAAAAAGACAACGTCATTTCCATGTAGTACACCCCAGTAATTGCAACGAGGCAGTTCAACGAGGACCCAATCCTTGTGGGGCTTGTTTTATGTCGTACACATGTGTTTCTGATTGTCACTTGTTCTATTTCACCTCATCACACTATTCATCCCCACCGTCACGATTAGCTAAAAGTGTAAAATAAATTAAACCATAAATCAAAAGATGTATATTAATATAGCAAAAACGCATGTAATAATAAGGTTTCGTGTACATTAAACATAAAAAATATGATTAGTTGCTGCGGGTCATGAACGTGCGGTTGATTCCAAAGAGTAATTGGAGCTTTTGATCAGATTAAAAAACACCAATGAAGTATTGATTAAATTCCTGCATCCAATCTCCACTTTCAGTTTTATATTTATTGCCGTCGTTAATTCATAAATTGGATAAATGGCCGGCGTTCCAAATGCTTCATGGCGGAGAATTCCAGTGAGGGGGCCAATATTTCGCAGTCTTGCTCAATGAATATTTTTATTACGCATTTAAAGTGCATAAGGGATATTTGTGGTAGCTATTCTTTAGGCGTGTAGTCACGAATGGAAGAGCACAGGAATATGCAACTTGAAATTAGACGCGAATACCTTGAAGTTATGCAACCAGCATTACAGATCGAATTGGCGCCTTGCATACTATTGCAGGTTGTTATGTCCATTGTGTTTGCAGGCTAATCAGGACTGGGCCTACAGTTTACAGTGGGATCCGAACCACTTGTGCCTCCACCGGGTACCTTGATTACAAGGCGACGACGTTACCACTGCACTATCGCAAAAGGACCGGAACCTTCTTTCTCGCATAATTTAAATTCGGTCCAGGTTGTCTATTATGTCATTGAAAAAAGGTTCCTGGACTGAATTGAAATACTTTGCAGATAAAAAAAAAGTTCTTTACAATCCAGAATCCATTTACGCTTGCTGATTTTCTCTCGTGGACCGGAATTGAATTTATTTAAAATTCCTGGATCTTTAACAATCCCTGTTTAAAATTCCTTTAATTAGAATAAAGTAGATGGCATTAAAGTTAAAAATTTGCTCAACGTGAGTTTACAAACTACAAAACTCAAGCTATACATCAAATTAGCTTCGTGTGGTTTGGTTTGAGTTGCTGTTTTAAGTCAACTTTATGCATAATAAGGCTCATCGGGACTGGACCTACAGTTTAAAGTTGCATCCGAACAACTTGTGCCACCACCGGGTATCGAACCCGCGACCCCTTGATTACAAGGCAATTACGCTACCACTGCGCCATGGGAAGGGGGGGCGGGTTAAGTTTTAAACTCATCAAAATAGCTATCACGTTGATAAAACTATAAAAGGAGACAAAAACAGCAAAACAGATTTCGTGTTAAACGTATTTTGGAAAAATATATTTCATATTCGCTCGTTGGACTCGGAATGAAGTTCTCTTACCGATTCTACAATGCAAAGTGGGGGTTTCCATTTAAAATTTCACAGTTGCCTGAAGCCCCACCCCCAGGGGGTGGGGAAGCAAGTGTGATATCATTGAATAGCTTTCTTTCACTTATTAAACATGTATTTTTTCGTTTTCCGATTCGGTGTCTATTTCTCACGATATGTGACCGTTCCGGGACTTTTGGACCACCCGGTATGAAAATGAAACAGATGATTGTGGGCTGAAACTACCAGGAGGGATATTTTACATACAGTAAAACTTCGTTAATCCTGACTAATTTGGGCGATATGTTGACCGGTTTACGAAAGTCCGGATTTACTTAAATAACCTAAAAGAACAGTAGAAAGTGCATTAAAAGTCAGTTTATAGCAACAAGACATGTTTATTATGGTGACAAATACGATTGTTGACTTCTGGCCACATTTAAAACCTTGCATTCTGTCCGGCTTATCGGGGTCCGTATTAACAAGGTTTTACTGTATATGTGTCTACGATTATTGTCACCTTAAAATGATATTCCATTGTATACGCTCGAGCGTGGGAGACTCGAACGAGTACGAAGCGAGCGAAAGTGGTCCCATGCAGGTCTCAATTCTCAGGGTATCAAAGCAATATCGAGCAAACATTCGTTCTAAAGCTTATTTCTCGATGACACTAAAGTCGAAAACGAAGAAACGAGACATTATTCTTCTAACGTGAGACGAGAGAGCAGGGGTGATATCTCCTCCGGGAAAATATTATTAGCAAATACATGCTTCGCGCTGATTTACTGCTCCCCTCTTTCCATAGCCCATTCGCGAAATTGTTTCTGGATTTCGCCACAAGCGGCGCTCCCGACAAAATCACGTAATTTCCAATATCGCAAGGGCGCACCATAAACAAGGTAGCATCTCAGAAACGGACGGAAATGAAATCAGTAAAGAAAAATATATTGGTTGAAACTTTTTGGCCCAAGATTGTTTTCGACTTGTCAGCGCGGGGGGTGAGGGGGAACTGAGTTGGGTCGGGGGGGGAGGCAATACCAGACGAAGAGGAGGAAATAGAGATCGAGTGATTGGTTGCCGGAGTACGAGTCTCTGATTCCCTCCTTTCTCAATTTTTCGCTGCAGTTCTCTACCGCAGCTGATAGCTTTGGTGGGTATATATCGTCTGCCCCTTCCACAATTCTCCAGAACGATTCTGGAGTTTCATGCTGAGCTCGGAATCAATCTCTGTTTGGAGATGTTTCGAAGGGAGAGAGAATGCTGCAGCCACTTATCTCATCACAAGAAAGATTCCGACCCTATAATAAGCAAGGGTTTTCCTTTCAACTACAAGATTGTTGTATTATTGTCATTTACATGGACGTTCGCAGGATTTTCTCCAGGGAGGGGCAAGGAAGGTATTTCTTTTCCAGGGGAGCAAGCAAGGCACATTTTCCACGATAATAGTGTCGTTCCCTCGAAAAACATTGCTTAAATTTGAATTTTTCATATTCATGCAATAATTAACACATGTTATTGTGGCTGAAATGAAATTATATATCAAAAATATATAATTTTTGGTTGACTCATGGACTATCATGGACTCATTTAGCGTCGCTTTTCTCTGTCACTTTTGGCGAATCATAATGATGAATGATGCAATTGATGAAGGGACACTCACAAGGAACACCCATGTCCAGGTCTGAATAGTAGTGTGCTGTGTAACCACTGCACCACGGAGGTCTGCACCACTCACTACTAACTCTCGTTGTTAAGTTTTGGATCAAGTGGTATGCAAACGTGGCATGTCACTTTGAATTCTACTTTGTCCCGAGTTGTTCGTTCAGGTTCTGTTCAAACCGTGCTCCATGTGGCATGCCACTTTAAAGTTCCAATTTGTTGCGATACGTTCCTTAATGTTGTGTGCAAGCAGTGTGATACATGTCATGCCACTTCAAAAGCCTCAATTTGCACCGATATGCTCTTTATAGTAAGGTTCATGTGGCGTGCATCGTATCATACCACTTTAATTTCTTATGTGGTAAGGTAATCTTTCTCAACGTTCCATTGGTGTGAAAGTTCCTTAGGAGTTCGTTCATCCATGTACACTGTGGCTCTGGAGTCTGCGGAGCAAGGCCACGCATAATGGCAGAGAAGGGGAGAAATCGAGTGGGTGGAGCAAAGTAGTGCGCGCTGTTGCAAATGGCAGGTAGCTGCAGCTGCTTTTCCACTCACTTTCCCTCTCACGCGTTCATTGCTAGTACTTGCGCAGAGGACTTGCTTTCGTTTCCTTGCTACAGAGACTCCCGGGACAAAATGTAGCTTCTTACTCCACTTTAAGCGCTCCTCGCGGAAGAGTTTGGAAACAAAGCAGCGGAAAAGGAACACGATGCGACGAAAGTTCAACGAAACTAAGCACTTTCTGCGATAAACAAAACGAATTACCATCGTAGCACGCAAGGTGTCGCCAGCGTTCTTTGATGTCAGCCGAGCCTAATGTGCGTCAATTAGACAAGGGACGCGGTGCATTGTGGAAATAACCGGGCGGCTGGCGCCCCCGGCCGCGAAAATCTCGCCGAGCACGGAGCTCCCGGAACCACCGGAGAGGTCTACCGGAATAAAGTGGTTGACCAAACATCAGGATGAGAGATGGCCGGTGGTTTACGGAGTCTGAGCCGGGTAGGAAATTCAATACGCTGCAGTCCATTACCATAGCAACTGGAGGGAAACTCCTCAAGAACGTTGCCCGGAGAAGCGAGGCGGCTAAACCGTTTCTCGGTACTCTCTGTTACCCACCCAGCCACTCTCGAAGGCTGGAGTTTTCGTTCGAGACCTTGTTTGTGCTACGTAACAGCTTTAGCCATGTCTGAGTGAACAGTGTAATTAGATATTTCTTCGCGGTCAGCATTAAAAATTGGTGAAGGATTATAACTGAAGAAGCGAAACGAAATGTTGGAGCTTGAGTTTCACTTTTAAGGTCACTTAATGCACGTGTAGGCTAATCGAGACTGAACCTAGAGGTTAGAGTGCTATCTGAATCACTATGTGTCGAACTCCCGGGTGGAGTGGTTTAGCAGCACAGCGCGGTACGACGCCAGAGAACCCGTGTTCGAATCCCGACCTCTGCATGGGTGTTCTTTGGGAATTTATTTATTTATTTATTCCTTGTTTTGGATGGCGAAGTTAAGGCACAAGCCTTTTCTTCCACTTAACCATCTCTACATTACATTTTATAAATTGATTTTTATAGCTAACTGTATGTTAAATATATAAAAACTAAAAACATTAAGATACCAAGAAATGAAATCTATAAAAACTAAGAACATTAAGATACCAAAAAAAGAAAAGCACAAGAAAAAATAAAAGAGAAAGACGCAAAAAACAAAAAATAAAGACAAAAATACATACACACTAAATAAAAAAAATACACGTAAAACATAAACACACACGCAACAAACATAGTCAAATTACAGAAAAAGTCGGTGGGTGTTGGTCCTACCAGTTTACACGAAGGTTTAATTTTATTTCCCTGTTTTCAGTTCTGGTAAGTTGACTCCAGAAGATGGTTTGTTAATTTTGATTTGAATTGGCCGAGAGAAGAAGAGTTTCTTATGTCATTAGGGAGGTCGTTCCACGCTCTGGTAGCAGTGACCGTGAAGGAATTTCCATAAAACGTTGTCTTGTGGGAGGGAATGGCCAGCAGAGAGTTGTCTCTCGAACGGGTGGCAAAGGTGTGTGCTGAACTTAGGGGTTGAAATCGAGAAAGTAGGTAGGACGGCTCTCGTGAGTTTACTATTTTGTAGAGCGCTGTAAGAGCGTGGAAGCGGCGGCGAGTGGAAAGGTCGAACCAGCCTAGGTCCTTGAAAGCCGGAGTCAGGTGGTCAAAATATTTGATATTATAAATGTAGCACACACATGCATTTTGTATTCGCTGTAGACGTCTTGCTAGTTCACCGTTGAGGTCAATATATGTCAAGTCACAGTAGTCTATTTGGATGTCCTTTCATCATATCATCACTCATCATCATCTTCGTGATTAGCCGGATATGATTTTAACTACTCAGTTTTAAATTCATACATTTCAGTGACGACGATTAGAGTGGGGTTGAGGGGGTAGTTTCCCTCCACTTTTTGCCATCTTTTGCCTCTGAACTATGGCCCCTTAATGCTATGCCCTGTCGTCTACGAATAGAAAGCAAACTGTGCTCTTCACCTACTAGTTTTGGCACCCAATCGCCGCTACAGTCAACATCCATGCATTATGTTGCGCTTGTTACATTATGCATCTTCATTAGATAAAGGGATGATACGATCTTGTCTGGTAGCCGGACAATTGGGATGGCGGACAATTGCGATGAACAGTTAGAAGTGAAAGGACAATTGCGAAGACATATTAAATCTTCTATCAAATTGAAGTGTGACTTAACACCCGTACAATACCTCTTACAAGAAAATTATGTGAAATATTGATATTTTCGGCTGGGAATTTGGTTCAATCAAGTTTCTGAACATGGACTAGAGCCAACAGACACCTTTTGAAGTGATACAGTTTCCTCATATATGCGAATACACTTTCCAACTCTCGTCGATTTTAATGTCACGCTTCTTCCTTTTCTGGCCTTCTAGATTAAGTTCCATCCGCATGCACTTGATGTTGGTGTTTTGGTTTCCTCAAAACAATTGTTCATGCATTTAAAAGAAAATCAATTAAGACAAGTCTGATTTCTCTGGTGATTTACAATGCATTACAGCGAACAAACATAAATTGCGAGCGAAGCGAGGAAGAAAATTTTGGATCCAATTTTTTATAGGCTGAAATCAATATTAACTGAATAGGGCGCAAATAATTTCACGGAACGCCAATGGTATTATATCATTTAAAACTTTTGTGCCTCCCCGATGGTTTAGTGGTAACATCGTCTTCTTGTGATCAAGGGGTCCCGGGTTCGATACCGGGTAGAGGCACGTAGTGGTTCTGAACCCACTTTAAGCTATAGGCCCAGTCTCAATTAGCCTTTCTGTGCATAAAGTAGACTTAAAACACAAATAAATAAATCAATTTTACATTTTTTTTTATTTAGATCGTTCGACGCTCAGGGCAGTTTCTCGCCGTCCCCTAGCTAGGGTTCTGAACTTGATAAGACTAAGAAAAGCAGGAAAATTTTACGAAAAGTATTTTTATTTGCATAAAATTTAAAGTTCTTGGTGGTTATTGCTCCCTGCAGGTATGCTTGGCCGTCAATGTTTACCCCCTTGCCCCCTAGAACTCATTTCCGACCAAGATTGGGGGGGGGCAATGCCCCCTGTGGTTGCGCCACTGGTACGAAGTTTGGTTGATATTGCTCCAGGCGTTCGAGAGTTATGCCGGAACACACACACACACATCAATTTTTATATATTAGATTTAAATGAGTCTTGAAATTGACTGATGTGCTTCAGAAACTGAAGTGTGTGTCACAAACCGCCATGAATTGTGCCCCCCCCCCTCTCTCTCTCTCTCTCTTTCTCTCTCTCTCTCTCTCACACACACACACACACACACATATACACAAATACATTTCTTAGATCTTTGTGCGGTTCATGAATGTCAATTACTTTGAACTTCCATGTTTAGTGCACTTTAATGAAGTAAACACTTGATTGTTTTGCGTCTATTTATTCTTATCGTTATTATCTTCGCAGGCCAAGCACCATGCTAGGTTCTGTGTTCGAATCCTGGCCTAGGCGTGGACTTTATTTAATGTCATGTAATTATCATCATTCATCTTCATCGTCGTCAATATATCTCTTTCTGTATTTATTTTTATACTTCTCTATATCTTTCCAACTTATTTTTCCTTTTATCTATTCTTTATTTTCCTCTTTACTTATTTTTATTTTGGTTTCTCTTTGTATATTTATTTTTTATTTCCCTATCTCTTTCTATTTTATTTTTTTATATTTTCTTTCTGCCACCTCTCTATATAATTTTCTCGCTTTTTCTTTATTCCTGTGTATGTGTGTGTGAGAGGGGTGAATCTTGGTCTAGTACACTTTTCTCTGAAAATATCTCACGTAGTTTGGGTGGGCAAAGGCTCCTTAACGATGGATTATAGCCCCCTTCCCCGCCCCTCCAGGCGACGACGCAAAATTAACCAAAACGGGAAAAGAAAGAGAATACATTTTTCAATACTTTTGTTACGTTAGCTAGATAAGTCTCAACAGACATTTCTACAGACCGTAACGGTGACTTCCGCTGAACAAGCAATTTCCATCCCTTTCCCTGTAATAGCATACGTGCACATATGACTCAGGGATTAAATAGTGTCGTGTAGCCTGGGAAAAGGGACGGGGGTTAAATATACCCCCCCTCAACAGCTTCTCCGTCTCATATGTTCTGAATGCAAGGGGGATCCGGCTAATGCGATTAGCGTAATCTGACGCGAAATATGAACACTGACTCCGGTGGAATATGGCCTGGGTGTGGCCAGTTGTCAGCCACAATCCACTGGGCAGGATCCCATAATCCCCTCCCCTCGTCTGAGCCACGCTGGCCGCTTTAACCACTTCAACGGAGATGCTCTCGACCTGCGTTTGAACTGTGTGAACGAAAAATATGCAAGTTCAGGGTAATTTGACTGTAAAAATGTTCATTGGAGAAATAACAGTCTAAGACCGTCAGGAACTATATAAAAATTACCGTTGCTGCTTTTATAGTACTAAGAACCACTACATACTTAACTGTATTTAATACAAATTTACTGATTCGGTTTTTAAAATGTATATATGCGACGGGTGGACAAAGAAAAACATTACAGCCTGTTTCTGGAATCCATGCAGCAAAGCGAAACGGTAAAGAAGAGGGGAAAGCCAGGGGGCGAAGGAAAGCAGTGCGCGCTGCTGCAAACGGCAGATGCTGCACTTTCTTCCCCCCTCACACGCTCATTGGTTCAGTCCTGTCTAGTTACTACTTGCGCAGAGAACTTCTTTCCGTTAGCTTGCTCCAGAGTGTACCTAGGTAATTGGTTTTTGCTTTTTTATCTAGTAGATTTCTGTTTGTAGAGTTACACAAGTTTGCTGCATTTCAGCACAGACACATTGCCGATCTACATATACAGGGTGCGGCAGAAGTAATGGACTTTACAGTTGCTTGCAATCTTTACTACATTTTTAGTGGAAATTATAGGTGTTTTACATAATTATGTAAAATGTGAATCGTTTTCACATTAATAAGAATACTAATCGTTTTGGATTAAGTGTTCGAAATGCTGTCCTTCTCTTGCGAGACAGCTGCGTAACAGAGACTCATACTCAAGCAAGCCTTAAGACAGAATTCGTTAACGTCAGACATTTCGTCCCAAATTGTGTCTTGCAACAGCAGTTGTTTGTGGATTGGTATGGAACACCAAATTTTTAAGGACACCCCACAAAAAAGAAATAAGGCTGCCTTAGGTCCGGTGATCGAGGTGGCCACTCAACTATATGGGCCAGTTTTACCTTTACCTCAGGGAATCTAGAAAACAGATATTCCTAACTGAATACCTCAGTTGCAATTAAAACCAGGATTGTTAAAGATGCAGGGACCCATAAATTCTAATGGGTTCTGTTGGGTTCCGTAACTGGACTGGAATCTTCTGTCTTGCACAATTTAAGTTCTGTACAAGTTGTGCATGGTTTCATTTCAATATCGACCTTGGGCCGTATTTAAATTGCTCCGGAGAAAAGGTTCCTGGACCGAAGTGAAATACTATAAAGATAAAAAAGATCTTTACGGTCCAGAACCCATTTACGCTTGCTGATTTCCTTTCCCGGAACGGAATTAACTTTTTACAATTTCTGGACCCTGATTAAAGCATCGCTACAATATTCATTTTATAATTTACTGGTAAGAAAAGGGCGCTACTTCTGCCTCACCCTGTATTTTCAAATCTGATTTGGTGCATGTATACCTCAAGAAGAAGAATCTTTGGCATGCACGTGCAGTCGTAACCGATAACGTAGAGGTAACGTCGTCGCCTTGTAATCAAGGGATCCCGGGGTCGATACTATGTGCTGGCACATATTGTGTCTCATCCACTTTAAACTGTATGTTCAGTCCCGATTAGCCTTTCTATGCATAAAGTGGACTTAAAAGAACAAACTAAAACAAACAAACACCACTTCATAAAACTGAAAGGAGGGATACAAAAAGAAAAGAAAAATTGCAAGAAAGAAATATCCGAATAGTCGAGAAAGAGAAACGAGAGTTGATATTCGAAGCATGAGGGAAGAAACACCACGAGAGACGTTCGGAATTTGCCTCTTGTAGCTGGCTGGAGTCCCTTTGAAGCCCTTCTGCCCGCAACACCCAGTCCAGCCTCTCGAAGGCTGGGAAATTTGTGTTCGGAGTGGGACGTGCCGAGGGTCCAAACGGGTGCTAAGCGGGAAATCATGTTAAAACCATAAATTCGACCGCATTTCTTAACGGAGCTCATTTGCAAGGAGAGACACGCGGTCGCTACAGCTCCACCCTGGGTTGTGTTTATTCACGAGCCTTTGGAACTAATCTTTGCTACGCTTGGGAATAGAGATTCAGGTACGAACTACAGCCTTTGCCTTTGAGTTTCCTGCTCTTCGTTTTACCCTAAGCCGACCACCGTGGCGTAGTGGTTAGCACAGCTCGCTACGACGCCAAGGGTTTTGGGTTTTTATTCACTCATTTGGTTTATTGTACTTTGTATTTCTGCTACTTTTCTACGCTGCTCATCTCATAGACTGTATTAATAATTATCCTATTACCATAGAAGCTTTTGATGATAAAAGAAGAAGCCTTTTCGATAATCAAAGAAGAAGAAGCCTTTTGACAATAAAAGAAGAAGAAGCCAATAAAAGAAGAAGAAGCCTTTTCAATAATCAAGGAAGAAGAATTTTTTCATATAGAAGAAATAGATACACGAAAAGAATACCTTTTCGATTACATATATACATATATTCTCGCCAGAGAACCAAACGGAGATAGATTTCTGAATTCGTTCGCTTACTTAATGACTTTCCTAAACGTTTCATATGCGGCCATATTCTTAATTATTTTAAATTTACTATATACAACATTCTATTTATTTCTTTTATAGTACTTGAACTCTTCTTTTATATATTTCTCAATTTACTATAATATATATAATCCCTCTTCTCCGCTCTAAGTTTTTATCATTTCCTTTGCTACTCTCTATATAGCGTGCTGCCATCTCTCGTCGATTCCGAGAAACCATTCCTCCTTGCAACTCCCATTATCTCATCGAAACTGGCACGTGACAGGCAATGGCCGAACAATGGAGTGTACATAGTTATAACACTTAATCTAATGAAAATTTGATTTTGATTTAGTTTATTTTACTTGGCGTTTTGTGCCTCTTGGCTAATTTGCGAAGATAGCTGCGATTGATATACATGAATTTAAAGGGGAGAAGTTAAACTCATTCAGTGTATCTTACTTCGCTTTTCTGCCACTTTTGTCTAACCGCGAATATCAGGATGAGTGACATGATGCCATTCGTGAGCGACACAAAAGAACAACTATACAACTTTTCCGGAATGTCTGGAGTAGCGACGCGCAGAGGCGAAAGCTTGTGGGCGGGGCCAGACTAGGTGGAGAAGGGTGCGATTGGCTAGCCGAGTCGCCCCCTCCCGCTCGACCCCTCCCCTCCGCGCGTTCATTTGACGGAGGCACACACCCGTAACGTGCGCCTAGGACGAGTTCGCGTTCTCTTACTCCAGACATTCCGGAAAAGGAATATATATATATCCAGGCTGGGATTCGAGCCCGGCGACGTTGAGCGCTGTGGTAACAGAGGACTTCTTTTCGTTCGCTTGCTCCTCGTGACAGTGTGTAGACTTATTTTCCAAGGAGAGTGGATATAGAAAGAAACAGCCAACAATTATGGATATGAAACTTGAACTATTGTAGTCTGTGCTGGCACTGAGTTTTATGTATTCAAATTTTCCCGCATTTTTTTTTGTATTTCCCATACAATTTCTCTTAAAACTCGTTACAAATTTCCCTGCACCAAGAGAAATTTCCCTTCATGTGGCAACACTGCTTGTATCTGCCCAAGCCGGGTCTCGCTTAGCACCAAACTCAAACAATTTCTTGGTCAAGCGCCTTATTTCGTCTTCTGAAGCCAGGCTAAATACTTTCGTAGTTAGTCTAAATCTAGTGTATTCATGCTAAGACATTTAAACCTAACAACAAAAGCAAGACGAAATTCGGCGCTTCGACAAGGTGCTTGAGTTTGGTGCGATGAGTCATACCTGTCGATGCATGGGAGATTCCTGAACATGCGTACTTATTACTATATTCGGACGAAGTTCCCAACTGTCACTGGTAGATGCAACACTGTACATTATAAACAAACACAGTCTTTGTGTCTCCCTTATCGCACAACACTTGAGCAACATTGCGTTCTGACGTCATCGGGGAAAGCTTTATCATCGTTAGGCTAAATGCCTAAGTTGTTAGGCTAGTTAGGTTTAGTTCCCTTTGCATAAATAATACATTTTCAGTGTATTTATGCTAATAGAACCGAACTTAACAGACCTAACCTAACAACGTACGCATTCTTCGTCTGACGTCAGAACGCAAGGTTGCTTAACCATAGAACACTAATGTGTTCCAATATTACAGTGTAACTACCGCTACGTAAATTTTACATACATGAAGGAATCGATTTTTAAAACAACTTCTACATCATGAAAACAAATTTCTATTCATTGTGAACATTATTTTGTTTATTTTTCCTTATATTGGAGTTTTATTCTTCATTTTAAAATGTATAAACATGGTTTTATTATGACAAGCCCGTTCGTACATTAAGAATGAAGGTTAAAAGTTCGAACATGAAATGCAAACAATAATTATATTCATAGCGCTGTAAATAAGGAACAAATGTAATTTTAAAGTCTTACAAGAAAATAGTGCATGCTTCTAATCTTTCGTTTTCAAAATCTAACTATCCAAGTCGAATTTACAAATGTCAAAATTACGTGAAAGATTTTTCTCGTTTTACTACAGCTACGTAAAATTGACGTACAGTGCACAACATAACAAACCAAATCAAGATGATCAGCGCTTGCACTCTCCTTACCACAGTGCTGCCTTCTGTCCGACAGACAACTTGAGGCACTGCTAGGCAGAGGGATGAGTGGGTGGGAGGTAGGGGAGGAATTTGAGTGCAAAGCATACGTAAATTTTACGTACGCTAGTGTTCTAGAGTTAAGTGTTGTGCGATAAGGGAGACCTCCCAGATCTTTCTGCGACAGTGTCCACACCCGCTGAGGCAACTGAAAGATATATTTGTATAAAATATACCTTCCTTTCGAAGACATGGTAAGCTCTACAGTTCAAATCAGACAACTAGGAAGGTAGGTATAACACTCCGAGATAGGTTCACGCTCAACCGCACTAACATCACACCGTTATGCCGTCACCTTTGACCTTTCAATTAGATCATCCAAGCGGCGCAAGTTCCGTCGACACTTCACACTTTGATCTACTCCCTAACGATCAAAATACAAATAGTGGGTCTACTTCACAGCCCTTGTTACGAAGCGATGCTAAGTTTAGTTGATGACGTAATGGATCCTCCCTGATGTATGAGCCTTAGGTTTTCCCTCGATCTCCCCTGTGCTTGTCTAAACGTTACTAACACGAGATCTCACTAGCGGGCGGTGATAATTAACATTCCCCTACTCAGAGCCATCTGGAGGCCGTTCGAAGCATTGGATTGCGGTGAGACTTGGTATAGAGGCTTTGTAGACCATGGGAAAGCGAATGATGATGGAAAAAAATTAGTGCACATTTTCACCACCAGGTGGAAAAATGGCGCTCAAATAACTGCCCGAAGTCGGACATGCAAAGTTTTATTTTTAGTCCAGGTCAGTACATATGAATGAACTGTTGGGCAGTGCACGATACGTTTCCCCGGGATGTTGGAATGTGTTCACTGTGCATCAGATTTCAGCGCCAATTTCCACCTGGTGGTCAAAATTTGAACTATATTTTTTTTCATCAGCATTCTCTTCACCATGGTCTTTTGGGTTTAATTCTACTAGCATAAACACACTGCAGTTTTCTCGGGGCTTATTTATGCTAAGGACTCTAAACATAACATGCCTCACCTAACAACGAGATCATTTATCGTGACGTCAGTAGACGACGGTGCTCAATACGGTGTCCGATAAGTGAGACTTACTTTAATTATGACCACTGGTACCTGCACACTGTCCCGGGAATTACCGAAAAACTGCCATTTTAGGGGCATATCATCTTAGCTGGCAACACTAGCAGGTCGAAACTTCGTTAACACACGCAAGCAACATGTGCCTAAATATTGGCCATACATTTACAAAATATGAAAGCAGACGTTAATTTAAAATATGGTTCAACTGTGATAATCAAATTGATTAAAAATACTTAAAACATCTCACCGGCCTCAGCTCTCCACAGAATAGCCCCCATTCAATCCCAGTTCTGGGTCCGCCCCTGACTTGTGACAGGAATTTCCACAAAATTTCAATAGTGCCGGTCACACCCCTGAAGAACACTGCTGATTACTCTCTCCCCGTGGTTGTAGCGTATCGTAATATAACGTCACAATATCGGTGGAGCTTCTACGTAAACGTGCACCCCTAAAATAGCTGTTGTTTTGTTTGGAACAAGAGACTGTCTCGTTTTGGCGACCAGTTGTTTAACTTCGCCTATCTCCTGTGACAATGCGAATGGATTGATGTTGACGGCAAAGCGGATGAAAAGACAAACACAAACATGAGTTTGGAAGCGAGTCTACTCGCAACAGCTAGTTGGCGAGCGGTGGGCAAACAGAGGGGCGTTGGAAATAATCTCACATTTCAAACTCAGCGACCACACTATATGTGCCTCGTTGCTGTAGATGCAAACAAGGATGTGTGTGTTTGTAGGGAGATCTGCCTCACATGGATCATCTGGTGAGAAAAAAATAGTTCAAATTTTCAGCACCAGGTGGTAATGTGGCGCTGAAATAACAACAAGCAGAACTAGAGTATGCAAAACTTTATTTGTAGTTTATGACAGTACACCAGAGTTCAAAGTGCGCGCTGTCAACGTGAATGGCCCTTTGGAAGCGTAATACAGCGTGATCGATGATTCAACAAGGATGTGTGTGTTTGTAGGGAGATCTGCCTCACATGGATCATCTGGTGAGAAAAAAATTCAATAGTGCCGGTCACACCCCTGAAGAACACTGCTGATTACTCTCTCCCCGTGGTTGTAGCGTATCGTAATATAACGTCACAATATCGGTGGAGCTTCTACGTAAACGTGCACCCCTAAAATAGCTGTTGTTTTGTTTGGAACAAGAGACTGTCTCGTTTTGGCGACCAGTTGTTTAACTTCGCCTATCTCCTGCACCAGATTTCAGCGCCACATTTCCACCTGGAGGTGAAAATTTGAACTATTTTTTTTTTTTCATCGACATTTGCTTCGCCATGTTCTGCATAGCATCTATACCAAGTTTCGCCGCAATACGATGCTTCGAACGAGATCCACTACAGTGGTTCGCACGCTTCTCACTTACCCTGCGTAGTATAGGGACATGCGGCACCTACAAACCTCGAGAAACTACAGAAGGTACAAAACAGGGCTCTTCGAATAATATATGGAGCGGACAGATACACCACCAGCGTCCAAATTCATGACGATTTGGATGTGGGAAGATTATTTGAAGTCATGATGAGGGAAAGGACCAAGTTCTGTGCCATGCAGCCCCGTCTTCCTAGGCCAACAGTGCATAACATAGGCCAAGTACAGTCATGGACACTTCTGGGCTGTAACGATTCCATTGAAAGTTAATGGAATTGTTATAACCCAGAAGTGTCCCTGACTGTACAACCCGCCAGAAGAGTACACAAAATGCCTCGTCTCCAATAAAAGAAGCGACCACGATGTATCTCGAGAACTTCTAGATCTTCTGAATCAACTCCTCAAATATAACCTTCACCTCATTTTCCCGCAATGACTTCCTTCATTTTCATTTCCGCTCAAAAGAGAATTAGCCCCAGTCAGTGATGTGCATCTACACGTAAACAACGATAGTCTACATTCTACACGTAGACTACTTTATACACGTAGATTACGTAATCTATGTAAACAACATGGCGAAAGGTAATAACTTAGCAAAGGGCGCCGTGGAATAAAAAGAATATTATACTGCGTATCAGTTGCTGATGTGTGAAGCGAACTTTTCATACTCTTTCTTCCAAATTCGAACAATTTCTCACCTAGGAAGACACCTAATATAGGAAATATTCTAATGTTTTATGGGGAAAAGACCACTTTTGCCTCACGACTGCCATCTGTTGTTGTTTTTTGCATACTATTTATCTTCTTTCATTCTTGATGATAGAAGAGAAGAGAAATTTTGTTGTAAATAGAATTATTTTCATATAGTTGAAAATGTCACTTTCCTTTCATGAAACCCTTGAAAATTAATTTTAATGCACTTTAGATTGTCTACGTAGTCTATGTAAACTACAACCCAATGTAATCTACGCGTAGATTACGTGTAGACAACGCATGTAGACGTAAACTTATAGTCTACGGCACATCACTGGCCCCAGTTCTCTCCCCAGTTAAAAACGTACTTAGTTCCTACATACCCTCCCTACAGTGGCATTCCCAATTCAATCTTTTGCACTCGTCAAAATATTCCTTGACCTTACGCCATGAAGTCATTCCCCCAAATATACCCTTCACTTGCGACAGCAGTAAGTGACATTAGACTGACACTAACCCGCCATGACGAAGACTACCGACAAAAGACAAGACGAAATACGAAGGCAGAGTCTACCGACTGGAACTTCGAGACATACTTAACCGCAAAGGCCCAGGATGCACAGGGACAACTTTATGTGAAGGGTCGGGGGGAAAACAAGTAAGTTAACATTCATCAAGCCCCAAAAATGAAATTTTCATTGCAAAACGTTACTGGACATGTAAATTAAAATGAACAAAAAGAATATGAGTCGACGAATGGAAGTTTCAAAGTATGAAACGAAAGAAAACATTTTGTAAAGTCCAGCAGAGCATTCACATGGCACGAAATGACCCCACTACTTGGATAATAACAGAAAATTGACTTGTCTGGTTGTAAAGCCACCGACTCTTCAAATATGGCCGCCTGGTGGTTAAGATATACATTTTCTTCAATTATTTTTTTTAGAAAAATGTCTTATTCCTAGAGGCAGAAAGTGCCGCGGTGGTCTACTCGGTAGGGCGCCTGACTGCCACGCGGGAGAACCGGGTTCGATTCCCGGGGTGGGTGATCAAAGGTTGGAATTTACTCGGCCTTGTTCGCGCTTAAAGTGTTTCTGTGGCTCATCCAGCCTCACATCAATGGGTACCTGGGGGTAACCATGGGGGAAGGAGGGGTGGGTAACCCTGAGGAGGGGGTAAAGGTGGCCGGAGCGTGGTGCTGATCACATCATCTCCAAAGTGGCCGAGATAGATTGATTAAGTGTTTTAAGTCCACTTTGTGCACAGTAAGGCAAATCGGGACTAGACCTACAGTTTTTAAAGTGGGATCCGGGAATCTGTAAAGCAAGCTAAGGAAAAGATGTATCTGCGTAAGTAATGAGTGACGCGAGACTGCTCCACCAATGAACACGTGGGAGGAACGGGATTCCGTGAGGGGGGAAGGCGACTGCAGTTACCAGCCTCCCTCCTTTGCCGCTATGCGCGGCCTTGCTCCAGAGATAACTGAGACAGCGTATAGAGACATATAGAGCCGCGGTGGTCTAGTTACAAATACCGAGAACTGCGCGAGGTGTTTATTTGAAATTAGTGCGACAACGTACTATGTTAAAATTGCTAGAACAGTACCCAGGTGAATTAGAATTTAAGTATGATAATGGGAACGTAGTGAAAGTAAAAATTAGCGACGCAAGTCGAACAGTGAAATACGTACGTGTATTTAATTTACCTATGGAAGTTGAATTAAGACAAGTGCACGGGAAATTCAGTGAATATGGAACAGTGGATGAAGTGACAGAAGAAATGTGGAGTGAAAAGTTTCGTTACCCTGTGCCCAGTGGCGTACGTATGGTAAAAATGTCATTAAAGAAGCCAATACCATCATTTGTAACTATTGGCAAATATAAGGCACACGTGATATATACGGGACAAACTCTAACGTGTGAGTTCTGTGGTTCGGATGAACATTTAAGATACAATTGTAACCAGCGGCAAATGACTACCCTACGGGTCCCACCGAAAGTCAAGGCAACCTACAGTAAGGCAGCTTTGCCCAATGAGACCGACATAGTAAACTCAGAGGGATCAGCAAGTGCATCACATCAGCAGAAAAATGAGGTTACCTCACAAATGAAGCCAACCTGTAATAATGAGATGGAAAAACAAATAGGAAGAACACCAGAGATGGGAGCAAATAACAAAACGACAGAACCTCAAGGGAAAAAACACTCTAAGGAAGAAAAAGAATCAAGCGAATTATTGAAGAGTGAGGAGAAAAAGGAAGAATTAATGGACACATCCCTCCCCCAACTACCTTATCACCAGAGGAAACTGCATCCGCCACTAAATCACTGAGTGGCAAACAAGAATCAGAAGAAGACAGTGATCTCATTTCCACTTGTGGGAGTGAGAATAGTAATCAAATGAAGGTAAGTGAAACTAAGCTTAAACGAAAAACAAAAACAAAAAACGGCGTTCTACCAGACGATTAGGAAATAACTTTTCAAATAGTGCTCCAATTATTGGATTAAATGCTCCAGCAGGGAAGATGGGGAATGGTAATAGAAGTAAAGAAAGTGAAAAGGAAGCTCAAGAAAATAGTATTTAGAGTAACTTATTTATATGGAAAATATGTATTATAAAAAAGTGTGGATTATTTTAATACTATTAATAGTATTATATAGAAATATGGAAACATCAGTAACTCGAGTAGGAAATATAAATATAAATAATATACAAAATGAAACAAAGTTAAAATCACTACGTAGTTTCTTACATCAAAAAGTATAGATGTTGCGATGTTGCAAGAAGCAGGCCGAAATTCGCTAGAATGTAATCAAAATTACATAGAATATAATAATTATAATTCAAGTGGTACAGGAACTGCAATTTTAGTTCGTAAAGGACTATCATTTATTCGAGTACAAAAAGAACTCAGTGGAAGATTAATCATGGGGAAATTGGGAATCTTGACATTAATTAACGTTTATGCCCCGTCGGGATCAAGATACCGGAACGAAAGAAGTATTTTTATACATATACAGTATCACAATACATTGCAGGTAGTGCAGATTCAATGTATTTAGCAGGGCATTTTAATTGCGTATTATTTAATGTGGATCAAACACCGGGATATAATTTTTCAAATGCCTTGCAAAAATTGGTGCACAATTTGCAGTTAAAGGATGTGTGGCAAGAAAAAAGAGGCAATGAACTAGGATACACATACGTTACTGCAACTAGTGCCTCGAGAATAAATAGGGGATATGTTTCAATTGAACTAAAATCAAATTTTATCTCTGTTCATATGGAACCGGTGGTTTTTAGTGATCACCATGCTGTAATTACAACAATGAAATCACCGGTAAGGTTAACTAGAATAGGGAGGGGAACTTGGAAAATGAATACATCACATTTAATTGAAGAAGATTTTAGATTTGGCTTTGACAAACAGTGGGTAAAATGGACTAGGGAGATCATTATATGAACAAAATATTAATAGATGGTGGACAGAAATTTTTAAGCCAAATTTCCAAAGATATTGTAAACAATACACCTGGGAAAAACAACACGAATGGTATAATAAATTTAATTTCCATTATGCAGTATTACACGACCTATATAAGAAAAAGAAAAACGACAGTGACACGCAAACGAAAATTAATAAAGTAAAAGCACAACTACTGCGCCTACAGGCAACAAAAGTAGAAGGAATACGTATACACAGTGCGCTCCCCAATATAGATATTGAAGAAGAAATCAATTTAGTTCACGTAACAAATATATATCAGCGACAAAAACAGAGTCTGATAACAGAAATGCAGGATAATCATGGAGTAGGCCATAATGTGGGGAACCAAATACAACAAATAGTGTATAAATATTTGGAAAATAAATATTCAAACGCATATCAAAATACTGAGAAGGCTAGTCAATATTTAGACAAATACGTACCAATCCTCCCATCAGAAGAAATGGTTGGATTAAACCAACCGTACACAAATGAAGAAGTGTATAAAGCAATAGTACAGGGGGTACGGGGAACAGCACCTGGGGAAGATGGAATAGCGACTAATGCATATAAAGTTTTATGGCCAACAATGGGTAATACTTTAACAAAATGGGTTAATACAGTATTAAACAAAAATAATTTAGTAAATTATGAGACAACAGGAATAATAATTTTAATACAAAAAAATAGTCAACCCAAGGAGATGAAAGATTACAGACCAATAACATTATTTAACACAGACTATAAAATACTGACTAGATGTGTAGCAAATCGATTAAAGTTGATTTTGACAAAACTGGCTACACCATATCAATATGGAGTAGTTCGACAAAAAAAAATATACCATTTATTGACACTATTACGAGATGAAATAATAAAATCTCAAGGCTCCCAACCAAATAAATACCTCGTAGCGATTGATTATTCACAGGCATTTGATAGACTGGGACATAGTTTTTTGTTAAAAACAATACAAAAGATGGGTATTCATGGACAAATGTATGAAAATATTAAAACATTAGTGACAAATATAAGCTTAAAGGCAAAAATCAATGGATTTTTAACTAACAAATGCATAGTCAACAGAGGACTTTCGCAAGGAAGCCCATTAAGCTTACCCCTTTTTGTAATGGCCTTGGCACCTTTCCTTCAACACTGTCGCACGACCGTAAATGATAACAATACAGGAACGGAATTTACGATTGGAGCTTATATCGACGATGTCACAGTCATATGTCAAAATCAGGCAGCGATTAAGAACTTAATGGAATGTATACGACAATATGAAATAGAATCTGGTGCCTTAGTGAATATGACTAAAACGTGTTAGTTAATATTAGGAAAACAACATGAACAGCCACCTGACGTGACATTTAAAAAAGTGGATCAAGTTAAAATCCTAGGAGTGTTTTTTTTACAAATGACACTACAAAAAGCATAAAACTTAGTTATGATAATATATATCAGAATATTAATTATACCATACACAAATTTATGCAACGACCCTTCACTTTATGTACGCGAGTCAAAATAGCAAATGTATATATCTTATCAAAACTGTGGTATGGAGCCCAAATTTGGCCATGTGGTAATCGTAACTTAGCACGAATAAAGAAAAGTTTAAACCGGTTCCTTTGGGCAGGAAATGTTTTCCGAGTGAATCAGCAGACACTTTGCTCACAAAAACAGCAAGGAGGAATGAGTTTGGTGGATGTTGGTAAAAAAACAAAAGCTTTGTTTAACCTTCGGTATTTTTCAATGATTCAATCTAAAGAAAATGTCCAGGACATACATACATAAGAGATATTCCATTAGAAGCACCAGTGAATGAGATCAAAATTCCCACTTCCCAAAAAGTATACCAAGAAGCTATAATGGAAAATTTGTATGGACTTATAAAGAAAATAGACTATAATCAGCTAACAGCGAAAGATTTGTATCGTATCATTCTAAAGAATGATGGGAGCTGAACCAGTCATTGTGCAATTAATTGCTGGGTGATGTAAGTTACTCATCATTCATCCTCTGATGAGAGCACTCGTCATTGGCATGACGAGTTAACGCTTGGCAATGCGAAAGGTACAAAATCAAACTAAGGAACTAAACTGCAGAAAAGACAATGGTCACTCGTTGGGTTTTGTGAACCGTTGAACCTGAGTCATGGCTGGGTGTTAGGATAATTACCTGTCTATCTGATGAATTAGGATGAATAAAATATACGAAGTCCTCTGTTGGCTTCTCAATTTGGTTGACCAGAGCGTCGTCTCACTTCTGACCCACTGCTCTCGTAACCTCTTCTCCCTTCTCAACTCCAATCCAAAAGTCAGTCCCCTCTCAGCTTGTCTCACCTCTATATCACTAGGCCATGGAGCTCTTCCTCCATGCCGAATCGTGTTTTTAGTTGCCACTATGCAAACCGCCGACTCCATAGGCAGAGGAAACTACCCGTTTCCTGAATAGCTCAGGAGGTGCATATAACCTTTTTTTTTTTTTACAAGGTAAAATTTTCCCATTGTTTACATGCCTCAGAGGCTGAGACAACTGAGAAAAACAAGTGAATGCCCTGGTCAACGTGAAGCATTCAGAGAGACTTAATAAAATAAACATATAATCTTAGGGATTGATACGGTATAATCAATACCTTACTCAAAATAAGGATACGCCGCATATAGTGAAGAAACACCCACAATATAATTGGAAAATAATTTTTACCAATATTTCGGCAAAATATTTATCCAATAGACAATGCAGTCAATGGTACCAAGTTATTCACGAACTAATTGATAATAAAGCAAAACGACATCGGCTGGGGTTTAGTTTAGACCCTAATTGTGAGCAGTGTTTATTAGAAGATACAATAGCACACAGGACGACGGACTGTGGAAAGGCAAAACAAGACTGGCCGGTACTCCAAAAAATGATAGCACATATAAGTCGATCATCAGTTCAGTGTATTACTCCGAAATTAATAATTTTTCCGGAATTTAATTCTTTCCCTGCTACAAAGCATCGAGCGATACAGTGGATTATAGGTATGTACATGATATATATTTTTTTCAATGGACAAACAGAAAACAATATGAGGGACTATTACCGAAGTGAATATGGGAAAATTTTACCTTGTAAAAAAAAAGGTTATATGCAAACTATATTCAACACACACTGTATGACTCAACAATAATGTAACTTTTGTGAATGTAACCACAAATGAAGTATGGTTAAACCTTGTTAAAAGTAGTAGTATGTAATAGTTATATTGTAAATATGAAAAAAATAAAAAAAGTCGGTAGGGCGTCTGACTGCTACGCGGGAGACCCGGTTTCGAATCCCAGGATGGGTGATCAACGGTCGAAAATTTTCAGCCTTGTCCAGGTATAAAGAGGCTCTGGGGCTCACCCAGCCTGAAATAAATGCGTACCTGCGTGGTAAAGGTGGCCGAGATCGAGAATGTGAAGGGTCCTACCTCCCAAATGTGTCTTCATGACACTGCGCTATATGTGAACTTTACATTTTGAAGGTTCATCGTTCTCGACACGTACGCGCGCTTGTTTTAGAACAACGCGCATCGTGGTCCAGCGGATGCAAGCAGAGAAGGAGGGAGATGGATGAGCCTCTTCCGCAGGTTGAGCTCAATCAATTATTGAAGTCTCCATCGCTGTAGTTTGTCTTCTGCCCGAGGGGCTTCGCAGCAGAATTGGGTGCTCAGGGCGGGCCGCGGTCCAATTTCTCAGGAGCACAAGCTTGTTAGCTGCAGCCGCCAACTGATAGCAGAAACATCGCCCCGAGGACTGCGGTTGCGAGGAGCGTTTCTTCCGAGACTTCTCTCTCTTCCTTGGCGAGATAAGGATTGGCGGGAGGGGAGGGAGGGGAGGGAGGTATCCTTTGTCCTTAAGAATCGCCGTAGAGTAGCCATATTGCGCTCCGTTTATTTAGAACGCTGCCACAACCGCTTTCCCAAAAGGGTTCTCTTAAGAGATCCTCTATCCTGAGGATCCGACTCTCCTGGAACCTTTTCGCACCAATGCACACAACAGCAGTTGGAGACTAATAATGCTCTGGCGACAAGAAACAGTACACGGTTATATCAACTTATGCATTCTGTGTGTGTGTGTACATATTGCGTCGTTAAGTGCACTCAAGTCGGGAGAAGCCCATCCTTCTGAAAAAGTTAAATATCAATACTCCTCACGAGAGAGACAGACTGGTGGACCATATATTCTTCGATAAAATAGCCAATGGGAACATCACAGCATCGCCTTCCTCAGGAAATTCACTTTCGAGTGCAAGCCAATGAGCACCTGAGAGAAGTGAATGTATGAAGGGGAAAACGAACGAAGCTATAACTACCAGCCGTTTGCAGCAGCGCGCGCGACTTTGCTCAGCCTACTCGCATTCTCCCTTTCTCTACCGTTATAAGCGCCCTTGCTACACAGATTCCCGGGACGCAGTGTAGACGATACCCTAGTTTTGATGTCCTTTTTAACATGGACATCGTATGTGAAAATATAAATTGGATGAATGCTTCCTAGTTGTACTAAACAAACAAAAGCAAGTACAGTCACCGCCAATAAAAAGGTGACACATTGATCCTGAAATAGTTGCTTCACTGTAATGTGTTAAGTGTGTTGCCTAACTTTCGGGCGATAGCAAAACTTCCTATTGGAAAGTTCCTGTTGTTGCTGTAGAATTAGGTAACACACAAACACAATGCATTGCAGGGAAGCGGATATTTAAGGATATAGGTGTCCCATTTTTATTGTGAGTGACTGTACATCAACAAGGGTTTTGTGAGTAGCTGTGCATCCACCATAAAGGCAGAACTAAAAGCGAGATTGCTTCCCCAGAACAACACTGCCATCAAAAACACACCAAGCCTTTCCCAGCTACATTTTTCATCGAGTTAAAAAAAGAGGGAGAGACGGCTTACCGAGGAACTTTTAGCAAACACCCTCCTGGATTGTCCAATAGCAGGTTAAAACCAAATCGATCAATCAGGGCGCGACAGTTTCTGATGATTGATGATGGTATCTATTGGCCCTCTATCTGAGAGTGAAAGAACTGAGGCTTAGAGCATTTAGCCGCCGCGTTAGCAGTTTCTGCAATGACTGTCTAAAAGCCAGGTCGTTTATAACTGTTACACGCCCTTTTAAAGGATACCCCTTTGTGATCCTACGTTAAACCCTTTGTGAAATAGCTGTAGCTATGAGGGTGGATGGTTTCATCAACTATAAGAGTGGGAGACCACAAGAAAATAATAGTTACTAATGAGAATCATAGATGGCGCCAAAGAGAGAGGAGAGAAAAGGAATATAGCTTACAGACATTTGATTCTGAGACATTATGTTAATAGTTCAATGAATTACAATATAAAATATTAACGAATCGCCTGCATTGCAGTATATTCATGTGTTTGCTTATCAGGTGATATAAAACGTTAAAATCAATAATCCGAAAGCAAATCACCAACTTTAAGCCACATAGTCAAGATAGAAAGAATGTATAGTATGAAGCAATAATTGATAATGCATATTCATGACCACTATTCATATGATTGATGGGTGTTCAATAGTCGTTTTGTATACACACTGTGTCGGGAAGCGAGCAGTGCGTCCTGCTGCAAACATTTGGTAGCTGCAGCCATGGTTTCCCCTCTCATGCGTTCATTCATTAAGCCCTCTGTAGTCACTACTTGGCCAGAGGACTATACTGCAGGAGGCCTTAGAAAAAGCGTTTCGCGGGCTAACAGCAGACGTCGCTCGCACACTATTTCCAATACTCTCGTGTCGTATGCTCCTCAGCCGAACAAACAGGCCGAGGTAGGAAGAGGCAGAGGTCACTCACCCTTCCAGAAGGATGAAGCGAGCTAGCTGTGGCAACCGGACTTGCTCATTCGCAGACCTGATTGGTTCTCGCACACACACCCCCATATTGTCATCTGCTGCAAGCCCGCGAAGCGATCTTTTTAAGGCCTCATGGAGTATAGTTTTCGTTCGCTTGCTCCACAAATTCCTGGGACAGAGTGTAGGTCAATGGGTTTGGCCTGTACGTTACTCATTTGAGTGAGGCGAACCCTAATGTAACATATATTGTCAAGGTTACAGAAAATAGTAACAATCCTAGGAATCGATATCAGAACCAGAGATGTTGATGCGATAGCGTCGCCAGACTTCGAGGTGGGGATGGGTCACTGAATAATTTTCAAAGGTTTGAATGAGGCATATTTTCAAATAAAAATATATTTTGATAATCATATTGTTATTTCATAAGGCAAGCAAGGAATTATTATCATTATTATAATGTGAAGTTTAAATATGCTAAAAATTTTGCATTATGTTCAGGTTTCCAAGTTCCAAGGGTTAAAAGATGTGCTCCATAACCAGATATATTGACATCTCGACAAAGAAGAGGAAAAACTAATATTCAACCGTAAGCAAGCGGGGCAAGCGTGGGTGATGCAATCAGCTGCTTGCCATGCAATACGACCCTTGCATTGCTAAAATTTACTACGTAGTCACCTTCATTCAGTGCCAAGTGTTTGTATCATCACGAAGGGGCATGATCATCGTTGCGTGTCTCGCAGATGGCGTCGTTGCCTTGTAATCAAAGGGTACCGGGTTCGACACAACTTAAAACTGTAAGTCAAGTCCCGATTAGCCCATATGAATCCACCGCCACTGCGCCATCGATGAGGCAGGCTTCACATTTAACACAAGTGACAGTAAAATTAATTTGAGATTAACATACAGTCGCCCAATAGTACTTGCTATGACTTCAAGAGAAGCTAATTTCTAGATTTTTAATATTAGCTTTTCGACATCCCAAGTCTGGAAAGAATTGCCAAGTATAATTAGCTAATTTTGGGGCCATAAATCAGGCAGAAACAGCTATTGGCAAACACTATAAGAATCTTTCCCAGTTAGGTTTTTTCCACGTAGAATTTTCGTGGTATAGAGGTCGCGGCGAGCGTAAATCACGCGAAAAACCCACCGCAAATCTCGGACTGGGGAGTAGTGGGGAAACAATACACTTTCCTGTTGACAATTTGATTAGTTAGCCGGTGATATATGAGTGGCAGTTGTTTACGCTCTGATTTAACCTGAGAAAGAGGGCCCGGGACTTCCGACATCCTGTCGAACTCCACACGAAACTTTCTCCTTCAACAAAGGCCTTCCCCCTTGGGAAGTCAAGGTGAAAAATTACACCAATATTCAGGTTGGAAGCGGCTACACAAGAACTTCGGTTAGGAAAGGCTGTTTTAGACCAAAGTGCAGCACGATCGACACGCAACTTGTGGAGAAACGCTTCAGTCATAAGAATTACAGGATATCGATTTGGTCTTCCTTTGTTTTGTTCCGATAACTTAAACCTTTCTTGGAACAAGAATAATTGAAGATTATCATCCACATTTTTTCTCTGTTGCAGTCGAACTGAAAACACATGAAGAGAAACAATATTTCATGATTTTTAGTTTAAAAATTCACCAACAATTTCCGTACGACAAAGAAAAGGTCAAGATTTGGCATTAAGAACAAGAAGAATCAAAGTTCCTATGTACAAATTTTGTTTAAAGTTAAAGGAACATGCCGATAAAAGAATCAAACGTATCAAAAGTTTTGATTTATGAAGATTGATCAACAAAAAACAAAGAACGAAAATAAAAATTCTTCAAAGTTTTCTATTTTTATAAAAGTTATTGCCACGACTGCTCAAGAACGAATAAAATCCAGCAACAAAATATATCATTGCATCATCATAGCAAAAACAAACTAATAATATATTTTTTATAAGTTATTAGATTGAACAACAAAGAAAAATACAATGAAATTCATAACGAATTGTTGGACTATTAACCACTGTTTTTACTCTATAGTACATCCAGGATCCTGCTTACCTAAAAAAAAAAAAAAAACATTATATCCCTAGTAAAACTTATAACCATATTTACTCAGAAAGATCATCCGATAATGTTTGTACAAATAGAAACCAAAATTTTGGTTAAAAATCCAACGATTCAACAAGAATCAATCACCACTATGAGCTAAAGAGAAAAATTCATAAAGGTTTCTACTGTCAGTAGAAAGTACAGCGCCTTGAATAACGTAGTGTAGAAAACGGCACAGTTCTGCGCTCTCTGGCTGGTTCCACTCGAAAATGATCCGCTAGAGGTGCTGGTGTTGAACCCGGTGCTTGGTATTCGTCTGCTTATAATGGAAGTAAATGGAATTTTCGCTGTAACGTCTGATTCTTTTACATGAAGCATTTCTATGAATGTGATAATTGCTATGCTATTTGGTACAGTGGTCGCGAAGCTATTAACGAACATTCTAGACAGTCGACCACGTCCTGTTATCGTCATACTTTCGTTAATAATACGGGAGATAAAATACGCGTGGAATGCTTTAGGCAACTAAATTTTTGTGTATGAATTAGGTTCATTAATATCATCATCATCATTTCTTTTAAAGATATACACACTGAAGCATTTGTATTTTTGATATTTACTGTCTCTTTTCTTCCGATTTAAACTAATCGCGGCGATGATGATAATGATGATTGCATGAAACGACAAGGGGAACCCAAAAAAAAACTTTCTTAGTGCCATCGACATGAGTGTAAGGAAACTTTCAAACCAATGGGACAAGCGACACGGGATGTTCACACTGTCACACTAGTGGCACACGCTTCCAGACTGTAAAATAGCATTCATTTCACATGAGGGTCCAAACAGCAAACGACACGTTCATATGGCGTATTCGCGTGCTACTTGTTACTTCGGTCGGAAAGCTCCTTAAAGGAAGGGTGCTGAGACCGAAGCGACGCGCTGCAGGTGGAGTTCCCAACTAAGTGACAAGCGACATGGTGCCTTCAGTCTATTGGCAAGCGTTCGCTGCTAATTGCGCGAACAACAGATAGGTGACACGATAAACCGCACATTACAACAACAGATCTAGGCGACACGATAAACCACACGTGTCGCTTTGTCGCTTCTGCGTCGCTCAAACTGGCCCATTTCCTCAATAGCTTGCAACATGTTGCCATGGTTTGTTGTTCGCGCATACGCGATGCAATGAGTGTCTTGCTTTAGTGAGATTGCGCACCAAAGCCACAAGCGGCAAGCGACACTTATCGCTTGAGGATTTCACCAACCGAACGCTGGCCTGTGCTTCCCGTCATGCCGCTACGATGTGAAAAGTTGCTGTTGATTGGCTCCTTTCCAAGCAACATGTGTCACTTCGGTATGAAAGTTGCCTTGGACCGAATGACCCGTGTCGCTTTACTGTGAAATCCTCGTATCGTTTGTCGCGTGTCGCTTTCGTGTAAAATCTCCTTGAGGAAACGGTGCAGTCAGAGCTTGTGTCCCTACGGTTCGAAAGGCTGCATTGATTACCGACTGCTCGCTTTCAAGCGACACTTGTGGTTTGTCGCCTCGGTATGAAATATCTCTCAGGATACTATTTATATTCTAATAACATAGAAAAATAAACTCTAATACACAGTCCAAGACCTGACGTCCGGAATCACATTGCGATATTTCTTCTTGTGTTACGCATGCTATTTATTTATTAATTTTATTTTACTTTTCTTTCCAAATTAATGCCATTTTGTGACTGCAAATCACTCCACAAATATAACTGTTTCCATCAATTCACTTACCGCCTTTCTAGAGAAACAAATCTACACAATATATTCCAAAAACTAACTAAGCCGCATTACTTTCATAAGAAAATTACCACTCGTACTGATCGCACTGCCATCTATGTTTTCATCCGTCTCGGTAACTAGTTTCTTGGGTCGTTTTCCACACTACGTTATTCAAGGCGCTGTAGTAGAAAGATATAATACTGTCCAATGTATAGCTGATTTAAGATTATACAAAATGAAACCATATTTGACTTAATTCAGTTCAGTTTATCTTACCTTTATATAATACATATGGCCAAACAGGAGTCTGCTTACCTAAAAAGAAACAAAAATTGTATCGTTAGTAAAAATTATATTCTTGCACTATTATATAAATATATAAACTAAGAGATATCATCCAAGAATATTTTATCATGAATAAGCAGAAAATTATTCAGTATATTATTATATTTCCCTGTCTACACTATACGATTTCTACGAATGTGTTATCCTGCGGACTTGACTTCTGTAGCTCATCAGAGAATCCGTTAATGACACCCCAGGAAAAACTGGAAGCAGTTCCTGGAATTACTGGAAGACGCGAAAGATAAGCAAAAAGATATTCAGCTTCGTGGCAGTGAATTGCCAGAAAAAACACTTTAATGGAAGGAAATGAAGTTTTCGGATACTCAGCCATTTTCACGTCCTAGAAATGCTAGAAAATCGTGGTGTTTAGAGGGTGCATGCCTCTTCCAGGATACTGAGTGGTAACTATTACACTGTAAATATTATTTTTGCATTAGCTACAATAGTTATTCAGTTTTCTTTGTTTATTATTGTTGTTACGCGAGTAGAAGTTGTTAAGGAATAAGATTCCATCCCGCTATTTCCCTCCCCTCTCTCTACTTCTCATCGAAAGAAAGTTGCCTGTCTGCAGTGTTGCCACTATAGCTCTTTTCAGTTCTTACGGCGGGCGCTCTAGAAGCTGGCAGGGGAAGTGGGGAGCTAGGATTACGCAACAGACCAACCAGACAACAGCAGTGGCGCCGAGAGACACGACGCGGCCGGAAAAAGTACTACGTGAAACTCTTTCTACTGGCCGCTACGTTTCTTATCGCGCTGGATTGGTCGCTTTCCCGCTCCCCGCTTCCCCTGCCAGCTTTTAGAGCGCCCTCCGTAAGAAATGAAAAGAGCTATAACATAGTAGAGTACCGGCATAGCATTATAAATTGTATATACAAAATCCCATGACAAACTTTACAGTACACTGCCAATTAGCCGCTATAACAAAAGTAAAAATGTATACATAATTCTTGTGAAGAATAATGTAGTTGTTTTACACTCTGTCAATCTGTGCAGCAAGGCAGCGCATAACGGTGGAGAAGGGGAGAAAGCGAGTGGACAGAGAAAACAAGCAGGTAGCTGCAGCTGCGTTTTCCCTTGCATGAACTCGCTTCCCCCTCATTGGTCGAGCCCTCTCGAGTCGCTGCTTGCGCAGAGGACTTGTTCTCATTCGCGTGCTCCAAAGATTCCACAAAACAGAAACCATACCTATTTTCTTCACAATAGAACATAATCTCTACAAACAACTAAGGTCTCCCAGGAACCGTAAATAAACTTGATGGATTGATTTATTGTCTTAAGTCCACTTTATGCACAGAAAGGCTAATCGCGACTAGACCTAAAGTTTAAAGTAGGTTCCGAACCACTATATAATATTAAAAACTTTCTATATAGTTTAAATAACATATTAGATATAATATACAAATAAAACAGATCCAATTCTAGAGTGATATATTTATAGTCTCAAATACAATTTATAGCTTCTATCTCATATATCTAGAATTAAATGTTGTATACATATAAACGAATTCAAATTTGAACTTTTGCTTTGTATTGATTATTGCTGTTTCTTATTTAATAGTGATATTCGTATAATTTCTTTATTATTCTCAAGATTTTATACATTGTTTCTTGTTTATGTTTTGTTTCTTCTGTCCTTTAGTTTTCTTCTCTGTTCATAATTTGTAATATACGTATGTAATATTTTGTATTTGTGTAACTTTTGTATTTGTACAACTTTTTGTATTCGTATTTATCTAAGGTTCTGTGTAATAATTACTATGTGTTTGTATCATGTATTATGTATTTATGTAAATTATATTGTATATAGCAAATTGTAATGCCTATTGTAATTGGAGCATTCGCTCTGTTATAGGGGACTGGTTAATAAATAAATAAATGCCTCCACCGGGTATCGAACCGGAAAGAAACTTGCAGGCTAGTCAATAACCATTATGTAGGATTACAGAATTGCGTCATTACAAAACTGATGCCTTAACTTGAGAAGAATATTTTGTCTTTAGATGTGACTTAGCGTCACTTTCTACCACTCATGACTAGTTGCGACGATGAGATGAATGATGATATGATGAAACTGATGAAGAGACACTCATAAACAACATTAATGTCCAAGTCGAGATTTGAACTCGGAACCCCTGGCATCATATCGAGCTGTGTTAACCACTCCGTCGCGGAGGTGAGCTATTTGTTTTCAAATTTAACAATTTATATGTCGTATTACTGAAGTAGGCGGGGATAACAGAGGATTGACATATAACGCACGTGTGTCTGTGTCAAACACCACCAAGCAAGCGACCATCTAATTGTAAATGTCAACCTGAAACGGCTGGCAACGAAATTTTTCAAATTTAAGATTCACAGAACTCTTTTCTTTATATTATTTAAGTCCGACGTCTCGTTCCTTAAACTTGAGAACTTGAGTCGTGGAAAGTCAGACACACTTGCCATCCGCAACACACTCCCCCCTCCCCCTCCCCATCTCCCAGCCGGAACAGATACAAGCTGCATTATTATTCTGTCAGTTCCACTGTGGGGACCTTGTTATCTTTCTCAAAGAGGGGGGTGGGGGACAAGGAAGATCAAAAGGAACTCTTACGTGACGTCACGGAAGCTCTGCTTGCAGACATCAGATGAAGCGGTGCGCTCCGCCACGAAAAGTAGTTCCTCGTTGGGAAGCCAAGTATTAAAAGAAAATTCCTGATTACAGACCCTTTTCGGAGAGGGATGCCAGCCTCAATGTTAATCTACTCGGTGGATTAAAATGCGAAACATTGCCTACTTCAGTGACCAGAATGCTTCAAAATAAAAGTGGATTCACTGGAGCTACAAGATTCGATACTATTGCAAAAAACAATTGATACTACTTCACTTAATGTCCGTTACATTGACCAATACGATTTAATTTTAAATGATAAGAATAAATTCCGTCCTAAATTTCTTTCTAAGCATTGTTCGTCACCGAATTTCAATGTAAAATGGCTAATGCTGTATTTGATATAATTTGTTAAATAAAATTAAATGAATATTACTATTATTATTGTTAGTAGTCACTGAAGTTGTTTTAGCTTCATTTTATGCTAATTTAGTATAATCGGGGCTGAACTTACACTTTAAAGTGGATGATCCGCCATACAATTTACCAAACTCAAAGGAGACAATGTTACCACTACGCTATCGTAAAGGTTCGTTTAGTAGTCATGCGCTGTAATCATTTACACGACAGTGACAGAAAGTAGGTTAAATTGTTTTTTTCCGATACAAGTCGCAAGTTTTTAGTGAAGCTAAATCTGTAAATTCAGCTTCAAACATAGCGTTAATGCTCTAAATTCAATATCTAACGAAGGAGTCTGAATTTAGTATCAAACAAGATCCTGATGATCTGAATTCAGCATTCAACAAAGTGTCAATATACTAAATTCAGTATCTAACAAAGCATCGGTGCTTTGAATTCAGTATCAAACAAAGTATGTATGCTCGCTCTGAATCAGCATCTAAGAAAGCGTCAGGTGCTCTAAATTCAGTATGCTATGAATCACCTTCTAACAAAGCATCTAGGCTTTGATTTCAATATCAAACAGAGCGTTGACGCTATGTTGATGTACAGTTTGTAGCACAGAGCTATGCTTTATTTTATTACCAAACAAAATTTCGATGCTCTGAATTCAGTATCTAGCAAAGAGTCGACGTTCTGAATTCAGTATCTTGTAAGAGACAAGATGGCTGAGAATATGAAAATATCAATACATCGAAACGGACAAATGTGTTAAGTGTGTTCCTTCTAAGTACAGAAGCTAAGACGATCTTCGAGGTTGCCTTCGAGCATTTGCATACCTACAAGAATTCAAATAACGTTTGTACTGTTCTTGTGCAAGTGTATCAAAATATTGTGTTTATATATATACGTAGCTATTACTTATATAATGTTTGCCAAAAATAACATAACAAGTGTACATTTACGTAGTACTTGTAGAATGCTTGCAATATTTTAACAATACTGTATTTACAATGCTTATTTGACGATTAACGATAAATGATTAATAGTTAATAGGCTGATGCTGATTTATGTATTTTGTGTTGTGGAATAAAATTGATACAAATAATCCTGGGTAACGTCTTTTGAAATAAGTAAATAAAAGTCATAATGGACTCTGTGGATAGGTTTAACATTTCAGTGTAAACACAGAAGTGCAACGTCATGAAACACGTTTGATTTTATGTTTTAAGTCCACTTTATGCACTATGTACCATGTGGCCATAAACACACGTGCGCGCGGCGGTGATGACACTCTGGATTGTGGGAAAACCAGCCAAGGAAGGTCTTGACATATGTCACGGCGGAAATGAACCGATAAGAAGCCTCGGCGCAAACGACACGACACCGAAGAAAGCGTCATGTTCTGAATTCAGTATCAAGCAAAGCTCGCTTTATGCCCTGAATTCAGCACCAAACAAAGTGCCAATGTTCTATTACTTAAGAATATTTCTAGCATATTATGCGACGAGTTAATATATTCTCAGCGACGACGTACAGGTATAAATCAGTCAATTCTCTCCTTAATAACGCATAGTTCTTAAATTAAAGGCCCGGTACTCCGAACAACCAACTGTATAAGTTAGCAGGCTGCAAATCCACAGCTGAATAAAACTGCGATGACCTGGCCACAAACGATCTTTTAAAGACGTGGAAGGACGTAGGATGGAAGCCGTCGGGATAAAATAAGGCTAGAAGCTTTTTCCACGTAGTTACGTGGTCAAGTACCGTAGCGACCACACTAACTTCCCCCGTAGAACAGCAGTCACGGTCCCAAACAGTAGGAGCAGCCTTTATGTGGCCGAGATCGACACCCCAATTGTTCATGGCCTTTAAGCAATTGTTGCTTGTAGCATTAGGATTGGAAATCACCGTGAGAACCGAAGCACGGTTACGCATATGCACACCAAACTTGAGCGTGAGACGTGCCTCGCCTGTAGTTTAGTAAACAGCCTACCGACCTGTAATGAAAGTCTAGTTTTACTGGGTCACTACTTCAAACTGTAAGATCAGTCCTATTAAAACTGGCTCTGGCATACCGTACCGCAGTGGCGTCGCGTACGGTTCGCATACGAGTGTTCACAATAATGTTTTTGTACTGAATGCAGATTTACTCCTCTCCCTTGTAACTTCATATTCAATTGTAAAAGTGAGAATAACAGATCAATTTATTTTCAACAATTTCCTCCCAAAATCACGCTATATTTGAAGTAATACAAGAAGAACTTAGGAAAAATTGTCCCTCTCCCACTTAAAATCCGCCAGGTTTAGCGAATTATCGCTGAAGTTTGCAACTATGTAGCACAGACCTTTCCAAATCCCCCTAGACATGCCTTGTATATGCTGCACTCTGGTGCTGAATGAAAGAAGTATTGTCGCTTGCATCAGTGTTCGCACAGCAAAGTGAACATCTTCGGGGTATAGTGGCCAACAGCCCCTTACTGTCAGCTCTATGCAACACGCACAGCAATTGTGTTCAACGCCCTCTGTGAAACATCCTGGGAGTCAGTGTTACCAACTATCTAAAAAAACGTTATCGGACGTGAAAGAAGTCGTGTCAGAGTAAATTTTGTGTATATATTCGTACATCAAACAATGTATTTTTTCGAATAAAAATATATTTGTGTGTGCATTTAATATGTACGTAATTTAAGATACATGAGTGTTCACGTGCTCATGCGAAAATTATCAGGCGACGCGCCTGCCGTATCGTAGCTTTACCAAATAAGCTACTGAACCAGTCCTAGTTTCGTACGATTTTCATTATCGTACGATGGCAGGCTTCCGGGGTCGGGTTCTCGACGTGACTGAATTTTTCGCATTTTACACTCTGTCTAGGGAATCTGTGGAGCAAGGCCGCATATAAATATAAGGGGAGAAATCGAATGGGCACTCAATGCTGCAAACGGCTGGTAGCTGCAGCCTCATTTTCCCATCCACGCACTCACTTCCCCTCTCAGGTGTTTATTGGTCGAGCTCTCTCGAGTCACTCCTTGCGCAGAGACTTGCTTTCGTTCCCTTGCTCCAGAGATTCCCGGGACAGAGTGAAAAATTTACATACCACATCTATGAATGAAAAAAACGAAGGTAAAATTAACATTACTTCTACAAATAGGCCGTAACATACTACGCAAAGATGGAGCCTTCCACATTGAAGCTGCATGTGGTGTGGCATGCCACTTGAAATGAAGCAATGTTTTGCACAGGAGGAGGTGGTATGCTGCACATGTTACGAGACTCACTAAGATCAGCACAAATGTTTTGTTTTTAACGTGTGGCATACCACCTTCCTTGACTAATGTTAACGTGGCCTACGGACTTTCCGCTAACATAGGAATCTAGAAATAAATTGGCATCTTTCCCTAAAGTAAATATTTAATTTGTACACTACCTGTGGCACAAATTACAACAAATTGATATTTAAATTGTTCCAAATATACACTCATTAATTTGTTTCAGCTCCAATCCATCGGATTCACTCGTAAATACAGTATTCACATTACAGACGTCAGAATAAAAAAAACAACTCAAATTACTATGACTCAACTCTCTGTCATCAATTGGATAATTATCTCTGTTTATATATACACTAAGATACGGATATTTGGCGTACAAACTACACATAAGGTGGTGCTATATATTATCACAAAGTGGAGAAAAGTTTCTTACAGATTTTGAAATTAAGCGGTGACAGTAGAAGTGGAAGAAAATTTTGGTTTGGTGCATACAAATATGGTGGAAATTATTGTCGGTAATCGTGGTAAACCAAATATATTGTAATTTCACTGCATCCATTTAATGTAGTTATCATCATTTCAAAATGAATCAAGTACATCAACGTTCTTAAACTCTATGTACCACGAACCTTCTCAGTAGAGCAGAAAGTTGGCTAGAAGTATTGAGAGGCGAAGCCATACAGAAAAAAATTGATTATATTCTGTGATTATTTTCTCGTGGATAACAAGACTTAAGATCGTCGTAACATAAATTATTTGGATCATTGAGCCCTTCCGTCAGTGTCAGTAAAATAAATTCAAACATCAACAATTGATTGTTTTGTTTGCCATATCTCCCAAACTATTCGAGATTTAAATATTAAATCTGAAAACTTGAAAGTCAAGGTAATTAAATATAGGTACGTATAAAATTTCCGTTACACCATTTATAAACAGACAGAAGAAAACACAGATGGTGTTGTTGTAATTCGAATACATTAGCAGTAACAAGTATAAACCAAATAACGTTAATATTACTAGCATCATTGTCCCTTATAAATTCTAAACACAGCCTTTTGTAAAAATTATTATCTATGGTTCACAATCAAGCATTTATCACTAAAAATATTAATTATTTTAATGTTTCTCAGTTATAAATTTGGATTCGATGATTAAGAATCGATGTTATTTGTTGCCACCAGGGTTTGTCCTGTTGCTTTTTAAACATTTGTAATTAATTTTAATTTAAATTTTAAAATGCAGTTAATGCGCAGATAGGCTAATGGGGACTGGAACTACAGTTAGAAGTGGGGTTCGAACCACCGTGCAATGATCCTCCACCACTATGCCATCGGGGAGGCCAGGACATCCACAAGTGCATTTTAGTAATTAATCTGGTAATTTTCCAGATTTTAAAAAGCATTTTAAGTACAGCAATATCTCACGAATGTAACTTTTCTCGCTATTTTTTTCCCAAAAGGTAATGGAAATGTTTGAAGGGACGTCTGGTATTTGCTCTCGGGTATAACTCACCCTTGGGAAGGGGAGAATACTGTTGCGAATTCAATGCAAATCTCCACCAGCGCAATGCAATTTCACAGAGCAAACCCACGCTAAGAGATAAACATCGGGGACTCCATCAAAAGTTTTCTCATCTGAATCGTCCAAACGAGTTTTTAAAAACTGGATTATACGGAAATGTGGTTTATTATATGTTACAACGAAGAGAAGATGAAAGGATTATACTGGCTTAAAGGACCCTTAGGAAATGTTCAAGTTAAAAAAAATGAATGCTGGAAAGTACCTTAGGGCACCTATTAGCACGTAATGATTTCACTGAATATTAGTTTTCTTGCGTCGCCCGTCTACTTGTGTAGCTCAAATGATGAATTGAATTCTTAAGTCTACTTTATGCACGGATCGCCTAATTGGGACTGGACCTACAGTTTACATTGGAATCCGAACCACTATGTAGGCGTGTAAGGGGTGACTCTTTCTCTAAACACACAAGTGTTAACCTCACTTACACCCTAGACTGTATTTTGCAGACTAACGAGGCTATGGCGTCTGGACCCATGGCAGTATATTCCTCTATTGAACTTGTGTTGTGTGCTGCTATATGTGTTTGAAAATTTTTCTTCATCTACTTCATCTTATTACCATTCATCCTCATCGCAATTAGCCAAAAGTGCCAGAAACGCAAAGTACAATAAATCAAATTGAACCACTATGTGCTTCCACTGGGTGTAAGGTCGGTGCAAGGCGCAAGATCAGAAAGCTTTGAGGTTGCAGAGAAAACCTATTACTGCAGCGAACTATGAATAAACAACAAAGGAACGACACTCTGAATTCAGCATCCAACAAGCACCAATGTTGTAAATTCAGCATACAACGAAGCGTCCCTCTGATAATTCAGCATCGAATAATGCGTCATTGTTCGAAATTCAGAATACAACAAAGGATCGATGCTCTGAATTCAGCATCCAACAAGCACCAATGCTGTAAATTCAGCATACAACAAAGCGTCCCTCTGCTAATTCAGCATCGAATAATGCGTAATTGTTCGAAATTCAGAATACAACAAAGGATCGATGCTCTGAATTCAGCATACAACAGAGCATCCCTCTGCTAATTCAGCTTCGAATAATGCGTAATTGTTCAAAATTCAGAATACAACAAAGGATCGATGCTCTGAATTCAGCATCCGATAAGCACCAATGCTGTAAATTCAGCATACAACAAAGCGTCCCTCTACTAATTCAGCTTCGAATAATGCGTAATTGTTCAAAATTCAGAATACAACAAAGGATCGATGCTCTGAATTCAGCATCCAACAAGCACCAATGCTGTAAATTCAGCATACAACAAAGCGTCCCTCTGCTAATTCAGCATCGAAGAATGCGTAATTGTTCGAAATTCAGAATGCAACGAAGTGTCTGTGCTCTGAATTCATAATCCAACAAACCCTGATCAAAGCGAATGAATTTGCTTCTTGCTTCTACGTCAAATATCCTACTTCTCGTTACGCACATGTAATTTGCTCACTCTGCGTTTGTATCAATTCAATCTTTGGCAGTTGTATCATGCACGTATTGTTAAAATCAATGTAAAGGTAACTGAAATTACCATTACATTTATTGCAAAAATATAACAGACTTACAATGATTGTAACGTGTTTTTCACACCCTTTTTTCCAAATACTGGTTTGATTAGTGATGTGATTTCATTTCGGGGTGGAGTTCAAATCCTTTCCAAACGCTGACAAAATAGTAAAGATTAACGTTCCCTTTGCTAATGCTTTATAAAAAAAACATATTTGACTCACTCCCAATATATTATTATAACTGAAATGGCCGATACCTTGTTCTTAATCCACCGGAATCTTTTGATCTTCGTTCTCTCAAATATTTCTTCGCCCTCCTCTTTGGCACGTATTTTATACATTCCCGGTCCAGAATGGGACGTGATGCATTCCGAAAGACTCTCCTTTCTTCCCCTTAATATTTCTGCTCTCTGCTGGAGAGGGTCTTTCTCAATAGGTCCCGGCACTAACCCGAAGAACGTGAAAGTAGATGGGGGAAGGTGGAGGGAGGAGGGGACTCGGGATTCTTGGTGGAAGGTCCCAGGAGAGGCAAGCAGGATCAGGAAAGAGGACAAAGAACTATCGACAAGTATTCTACCTTCGGAAGACTCCATGTTCGATGTTCGATCTGCGTAGACCAGCAGGAGACCCGCCCCTCCCACGCTGTTCAATTGGATGGAACATGCGGAATGGGGGTTGTATTGGCAAAGACAGACTGTCCCCGAGCAAGGAAAGGAAAACTCTTGCTCGAAAAAGGGGGATTTTTACGCAGGATAAAATAAACTTTCAAAGTTCGAATCGTTTTTTAATCATATACTCAAGTTTTCAGCTTCAATGCTTTACAATTGTAAAGCTGTAATTCTGACAGAGTAGTAACGTCCATAAGTTTCAACACAGGAGAAGTACCTCAGTATTCAATCAGAAGGAAGATGAAGAGAGACAAGATGAACAGTGAATTTCTCTGGGAAGAGAGAGGGGAGATTTTTCTTTGCGACGTATCTGTTTCCGATACGGAGGGAAATACAATAATGTCACGCGAAACATATTCTCTTTCTCTCCAATATCACACAGGCACGAAAACTGTTATCCAAAAGGAGAGACAGCATCCGTTATTCTAACGGCAAGGTTTTTTTTTCAATGTTCAGAAAAGGCTATGGTTAGAAATGAACACTGGATTACAACAGGGCACTAACTCTTAAAGCACCTTAGAGTGCCACAGCTGATCTTTGCATTGTCCCATTTCGTACGTCACAGTTATCGATCTTTCTTCAAGAACTCATATTCAATTGATTGATTGAGTTGGTGTTTTAAGTCCACTTTATGCACAGTAAGGCTAATCGGGACTGGACCTACAGTTTAAAGTGGGATCCGAACCACTATGTGCCTCCACCGGGAATCGAAGAACTCATATTCAAGTGTGAAGATTAAGGGAATAACGGTGCCGCTTTTCTATGTAACTCTTGGTTAGTTCGCTACGATGTATATGATTGATGAAGATGATTGAGCACTCAACATAGAGTTGATGCTTTCATATTCAGCATCAAACAAAGATCGCTTCTCTAAATTCAGCATCGAAGGAGGCTTAAATTCTCTTAATTCAGCACAGAATAAGAATTTGATGCTTGTATATTCAGCATCAACCAAACATCGCTTCTCTAAATTCAGCATCGAAGGAGGATTAAATTCTCTAAATTAAGCATCCAACAAACCTTGGTGCTCACAATTTAAGCATCGAAGAGTCGATACTCTAAATTCAACGTCCTACCAAGTGTTGGTACGCTAAATTCAGGATACAACAAAACTGCATACTCTCAATTTAGAGAGGAATAAGGGTTAAGAGCAAGAGACAGAAATTGAAAATAGGGTTTATTGATTGGTTGATTTTACTTAACGTTTCTGCCACTATTGGCTAATTGCGATGATGAGGATGAATGGTGATAAGATGAAATAGATGAAGAGACAATCACAAACACATATGAGAAACACACACACACACACAAGTCTCATAGAAGAGTCTATGGGTGCAGACGCCAGAGCTTCGTAGTACACTCAGGTTGTGTACTACGTGGAAGTGAGGTAGACATTTTGGTGTCTCAAGAAAGGGGTCACCCCTTGAACCCAAACAGAGAGAAAGTTAATGCAGTTTTCCTTTTAGTTTTTAGTCCACTTTATGCACAGAGATGCTAAACGGGACTGGACCTACAGTTTAAAGAGGAATCCGAACCACTATGTGTCTCCACCGGGTATCGAATCCGGGTGAAAATAGGCGAAATGACATAAAAATGGTGAGAGAAAGAAATTGAAAAAGTTTAAAAAAAATAAAATGAGGAGAGAGGGGGTAGAAACAAAAATTGTAAAAGAGAATGACACAGATAGAAAAGGGGTTGCTAAATTTATATGCAAATAGGGAGAAGGCGGAATGACATACCCATAGGGAAGGCAGACACTCACCAACAGAGATAGAGAGCGAGAGAAGTCTCGATCTAGTTGATGCAGGGACCGCTTTATTGAATCGATCCAGAATAATTCGTTTATCGAATGTGCCTTTGGCATCAAAGTAAATTTCATTCAAAAGTAATCAAAGTTTCTTTCCCAGAGTTGGGCGTTCGCTTACGCCACTTACTGATCGCCAAGGATTGGAAGGAACGCGTACAGCTAGAGTCCATTACTGGACGCTATAAATTCGAACACATCTGAGGAAAGCTGTCGGAATTAAGAGACCCATACTTAGTTGTCATTTTCGTTATTATGATTATTGATTAAGTAAATGATATTTGTACTTAGATATGAATGTATGGATGCGAAACTTGAAGACAGGTAAGTGGATAAGATTACATAATTTAGAACTCCACAATTTGTATTCATGTCCAGATAATATTAGAATAATTAAAACAAGAAGAGTTAGGTGGGCAGGCAGTGTAACACGAATGAGACAGTAAAGAACAGTTTACAGGATTCTTGTATGGAAACCTGATGGTAAGAGACCTTTAGGAAGGCCAAGACGAAGATAACGTTGAGATGGGCCTAAAGGAAATCGATAGGGATGGAAAAGAGTGGATAGATCTTGCCCAGGATAGGAACAGATGGAAGGAAGTCTTGTGTTGCTGCAGTCATAAACCTTCTGGTTTATGAGGGCTAGAGAGTTAGTTAGTTATGAATGTATATATGCTAACTCTTAATATGTTAACAAAATTGTAGTGAAATTATATATTTTTGATCAATTTTTGACCATCAAAATTTATTAAATCAACATTTTGAATGTTTGTTTCTTGCGTCCTTTGTTAATTATTCCTTTGTTGGCTCTTTAACGAAATGGTTTAATTAGTGTGTCTTATTTTGTATTATACGTCAACTATGGACGGTAAGGGAGATATAAGAGAAGCGGCACAATCGCGGAGGGTTAAGGCATTCGCTACAACACCAAGGGACATGGGTTCGATTCCTCTCTAACATGATTACGGATTTAGCCCTTCTATCCCGCCAGTTTGTCCTCATGGTCATGATGCGTAAATGAATGCATACTGTTCTCAAAGCCATGAACAATCGTTTCCAGTAAGTTATCATAACTCGTCACAGAAAAATTCTCAATAAACAATATTTCCTGTGCGCGTTTCGTCAAGCGGCCTTTTCCAAGGAGTCAATTTTCCTCAAAATTACAGTTTTAGTCAAAATATAGTTCTAAAACTATGATCACTTAAAATATTTATAGTTGCATTAAACCAACACCATATATTTTATAGTATCCGTCAAAAAATTCTGCTATACCCTACTAAATGTATAACCCGCGAGGGCCAGTTTCTACCTACCGACTGCCGACCTTACTCCCTCTGCTGAGGTGTGAGGCGATGATCCATCCAATTACAGGGCCCGAGCGGCTAGGACAGCATTAGCACCTTGGGAAATACATGCTAACAGCACCAAACCTTGCCTGCCTAACCTATCCATGTAGGCATATAATAGCATAAATAAGCATGTAAATAGGTTTGTCAAGTTATATTTGTGTATTTATGCTATTATATGCATGCGTGGATAGCTTAGGCAAACCAGGTTTGGTGATGTTAGCATGCATTTCCCAAGGTGCTAATGCTGTCCCTAGCCGCTCGTATTACAGGGTGACGTGTGGTCAGCACGACGAACCCCTCCCCGTTCTTGTTGTAGGTTTCCGTGACCGGTTTATGCTACTCGTTCGTATCTTCCAAATTTCCTCACGATGGTGGGTGGTCCCATACACTGTCCGAAATCTCAGGAGAAAAGTTGCTAAGCTTATCCCATGAGCCTAAAGCTTGCGCCTTTGACCGCACAGCCACGGTGTGGTATAGAATAACAATACATTCCTTCAGTAATTTCCCGTGAGATTTCATGTTATTTGATACTGAAAGACGAATTTCCATAATTCAAACCGTCGGCCTCCATGACGGAGTGGTTAGCACATCGCGCTACAACGCCAGGGGTTCTAGGTTCGAATCCCGGCCTGGGCATGGATGTTTGCTATAGCTCTTTTCAGTTCTTACGGCGGGCGCTCTAGAAGCTGGCAGGGGAAGTGAGCGGAGAAGCGACCAATCCAGCACGATAAGAAACGTAGCGGCCAGTAGAACGAGTTTCACGTAGTACTTTTTCCGGCCGCGTCGTGTCTCTCGGCGCCACTGCTGTTGTCTGGTTGGTCTGTTGCGTAATCCCCGCTCCCCACTTCCCCTGCCAGCTTCTAGAGCGCCCGCCGTAAGAACTGAAAAGAGCTATAGTGTCCATCAATTTCATCATATCATCACTCATCCCCATCTTCGCAAATTAGCCAAACGTGCCACAAGAAGCGAAGTAAAATAATGGAAATCAATCAATCATAATTCAAATCATGACATGAGATGCTTCAACATTTACGAGTTTATCTTGGAATTCCTCCTAGGGGGTGCCTAGTAACAATAAATATGCACAGCCAATCAGAGAGCGCGATACCGAGAGGAACCAAATCAAGATCCTGAACCGTGCAGAACCTTCTAAGCACGGAAACAAGGTAAACGAGAAGGTTAGACGAATCTTATCTAGAACACGCGAGATTTACTTTAAGAGCAGGAACTGACAGGTGCTTTAAAAATGGAGATATAATGCAAAGTAATTGTTATTCCATGGACGGTGGCCATGCTGTGTGCACCCGAGGAAGAAATTGAAATAACTGTATTCTAGATTTAATTTGCATTCTGTCAACAGTTTTTCAATTTTGAGGATTCGTGGCAACCCTAGACAGTCTCGTCGCTCTGATGTGTCTGAAGATATAAGGCTGTCTGCGAAGATATACAGGGTGATCATAAATTATTTATCCAATGATGATATTGGTTGCTGAATGCAGTGATGAAAGACGACCGAGTGGATGCAATTGTTCTTTCTGGATAAGAGGGATGGAAACAGAACTGGTCTGGTGCGGGGCACACCCAACTTCAGACTAACGCCAAGACTAAATGCTACGAGTGCTAAACCTGGCTCTCCTTACCTAGCAATCTCCAATTCCGCTTAGGTCCAATATTGCAGATGATTAGGTTAGGAGGGTCATGCGGCACACAACTGGGATACGGTAGGAGGCATTTGGAGGTGAAGCCAAACACACGAATAACCGACGCAGCTACAAAGTAGCATTAAACTGTAGCATTTGGACAAACTGTAGCATTCGGACGGACCTTTAACGGAAATCCTGACTCCTAACCACAGTACTGGGATTGACTGACCTCTATCGGAAAACAGACGAATTATTACCAGACACCGTATGTGAAGAGAATAAACATTCTCTCGACCTACAACTTTTTATGTCAATTTCGCTGTGAATAATACGTTCTTTTCATATAAATACGCTTTGTCTACGGAATCTGCGGAGCAAGTTTGCGCTTAATGGTGATGAAGGGGAGAAAACGAGTGGGCGGTACAAAGCAGTGCGCGCTGGGTAGCTGCAGCTGCGTCTGCCCCTTCATGCATTCACTTCCACTCTCACGCGTTTATAGGTGAAGCCCTCTCGAGTCACTACTTGCTCAGGGACTTATATTTATTTTCTTGCTCCAGAGATTCCCGGGACAGAGTGTAGCTGCTATCACGTTGTCCTCTCCATGCAGTCACTTTCCCTCTAACGTGTTCATTGGTCGAGCCCTCTCGAGTTACTACTTGTTCAGGGACTTGTTTTTATTATCTTGCTCCAGAGCGTAGTATCCGGTCGTGACTTTTGGCCCAGCGTGTATGTACAAGAGGCTGTCAGTTGAATATCCTTCAAATTCTAGTTTCGTACGTTTTGCAACACTGCCATTAGCGCTTCTTCCTATCTTCTGCAGTAACTACAACATCTGACAGAAGCATTCCGGGCAAGAACAGCAAAGCATATCAAGGGTACTTTCAATCACAGATTAATGAAGAGGCTCCAACAGTAGTTTCCGTGGTCATTTGAACGGAATTTCATGCTTGAAAAAACAGCAAATTGGAGACCCGAATGATCATTCGACTAAACTAATGACATTGGAATACACTCCTGAACTCAACCGAACTCCTTTCCACTCGGGTGAAGCCGTAATCCGAAAGCTTTTGACACAAGATGGAGTTACTTCACAGTGCATTCATTTTTATGAAAATATCGACGATTTTTCCTCCCTATCTCGTATGTCCAGTTCGTCATTGTTGGAAAATGTTAGTAGAATCAATCAATCAGTCTGGTTAATTTCGAGTTATGAGAGACTAACATGAAGAGTTGGGTTAAGTTAGCTCTTCTCGCGTCATGTTTTATGTACACCATCAAGAAATAATCCTATACTCTGACCAGGTTATCCCTGGAGGAAAACCGCGCATAGCGTCAGAGAAGGGAGATGGGAATCGAGTGGGCAGAGCGAAGCAGTCGCTTTCCCCCTCCATGAAATCTCATTCCTTCTCACTTGTTCATTGGTGAAGCCGTCTCGCGTCACTACTTGCGCAGAGACTTGTTTTCGTTCGCTTGCTCCAGATATAAACGGAACAGAGTATAAACATCATTATTTTCCTAAGAAAGCGGTAGTTCTTTCAACCCCACAGGCAAGTCCTGACCTTGGATCAGTTTAAGCTAGTTGCGAGCTTCTGTGCTATGTGCTTTATCGAGAATCGAAAGTGGGACATTTTAATTACAAGGCACGAGAATCAGTTACTGTATATTGGGGACCCTGAAAACTATTCCTTACACATTGTATTATAAATACTGATATTTGAGTCCGCTGCGTGGATGGTTTCGATATGAAACTTGATCGAGTATAATCTCATCTTAGTGTGAAGAAGTTTGTGTTTTTCTTGGAAGTGGGCTCCCCGATGGCGTAGTGGTATCGTCGACGCCCTGTAACCAAGGAGTCCCGTGATCGATACCCGGTGAAGGCACACAGTGGTTCGGATTGCACTTGAAACTGTAGGTCGAGTCTCGATTAGCCTATCAGAGCGTAAAGTAAACTTAAATTACAAATTCAAAAAGGTGTCGTACTTTTTCGCGTCTCGAGTCTCAGAATAATACAGCCGGACCCTGTGGCCGAGTGGTTAGCACATCGCGCTGCGACGCCAAGGGTCCCGGGTTCGAATCCCGTTCGGGATTGGTTGTTTGTGAATGTCCATTCATCAATTTCATCATTTCATCACTCATCCCCATCTTTGTAAATTAGCCAAGAGGCACAAAACGCGAAGTAAAATAAACTAAATCAATCAATCAGAATAATACTATAATCTCCGAATATATACTGTCAGCAAAATATACGGCACGTCACGCCCAAAACTTTCACAATATGTAGCCGTCATGTAAATCCTACCTTCCCCGAAATTTTCTCCTCAGCACAGACCTAACTTATTTGATCCAACCTGCCAACAAAGTCAGGTGATATTATATAATAAATGAAGAGGGAAATGATGTCTTAACTGTCCTTGCCAAGTTATGTAGAAATCTAAGTAGAAAATAATGCATTTACACACAAAAATCCACGAGGTATTCACTTCCCGCTAAAATTTCTACGTAGACCGCACGTGACTAAAGCAGCCAATCAACTTCAGTAACGTTTCGTTGAGGCGTTATCTGATTGGCTTTTGATCACGGCAACACACTCTAGCGGCGGTTTTTTTTGGCGGGAAAATATTACTTTATGGAGAATAATAAATGAGTGAATTTGTAAGACACGTTTGAAGCAACGGAACATATTTGATTTTGAAGCAAAAAGGTGAGACTTTCCCACTGAGAAATCCAGCGACAAATTCAACCTTTTCATAAAAACGTCCCTTTCAGCGCAACGTGCAGACAGTTTTTTCCAGTTCTATCTGGAACAAAGCAAACAAATGGTCGAACACACACTAAAAAAAGGAACAGAAGATAGGCAAACATATTTCTCGCAACGAGATGAGCAAAATTCAATTTGATTTCAATTTCGGGGACGAGTTCAAGAGAAAGAGGGGGGAGGGGGGACGAGGGCTTTATTTAGTGGACGGTTCATCCTCTAATTTTTCGTCCTCTGCATGATTGACTAATGCCAAGTTTAGAAATCTCTATCCGAGAGAAGTAGTTCGGGATGGGGGAGAATTTAGATGGACCCGTGCCATCCACAACTCAACATGTGGCATTTTCTGACTGGATAATCCGGCCCCCAGTCAGTGTTGCTAACTTCGTCTCTTTAAAAATAACCCTCACAATAGTCGAGAATTACGTTCTTAAGTCAAGAGACTGCATAAACTTAAGGATATTTTAAACAAACAGCTTTAGTCTAATGTAGACTTATGTTTATAAAGTAAAAACCCGTCTGTAACAAAAAAATATTATTGCACGAAATCACCAGAGTATATTTATTGTTAGTGATGGTATCGAGAGAAGACGATATTTGACAGAGGCTATGTCTCGAGTCTAAACAAGACCTAGAGCATGTCACTGCCCGAACTTTCACAGCGCATAGAAAGCATTAAGTTTAAACAGTTTTCATTGTTTTTCTGCTTCACACCTTATTCCGACGCGAAGATCCACCTCACAACGATACTTAGTCTTCACAATCACGTAGCGCACGGTTCACACTTGTTAATTATTGATTGAATTTCATTACCATTAACAAAACATTTGACTTATCTATAAATAATGAGGCAAACATGTGATTAGCATATGTAAAGAAGTACGCAGTAATATAAACTTCATTTAAGTACATTTTTAGAATAGAACACCAAAGTCTAGAATAAGACACTCTCTCGCATACGATGTTTCGGCCGCATCTCGCTTTTAGTGCCATCTATGTTTCTAATTCCAATTAACAATTCCATAACGAAAACAAATCCTCTGCGCAAATACGTAGAATGCTTCACCGATGAACGCTTAAGAGAACTGAGAGCATGGAGGATAAACGCGGTAGCAGTACCAGCAGAGCCGAATTAAGGTGGGTGCTACTGATGCTGCAGCATTAGGCTCATTCCTAAAATAGGCCCAGATGAAAACAAACGAGAATTTTCCGAAAGCCTAAACACAGCGTTACTTATTATATTATACAATTACTATTATTCTTTGCGCTGTGACGTAGCTACGTATGACGTCGTTGTGTTTATTGTTCACCGAACATTTCAAGTTAATGCTATTAATTGATGCAGCATCAGGCCCAATTTAGTCTTAATCAGGCCCTGAGTACCAGCAGGCCCGTAGCCAGGCAGGGGCCAGGTGGGCTGAGCCTGGAACTGCCATCAGCCCCTTGACATTAGGTAAAACTATTTTGTATAATTTGTTTCCAGTGAAGAGTGAAAATATAGACAGCGTATTATTTAGCTCACAACTTTGGTGAAGTGTAAATTCACATAACATGAACAACAACTATTACATTATTTATCTATACCTTCGCTATCCCTGTTCCGACCTCACTTTTAGACAAAAATCTGTAACTTTAAGGTGATCATTCAAATTCCCTTCGCATCTGCGTCAAAGATTAACAGATCCCAAGTTTTGGGAACGAAGGGGAGTTTTATTGTTTCGGCCAGGGGTGGAATGTACAGTAGGCACTATGATTAAATATTGTAATTTTTTTGTGTGATTATAATATCTGTATCATCAAAAGTAATATGGATTGTGAAGTAAGGGATGATTTCAATAGAGGTCAATTAACACTTCTAGCAATGTTTTTGTATATTTCTAAATTTATCAGACAGGCACTTGAAAAAAAGTGGGAATATAATCAAAATGTCCATCAGCTATTCATTGATTTCAAAAAAGCATATGATTCGGTCAAAAGAGATAAATTATATAATATATTAGTAGAGTTTGGAATACCTAAGAAGCTTGTTAGTATTATAAAAATATGCAGGAGTGAAACAGAAAGTAAAATTCGTGTGGGTATTAATATGTCTTACAAATTTCATGATGGGTTAAAACAAGGAGATGCATTATCTCCATTGCTCTTTAATTTTGCCTTAGAATATGCTGTTAGGAAGGTAAAAGAAACTAAAGAAGGACTAAAATTAAATGGTATGACTCAGTTGTTAGCATATGCAGATGATGTAGACTTACTGGGGGATGATGTGAATACAATTAAGAAAAATGCTAAAATATTTTTCAAAACTGCTAAAGAGATAGGTTTGGAAGTTAACAAAGAGAAAACTAAATATATGCTTACAGGCCGAAAACCAAGTGTTAGGTAATAATCAAAATCTAATTTTTGATAACTACTCGTTTGAACCACTTTCCAAATTCAAATACTTAGGAGTAATATTAACAAATGAAAATTATATTAAAGAGGAAATAAAAAGTAGGCTTAATTCAGGAAATGCATGTTACTTCTCTCTTCATAAACTTTTGAATTCTCGTATAATATCTAAGAAACTAAAAGTTAAAATATACAAAACAGTAATTTTGCCTGTAATATTATATGGGTGCGAAACTTGGTCCCTTACATTGAAAGAGGAACATAAATTGAGAGTATTTGAAAATAAGATCCTTAGGAAAATCTTTGGACCTAAAAAGGATGAGGAGACAGGTGAGTGGCGAAGGTTACATAATTTAGAACTACATAATTTGTATTCATGTCCAGATATTATTAGAATGATTAAATCAAGAAGACTTAGGTGGGCAGGCCATGTGGCACGAATGGGAGAGGAAAGAGGAGTTTACAGGATTCTTGTTGGGAAACCTGATGGTAAGAGACCTGTAGGAAGGCCAAGACGAAGATGGAGGGACAACGTTGAGATGGACCTAAAGGAAATCGGTAGGGATGGAAAAGAGTATATAGATCTTGCTCAAGATAGGAAAAGATGGAAGGCCTGTGTTGCTGCAGCCATGAACCTTCGGGTTTAAGAAGGCTAGTTAGTTAGTTAGTTAGCAATGTTTTTGTATATTTGTAGATTTTATGTAACTTAATGCACCCCCATATAATTTACCTTCATTTAACACTGTTAAACTTTTGAAAAATGGACTTTGTTTACAAAGCCCCCCTGATAACCTGCAAGCCCACACTGGAGATCAATTCCAGCTACGGGCCTGAGTACCAGCCGTTTGCAGCAGCGTACATTGCTTTGCTCGCTTTCTCTCCTTTTTTATCGTTATGCGCGACCTTGCTCCAGAAATTCCAGAGATAAAGTGAAGACCCCATAGACTTTACAACCTATACATAGATATGTGTAAGTTTTTCTTTAGTTATAAATCATAATTATTATCCTCCTATTCTCCTTTGTTTCCGAAATATTTTCTTCGACTTTTTGTTTAGGAAAATTTCCTCTTAAATCGTTTTACGAAAAATTTATTTCTCTATAGTTCACAGAAATTTATCTGATTCCTATTGGCTAAGAAAAGTTCTCCTTTACTTTTTTCGGCCGGGAATTCATATTTTCATTTTTGTTCAGGAAATATCATTTTTCACCTTCTTTCAGTCAGATTTTAACTCTACATTTTCCGACTGGAAAATCTCCTTAATCTTCGTTCGCAGAAATTTCACTACATCATCTTAGTTCAGGGAAATTTTCCATCACATGCCATGGAAATTTCCCTTTTTCATATAGGTACAAGGAAATTTGGCAATTACTCCTTTCCTCATGGAAATTTACTGTTATTTCTTAGTTTAGGGATTATTCCCTTTTAATTCCTACTTCAGGGGCATTTTATTCCCTTTCATTCATTAAACCTTACGGAACTTTCATTTTCCCTTCTTTGAGAAAAATATCCCAATTATTACTTATTTGGGAGAAAAAAAAACCTTTTCTCACTGTTTCATGCAAATTTCCCTCAATTTGATTTCATTCTGTTGAGTGATTTTTTCCCTTTCTCTAGAAGAATTTCCCTCCACCTAAAATCACTGGCCACGACTACCCAGATCCAATCGTACGCTCTGCTGTGTGTGTGTGTTGTTATGGGTGGAGGAAGAAGGGGGTAGGGGGAGGGGAGGGAGGGGGCGATTGGGATTCGTGCAAACCCGCACTGCGGCCGTTCGACTGATGAACGATGCCGCCGCAACCTGTACGTAATTTCACTCCGTCACGACAACAGCAGCGAGGGGGAGTTTTTATGCGAGAGCAGATTCTTCCTGCGTGTTTGTTGGTGGTGGGGGAGGAGGATATTAAAAAAAAAAAAGGTGGGGAAGGGACACTTGCGAACCGACAATCTGCTTCGCGCATTTGAATAGATGCGCTAACGGCTCCCAGAGATAAATTTTTCTCATTGTACGTCGGTTTTCTGTAACATTTTGGCTAATCGCAACGATTAGACCCTTCTGTCTTTCATTGTTTCACATCTTTTCATCTCGCTCTCTCTCAGTTCTCATCGTTCTTTCTGATCAGAAGAAAGAGAAAGAAAGATGAAAAGACAGAATAAAGAAAGGAAAGAAAGATACAAAGAGAAAGAAGAAAGAGGAAGAGAAAGAAGAAAGAAAGAAGAAAGGGGAAGATGGAGAGAAGAAAGAGAAAGAGAAGAAATGGAAAGAGTGAAGAGAGAAGAAAAAGAGAGACGAAAGAGAAGAAAGAGAGTAAGAGAGATGAAAGAAAATGAGAGAAGAAAGAGAGGAAGAGAGAAGAGACAGAAGAAAGAGAAATAAAGATGAAGAGACAGAAGAAAGAGGAAGAGACAGAAGAAAGAAAGAGAAAGGAAAGAGAAAGAAAGGAAAGAAAGATACAAAGAGAAAGAGAAAGGGAGGAGAAAGAAGAAATAGGAAGAGAAAGAAGAAAGGGGAAGAGGGAGAGAAGAAAGAGAAAGAGAAGAAATGGAAAGAGTGAAGATAGAAGAAATAGAAGAAATGGTAACAGAAGAAATGGAGAGAGAGTGAAGAATGAACGAGAGAAGAATGAGAGAGAGGAGAAAGAGGAGGAGGATAGGAGAAAGAAAAAGAGAATAAAAGGAAAGAAGGCTTCCTCTTTCTCTCCCCAGTGGTATCAGTATCGAGAAGTATTGGTCTTAATTATTTACCGATTTCGTCATTTTGATCTTTCGCGGGGTCCTCATAAATGCAGCGCGACACTTTCAGGGAGTGTAATTATCCTGGAAGTTATGCAAAATTCAAAATTACAATTGATTTTGAACAAATATTGCATGCAAACTGTATTTTCTGATTACATAACATGTACTTTTATATTCTCATGTAATTTTTGAAGTATAACTCTGGAAAATTAATGCTTATAAAAACTTTAATTAATGCTAATATTAAACAATATAGTTAAACTTAAAATATCTTTAATTGTTACAATTTTCGACTATTGGTATAAGTGGTATCGGCTAAGCTCTACTTGTAAACTATCCGTATTAGAATTTTATGCGTACGATCTGTAACAAATATAATTGACTTCTCTTGCAGGAAACGCAGAAAAAAACTAATATCCTATCCTATGTTTCAATCATTTCATCTCGTACCCTCCGCTTATTAATATCTGCATCCTTTTAAGTTCAGATTCTATATCGAGCCGCAGGTTGAGACATGAAGAGGAAGGTTCGGACATGAGAGAAAAATATCCACTTTGCGACATGTCTTCTGAAGCATTTGTGTCAAAGCAACTCTGACGTGTCAGCTTCTGAGCTCCTTTTTGAAGAGCGGGTCTCAAAAAATACCATTATAGCGAAAAAAAATTGTAAAAAAATTAGTGACTGGCTTCAAAGAGAGCAACCTACGGCGATTGGTCAAAAAAATCAGACTAGCAAATGACTGGCTGGCTGAATATTGAACCGAGAAAAAAAACGAACGTTAAACTAGGATGTTTCACAACGTCAAACTTCCCTTCCCGTCATCCTGTGCGTGCATATCAATAATGTTGGAAGGTTCCAGAAATAGCTTCAGAAACAAATTTAATTCCCTTGCATATTTGCAAAAAAAATATCCAACCAAGTGGCCTTTCCGTACCCATTCTAACTCAGCCAAATCGGTATCAGCAATTCTATTAAGCCGTAAAAAATAATTACTTAATTCTAGTTGTATCACTTGAAACTTGAATCAATCCATTATTAAACGGTATCTACTAAAATGAACAATACCACTTGCAAAATTCTAATAGCTTTTAAAATACTTTTAGGCTAGGCTTCAAAACATTAGTTATATCAGTCTGAAGTTAGTGTTTTGATGTTGGAGTACATGGTGCCATCTGTTAATGGATTCAGGAGAAAGCAAGATATGTAACAAAATATACCTTACTTTCTAGTGACAAATATTCACTATTATTATTATTATTGTTACTTTAGTTATTTATTATGCTCCGCCCACTCGCTTTCTCCCCTTCTCTGCCGTTATGCGCGGCCTTGCTCCACAGATAACCGAGGCAGGGTCAAGATATTTAGGTATTTTTGTCAAGTGTTGGCAATATGTCGTATAGAAATATTTATAAGGGGGAAATTTAATGTTGGACGCCATTTTGAAAGTAGTTCCTCTCACAAAATCTAAACCATTTTGTGATTTCGCATGATTTTTCTGTCTTTAACATGAGTGTACTGTAATGTGCACTACCCATACAAGTCAGATTTTACTTTTCTAAGGGACCCCTGTCAGGGGCGGGAGCAACGCCGCGCGTAATAGTGCGCGCTGCTGCAACCGGCTGGTATCGGCAGTCGCGTTTCTCCCTCCAAAACACCCACATCCCCTCTCACCCGTTGATTGGTCGATCCCTCTCGAGTCATTGCTTCCGGAGATACTTGTTTTCGTTCGCTTGCTCCTGAGATTCCCGAGCATAGTGTAAACCGGAAGTTAGCATGACACCAATGTACCAGGTGGTTATAATTAAAGTGACGGTGTTCAGAGTGGTACAGCACGGGCTGTAATGAGAGTAGCAGTCTGAAACTTCGTAGATATGCTAATGAAGCAATGCGCTCGCGAATTATGCCAAAAAAATAGTTCCAATTCTCGCCACCAGGGTAAAAAACGGCGCTGTAAGCAGTCAAAACGTGGAATTTTCCATTACTCTGACGTCAAAGTCGGTGAAATTGCCTAACCATTGTGTGAGCTCCCTGGTTCTTGTTGGTGACGCTTGTTGCTTTTTCCTTTAGTAATGTTCATGTAATTCGAATAGTGAAATTGTAGCGATATTTTATTACAAAGAGTATTGTTTTCTGCGATTTATAGTGTGTTTCCTGTAACTATACCAAGTTTTGACTGCTTACAGCGCCATTTTTTTACCCTGGTGGCGAGAATTGGAACTATTTTTTTTTTTTTTTCATAATTCGCGAGCGCATTGCTTCATTAGCATATCTACGAAGTTTCAGACTGCTACTCTCATTACAGCCCGTGCTGTACCACTCTGAACACCGTCACTTTAATTATAACCACTTGATACATTTGTTTACTTACAGTCATTGTTGGTCATACTTCTAGCAAAAGAACAAAGAATATATGACAGATTCGTACTTTCCTCAATAACCCCATCTCTCGGCGTTCCCTTAAATACAATTATACGCCTTGTGACTTCCTTTTAGATTGCCAGTTAAGTTCTTCGTGAGTCTAATCTCATCTCACCCTATTCTTATTAAATCGACTTCCTCCGTCGGAATGCTAAGATGGATGGGTATCTTGCGGATTTTTGTTTGGAAAGCTCCTTTAATTCGGCGCGTCGGGCTTTAATACCCTGGATTCGGAACTTCAAAGGATTAGCGGGCCCGCCTTCCCTTACACGTGATTTCAATTTAAGATTGAATCCCCGCCAGAAATTAAAGAGAAGACGTGCTCCAGATCGGATACACCAGATGAATTCCACTTTGTGATGACGGGATACAAGGAAATTACCTGAGTTTGCAAACAGGAGGCTGAAATTTCATGCAAGACGAGAGCAGCGGCTTTTTACTGAAAAGGCGCTGTGGTCTTCCTCTGCCTCGTGAGTTGAATTTCAAGAGTTTAGGTGTTAATTTTTGCACTAAACACAGATTTTTCTATTCAGTACAGTGCTTTCAAATAACGAGTTACTTGTAACGCAGTTACGTATATTTTAATGAAAGTAGTTGAAACTAGTTACTTTTCCAGTAAAGGAAACCGCAACTAGTGACTTTCTCGAGTAACGGAAACTGTAAACCTTTACACCTTCGAGCAAAGGCAACACGAATTCCTTACTACGAGTAAAGGCAACCCCAACTAATTACTTCATCGAGTAACGGTCAACTTCAACTCGCTACTCTTTCGAGTAGAGGCAACTTTAACTCGCTACTCTCTCGAGCAGAGGCAACTTCAACCCGCTACTCTTTCGACTAGAGGCAACTTTAACTCGCTACTCTCTCGAGCAGAGGCAACTTCAACCCGCTACTGTTTCGACTAGAGGCAACTTTAACCCGCTACTCTTTCGAGTAGAGGCAACTTCAACTCGCTACTCTTTCGAGTAGAGGCAACTTCAACTCGCTACTCTTTCGAGTAGAGGCAACTTCAACTCGCTACTCTTTCGAGTAGAGGCAACTTCAACTCGCTACTCTTTCGAGTAGAGGCAACTTCAACTCGCTACTCTTTCGAGTAGAGGCAACTGCAACTACTTACTCTTTCGAGTAGAGGCAACTGCAACTACTTACTCTTTCCAGTAGAGGCAACTGCAACTACTTACTCTTTCCAGTAGAGGCAACTGCAACTACTTACTCTTTCGAGTAGAGGCAACTGCAACTACTTACTCTTTCGAGTAGAGGCAACTGCAACTACTTACTCTTTCGAGTAGAGGCAACTGCAACTACTTACTCTTTCGAGTAGAGGCAACTGCAACTACTTACTCTTTCGAGTAGAGGCAACTGCAACTACTTACTCTTTCGAGTAGAGGCAACTGCAACTACTTACTCTTTCGAGTAGAGGCAACTGCAACTACTTACTCTTTCGAGTAGAGGCAACTGCAACTACTTACTCTTTCGAGTAGAGGCAACTGCAACTACTTACTCTTTCCAGTAGAGAGGCAACTGCAACTACTTACTCTTTCGAGTAGAGGCAACTGCAACTACTTACTCCTTCGAGTAGAGGCAACTGCAACTACTTACTCCTTCGAGTAGAGGCAACTGCAACTACTTACTCCTTCGAGTAGAGGCAACTGCAACTACTTACTCTTTCCAGTAGAGGCAACTGCAACTACTTACTCTTTCCAGTAGAGGCAACTGCAACTACTTATTCTTTCGAGTAGAGGCAACTGCAACTACTTACTCTTTCCAGTAGAGAGGCAACTGCAATTTCTTACTCTTTCGAGTAGAGGCAACTGCAACTACTTACTCTTTCGAGTAGAGGCAACTGCAACTACTTACTCTTTCGAGTAGAGGCAACTGCAACTACTTACTCTTTCCAGTAGAGAGGCAACTGCAATTTCTTACTCTTTCGAGTAGAGGCAACTGCAACTACTTACTCTTTCGAGTAGAGGCAACTGCAACTACTTACTCTTTCCAGTAGAGAGGCAACTGCAAACTACTTACTCTTTCCAGTAGAGAGGCAACTGCAATTTCTTACTCTTTCGAGTAGAGGCAACTGCAACTACTTACTCTTTCGAGTAGAGGCAACTGCAACTACTTACTCTTTCGAGTAGAGGCAACTGCAACTACTTACTCTTTCGAGTAGAGGCAACTGCAACTACTTACTCTTTCCAGTAGAGAGGCAACTGCAATTTCTTACTCTTTCGAGTAGAGGCAACTACAACTACTTACTCTTTCGAGTAGAGGCAACTGCAACTACGTACTTACTCTTTCGAGTAGAGGCAATTGCAACCACTTACTTTTCCGAGTAAAGGTAACTGCAAACAGTTACTTTTTCGAGTAAAAGTAACTGCAACTACTTACTTAGTAAAGATAACAAACAAATTAGTCTTTTGATTAATGGTAACTGTAACTTCCAATCAATTACTTTTTCAAGTAAACAAAAATTAAATTAATAACATTTTTCAGTTACTTTTCTTGAAATTTTCCTCAGCCAGGTCCTTGCGTCCTCTGCACCGGGAATCAAACACGGAACCTCTCGCACCAAAGTCGAGAGCGATGGGCTATGCACGAGAGCTCTGGAAAAGACAATGATATGTATGCTAATTACCCTTATTCCAAACACCTAACACGTCATTAGTTTTCCCTTGCTGGCACGATTATTACCGTCGTGAGAAAAGAGGCCGTTGTTTTCCCAGCACTCACCCGAGCCATTCTCATCCCATCACCTCGTAGAGAGAAAGAAAGCCGTCATTATCCCCCATCGGAGTCTTCCAATTTGCTTTCATCGTCAATTTTTAGATCATCCGATCTCGATGCTGAAATGCAAACGCGACGTTCTGATTACGAAGGGGAACTCATTAGCATCGAACGGTCGTTTTCAAAATACCTGGCAATTCCCTCGTCATCGACCCGCGTAAATGTTTACACAGCCGAGAACGTCTCGTTCGGCTACAAATTAGAGTCGCTGATTAATCATCATTGGAACAATAACCTTCCCCTTCCCCCGCTCAGACTTGCGAAAAGTAGGAGCCACGAAGTGAACGTTGAAATTAGAAAGATAAAGGTGGATATTAAACTAATTTTGCTCTGCGGATAACACAGGATCACGCTGCTTTAGAAACGTGACTTAATGTGATATTAATGGTCTTGACATGGTCTAGTAACATGCAAGTTCAAGTCATTCTATCTGTTGTATTTTTTGAGTAAAACGTAAAGCACCGTGCAATGAAGGCTATAGGAGGTGTGGTCATCAGAGAGAAGAGAATAAAGAAAGGATAGACATAGAGAATGAATGAGAGAAGAGTAAAATTCCTATCCCCGCTCCTTAATTGTACTCTTTCTCTCTCTCTCTCTCTCTCTCTATCTCTCTCTCTCTCCTCTTCTTACTTTCTCTTAGCAATCTAATAGCGTATTACTGGCCTGGACATGGTTTCCTGGCGTGCCAAATTTCGTGATTCTATATATTTTACTTTTTGCATAAAAGCAAAGTTACACTTTGTACATTGCACTGTAATATGATAATATGAAGACATGTAGGAGATTAGAAACGAAGAAACTAAAAGTTAAAATATACAAAACAGTAATTTTGCCTGTAGTATTATATGGGTGTGAAGCTTGGCCCCTTACATTAAAAGAGGAACTTAAATTGAGAGTATAAGATACTTAGGAAAATATTTGGACCTAAAAGGGATGAGGAGACAGGTGAGTGGACAAGGTTACATAATTTAGAACTACATAATTTGTATTCATCTCCAGATATTATTAGAATGATGAAATCAAGAAGACTTAGGTGGGCAGGTCATGTGGCACGAATGGGAGAGGAAAGAGGAGTTTACAGGATTCTTGTTGGGAAACCTGATGGTAAGAGACCTGTAGGAAGGCCAAGACGAAGATGGAGAGATAACGTTGAGATGGACCTAAGGGAAATTGGTAGGGATGGAAAAGAGTATATAGATCTTGCTCAGGATAGGGAAAGATGGAAGGCCTGTGTTGCTGCAGCCATGAACCTTCGGATTTAAGAAGGCTAGAGAGTTAGTTATAGGAGATTAGATGGTGAGAGAAAGAGAGAAAAAAGGAATAGGCAGAGATAGAGAATATTGAGAGAGAGAGAGAGAGAGAGAGAGAGATAGAGAAAGGTGAACTTCTTTCCCCGCTACATACTTCAACTCTTTCTCTTTCCCTCTCTCTCTCTCTCTCTCTCTTTCCACCTCTTATCTAATTTTAATATTTCCCTTTCCTCTTCCATTTTCTCTCTTCCCAACATTTTAACGAAATTTCGAACTGTGCGCAAATTTATCTTCACATCTGTTATTCTTCACCCTACGCAACAATTGTATTTATTCAACTACAGTATCGTGTGCCTGTGGTGTAACGCCATACATAACGGTAGAGAAGGGGAGAAAGCGAGTGGGTGGAGCAAAGCCGTGCGCGCTGCTGCAAAGGGCTGGTAGCTGCAGCAGCGTTTTTCCCTCCATGCACCCACTTCCCCTTCCCCACTTGCGCAGAGGACTTGTATTCGTTCGCTTGGTCCTCAGACTCGTGTGACAGCTTACGTTGCCGAGAAAAAAGGTGGGAAAATTAGGAAGTATTTAATAGCGTATTACTTGTAGGAGAGGCGTCAAGAGGGTGCAAGAGCCCAGATAAAATCAGGGTGGCTCATTTACTGGTCCATCATTTCAAAATGCAATAGTAAAAATTTTCGAATTAAAATAAAACGAAAATGTACAGATTATGAGGTATATAATAGAAAACTTCCATGTTTGGATCGCGTTATATCAAAATTTTAAGATGCAGCCCACTCAAATCTTTGACTTCCACATACTGATACGACCGCATCATAAAATCTGTCACCAGCACTGACCTCTTGTGACAAGTAATATCGTGAATATTGAGTAATTGATTAGTAGGCAATTGAACAGTATACGGTAGCCAATTACATAATAATTACGGAGCTGTTACACAGCAAAATTGTACATTCGTGTATGAAGCAGGATCATACGGCATGTTCCTCAGTAGGTAATTAGGACGGTAGAAAATGACGTAAATATTGGATGCAATCAAGATACGTAACGTTAGCAGGTAACAAAAATTGTTCGTGTGCTTTCGTTTTTCATTTTGGTAAATGGTTAAACCATGAAATTTAAGGTGTTATGAGTTCCAAAAGGTAAGATCTTACCTAGGCCTGATAGCGTAATGGTAATCCTTTACCAAGAAGTGAAAGACTATCTTGCCCTGTCGTTGAATTTCCAACCTTAAGCGAGCCGAGAGAACATGGGCGATGCAATCAGCTGCTTGCCATGTAATCCTGCCCCTACGTTGCCAAAATGTGCCTTCATTCATTTTTGTTCAGTGCAAAATGCTTATAGAGACGTAATATTTAAAGTTGTTATTTCTTTCTTTCGACAACGAACAAAGGCGTAGGAAGAAGCATTCAGGCACAAGCGAAGAGGAAAGGAAGGGAGAAAACAAATGAATGTGCATATTAGTTCGCGAGTTTCCCGCAGTCTTTCTCGTCTTGCAAACAAGGGGTCCCCAGTAGGAGTACGTTGCACAGTGGTTTTAGGGTCTGTTTTAAATTGTAGGCCCAGTCCTGATTAGCGTCTCTGTGCATAAAGTGGAATTAGTAAAACTGGAGGACATTTAAGAGAGACCAATCTTACCGAAGCGCTTATTAATTCTGAGGATACCGATTGACTAACTAGTGTATGCATCATGACTCAGGTAAAGAAGTCAAATATGTTTGCTTTTAAATTGACTTAATGCTCAGATAGGCTAATGAGACCTGGCTGATCTCTTCGGATGCACGTCTCCACTGCCGCATGAAACCTATTCGGATGAACGCCTCCACTGCCGCATGAAACGTATTCGGATGAACTCCTCCGCTGCTGCATGAAACATATCGGATGAACTCCTCCGCTGCCGAATGGAACCTATTCGGATGAACTCCTCCGCTGCCGCATGGAACCTGTTCGGATGAACTTAACAATTAAGTTGTGTAGACATACATGGGAGAGGATTTGGATGTAGTGTTTTACACATTCTCAAACTAGATCACAGTGACGTTGTGATAAACACCACACTGCCGCCACTTTAACCTCCCCGCCCTCAAGGTAACTGTTGGCAGACTGGACAAACCTCAAATTGTTCAACAGGGACAATAGTATAAAACCTTGAAACCCCTTCCGGGTATTGAATCCGGCTCCCCCACGTGGCAGTCAGACACCATATCAGCTAGACCTCTCTACTTACCAACGTCTGTAGCACAGATACAAAGAAATAGATGCAGCCCGCTGAATCGTCCGTATCTCTTGTTTCGCGCAGCATTGTGATCGATATTCAATCATGTCATGTTTTAGTGATGCCGCCTAGATAACATGCGAGTAAATAAGCGTCATATTTGATTGAAGTCATCTCTTCTCATATTTACTTTCCGACATTTGTTCAACCGTCCCCACACAAAACAAATATGAATTTTGAAATTGTGTAATTAATCGCAATTTGATGCGTTTGCTGACAGCTGCTTGTGATTCATTTCTTGATAAACAATAACGCCAGCTATTTTTCTCCACCCTAAACTTTTTTTATTACATTTAGAGCTCAATATTGTATTCTATTTACTTTTGATAAATTCGACAACTAGGGTGAATGATGAAGTGATGAAATTCGTAAGAAACTAATAACAAAGAAACATCTGTGCATTCTCGTTTTATTTGGAACCAGGGGAGTGTTGCCAAATATGCGTTATTTTCTCTACGGTTCGGAAACATCAATGTTTTGTTCCTAGAGGAATATTCAGATTGGAAAGTATTAATAATGGCATGTCAATATTGACGATTCTGAAATCATACTGTGCCGTTTTGATTGATGGCGATCCTCACTGGCCCGCTGCGTCTCCTGAATAGAACATGCTCGGATGAACTCCTCCGCTGCCGCATGGAAACTGTTCGGATTAACACCTCTACTGCCGCATGAAATAAATTCGGATGAACACCTCTACTGTCGCATGGAACGTATTCGTATGAACTCTGCTGCCGCATGGAAGAACCTGTTCGAATGAACGCCTTCACTGCCACATGTAACCTATTCGGATCAACGCATCCACTGTTGCATTGAAACTGTTCGGATGAACGCCTACACTGCCCCATGTAACTTGTCCGGATGAACGTTTCGACTGCCGCAATTCAGTGAACTAGTAAACGTTCTACAGCAGATTGATAGCGAGGCTTCCAGCTGCCCTGCTCAAGCAAGGAAGATTCCTGCGCATGCGCGCCAGCGTTCTAACGGTGTTGCCGGTAGATACAATACACTCCACACTGTATAAAGTTCAGCAGATGCTGGAATGTCCAACGTCACAAAATTCTGGGTCAATTATACAGAAGCAAGCCACTATATCCGGCACCAAAATATATTCGTTCCCGCATGCCAAACCATCCCTCCTAGAATCTAATATTATTGAAATGTGCCCATCCGAGCATTAAATTGGAAATTGAGGGTTCGAAAACCTCGTCACGTTTGATCAATCATGAAGGGACTCTCTGCTCCTGAGAAAATGTCAAGGCATTTGAAAGGTTAAATGAGATTTTTCCCTTCTTGGAAATCTTCAAGAACTCTAACAACTCATGCCGCAGGAACTCAATCTCATAGCGAAGACAATTCTCATTATTTACGTCATCCAAATTCTACCAATATCACTAAGGCACGGTTGTAGTTGTACCAAGGACGCGAGAAGAGGTAAGGGGGTTGGGGGGTTTAAACTCCCGGAAATAAGTAGGAAAAGGTAATTAAAAATAAAGGGTCATGCACGAAAAATCATTTCGTTGTCAATATAGTCTCAAGTTCTTACCTGAAGATAGATGGCGTTGTGGTAAAGCTCTCGCCTTGTAACCAAGGAGTCCCGGGTTCTATAACCGAGTCCTGAGTAGCTTATCTGTGCATAAGGTAGACTTAAAACAAACTTTGTAACTTTTACCTGAAGACAGGTAGAATTGTCATGTTATTTTCTTCAATAACATCTTGTTAGTTTCTTGCATGAAACTCCGTAAATATGATATTGATACAAAAACTGATTTAACGAATCTTGAGGAGCTTCCAGACCGAAGCGACAGGTGGAGGACCAGAAGCGACATGTGCCACTTGGAAACGAACCTTCAGAAATAAACGCAACCTTTCATACTGAAGGACTTAAGGGAGACTAAAAGTTGCACATGTCGCTTGCGTACCACTCAATAGCGTGTCGTCTTGGTCTGTTGGACGCGCATGCGCAGTGAATGCTATTTTCACACACTGTATGAACTCGTGGCATTGCTGTGAAAGGTTCATTACTTTCTAGTGTTAAAAGATTCAAACTTGTTTTCTATTTTAGTCACAAAACCTATGTCTTTAATTCCATTTCGTATCGAACGCTTGTAAATTTTCTCATATCGGTATCGACAAGATTCACACAAGAGAATATTGAGTAGGAAACATGTGTATTATTATTAATATTATATATTTACGTGGCGGTTTCAATTCTTGGTATTACTTTTGAATTGAATTCCAGTCAACTATGGAGCATAAGAGTTGCACGCTTAATCCAATGTCTGTTAAGTGATTTCTTAAGCCGAGACGAACTTAAATTAAAGAGACTGGCAGGGAAATTTTCCTTCTGCAAAATCAATCCCGCATTACTAGGTATAAGCCCTAAATCTAACATTGATAATACCAAACGTTGACTCGGTGATTGGGTGTCAAAACTGGGGGCGCAAGGGGCCAAAATTGGGTTTTTGGGGACAATGAAATTTTACTTTCCCTTGGTAGATAAGGTTTAGCACAGTGCGGGGGCAAAAGTGGGGGCAACAGCACCCCCCATGCCCTACCCCTAATCGCCACCACTGCTGACTTCTGCAAGCCTTACTATTGATTTCCTTCCTCCATCTCTCTCGTGCCCCATATCTTCCTTACACCCTGTATCATACGGTTTCTCACTTTAATTTACAACTTGCCTTTTCCGCTTAGCGAGGCGTTCACCCCTAAGGTACTCGAAACTCCCAACTTTATACAACTTCTCGAACTTATATTGATAAAACATGCTGCCTCAGCGTATCAACTTTCAACTTTTCAACCTGAACTAAAGACGGCTAGCGACTCACGTTTCCAAGTTGGAAGTTTTGAATATCTAAACGTACAATCCGAAGCATAAGTAAGTTGTACGTAGTAAATTTAATTGCTATTTCTTGACCTTTTCATTGCAATGGATGAAATAATAAAGGTTTCTAATAAGGACAGTAACTACTTCTACTTGTCGAAGTTATATTCTAGACAGACAACTAGAACGAGAAAAATGACACCAGACCACTCGAAACGAGATCAAGGAAGATCTAACTAAAATAGAGACAATTTCGAGACTTACACTATGTCCCGGGAATCTCTGGAGCAAGCGAACGAAAACAAGTCCTCTGCACTCTGAGATAACTCGACGAATGAACGCGTGAGAGAGGAAGTGAATTCATGTAGGGGAAAATGCGGCTGCACGTACCAGCCGTTTACAGCAGCGTGACTGCTTTGAACCGCCCACTCGTTTTCTCCCCTTCTACACCGTTACGCGCGGCCTTCCTCTACAGATTCTAGAGACGGAGTGTTTGATTGAATTTTGGTTGTAAGTCCACTTTATGAAAAGATAGGCTAATCGGGACTGGACCTACAGTTTAAAGTGGAATCCGTACAACAAACCCAGGACTCCTTAATTACTATACAGTGTCTTCTCAGACATACCATTTGTTGATAAATCGTAGTTTTGTTTATAGTAATTGCGATGTCGATCTATTACTTGGAATCGCGACCATGTGCGGCGTGGTTGCACCCATTCAGGACAAATTAGCGTTTTTTTAGGGCTCTAGCGACGAAACCGTCAAACAGAAAAATATATCTGAAAGTTTGGGGTGGTGGAAAATAGTATGGTGATGATTATTTTCTGTCAGTAAGAGGACAATAGAGATTAATATATAAGTAAGAATGCAGTTGAGAGTAGTGAACGTCTTTCCTGAAAAAGTTCTCAAAGCAACTGGTGTGATGTGTTATAGTCGTACCAAGAAGGGAAAAACCGCACCTACAGTCATTTGTTTATTCCTGTAGCAGTTACAACAGACGAAAATGTTTCCCTTTGCTGTGAACAACGTCACATGTTTTGGCAACACAAGTGCAAGATTACATGGCAAGCACCTTATTGTATCGCCCACTCTGGCTTCGATCGGGTAGGGTCCAAAATTCTACGACAGCGACAGAGGGTTGTTCTCTTCATGGCAGAGCAGTACTTTCCTCCATATAATGTAGAAATTCTTGAGAAGATGAAGCAACCTGGGTGTATTTGTGTGCTTACGCCGATTAAGAATGGCCAAGAGGCGACAACTTACAGCTAAAACCCACAGTCGATATTTCAAACCTTCATTCATTCAGTGACCAAAAGTGCATGAATGGTTTCCGTGACTTCCCTCTTCGTTGGTTGTGAAAGCGAAAGTTTGGTGGCAGACCTCCTTCCTTATTCAGGAGAAAGAAATCGATTAGAAGAGGCGCAACCAGAGGGAGGGAGGGAAGTAGGTGGCCAACTCTCAGAATGCTTTACAATGTAATTATAGTAGACATATAGCCGATCTGTCAAAGGACTTTCCGAACTGTAATCATTAACATTATTAATTGAGAGGCCGCTGAAAAGATAACCTGCTTTACAGGCTACGTACTCAGAAGCATGAAAATATTCTCAAACCGTACTGTACTTCTTAACCTTGCACACACTGAACAGTACAGTACTTAGGTATAACCTGACTGATTTGTATGACTTTTCTTCTGTGTGGAGTGTCGTTTCCTTGGCACCTATTTCATAACTGGCGTTATGGCCAGTGAGAAACATTGGGTGCGATGAACTCATGCAATAATCTAGCTATATATATATATAGGGTGACTGGTAATTAGATGTATTTCCTGAAAGGGGTTAAAGTTGAGACAATTTGCAATAAATTTGACCATATAATACCCCGTCAGAAAATTAGTAGTTTTCGAGATAATCGAATGACAATTTTTCACATAAAAAGATGAATTGAGAAAAACTGCTCAATGTATGGAACTTATTTCAGCGTTTTCTGATAGCTAACAAATAAGTGGTTCGTTGAAAAAAAAGTTTTTTTCCAAATAACAATCACATGTAAGTAACGGGTGGGTCTAAACTTACAAGTGATGATAAAAAAATGCACTCTTAGTTTACTTGGCAACGTATTAATAACAAAAATGGTATGACGCGAAGCGCCAAATTGCTTTAATTACTTCCTTGTGGCATCTGCTATCCAACAAGGTACAAATGTTGCTAACATTCATATTTGTGTACAAGAAATAATACTTCATTCATCTTCATGTGAATGGAATCAATGAACAATACAATTAAAGAACATTATACATCTTGCTCAAAGTGGACACCTCCGTTACGAATGCAGGCACGCAGGTTTTTACGGACATTTAGTCTCTTAACTCGTGATGTGACGGAGTCCTTGATGTGTTGACCAGCTGTTAAGATCCTCTCCCCGAGTTCTTCTTGCGAGTTTACCGGTGTCTTGTAAACTAAGTCTTTCATGTGGCTCCAAATGTAAAAGTCGCAAGGCCGCAAATCGGGGGATCGAGCCGGCCAGGGAATCGGGCCGCCTCGGCCAATCCATTTCCTTGGGTAATTGTTATCCAGCCACTGTCGCACGCCCAGGCAGAAGTATGGATGGGTGTCATCAACAATCATTTGATCGAGCCATTTTAGCTGCCCAAAATCTTAAATAGTATCACTTATGAACATTTTTTGAGGAACGGGATAGCAATGTTGTTGGAGGATGTGCCTCTAGCTACAAGACGTGACATGATTTATCAGCATGATGACTGCCCAGCTCGATCCCCCGATCGATTTGAAGTCTTGCGACTTTTACATTTGGAGCCACATGACAAGACACCGGTAAACTCGCAAGAAGAGCTCAGGGAGAGGATCTTAACAGCTGGTCAACACGTCAAGGCCACCATCACATCACGAGTTAAGAGAACAAATGTCCGTAAAAACCTGCGTGCCTGCATTCGTAACGGAGGTGCCCACTTTGAGCAAGACGTGCAATGTTCTTTAATTGTATTGTTCATTGATTCCATTCACATGAAGATGAATGAAGTATTATTTCTTGTACATAAATGTGAATGTTAGCAACATTTGTAACTTGTTGGATAGCTGATGACTCAAGGAAGAAATTTAAGTAATTTGTCGCTTCGTGTCATACCACTTTTGTTATTAATAGGTTGCCAAGTAATCTAAGAGTGCATTTTTTTATCATCACTTGTAAGTTTAGACCCACCCGTTACTTACATGTGATTGTTATTTGGGAATTTTTTTTTTCAACGAACCACTTATTTGTTAGCTATCAGAAAACGCTGAAATAAGTTCCATACAATGAGCAGTTTTTTCTCAATTCATCTTTTTATGTGGAAAATTGTCATTTTTTAAAAAAAGAATAGAAATTCGATTATCTCGAAAACTACTAATTTTCTGACGGGGTATTATATGGTCAAATTTATTACAAATTGTCTCTACTTTAACCCCTTTCAGGGAATACATCTAATTACCAGTCACCCTGTATATATGTATATATATATAGCATATACCTAGTCTGGCCATAAATACTGTTACTCACTATTTTGTGAATCAATTTAATATGGTTTCAGATTTTTAAATTTTCTTTTAGTATGTTACACTTACATATATATTACACACAAATAGCACCAATCAGTTTTCAAAATGCCCAGTTTTTGCCATCACACAGGCTCGAAGTCTCCCTGGTCAGGCATCTACTGCAGCACGGATGGTCTTGATGGGAAAGTCCGCCCCTGCTGCTATCAAGGAGCGCTTTTAACTTTCAATTATAGGGTGACTCTTCTTCCAGACAGTCCCCTCTAGCTCTGGGCACAGTTTGTAGTCCAAGGTACTGAGATCATGGCTATCAGATGGCCAATCAAAAGTGGAGATGAAATCGAGTACACTGGTCTCCAGTCACCGTCGCGTCATTCTTGCCTTATGAGCTGAGGTGGAATATTTCTTGAATATCCAGGATAAATTGTGAAACATTGTTTGGTTCAACAGTGTCACGAAAGGGTCCAAGACACTTTCGAACGGCTTTTAAGCCCTTTTCTCAAAAATGAGGCCTGGTGGAACTCTCGTAGCTCACCCCCACCAAACCATGACTGAGGAGGGCTGGTGGCATCTCTGATTTTTGGGAACTCTCTCACAAACTTCTCGAGAGATTGAAGCATACACCCTTTCATTTTGGCGGTGAAAACTTTATTCAGTGGTGAACAATTTATTATCAGTGAAGAGAATCCTGTAATGCACATTTGCAACGTGCCGCTGTAGGAGCCGTCTCGAGTTGAGTTCCCTCTGCTTCTTCACTTGTGTCGTCAGGAAATTTCCAGTACTCCACCGGTAAGCTCCAATTCCAAGGTCTTCATTAAGTTCCCTGAATATTGATTGTTGTGAAATGTTCAGCTCCTGTGCCATTATCACTTGCTTCCGGATGGGATTTCGGCGGATGCGAGCCAGCACTGCTTTAACAGCCGCCACTGTTCATACGGTGTGAAGGCGACAAACTCTTGGGCGATCTTTCATGCTACCAGTATCAGTGAATATCTGAATTGTCTGATACACAAACCTTTTGCTGATCTTCGGGGTTTTTAGTGACTGGAAAATCTCAGTGAGTGACTTCCCAACCATATTCAGAGCAATTACGGCTACTCTGTTTTCATATTTGCCCCACTCCATGCTAAGCACAAGAAGATACACGCTTGCCCTTTCACAGCTGAACACACAATGGTAAGGAGTGAACTTAAGCACAAGCATGGTTCATGAGCCTAACTATCGGATGTGCAGTCCAAGCCGAAAGTTTGTAATAGTATTTACGGCTAGACTAGGTATATAAAAAAATGGATGTATGTGTGTGTATGTGTGTGGGTGTGTGTGAGTGTGTGGGGGTGTATATATTTGTTCCGGCATAACTTTCCAACGCCTGGAGCAATTTCAACCAAACGTGGTGCTCATATCACTTATAATGTGGAAAGAAATACTTTGAGGGTAAGACACCCATGGCACGCATAGGGGTGGGGTGGGAAGGGGCGACATGTACAAATAATCCAAAACAACCAATATTAAATTCCGCACAAATCAGCCGTTACTCTATGCATCCCGCAGAACGATAGTGTTTCTCGGGTTGTTTAACATTCAGGCTGATATGAGTTTGTGTTGCAAAAACGACCGATATTAGTGTGGAATCCATAGTTTTCGGGGTTGCTAAGATTAATAGTGACACTTCTAATTCCGTTAAACTCTAAGTTCATCACCTATCGGCATGGGGGTGAGAGGGGGTGAAAAATGACCTACATTAGTGTCGAATCCATAGTTTTCGGAGTCGCTAAGCTAATTGGTGACATTCAGGATGAAATAAAATTAGTAACATTTTACACTAAAGTTAGAATTCGTTATTTTCCTGTCTAATAGAATATTGGGATAAATAAATACCCGGACAACGCCGGCTAATCAGCTAGTATGTCATAAGTAAGTTCAGGATTTGCCATAAAATGTCTGTTTTGTTTCTTCGCAAGAAAATTTAGGCATTTACGGTTGAAAACTGTGTCAGGGCATTTCTGAGAGGAATACATGGATTTTATGATGTTATAGTCATAAGTGCCTATATCGAAGATAACTGCTTTGTATACTGATCGCGGGCTCAATTGACGGCTTACCTGCATACCTCCATCTGTCTACCAATCGTCTTCGGGGGTGTGTAGCTCGATGGGTATCAACAACCTCAGTTACAAGGTAAAAGCTGTAGGGGTAACATCGCTCTCCCGTTACAACGCTGCCAAGCGTACGTCTGTTTCTTGCCACTTGTTTTTATTAGCGTCTTTGTACAGTGTTTGGGTGTTTTGTGTACTAATTTTCCGTGCTTGGTGTTCTGTTTTACAATATTTATCCCATAAGGTCGTTCATCAACCCCCCCCAAAAAAAATTACAGTACATTTGGCAACATGCTGTGTATCTGACGCTCATTTGTTTCGTCCCGCCAGCAACTTGCGCTGCCTTGTGACACGAAAATGTCCGATGTCAGTCGAAGAGAATTCAACTGATCGCTGATTCGTTGTTTTCTAGCCTCCAGCTGGAAATGCGACCAGTATATGCGTATAATTCGGGGAAATGATGACAAATCTGTTGATTTTCAACACTTTTAGTGGGTATTTTGTATTTTTTCAGTGCTTTCTTGCTGCCTATTTTGAGAGGTTTTAGTCGAGCCTTATCCTGGTTATAATTCCTTACCCTCGCTTACTTTCCTAATAACAATATGACCACAGATAGTGTAAATAATACAGGATACTGAAAAGCATCATATTGGAGATGTAACATAATTATGAAATATTTTGATAAAGTAACTTAGTTTTAATATTTTTTAAAGTATATAATGATGAAACATTTTGTTTTGTTAAGGACTGGAACATTATTTCTAAAATAAAATATAATAACAGGCAAATTATTGGGTGGGCTCGAGCCCCACAGGCTCACATACGTTGGCACCATTGGTTATAGGTTGCCACGTCTGCGGTTGTCGCTTCAAGTTCTCGTTAATCCTAGACGTTACAATGAAATTCTAATAACCTCATCTCAATGCAATGCAATACTTATAAAAGTTTTTCAATAGACAGTCTAAGCGATTTTCAAATCGAAATCCTGCATTCTGTCAGAGAATTTCTTACAGGTGTGCTTTTGAAATTATTTTGCAGAAGTAATACACGTAAATTAATTTCAATGATAATAGTGGGGTACTTGGGGTGATTATGTGATGAATGTGCTTGAGAGTTGTGCTGATCGGACACAGGCCATCTATCGTGAAGGTGGAAATCAGTGGAGATAGGTTTACGAAATTAATTTGCAATCCATTTTGTCGTATTCCAAAGGCTTTGGTTAAGTCCAACGTTATTCGAAATAGGCAATTCTCTCAAAAATAGCACAGGGGAACATGTACGCACGCATATATGTATAATCCACGCGTTTACTTCGTTAACGTCCAAGAACTAAAGAAAGCCGCCGACACAAACATGAGTGGGGATAAATAGCGGGCGAGTTGTTTCCCTCCAATCACACTCAACCTTCAGCCAATGGGCGCAGCTGTCATTCTGCTCGTCTACTCCACGTGGAGTCTCAGTCACGTGACTGCGGATACGCTGTTGCCGTACTTTGCAACTTCAATGGGAAGACCGTGGGAAGGTGCTTGTGTGGCAACACTGTGCGTTGAATGTGATTGTTGCAGCTGGTGGGCGCGCTCCGTGGACTTCAAAGCCAGCCGGTCGTTAACGTAGCTAGCGCGTCGACTATACATACATACATGTGAGTACGCAGGAATCATTTTTGTGGGGGGCTATAATTGAAATAGCCGATAACCATTAAATTTAATTAAATATACATAATCATTATTTCGCCATGAACTACTTAAGGTAAAGAGAGACGGATATATTTATGTATGTATGTATGTATGTATATACATGTATGTATGTATATACACTGCTCGCCATTAAAATTGCAACACCCAGAAGGAAATGAGAGAAAACACGAAACTTGGCAAATATGTAGTTCATAATAAGATAAGAAAATGATTACAGTTAGAGCTCGGTGGTGTGACATGTGACACGTAGAACATGGTTGCATAACCCCAAGGAGCTAGTAGCGTGTAGAGCCTCCACGGGCGGCAATAACTGCTGCAACACGGCGAGGCATGGACAGAATGAGTCTATCGATGTTTGCTTGCGGTATGGCGTCCCAAGAGGCTTCCACACGGTGCCAGAGGTCTTCAACTTTACGTGCCGGAAACCTGAGTTGTGCCAGCCGACGACCCACCATGACATGTTCAATTGGCGACATATCCGGCGAACGTGCTGGCCAAGGAAGCAGGGGCACGTGGTTAGCTTCCATAAATGCGAGGACATTCCTTGCAACATGGGGCCGCGCGTTATCCTGCTGAAAAGTGGCATTATGCAGTGCATGGATTAATGGGACAGCAACAGGGGTGAGAACCTGTGTGATGTACCGTTGGCTGTTCAATGTCCCTTGAATGCGTACGAGACGCGAACGAACACCTATGGCGATGGCACGCCATACCATGATGCCCAATGAAGGCCCTGTGTGATGATGCTTGATGCAGGCGTCATGAAGCCTAGTGCCACGGTGCCGCCACACGCGTGTACGTCCATCATGATGTTGTATACAGAAGCGGGATTCATCAGAGAACACTACAGCATTCCACTCCGCCATCCATGCACGACGGTCTTGGCACCATCTCAGACGCAAACGCCTATGCTCTAGCGTCAGAGGAATCCGCAACAGTGGGCGCCGGGAAAAAATTCCCCGGTTCGCCAAACGACGAAGCACGGTTCGTGGGGACACTGGGCGTTGTAAAACATCCCGTACTTCATGCGCAATCCTCGTTGACGAGGCCGTTCTGTCTGTAAGGGCCATGCGTATCAGACGTCTGTCCTCTCGTTCCGTCGTCCGACGCGGACGTTGTGAACCTCTACGTCGCTCTACAGTGCCTTCCTGGACCCACTGGTTCCATTCACGGATCACTGTAGATGCATTCCGTCCTACACGGGCACCGATCTCACGGTAGGATAATCCGCATTCACGGTATGCAACAATTCTGCCACGATCGAACTGGGAAACCTGCTGGAATCGCTGCCGGATTCGACGACGTGGCATTGCTGACCGATTTTAACACACTACACTCACGACCATGCACTTTCACTGCTCTTCTGCACCTATCTGACCTGCTACAGGTACCACTTACCAGATGGCGTGGCAGGCGCACATGACGAATGACGGCCTTGAACACCTAATCATTTCCTTCTGCACCTCTCCTCTACACACTGTGCACATTTCGTCCGATTGCGATTACTCCTTCTGGGTGTTGCATTTTAATGGCGAGCAGTTTATATACCGACTACAGTACATGTTCTCTTCCGTACTTATACGTATGTATTTATTTGTGTTGGAGAGTGTGGCAATATAAACGCAGGTTTAAACTGGTCCATTGTAGCGCTAGTACAACTGAAGATGAATTTCTTCAAATTGCTTTTTTCGTTTCCGTAGTGTGAAGTTTATTTTGTGGGATGCAGTCCACTTCATCCCTCCCAGTGAGTGTAATATTCCACGTCACTTCATGAAATCGTATGAGGTGTGCGACTGTTGAAACGGAAATTCTTCAGTCGGAGAAAGAGGGATGTTTACTCGAGCATTGAGGATAGGCGAAGGAATTTCTGTATGGTTTAACAGGGTGACAAAAAGTAAGGGATTACTTTCGAGTATGTTTGTTACTTGATCCCCTTCAATTCACTTCTAAGATCAATACATTAACTGTTAATGTTTAGGTTCAATGTCTTGTTTGAAATATACTCATATACGTAAAAAAGTGGAACTCAAAACATGGTTTACGGAAGGAAACGCTAAACCGTCTATCGCGAGTAACTGCACCTTGACAATGAGGATCACTCACGGACCAATCAAAACAACGAATTCTAGGTTACCAATCACCTAAGCAGAAAAGAAATGACTTATGTGGCGATCTCATCCATCATCTAATCTATCGGAATCTCCGTAACTAATAAGACTTATAAAGATATAATTGGAGTGGATTGGAATATTTACCGAACAGATGCTCAAGGTATCAATAAATCTATATAAAGTGATGTCAAAATCTCTGAAACTAAAAAATACTTATAGAAATTCAAAGCGACGAAAGATGGCGCCAGAATTTGGGCTCTAGCTCTACATAGATGGTACAGAGCTTATTTTGAGTAATGTGAGGTGTATTTTATCGAAAAACGCGATCTTTTCTATGTACTGTGGCTTGTAATAAGATTATTATTATTATTATTATTATTATTTGGTAAAATCATCTTTAAATTAAATTGAACTTGACCAGAAGGAAAATGTGAAGCAAATTATGAAATACATTATTAGATCGCTTCACTACATTGAGAAAGAAAATATGAATTGACATTATGTATCAAATGATGTACACTAATTATTTGACATTGTGAAAAGGGAATGCGTAGTTAGAGATCGGTTTGTTCACTGAAATCTCCAGCCTAACTATTGCCTATTTTTGTGGGAGCAGGAAAAGGTTTATTATCCAACAGTAAGATTGTTTGTTCATTGGCTGCATGAAGCTGCTTCTGAGTGATACTTAAGGACAGAATTTGAACTGTACAGGAAACCAGGACCTACAGTTTTTATACGATCATCTCGACCAAGCCACCAAAAATAGGGGCACTACTTTTATACAACTTTCTTACATGATTTAGTATCAGGGACTGGCAATTTGAGGGTGCGGAAGAGGTTGCAAAGGACACACAAGCACCCTCTTGGCTCCCCTGGCACCACCTAAACGCAACATATTTTTTCATTGCTCGTTTTCTCTGTGTAAGGTTAAAAAATAACTTACGAGTATTACATCTTGAAGTTTATTTGTGAAACAAAATACAGTCGGTCTCGGGAGTCTGTAGAGCAATGTCGCGCATAAGAGCAATGAAGGGGAGAAAGCGAGTGGGCAGAGCAAAGCAGTGTGCGCTGCTGAAAACGGCCGGTAGCGGCAGCCGCGTGTTCTCCTCCATGCACTCACTTCCCTTCTCACGCGTTCATTGGTCGCGCCCTCTCGAGTTGCTACTTGCGCGGATGACTTGTTTTCTTTGGCTTGCTCCATAGATTCCTGAGACAGAGTATAGCTAGTAATCGCATCATTTAAAACTTCAACCCATTCCGGTAACTCGCCAGATTCCATTTGTAGATTCCTTCGGAGGAGATTTTGTCCATATTTGGTTTGAACAAATTTGAAACGTTCTTTCTTTGTGTTAATATTTTGTAACCATTACTATTTATCGTGTCTGTCCAAGGTTACAAAATGCAAATATATTTGGGGAAGCAATTTTCTTCATTTTGTAGGCCTACGTCAACCATTCACTTTTGCTTGTTTTCCGAGCGACGAGCCTTTACAATCAATTATCCAGCATTCGGAACAGTTCCTCAGATTGGGTATAAATAATGCAGACGAAATCAACGTGGCCACGACAAGAGCCATCGATCGCTTCTTGCAAAATAGGCCTGCGACCTGGCGGAGAAGAGTTCAACCGCCAGAGACAAATGTCACTCGAAGCTAAACGTCACTAGTGACGAAGGTGAGCTGAAGGGAAGATGATTAAATTAAAAGGTAATTATAACCTAATGGAGAAGGTTAGGACGTGTTGTCATGGCGTCAGAGCTAACAGAGGCCGGCCGTGGGGAGATGTCGCCACAAGTCCTCTTCACTGTTGGGAACTTGCCTTTGAGAGGCGAAGCGCCTGGGAGAGTATGCAACGTGCGCGACGTTGCTATACTCTTCTGCTCTACAATTGGCGGTTCACTGCGGTGGTTCTTTTGTGTTTAGCTACGGATGGTAACAGGAATCGGTAGTCTTGTTTCGTCTCGTCTCGTGCATGAGCAGTATCTCTCGTCTAAAGGGTTACCCTTTCCGAAGACACTCAAATGTTAACCTCTCTTCCACGTAGTACAACCAGGACTGTATTTGGCAGACTAACGAGGCTCTGGCGTCTTGTCTAATGTGCCGTCCATATATGTTTGTGATTCCTCCATTATCTCTCTCATCATATCACCATTCATCCTCATCTTCGCGATTAGCCAAAGTGGCAGAAAAGCGAAATAACTCAATTATTCATTGGGCCAGGCACTTGGGCCGGACCCTGTGGCGGAGTGGTTAGCACATCGTACTACGACGCTAGGGGTCCCGGGTTCGATTCCCGACCTGGGCATGGATGTTTGTGAGTGTCCATTCATCAATTTTATCATGTCATCACTCGTCCCCATCTTCGCAAATTAGCCAAAAGTGGCACAAAAAGGCATGTAAAAGAAAGCAAATCAATCAATCAAAGCTCAGGCACTTGAATTCCAAAATACCATCTGTTCAGCTTGATTTGATTTAGCGTCACTTTCCCGCCTCTTTTCGATAATCGCGATTAGAATGAGTGATGGTATGATTAAATTCATGGGTTTTCAAAAAGAACACCCATGTCAGGTCGGGATTCGGACCCGGGCCACCTGGCTGTGCTAACCACTCCGTCACGGGGCTCGGCTCTTTCTCGATCAAGGCAAAAATAAAAATCTGACGTCCCCTGTTGTCACGTGCCAGTTCCGATGACACAATGAAAATGCAAGGAAGAAATGTTTCCCGAGAGCGACAATAGATGTCAGCACGCCATATAAAGAAGAGCAGAGTTAATTGTAGAAACTCGGAGCGGAGAAGAGTGATTATATATATTATAGTAAATGCAAAATACATAAAGGAAGAGTATAAAAATTATAGAAGGAGTGAATAAAATGTTGTATATAGCCAATTAAGATAAATAAGAATATGCTCGTATATGAAACAATTATGAAAGTTGGTAGCACTGTACAGTGCCACAAATGTACACAGGGGATGAAGAAATAGGGTCCCACACGTTCGTAATCTTGGCCATGATGAGATCAGTACCATGATCATACTGAGACGGCAGATACCCTGGTATTAATTGATAAAAGGTTAAGTGTATCACAGAGCCGCTTTATTCAGGGACAGTCGGAAAAAGTGCCCATTTGAAATCATCCATCTTGGGAATGAAACCCACTCCCCCGCGTGGCATATCACTTCTTAATAATACTATAAGCTCCTCTGTTATTTAAATAACATTATTTACAGGGTAAGCTGACATTCTGTAACTATGATGAAATTCACCGTTGTAAAATGTGACCCGAAAATACACAAAGAGATTGGAACTTACACAACAAACCATGCGCTCGACAAAATAGTTCCGATTTTGAACTAAATCGCATGGCCTTATGTGTACACTTTCCATAAATATAGTAAAGTTGCATATCTAGTACATTCATGTTAACAACCTGTAAATATATATTAATATTTAAGAGTAATCCAACTCGTTTTGAAAAGGCACAGTATCCGTAGCGAACGCTGGCGAACAAATGGAAGTCAAGAGCGGATAGCGGATATTTAACCACGAGAGTCAAGTTATTACAAAGGCCACTTCTCCCACTCCTCATTGAAACAGGAATTTCGGTACTTTCTTGCTAAGTAATATTTAAAAGTCCAAGCCAAATAGGCCTTTTGCATGCTTGCGTTTGTATTTGAAATGAAACCAACCACGTTGAATATGTAAACGCAATAATACGCCATCTGTACTGGGCTACATTTAATTCGCTTTCATTCAACCATTAGAGAAGTCCAATACGCGGACTATTACATTGGTTTTCACACACGGCAGTGAAGCAACCAATGCCTACGACACTGCCAGGATAGCGTGTCTTCCAGCATAACAATTTTTTCCATCCTGCTCTCAAATGCTTGAATGAGTAGGTTAGGCAGGTCAGGTTTGGTTGTCCTGACATCATATTTACATGCTTACGGCGTTCGTATTTACACTTTTAAGTAGGTTAGAGTCATTATGTTTGAATAACGTAGAATCTCAGTATTTTATTTCATCTCCTACACGCCAAACAAGGTTTTGCATGCGAAGAGAACGCTGCAGACAGCGGCGGGTTACAAAAGTGGTCACTATGACAGCACTTTCAGGACATCGTACCTCAAAAATAACCTCTTTATAACGCACAAATTAGTTTCTCAGAACTTGAAAGCCAATACACTTATAAAAGTAAAGTAAAGTACTCCCCTGTGCTTTGCACCACGCCATGAAGGCGTATAGAGGGTGTGGCGTTAGGGCACCACACTTTCTTGATCTCGGCCGAGCTGGGGGTGATGTGATCAGCACCACGCCCCTGGCCGCCGTTACGCCCCAGAGTTTCCTCCAGGTAACCACTTTTATACGACGCTGGGTGGGCGCCGGAGTCGCTTGAACAGGTTAAAAAAGTGCCGGTTTTTCCTCGCCTGGGATCGAACCCGGGTTTCTCTCATGGTAGTCAGACGCCCTAACGACAGAGCTACCGCGGTAGTTTCCAATACACTTATATACTTTGTTATTTAGCGTCACTTTTCTACCACTAATCGCGACGATGAAGATGAGTGATGACATGATGGAATTGACGAAGAGACACTCGCTTAGAACACACATGACCAGGTCAGGATTCGTATCATGGAGCTATGGCGTCGTAGCGCTGTGCTAACCACTCCGCGAAGGAGGTGGGCGAGAGTCATTACGAGAGCACAACCTACTTTGCACGACTAAATTCCTCTGTAATAATACTATCAACGTCTCTAAAACGTACAAATTAGATTCTCTGAACTTGAAACAAATTTTCAGAAACAGTATTCAGATATTTGCCATACCTCTGTTGAGCTCCATTATAGTCTACTTTATGCACATATCGGCCCAGTCGGGACTGGACCTACTGTTTAAAGTATGACCACTATGCAATGTAAAGAACCCGGGACCCCTTCATTACAAGACGACGTAACCACTACGCCATCGGGAAGGCCACTTCTGCACTACTTGTAAAATTCAGTGTACCATCGGAACCATGTGATTTACTTACAGCTACAGCTAGTTGCAGGTTTGGTAAACAAAGCTTAAAACTTGTTTCGCCGCTCAGTGTTACACTGCACTAGTTCGCAGGAAACAGTGGCTTGGCTGTACCATTGCTCTGGTGTCATGAATTCGTAATTGAGAGTTCTGTCTGCCCCCTCCTCCTTCACTCCCCCCCCCCAAAAAAAACCTCCCGGCTATGGCGGAAGTAAAGGGCGGGCTAACTTGACCGCTCGCGTCCCCGATGGAAGTTGATTTTGGTTTTTGTGGTTTGGACGTTTTCGGATTTTTGATGTTAACAACACCGCTTTGTTTTTGTTTTCATTTCCCTTTCATCTCTCCTTTTTTTCTCTTTTTGTTCCTGGCTTGTTTGTTACACCCTTCGAGTGACGACTGAAACAACGAACACCCCTCCCCTCCCCTTCCTGTCTGTGGTTAAATCAATATTGGTTTCATGAACGGAGGCGGACTGATATACAGAGGCAGTTGGAGAAAATATACAGGGTTTTTCATGAAAAGTGATTTGCTCTTTAAGGGTATGAAAACTGTGTACAGATTAAGTTTTCTTTTCTGAACGTGCAACCAGGAATATGTATAGCAAGCGAACAATAACAGGTAAGACTCAAGCAGGCTTGATCGATGAAAGGGTGAGAGGGTAAGTGAGTTCATGGAGGGGGAACGGCTTTGCTCCGCCCACTCGCTTTCTCCACTTCTTTGCCGTTATCCTCGATCTTGCTCCACACGTTCCCAAGACAGAGATGGTTCCAAGTTCACGGCGCCCTTAAAATAATGAAAGCAAGAACGAGACGAGACACATAAAGTGTTATCGAGACAGTTACGAGAGCAAGATTTAGTATTCGAGACTCTAAGAGGGCAACTAGTATACTTTTTTCTCCAAGTTAAACGGTGGTACCACAATGTGATGACATGTCTCGGAGAATATAGCGCACGTAATATGTAGACACGTCACTAGATGGCAGTGTGGTGAACGTTTATTCCACACAGGGCAGTGGTAATTCCTTGTTAAGTCAACCGGCGTGGCACGGCGTGAAGAGCGTTCATGTATCAAAATAGGGTAAACTTTCCGTATCCAGAAAACGCCTGAAACTTGCTATTTATGTCACTTTACATATTCCTACTTACGTATTCTGCATTGAGAAATATTGCTGAAGGTGCCATTTCGCTTTTTCCACGGAAATAATCTATAATTTCGACGTATGAAGTAAGTTTTGTTCGTTTCTTTATCCCTTCGGTAACACGCCAAATGGCGGTCACAGTTTCACTACCGTAGTCGGCATGCAGTGTTTCCACCCCACTCCACCCAAAAATACCTACGTAGCCTCACAAACCATTGACGCATAGCCCCACGAACCATTTCCGGTAAGGTTAGGTTAGGTTGGGTCACGTTTAGGATAGAATAGTTAAAAATTGGTTTAGAAAAAAAATGCGTAGCCCCACACACCATTCTCGCATAGCCCCACGAACCATTGACGGAAATGTACCTTCTTCAGTTACAAAAACACGTGTTTGGAAACACTGACCGGGATTACGTCATCACACAAAGGCAGCATCCGGCTGGAAGGAAAGGGATGCAACAGCTTTCGTGCATCGGTCACACATTTATATCGAATCATACATGATTTACCGGCAACTTTCAATGAACGATGCGAGAAAACATTTCCCCGAAATTCCAAAAGTCTAAAGAAACTACATTCGGTAAGTAATTTCTCCTGTAAATTTTATGATATCCGTTTTCCGGATACGGAAAGCTTACCCAAAATGGCCGTTCCTCGGGGGAGGAATGTCAAAGAATGCCACAGGGAGCTGGTGGAAATGCTGAGGAATAGTAGCCTACTGTAATATAAGTCTTCCTTTGTACCTGTAAAGTTTGTATGCTTTAGGACTTGTAAACACTTGTGGCATGATGTTCTCCTTAAACATATTTTGCTCGCTTCCCTATCCTACATCTAGTACACTTGATATGTTTGGTTTGTTGAATTGGTGTTTTAAGTGCACTTTATGCACAGTAAGGCTAATTGGGACTGGACCTACAGTTTATAGTGTGATCCGAACCATTATGTGCCTCCAGCGGGTATCGAACCCGGGACCTATGCATTGTTCACACAGTCCCCATTACAATACGCTGCCCCCTTCCATTTGTATATTTAGCATTCTAGTTCAGGCCTGCATTCTCGCGAAAAATATAGTTGCCATGACATATTTACCAACCCTCGTATATTTTTTTCCACATTTTTTTTCTCTTCTGATTGCCACAAAGGCATGTCCATTTCAGACGATGTTACATTCATCTCCCGCACTCAGTATGACTTTGAAAGGGAAATTCCAGCTCTTTTTCCAACTTAACGTCGGTTCGACAGTATCAACTGTCCTCTCACTCACTCTTTCCCACGCCCTGCTCTTTTTTGGTACAAGGGAACTCTTGTAAAACACTCCCATTGATCGCCAGGCACAGAATTTCCACGACCCTTTCAGCCAAAAAACAAAAAAGAAATCCCTTTGCTACCTACACAGTGTTGCCATCCAACAAGGAGTGGGCATTTTGCACTGAATTGACAAAATCATTGGAAGAAAAATTCCCGCGGTGGTCAATTTTCATAAGTAAATGGGTTAACTGCTTGTCTAGTTCTGAAACTTCAGTGGCGTACTAGCGAAGCAAATGGGGCCCTGGCAGAAAGGCGTGAGGGGGTTCCAGTGAACATTCAGAATTAATGGCCTCCCCGTAGGTGTAGTGGTAACGTCGTTCGCCTTGTAGTCAAAGGGTCTCAGGTTCGATACCCGTAGAGGCACATAGTGGTACGGGTCACACTTCAAAATGTAGATCCAGTGCCGATTAGCCCATCTGTGCATAAAGTAGACATAAAACTCAAACAAATAAATAATTTTCAGTGAACATCCACCAGAAAATTTTAATTCACTTGTATCGTAGTGGGTTAATCGTTAATGTTTTAACCTGTCATTGCTTTCTTGCCCTTCTCTAAATAATTTTTCGAAGATTTTATGTATGTACAATATACATGGGTGTTATTTTGTTGAGTGTCCCTTCAACAATTTCATCACATCATCACTCAGCGTCGCGATTAGCGAAAAGTGGCAGACAAGCAACGCTAAATAACAAAGATCAAATAAATAAAATCCTTTTCACAATATCTTTAGACGGCTTTTCTACTAAATCACGATTTTATAATGGAACAACTGTTTGGGTGATAACTTTTAAGAGAATTTTTAAAATTCCTGGTTAAGTAGTAGGCCTACTTGTATGTTCTGCCAAATTCCACATAAATATGCTTATTTTATATTCGTTTGTTTTGGTGAGAATTGTTACACGTTGAATTTCCTACTAAATTTCACGTCAGTATTTTAACTGTGAAAACTGAGTTCAAGGGGGTGGCCCAAGAGGCAAGTGCTTCTTTTCCATAATGGCCAGCCCCTCCCTCCCTACACAGGTAGAAATAACGGTATAATGGAAATCAAGTTGCTGAAAATCTGAAAATATAATCACATTACCCGTCCATACAATTTCCAAAAAAACATCAAAATTTCTATCCAACGCTATAGAAATTCTGTTAGTTAGTGAAACAATTTTAGGCTGGCAACACTGACAGGAGAGGACATAAAAGAAATATACCCTGCTAATATAACCAGCTAACTGTGGAGCATGGCCGCGCATAGCGGCAGAGGAAGAGGAGGGAAATCTAGTGGTGTAAGCGCCGCGTTGCCAACCGCACTGTCCTGACTGTACACGTACAGAAATTTCATGGCATGTAAGAACGTACGGTCCAAACCTTAGTCCATACGCTAAATTTACACTTCTGATTTATCCCTAAAATCTCCCTATGAAATTCTTAAACTAAGCGTATGGACCAGGAGTCAAAAATACGGTCTGTTTGGCATGTGCGTACGGTATTGTCGTTTTCAAAAGTTTGCAACGCTGAAGAGCGAAGCAGGGAAATCGGCTAACTCTAGTCGTCCATTACGCAATCCCGTTTCTCTCACCGTTCATTGGTGGAGCCGTCTCGCGCCACTACTTGTGCAGAGACTTCTTCTCTTTCGCCTGGTCTACAGTTAGCTGGAGAGGGTTGAAATTTTAGTTCGTTTTGCGCATGACGTAATTCTAACGTACAGTATGTGTGTGAAGTTATCAACGAATAGTAAAATAACAATGCTGCAATATGCGGATATTAAGCACGGAGAAAACCTATGACCAGTTGTTACATCGGGAAAAGTGATTTCGTGGGTTGTTTTGACATTTTCATATTTGAATAGTGCCACACTATCGCACAGCTTTCGGCACCGGATTTTGTGGTTATGTTAACCTTACGCCCCAATTACGCCATCAGACCACAACAAGACAATTGACCCCGACTACCCCCTTCCTCCCGTGCGGCACAATGTGAAAGCTACTGACGAGGGGAGCTGGAAAGTGTGATTTTTAACCCCCTCCCACTAAGTAGCAATTTTTAATTGTCATTTCTCTCTCTCTCTCTCTCTCTCTCTCTCTCACTCGCTTATTCACTTATCTCCTTTTATCATTTTCTGCATGTCCCTATCTTTGTCCCTCTCTTATTGTTTATTTCTCTCTCTCTGTCGATTCTTGTTCTTTCTCCTACTCTGTCTTTCGTTTCACTATTTCTCTTCCTATCTCCGTTCTCTCCTCCATAGGCGGAGTTCTGGAAGGGCCAGGGGGCCTTGGCCCCCCAACTTAAAAAAATATTAAAAAAATAACACATGATTAAGTTCAGTTACTACATTTTTGTTATGAAGCCATACCGCAAATCTTGAAGTTTGGCATGCTGGCATGTGCGGTAATTGTGCCGCAATAGCGGGTCTTAGACGATACGATTGATGTATACAGTTTGAAGAAAGAAAAACGTAAAATGACTTGGTGTTGAGTCAACAGTTACTGCTGGGGCATCAAAAGAACTTTTCAATTTAATTTTTCTAAAATTTATGAAGCTTACTATTGTACGTAACTTTTTTAAAGTAATGCGAGTTTTGTATCAATATAAATTTAATGAAATGCAAAATGCAATAATCGTACTGTTTTGCTTCTTTTAAAACTGACAACCAATATACTAATTAATATTTGTTTACTTAAGCGAGGAAATTTAACATTTTCAAATCTAAAAGGCCTAAAACTAAGTGTTTTTAAGTTGTTTTTTTTTAATTTCCGGGGGAAGGCCTCCGAACCCCTTATAAACTAGGGGATATTCAATAACCCTCAGTTACATCATATGCTTCTCCCAAAGCAAAAGCTCTCCTCCCTCGATTCTTTGTCTTCTGTTCTTTCTATAATTAATTATCTTTTTCTCTTCCTTATTTCTCTCTTCCCCTTTTGCTCTGTCTCTCCCTTACTCTTATATTTTGTGATATATATTAAACATTACATTACTTGATTGATTGATTTATTTTACTTCACTTTTCTGCCACTTGCGTCTAGTCTCATCTCGAAGAAAATTACATAATGTAATACAGTTTCCATCTTGTACAGGTGTGCGTGTGTATGTGTGAAATCATAGATATACGCGTACTTGTTGATGTTTGCCAACAACCCTTTTGCCTTCTTTAGAAACATTTCTTCTGGCACCCTTGGTTGTTTTTCTCCAGGTCTCACTTATCAAAATTGTAGACACCTTCCCGCCTCTGAAGAAAAGAGAGCGCACAGCATCCCTGGAGCACCAGAGGAGATGAAGACCCTTCCCATCAGCCGAAACTGCGGGGCTACATACGAGGATGTCACGCCACTGTGTATTGGGCAATCTCTTAAGATAAGTCCTCGCCTGCTTCGAGATAACCCATGAATTTACGATCTCCTTCGCTCGCTGCGTCTTCCTCCAGCAGGGCCATCAGATGCCAAATGATCTTCTGCTTTATTTATTACGCAGGCGGCGTTCTTTGTGCTGCGGTACGAAGTGCTGTATTTGCCTCGGGGAGGTTGCGAATATTCCTTTTCGGGGGGCAAATGTGTGGTTGTGTAAATTATTTTTTGCGAGCGCCTAAGAAATTTTCTCTGGAGTGACAGTGCTTTCTTTCTTAAGTCCCCTTTCTTCCATTCTGGGGCAATCGCGATTCCTTAGCCAGAATTATATTATGGAAGCTGGGCTCACACCTTATAGCAGCCATCATCTAAGGCGAAAAAGTGGGGTTATAAGACCTGATGATTATGAGTGAGGGAATAGAGGCACTGAAGATGAATGATGAATGTCTCAGTACATTACAACTTGATTGATGGATTGATTTGGTGTTGTAAGTCCAGTTTATGCACAGTAAGGCTAATCGGGACTAGACCTACAGTTTAAAACGGGATCTGAACCACTATGTGCTTCCACTGGGTATCGAACCTGGGACCCGATTACAAGGCGATGACGCTACCACTGCATCATCAGGGAGGTTTACAACTTATTGTATAAGATCTGTAATCCTGCTAAGAAAGAAAAATTAAATATCAATATTTGAATTAGATATTTCTAGGACTAGGCTGAGTGCTGACGTAGCACTGATGAGAAGTCAATCCTTGCTCCGTGACGCTGTCTTCGAATCCTGGCCTGGGCATGAGTGTTCTTTGTGGGTGTCCCCTCATCAATCATATCAACACTTAATCTCACCGTCGCGATTAGCCAAAGTGGCAGAAAAGCGACGGTAATTAAAAAGAATCAAAATAAGGAAAGGAACACTCATGGCGAAGCCAGGACTCGAACCTGGAACTTATTGTGGCGATATTAACAGGTAACTGATTGAACTACTATCCTACACAGATAGGATAATACGGACTGGACCTACAGTTTCAAGTGGGATCCGAACCACTGCCAAATATGCCTCCACAGAGTATCGAACCCGAGGCACCTTAATTACAAAGTGACAATGTTATCATACGCTATCGAGGTGGCCCTCAGCAGTAACCCCTACAGCAGAATTGTTTTCAGAAACTAGACTGTCTCGGGAATCTGTGGAGCAAGTCCGCACATAACGGTGGACAAGAGGAGAAAGCAAGTGAACGGAGCGAAGGAGTGCGCGCTGCTGCAAAGTGATGGTAGCTGCACTCACTTCCAATGAACACAAGCGAAGGAACAGGATTGCGTGGAGGCGAAAAGCAATTGTAGCTCCCAGCTGTTTGTATCATGTACTGCTCGCTCCGCTCACCTTGTGGCCCAAATTTAATGATTTGGTTTTGTATTTGCCTTCGACATTTTCTATCATCTGATTAACGAACATACAAATAAAGTACAACGAGAATGAAGACGAGAGTAAGTTGATAGTATACCGTATGACACAATTGTGTCAACTTAGTTGCAAAAATACAAGAAGGTTAACTCAAGTTCTTTTGAATTTTCAGCAATCTCTCACAGCAATGCCATCTAGGTTTGTGCACGACAACCAAATAAATGAAACTACTATTCCTATAGCCGAAACATGCCTACAGTGAAATGAGGTAACACTATCATAGATTTCACTGGATGTAATTCCCCCGTCCTCCCCTATCATTATTCGTTGTTAAAAACGAATTACCTTGGAGCGACGGGTGGGATCACATCGCAACAGGGTTGTCTCATTCCGCTGCTAATTTAAAATGGAATTAATGTTTGGCCGCGCTCGCTGAAAGATTGCCATAATCAAACACAGCTTGGAGCGTCGCGGATAAAAGGGTTCCGTGACAATCGGTTTAAAAACGGACGAAACACCAATTTACTCTCGCATATAGGCTGGTTAAATGCAATTACAAAAATATACTTTGGAGCTCCATGCAAACGTTATTGCCAGTGCTGTTGATATGTGTATTTTGCACAACCAATGTTCAAAGGTACGTTCTGGTATTATTGCGGGAAGCAAAAAACTTCAAGCTCAACCACGACTCGAACCAGTATCTCTGTGGTACTTCTACTTAAACGCTGTGAAAATGTTTGTGCGAGGGTCGATTGAAAAGTGTTACACGCTGCGCAGGCGTGGTCCGTAAAATGACGTAATAGCTCCGGTTGTTGCTGTCTCGCGGGTTACATACCAGGTCAGGATATATGCCATGCTCTCGATTGTAGCTGATACGTTTTGCCTTTGGAAAAATGCTATCCACATCCGTTAGAGTACACTAAATATTAATAATCCTCTCTCTTTATGGAAGGATATATAAATGGCGATTATTATTATTACAAAATCTAGAAAAATCAAAATAACACACTGAATAATTAATTATTCATTGCTGCACACAAATGAATACTCGCACGTATTAGAAAGATTAGAATCGATGACATTAAGTGATAGGAGAAGGAATTTATTCGTACATTCTCATTTAATATACCGAATCACACCATAAGAACACATGGTCCACTAACATTGTTGATGACTAATACAAATTTGCATTTTTGTTTTTGTTATTCTACGACGCATTTCTGCCACCTTAGTCTAATCGCGACGATGAGGTTGAGTGATTAGATAGAATACTATTAAGGGACAATCACAAAGAACACCCACCAAGGGACTCGAACCCGGGAACTTCGAAAGTGGACCGCACAAAGCTGAACCTAATACATTATCAAGTATCCTCATTGGTTAATATAAGGAACAATTTTACAGATAATTAGATCTTCAAATGAAGCTGTTAAGGTGAAATAAATGTGTCTTGCTTTAGATTTAATTCCATTTGTTATGTACTTTTATGTTTTATTATGCAAGTCTGCATATCTCGGTTGATGAAAAAGCTAGATATTTTTATGAAACTAATATTTAAAATTACACATTTGTTCCAGCTTTACAAACTTCTTTAGTTAATGAACTTGATCTTCTTGCTCAAGGATTTAATGTGGGAAAAGGATGAATCCCGTATCTTGTGTTTCCAACTGCGCATCATGGCAGTCTGAAACCTATTGTTCGTGTTAGTAGCAATATGAGACTCTGTAGAATAATGAGGCAATTGTAGATTGTCATCTCTGTTTCATGATCTAATTCAATTTTACCAGTGACTAATTTCGTTGGCTGGTAGTATACTTTGTTAGGCTCGTGTACTCTATGATTCACCTCTTCATGAATCCTTCCATCTTATGTTATCGCTGTTCTTAAATGCATCCATCTCTTTATTGCCCAACTGTTAATCTTTCCATCAGATGTTAAGGGACCCATCTTACTTCCAACATCACTTGCCTCTGGACCACATTCATGTTTATCGCTCCCGCGTGGCAAATGGTTAACGCTCTTACCTTTCGTGCGAGCACTCCTGTGTTGGATCCCCTGTGCGAGCCTCCAAAATGTCGGTGTTCATTGATTTATCTTACTTTGCTTTTCTGGCTAATCGCGAAGATGAGGATGAATGGTGATTAGTAGGGCTCGGATAATTATGTATTTTGCATATTTCATATACAAATGCATATTTAAGGATTTTTAACTAAAAATGCATATTTCATATGCAGGTCCATATTTGTCTCAAAATAAATTGATGTACATATTTTTGTACCCACAACCAACACCGAGCATACACTGTATTTATTTTTCATCTCCACGCTTCTCTTTTCTTTCTTTCTTCTTTCCTGGATTGTATGAAACGTGGCAAGTACGCAGTGATGTGCATCTACGCGTAAACAACGATAGTCTACATTCTACACGTAGAGAATTTTATACACGTAGATTAGGTAATCTATGTAAACAACATGGCGAAAAGCCCGACCCTGTGGCCGAGTGGTTAGCACATCGCGCTGCCACGCCAAGGGTCTCGGGTTCGAATCCTGGTCGGGCTTGGTTGTTTGTGAATGTCCATTCATCAATTTCATCATTTCATCACTCATCCCCATCTTCGCAAATTAGCCAAGAGGCACAAAACGCGAAGTAAAATAAACTAAATCAAAAAAAAAAAAACATGGCGAAAAGTGATAACTCAGCAAAGGGCGCCATGGAATTAAAAGAAAATTATACTACGTATCAGTTACTGATGTGTGAGGAGAACTTTTCGTACTCTTTCTTCCAAATTCGAACAATTTCTCACCTAGGAAAAACCTAATATAGGAAATATTCTAGTGTTTTATGGGAAAAGACCACTCTTGCCTCACGACTGCCATCTGTTGTTGTTTTTTGCATACCATTTATCTTCTTCCATAGTTGGTGATGGAAGAGAAGAGAAATTTTGTTGTAAATAGGATTATTTTCAGTTCGTTAGGAACCAATATAGTTGAAAATGCCACTTTCCTTTCATGAAAGCCTTGAAAATTAATTTTAATGCAATTTAGATTGTCTACGTAGTCTATGTAAACTACAACCCTATGTAATCTACGCGTAGATTACGTGTAGACGTAAACTTATAGTCTACGGCACATCACTGCAAGTACGTCATTCTCACCTCAACAATCGACTAAGCTGGCAACGCCGCGTGTAAGTTTCTTATCGCAAATGGACAACGTGTGAACGATCTGGAACTTGATTTGTCTGACATTGTTGCCCTAAAATACAGTCCACTTGTATCTTGCGAAGTGGAACGTGTCGTTCTGAATATAAGACTATTCTAGCTGAAAACAGGAGTTTCAAGTTCGAAAATTTGAGACATGTTATGAAATGCAATCATGATCTTGATCTATAGTGTATTGTGTTTCATTTAACGTAGAACCATATTTATTGAAAAAAATCTGTGTAGCGATTGAGCATTCAGAATAATGCATATTCATTGCCTGGCATGTAATCTTTCATAGTTTGTAATATACAGCATTTATAAATTAAACAGGTTTTTAAAGTGCATATTTTACACTTTTTAGTACATATTTTGCGTTTCTGTAGTGCATAACTATCCGAGCCCTAAGGATTAGATTAGATGAATGACTGGACAGTCACACACATCTAGAGGCAACACGACACGAGCCCCACAGGGGATTATAGTGGCTGTGAGTTCGGACGCCAGAGCCTCGCTAGCCTGGGAGTTCGGTGTTGATCGAGTGCCATTAGCACAATTGGGCTACTTGAAAAGAAGCAGCGGGCTCCGGTCTCGAAAGCGAGAAACAGCGGCGATGGGACTTCACGCACTGACCACGCGTCATCCAATCGAAAAGCCACCTGGCTAGGCCCTGGCTGTTGCCGTTGTGTTGGAACATTTTGGCTAAGGGAATAAAAATATTTAAAATGTTTTATCTAAGGTGCCTACGCTTCAGTACATGTCCTGGCCATAATATTATCCCTGTTAACAAATTTGTCTACAAACTGCGTGAATTGCAAAAACCTACTACTTTAATAAGCAGGAGTCATTCTCCCATGAGCCACCAACGTTAGACAAGCCAAGGCAGCTAGCAACCTATTCGGAACGAAAGTATACTTTAACATCCTGCGTCTAGGCTGGATTATAGGGTGCGGGGATTTTGCGCCGGTGGAATTTGCGCCGGGATGGATTTTGCGTTAAGTGTTGCCAACCCCACTTACATTCCTTTAAATGTTCTACTCATTTTTTTCTATGAATAGAATAGGGTAAGCGAATAGAAAAACACCTTTCATTTTCCCTGCGAATAGAACTACACTTTTACTTTCCCTGCGAATAGAAAAACACATGTCACTTTTCCATACGATTAGAAATACACCTTTAACTTTTCCTACGAATAGAAATACGAACAGGATAATAAAGACCAGACTTGTAATTACTTCAATACTTGTATCGTGTGAGAAATGGAGTTCGAAGCAACGGAAACTGCTCCTTCGCCAGGGGCATCAATTTAGCCTCAAGAGGAGAAACAAGGGATCAGTGTCATGGGTAAGTTTCTTTAAAAATTGTAATAATAATCTCTTTCTTGTTTTGTTGTAATTAATAGAATTAATTAATATAAACCGTACACCATATAATATTTTTTTTATGTTATTTCAGGCCTGCCTGAACGAGAAGAGGGGATGTCCGCCGACAATATCAACAAATTGAGAAACAATTATTTCGCAGAAGGACCATTCCTGTGTACCAAATATAGCAGCAGCTGAAGTGAGGAAAGCACTGACTGTTTGTAGGAAGAGAGTACGAGAAGATGTATGTGTACCTGTTCCCGAAGTGTTATGGCAAGAGATGAAAGCTGTACAGGATAACAATTACGACCTTCCCCTGTATTCGTCTGTAAAGTCAGGTTTGAACAAGCTACAGAAAGCCTCTCTGGGTGTCAGGCAAGAACCCGAGAAGGCAGAGGGCATTATAATCCCGGAGGAACAAATGAGGTTTCTTGGCGGGAAGAGTTTTCTGCAGGTTGATTCGACTGATGGCTCCAGAATTCTCATGTTTGCTATGGAGGAATTAAGGAAGTTTTATGGAAAATACCAATGGTGAACTTTGCCGACGGAACTTTCTACAATTGTCCAAAACAGTTTACTCAGTTGTACACTATTCATGTAGATGCAGGGAGTACTGACGAGGTGACTTGTGTTATACCAGCAGTGTACGCTCTTCTTCCAGATAAGAAAAGTTGCACTTATCTATGACTTTTTAATCTAGTCAAATGGTGGTATCCGGGGTTTAATCCCAAGAACATAATGATGGGCTTCGAATCTGCAGCATTTTCCGCAGCACAGGATGCTTGGCTACAGTGGATATAAAGGGATGCAATTTCCACTTCAACCAAGCGCTGTGGAGGGCAGTTCAGAGAGTGGGTCTAAGCGGAGAGTACACCGAGAACGAAGATATTAGACGACATGTCAAGATGTGCGTTGCATTGGCACGTCTCCCAGTTACTGATGTCGAAGCTGGGTTCCTTGCAATCATGGAGGATTCGCCGCAAAGCGACAAGATTACACAGTTCAACGATTATTTAGTTGATACATGGCTTGACAAACTAATTCCTATGTGGAATTGCCACAACCAACGTCACAGAACTTACAACAGTGTTGAGGGATGGCATCGAAAGTTAAATTCTTCCATTGGTAGGAGACAGCCTAACTTCTTTCTTTTCCTCGGTAAGTTTAAAGATGATGCATGTCATCAGACGACTGTACTGAAGGACATTGAGTTAGGAGGAGTTCGTGGAAACGTTGTGCCGTCAGTTTGAATCAAACGATAAGGAACATTCTACAGGATTATGAAAAATCAGGCGACTTGAGGAGATGTCTTCGAAGACATGTATAATGTTTGTCATGTGTTTCATAATGTACTTTCTGTATAATCTAGAATGTAATGTACTTTCTGTAATTGTAGAATGACCAATATTATGTAACGAAATTATGTTAACAATTACGATTTCTAATGTATGTAACTTCGAAATATAAGCAACAAGTATGATTCCGCACTGGTATGTGTTTATTTATTATCAGGATTCACGTAGCAAGGTCATTTTAAATTTTTATAATCATTTGCAAAATCTTCAAATGTGTTATGACACTTTCTTATTACTTGCAGACAAAAATCAGAACTTTTGCTTACCGTACAAGAGATTACTTGCATTTTAAGTTATATTCATGATCGTTAAAAGGGTTTAAAGATAAGGTTTCATGTTGTCACAACACAGTTCAGCTGGCACTTTATATTTCACTTCTGCTCCATCTGTAGTCAACAAATAAAAGTTTTGCGGTTTAAATATTGCCATATATGAAAGAAGTAATCATTATTTTGGCAAAAATAGTAAATCTCATGTTATAATTTCCATGAGCAACAAAGTCAATAGGAAAACACAATCTACATCAATAAAATCAATTGTCACATTTGCTTCTCAATTCTTCTGTGACCTTAGTCAAGATTAACTTTCTATTGCAATATGCTCTGTATTATTGAAGCATTCATCTTGTAGCATACGTTATTTAGTCAAAACGATAACTTCAGCATTATTTACTACAACATCTTGTTACAATTTCTAAAATAGCAATTGAGGACTAAAAGTGGTAAACGTTGTAAGTGCCAAAAGCGAAAGTGTTGGAAATCGCATCGTTCAGCACATCAGCCCGTACGAACGTTCACACTAGTGACCTCTTTACACGCCCTTTGAACTACTTAGAGGGCTACCAGCCACATTTCACGTTTACCACATTATAAAGCATAGCACATTGCATAGTTTAAAGTGGAAAACGGTGTTTGAATTATTGTGGCACTTACAGCGTTTACCAATTTTAGTCTTCAATTCTGTATTTTGCCTTCTTTTCAAGGCAACTCCATGTTACGAACTTAATAACAAAACACAATCTATACCAAACTTACGTCAACAGTTGAGTTTCGCCTACATCACAAACCAGTGGCAGCGATTAAGGGGGCGAGGGGGGCAGTTCCCCCCGCACTATGCTAAACCTTATCTACAAAGGGAAATATACTGTCTTGCCCCCCCCCCTCCAGGTTTTGGAACCCAATCGCCGCCACTGACAAACAGTTGCATTGTGGCTTCGAGCAGCCGCGATTGAGGTCAGTTCGTGTAAGCATGCGGAATTTAAGCTGGCGGGCGGGAGATATACTAACATACATACTCGTGATTAAAAACAAAAGTGCAGTTTGTGCATATTGATTGTTGTTTTAAGTCCACGTTATGCACAGAAAGGTCAATCGGGACTGGACCTACAGTTTAAAGTTGGTGCATATGTAACGAACGCTACGTGGTGGATATTTCCTTACAAATGACAAATACAATTGGCCGCAAATATGGAACCTTACCTATACATAAGAAGCGGACAACGGGTTAATTCTTGTCTTGTTTTAGTACTATTGCTACTATTTCGAAGATATTTTTTTTGGGGGGGGGACGGAGTTTGAATCCCAAATCCTCGACATAGCATGGCCTTAATGTTTACGCAATACGTATTAGTGCAAAGGCAAAAAGTCCTGACGTCTTTTTTCTATAGTTGTACTGTCCCACCCCATCCATTTGTATGGGAAGAGTTAAACTCAGTAAATCAGAAGTGCTCGATGCCGCACAGGGAATTTCATTTAACAAAACGATTCACTGTACAAGCAAGAATGTGATTTAGCACAAAAGCGTGTTACAGCGGCGGAATGAACAACTCTAATCAATTAAGCAAGTTCTTTTTTTTTTTTTTCCTGCCACCAGCATGTTTTATGGACAAGCACTTGTCGTAAAGAAAAACAGAAAAAAAAAATCTGGAACGCAAGTGGAGCATGCTTGTTTGTGAGGGTAGTTGGATTAATGGGGAGGCCATGGAGTGTATAAACAGAGGGGTAATTGCGAAAAGGGGGAAGGATAACACACCGACGTGTCCATTACCGCGAACGGACGCCCTCAAACAACACTTCATTAGCCGCGGGCTCTGCAAGTGGACCACTTGCGGGACGTTTCTCAAATACCTCTTTCGTTTGGCGAGGTGTTCATCAACCTGCGACGCGTCCCCTATCACGTGACCACACAAATCACGCCACGGCCAATCACGACCGCTTCCGCATAACTGAGTGGACATTTCAAATGCTGAGATTGAAATATGTTACTTTTCTTGTGACGTCAGTTCTGGTAAACGAGGCGATTTCGTTATTTCACATAGCTGTTATTGACTAACCTGTAGATTTTCAGTTACTAAGATGTTGTTGGTTGGGCAATGGACATGACGAGATGTTTTGTTTGAGTACATCATTGCACTGATGAGTTCACTGGAACTGGTTCCACAGTTTAAAGGGGGTACAGCACCAATATTTCTATAAAATGCAGCATATTGCATATCAGATTGCTTGAGGAGGGCGCATGGGGTAAAATTCGTATTAAAGGATGCGAGGAGTACCTCGCGCCCTTCTAAACATTTTGAGGCGCACAGCGTATCATTATATCCCTGTACTCCCAGTAATTGCGCACTTTATTGTTTCGTAGAACAAGAATGTCAGAAAACTTGAAAATAGACGATTGATAATTATCATTAACCTGGATAAAAAACCTTGTCGAGCAGGCCTCATCTCCAGGAAGGTATCAACTCGGGGCAAGCTCCGTCACCTACTAACCTGTTGGGTGAGATGAGTCAAGGCAAATGGATAATAAACCTTTTCCTACTCCCACAAAAATAGGTAGTAGTTAGGCTTGAGAGTTCAATGAAGTAACCGATCTCTAACTACGCACTTCTTATAATTATCATTAACCTTATCGTGTGTGGAAGATAACTTTTAATATAACTCAAGTTTTTACGTATAACTGCAGTCTATTTTTGGAACCTGTTGTTACTACAGACTAATCAAAGTGAAGTAGAAACATTACGGCAGTCTTATTGAAGAGATATTATTTCTAGTTGAGGTACCAAAAGAGACGCTCTGGTCCATATGTGCTCAGAGCAAGCGTAATTTGCTGACAGTTCCGCCATCTGTACACTGAGCACGCAAACAACATTAATCCTACTATAGCTCTTTTCAGTTCTTACGGCGGGCGCTCTATAAGCTGGCAGGGGAAGTGGGGAGGGGAAGGGACCAATCCAGCACGATAAGAAACGTAGCGGCCAGTAGAACGAGTTTCACGTAGTACTTTTACCGGCCGCGTCGTGTCTCTCGGCGCCACTGCTGTTGTCTGGTTGGTCTGTTGCGTAATCCCCGCTCCCCGCTTCCCTGCCAGCTTCTAGAGCGCCCGCCGTAAGAACTGAAAAGAGCTATAAACAATGCACAGAGAAACGAGTAGACGAATGCCTATGGAAAAAGGATAGGTATTAGAACTATTCGCTATTTCTGAATATAAAGGGTGTTTCATAAAGTGCGCAGTTTTTAAATCGCATATCATTTTCTTTGTTTGAAGGTTGGCAACACTGTTCTTATCATTTTCGTAATCTCTGATCACTCCGATTATTACTTGAGCAATTTTTTGGCATTTGTTCAGTTTAGTTGCCATGGAGTGGTTCACTCTCGAGCAACGTGTCGTTATCTTGAAAACACATTGCAGAAACGAGGAGTCTTATGCACAGACAGTTCCTAATCTTCGCGTGATCTTCGGACGTAACAATGCCCCCACTGCAACAACAGTTAGGAGGTTGGTGAAGAAATTCGAGATATCCGGGTCAGTTGCAACCATAAACTCGCATGGGCGAAAACGTAGTCGTCGCACAGATGAAAACATTGCAGTAGTGCCAGACAGTGTGAATGTTAGCCCAGCAAAGTCACTTCGCCGTCGTTCACAACAGTTGGGGATATCGGTATCCTCAGTGCAACGAATACTGAAAGAAGAACTTCATATGCACCTTTACAAGGTTCAGTTGACGCAAGAGATCAAAGCAGCCGATCATGCGTAACGAAGAAATATGCCATATGGACATATGCCAGACATAATTTTCCACTTTTAAATCGCATACGGGCATATGCTGGACACTTTTCAATTATTAAATCGTAGTGAATGTGTAAAAATAATAAAAATAAAAATGTCAACTTTCATGCAATTTTGGCTGAGTTATTGCATTTTCAGAAACTGCGCACTTTATGAAACACCCTTTATATTCCAACAATAGCCTGCAATTCACTACCAACCACTGTCAGAGTTTATTCAAGTTATTTTAGGGGTGCCTTTCTGGGGAAGGCACCCAAATGTAAACTTCTCTCCACGAGGCTCTGGCGTCTGAATTTACAGCCAGTATAATCTCTGTGAGTTTTGTGATGTGCGTTTGCGATTGTCCTTTTCGCGAATTTTATCTGATCGTTATTCATCCTCATCGTCATAATTAGCTAAAAGTGGCAGAAAAGTAACACGCGCGGATTGCTACTTTCACGGGTCAGATGAGAGGCACGCCCAGCTACTAACACGTCACGAAAATTGGTTGCTAATAGACCTTAACTTGACCTCCTAACAAAGTATGCATTATTAGGGGTTGTAATTGTGAAAATAATGCATGTACGTGTTAGGGGGGTTAGTTCGGTAGTGTCAGCACGATTGAGAAACTAATATTCGCCAGTGTTGTCAGATGGATGTGCCCCGCACCAAACCTTCATTTTCACACGGCAGTGAATCGGTCTACGTCACTGCCAAGATATGTTGTCAGCCACAGTAACCTGTTTTACTCTGTGCACGGTTATCGGTCATCGTATGTGGCAACATTTGTACCTATAATTTTGCTGATTCTCTAATAGGCGTGGATGAAACGGTGGCACACACACACACACACACACCATGGTTCAGGAGATCTTAAACTAGAGGGGGGGGCAAGATGCCAAAACTGGGGGCAAAGACAGTTTACTTCCCCTCGTAGATGAGATTTAGCATAGTGCGGGGGGGTAAAAGTAGCAAAAAGTAGGGGCAAGAGCCCCCATCGCAACCCCTATTCGCCGCCACCTTATTTCTGGCACCCTCAATTTTTGGATCTACACAGTTCTCTGGACATCTATTTATCCAATTAAATCCGTTGGAATTTCACTATCAGCTGGGTTTACACATTTCTGGTAGATCTTAACACACTTTTGCATTTGTGCTGCCACCTGGAACTCATGATGGGAACTAATTCACACTGTTTGTGAAAACTTTCCACAATTTGGGGAATCTTGGAGAATTAACTTAAAATTAGGCCTTTACCAGGGCAACAGCATTTCTTAATTTTCTGCTGGATTTTAGATAATTCTTTCCTGGGAGACCCAAAAAAGTTTCCCAGACAAGATTTGTTACCCCGCTGTAAGGGTGTGTATTCTAACGCAGTTCCCCCTGACACACACACACATGGTAGCGCGCACACACACATACATGTATATCTGTGTGTGCTTAAAGATGAGTTACAAGCAAGAATCCTTCCTTTGTTTACTAATAAATGATGTGCTTTCTGGAAAACAACAGCTGCTACTTATATACTAAACCGACACTAAAATTTGAGAATACATTCTTTATGTGCCCTTTTCCTTTATTGTTGTTATTGCAGCTAAATCTAGCTCAGACAGAACATAAATGGGAAACCTGAAAATAATTCCTCAGAGTCCCTCTAGATGTCGCAAATCTCGCTCAAATAATCTAATGCTGATTATGGCTCCACTTCCCTTAAGGATCGGGTACTTTCGTCGTTCGATTTTGTTTCAAGAGTTTTACTGCCAAACTGTCTGGCATTTGATCCCCGAATAGAGCTTACCAAAGGAGTTTCCTCCTCCCCACGTGCCCCTCTCCCACACGCCACGCCAGATGGGCGTTATCGTATTGCTTACCAGGCAGTTCTCACTTTTTATGACACGAATTAGAATTTCATGTAGGAAAATACGGCTCTATAATGTAAAGATTTATTTCCGCTTCAAGGGGATGGTGGTGTCAGATTACATGGCCGGAATAAATTTCAGGAGTAGAGGAGGGGGTTGTGTCCGTTTTCCACAGTTGCGGGCGGTTTCCAAGAGGGTTGGTCTTGGCTTAAAGAATGTCTTGGCTTAAAGAATGTCCCGCCAGGTGGCATAAGTTGGGCGAATATGATATTGGCAATGTTCTGCTAGGTACAAAATCAAATTGACTTTATTTTGTACACTTAAAATGCATCGATTATTGCAACCTTCTATGTAACTGTTAATTTCTTTGTTCGTCGTTGATCTGAACTTCTGATGATGTTAATTTTTTAATGCTTCGATAAAACTTATGTGCTTAGATGAATCAAGACACACCCGGGGCAATATTGAATGCAGACACTTTCCTCCGGATGGTATCAAACTGTAATACTAACTTAGAAGAACTAATATTTTTAAAAGTACTCCTTAACTCTGATACTTAATTAAATTAAGTGTAAATTTCGATAAGACTGCACAAGTTGTAGACTGACACTTTTAAAATAGCTGCAAAAAATTGAAATTTGTTACAACAGTTGAAGCTCACATTACACCAGCCATGTTGCTCTACACTTGTCCATTGTTGAGGTTCAATTAAATAGAGTTTTAATATAATATGTTCCTATAACCTGACAAGTTAAGTCCCAATATGCGCAGATCGCTGCGGAGCACTTCCTATTACGTCATTCTCCCCACCACTCTTCTACGTACTGGTCTGGCCTTGAGAGTACCAGTGGTGCCAACTCAGCAAAATTAAGCTAAAACAAATATGACGAACGATTTTCACTGTGTAGAGTGACGGTGCCGGCTCATATTATATCAGTTTATCAGTGGTTCATTTGATTTAATCCGGTCTTTGAAAATTAGTGCGGTGCGCGGATCACAAACTGTAGTATACGCACGCGCGTTAACGTTTATAACAAAGAGAAACTACAGGACGAATGACTTCATTTTCTGAATGCGACATCGAGGAGTGGCCTGTTTTGTTTTTTTCTTTTAAAGCCGAGTGGGGTGGGGGTTCTTTTGTTTATCGTACAACAATCACTACGAGAAAGCAATCTGATAACACACTTGCCTGTGTTCTTTTTTAAAGCACTGAAATGTTCTTGCTCTTTACTCTTGGCTGCATATTTTTGAAATGCAAAAATCAAATCATGCCGGGTCCAGCGAAATCCACAATCTTCTCTGGAAAGCCCCTTAGAGGACAGGCCAGAGAAATTGTTTACAATGTTGCAACATATTTGTGAAATCAGGAGGAGTTACATAAACTTAAGTATAATGTTGCAGACTTCACAAGCGCCGCCACGGGAGTATCTAAATGGATGGTTTCTCAAGTTTTAAAAGAAGGAAAAGAGTCGTTGGCCAAAGGTGAGCTGAATTTCTGTACTCCGACAGGTAGAAAAACAGCCCAGGAAAAATCGAATACAAATTTCGTTGAAAATCCTCAAACCATTCCGCTCCCTCCAGGTTGCAACACTGCGAGCCAACGTTGCACCGGAGAAGGGAGTGGGGAAATGTGGTGTGAGGTGCACAACAGCTATTTGCAGCGTCTTGATTTTAAACTTGTCAAGTTATAGTTAGCAGTTATCAAAACGGACGATAATTTAAATTCTTTGATTAACTTTTAATTATAAAAATATTGAATCAGTGCTTATTTTTATTTTAAAAAAAACGAAAAAGTACGTTCTGCGTTAAATAAAAGTGAATGAGCGAAAGACAAGGTGATCATTGTTGACAAATTTCTTAGCTATTGTCCAAACGCTCTGCCAGGTTTTTGAGTTTTTATAGGGGGGCCTTTTTCCTACAAGAGGGGATTATCCCCCGGGCCACCCCCTGAATTCATTACTGACTGTGACACACTGTATACTTGTATCAACATATTTCGAAAGGAGATAAATTGTCGAAAACGACTTAATGGAATAGGCCAAGCGTCCATCGTGGCCTTCTGCAAGTTAAGTCGCTGGTCGCGTCACTGTGAATACAGCTGGCCTATACCTACTTTTAAAACAAAGAGATCAGGTATTCAGTAGCATCAACCGTCTTCTCCACCCAGAACGTCATCAACAGCTCCAAAGTAGCAGTTATCCTGAAATGCGCTTTCAACACAGGAAGCAACAAACATTAAACTTTCACCGCCCTTCAAAGTTAATGAGAAATTCGCAGGGAATCCCCCCTACGTCACAGACTGTGACGCAGGAAGTCTGGCCAATAAACCACGAGGAATGAAACGGCGAATTACACGTCGAGCCATGTCAAACCAATAAACACCAAGGAATCGACATTGTTTCACCGCTAATCAATTGCACAGGAGCGTAGATCAGCAACAATTGATTTCGACTGCTAGGCAACTGGTAAATTATATTGTTTAACTGTCAGGATTAGATGGGTGTGTCACGTGAAATACAACCTTGTTCCGTCATGTTATTGTTGATCGTTGCCTTTACATTATTAACGTGTCTGCTACAAGCTTGTTTGCCTAGTAAATATTTTAAGCTTAGCAACAGTGAGTGCGCTAACGTGAATTGTTAACTTTTTAATCAGCTTCTGAGTTTTCTGGAAAGCGTCACTAAAAGTTCACGAGCACTCTTCCAGTCTCCCCACCAATGGCCTTGAGTTTTCGTTTTAAGTCCACTTTGTACACAAAAGGGGTAATTTGGACTGGCCCTACAGTTTAAATTAGAATCCGAACCACTATACTCTATCCCAGTTATCTCTGGAGCAACGAACGAAAACAAGTCTCTGTGCAAGTAGTGACGCGAGACGGCTCCACCAATGAACATATACGAGGGAATGAGGTTGCGTGGAGGGGATAAAGCGACTGCTGTTACCAGCCTTTGCAGCAGCGTGAACGCTCAGTCCACTTGATTTCTCCCTTCCTCAGCCGCTATGCGCGCCCTTGCTCCAGAGATAAGCCGGGACAAAGTACATGTGATTCCGTAGGGTATCAAACCGTGGACCAAGGCGACGACATCACCACTAAGACATCGGTGAGGCCCAGTAATGGCCTTGTAGGACGTATACAAAAAGGATGAACCTTCTTGTAACACCATCATATTATTGCGTGGATTGGAGAATCTCTCTTTTCCTCCCCAAACGTTCGAACATTTTCCTAAACCTTCATATTAAATGTGTAAATTTAATTAATTTACAATTATTAACGACACAAGCACGTCACATGCCAATTTTGGAGGAAGAAATTGTTCAGCTGCTTCCCAAAAATGATTTCCCCATCAGCATAGCTCCTGAAAACATGTCTATATGTTTATAAAGTTTGTCACGGGAATATTGGGAACATTTAGTGTCCGTTAAACGAGAACACACGAAAGATTTTTTTAAAAATGCTAAATATTATATCCTAAGAAATATTTTCTTAATGTAAACACAATAACTTATTTTCTAATCATGTGCAATCCTTACAAATGTATTTGTCATTTACAAATCTCCACGGTGGCAAAAACTTTTCGTAAGCTTTATTCGTTCCCATTGTTACTATTTGAATTAGTCTTCTTTGAAACTAACAACGAAAGATTATACAATTAACTCTCTCTCTCTTTCAAAAAGGTAATATGAGGACAGGTTTCTTATTACAAGAATTGGACATTTTAGTGGTCTCAACGCATCTAAAATCCAAAATACTAGATCGACGTTATTTTCTACTGAATTCTAAATCCACGTTATACACAGATAGGCTAATGGGGCCTGGGCCTACAGTTTAAAGTGAGATACGAACCACTATGTGTCTCCACTTGTTATCCTGCACCGAAGGTAAAACAAACAGCTCCCCGTCCCCATGTTTAAAACAAATTTACATTAAATATGGTATTTATAATATAATCATCATTGATTTGATTGTTTTTATTACTGAACGTCAAATAAAACATTTACCACAATCACCTCTTCGTCCCATCTCTCCCTCTCTTTTCCCCCTTCCCCACACCCACATACATGTATCAAAATAAATATTTTCTTAGGTTTGTATGTGTATAAATATAACATTAAATACCCCCCAAAAATACTATTTATTTTCTACTTTCCGTCACCCCTCTCCCACTCCCTCTCAACCCCTCATTATTATTGGCGTTCGCCAGACCAAGTGGTAATGTATCAACGTCTTGTAATCAGTGTGTCCTTTTCCGAGTTCCAGTCAGGTCGCATAATGTTTCAGATTCCAATTTAAATGTATCCCCAGTCATGATTAGCCTATGTGTGCAAAAAGTGATGTTAAAACGAACTCTTGACCTCAATAATACAAGTTGTGTATTTTCTTTCAGCTGTGGTTCCCTCTTTTCGCGAGAAATAACGAATTAACCTAATCATTAACTCAACAAATAAAAATGCATCTTTAAATTAATTAATGAAAACTGTTATTACACCCAAACCACTATTTTATCGTAAATGTAAATGAAATGTCATCTCACGTAGTGAAAACAATGTGAAAATTGTTCTAATGAGTGATATATGATTGTCAAACACATACATGAATACATTATATTAAGCTCGTGAACTATAATTGGGACAATTTAATACTAATTTGAAACGATTAAAGGCAATTAAAACGACAAAGTAAACTTTTGCTCAATCTTTCTGCCGATTCGCATTATTGACACAATATTAACCAATGGGGACGTTATCTCATATTTGGAAATACTACATTGGTTGAACTTCCTGTGGACAAGACCGTGAGTCACGCCTTCTGCTCCTCCGAATCGAACTTCACTCTGATTGGAGGATCGTATATTTCACAACACTTCCTTGTTTCAGAGATACCAACATAATTTCGTAAGACGTTGGACTTAGAAAAAATCCATGCGACAGATTTTTTGAACATGACTGTACAAAGCCACATATTCGTACTTTATACACTTAAAAGTTTAAACAAATACAAACTTGCATTAAGACTCCAAATTCCTTCTGTTAATCGTATTGTAGTCAACCAACGGAAAAAATATTGATAATGTCTGTAACTGGCTTCCATGTAAGGTAGGCCACCCAAAATTCGTCAGTGTTCGCAAGTTCTCCACCTGTCATTTTCGAAAAGATACCAGATTTAGCCGAAGGATGGCAGCACCAACTTGTGCACAGTGTGTATAAGGTATAAGGAGAGTCACTAGAGTGCGCGTCAAATCTTCTGCATATGGCCTTGAACGGCTGAACAGCACGAGCGAATCACAGACGTGCGGCGTTGCCTAGTTCAGTGACAAGGCGTCTCGCTCAACCAAGCTCTCTCTTTTCCGTGTGAGATTTCGACCTGGCACCGCTGCAATGCGCTGCTATTGGCTATTCGCGATTAAAATTAACTGATATGCCATCTGGTGGGATTTCCAGGAAGTACTCTAAGTAGGATACGTTGTGTTGAAGTCGTTTAAAGCATGGGGAATATGCGAGAGAGAAAGGTCTACTGTTCAGGTTTTTTTTCTCTAAATCGTTTTATGGGTCAGAACAAATTAAAAGTTTTCATGTGTTTCCACCCCGTGGAATCAACAAAATGAAATTTGGTAATAAATCAGGGAAAACGTAATTGACAGAAGATTGGTATGGGGGATATAACACTGTATTTCGGCATGGAAATTACGAAGAATGCATGAGTCTGCTTACTTTATTTTTCGAGAGATAAATATATATTACCATGAAAATCAAGTTTTAAATTGTACTTTATAAATAAAGCTCTTTTTTTCGAAAAATCATGAAGCGTCTTGCCCATTGCGTCCATGTATTACTGGTATTACGTATGTCTGAAATTTGGAACAGGTGAAGGTCGATTAAGAGAGAAGATGAAAATAGTTTAAGAATGAATTAATGTCAAATGTAACCAGAAAAAAAGTGGACATGCTAATGTTACTGTTTCATTCAGTACGATGTCCTTTTTCAGTGAGTATAGCCTGGTCATGAAATCGTGAATATTATTATTAAACCAGCCTTTCTCTTTCGAGAAAGAACTGCAACGATATGTTCGCAATTTTCTTCTGTCACAGCTTTTCAAGTACAGGTCAATTTCGATTCCTTTATTTTCAAATATTTTCCGAGAACCCCAGTTACAACATGACGTGCAGATGATACAGCACTGCTTTGGACAACCAGTGCGTATACATAGTTTCGTCTGCATTTTCCGTGTTATTTTTGACTATCATAATTAAATGCTTCGTTCTCAGTACAGCTTCACGTTTGTTAGAGTACCTGGAATTCACATCGTATTCGCAATATTTAAAAATAATGCGTAATTTAAACGTTTTCTACCATACCAGTCATTACAACACGCTGCTATTTTGTACTACTGCTGAATGTAAACAAAGATTTCTCCTACTTAGAGCGGCCATATTGGAAGCGACACCAGCGCTCAGGTGGTAATTTTAATCGCGAATCGCTATATGCAGGAGATTTGACGCGCACTCTAGTATCGCTTGCCTCGAGATATTCGCCATATTGTGTTGTGTGTGGTTGGTGATGTAACGGTTACTCCGTAGGAATATGTTTCATATAACGTAATCAGTTTTTGATTGATTGATTCATTCATTGAGTTGGTGGTTTGTCCACTTTATGCGTGGTAAGGCTAATTGGGACTGGACCTACAGTTTAAAGTGGGATCCGAACCACTACGTAATCAGTTATGCATGAAGACAAGTGAAGTGTGTCAACTGACACATTTTGGGTTCTGTGTGTAATCACTATTCCTCCTCATCGTCACGATTATTGAAAATCGGCAGAAAAGGCGGGATAAAATAAGGAAAGATAAAAGTTGAACCAAACGTATCAAGCTAAGTTTATAAGTTGATGCGGGAAAAAATTGAAAAGAAAAATAAGCATGGAATGGAAAATAATTAAACCACTCCTCCTGCTGCCATTTTGAACTCTAGTGACATTTCGAAAGAGTCAAAGAAATAAAATAGAGTTCCTTCATTATGGCCTCGTTTTGTCTAAGAGCTTTGAACAGAGGGAACGTGGATGTTATAATAAGGGTTGAGTAATTGAAAGAAAGAAGAACAGTGCAGAAAGAAACATCATCTTCTTGTTTATCAATCCTTTCGCTTCCATAGAAGGGAAATCTCATCCAAAAAGGACGTTATCAAAATTCTAAGGTGAGGAGCTGAGTTATCCTTTCCGCAAATCCTCTTAGAAAAGACTCGACAAAACTCGAAATTAATTAATCAGATTTTCGACAGAATTACTTTTGTTTGTACATTTCTCGGAGTGGAGCTTGAGCGTATTTTTTCCCTGTTCTTTTTGCTTGAAAGTTGAAGTTCACTTTTGTAGCCTGAACAGCAGATGGCAGGACTGAGCCCGAAAACTAAAAGTTTTGTAGCGAATATTTACAAAACCAACATTCAAATCGGCACTGTGAGCGTGGTTGCTGTATGTATGCCTGATGTAAAAACATGAAGGAATTTAAATATTTTATCAAAAATGGAATAAATTACAATGGACGGAGATTTCACACCAACGCGACAAGTGACACGTCGTCACTTGACGGTTTCACCAATTGACTGCAGACCTGTGTGGTCTATCACGGTGTGAAATGTTGTTATTGATTGGTTCGTTCTCAGCTGACATGTGTCGCTTCTCACTCTGGTGTGACATCCACCTAACAGTCACAACTTACTTGTAAAACGTTACTTTATCAACAAAAGTTAACGTTTACTTGAAAAGCAATAAAATTATTTCAAAATATAAAGATTGCTTGTAAAAGTCATCATTAAAGTACTTTTCAACAAGGGTTACTTTTCCACAAGCAACAGTTATTTTTCACAACCATTTGCTCCTTTTGCACAACCAATAGTCTATCTTTAAGCAACAGTTACTGTTCCAGAAGCTACAATTACTTTTCAACAAGTAATTGTTTACGTTTCAACAAGGGACCATTTCTCTTCAAGAAACATTTATTCTTCAAGAAGCAACTGTTACTGTTCCATAAATAATATTTACTTTTCAGTAAGCACATCCTCTCTTCAAGTAGCAGAGTTACTCTTCAACAAGCAATATTTACTTTCCACAAATGACAGTTAACTTTCAGCAAGCAATCATCTTTCTTAAATCAACAGTTACTCTTCAACAAGGAACGGTTATTTCTCGACAAAGATTAGTTATTTCTCATCAGGAACCGTTACATTTCCTCAAGTAATGTTTTTGCTTCAACAAGCAACAATTACTTTTCCACAAGTAATAGTTACTCTTCAGCAAGTAACGGATATTTTTCCGCAAGCAGAAGTTATTTTCCCGCATGCAACCGATGCTTTCCAACAAGCAATAGTTATTTTCCCGCATGCAACCGATGCTTTTCCACAAGCAATAGTTATTTTCCGTATGCAACCGATGCTTTTCTACAAGCAATAAATTATATACCCGTATGCAACCGATGCTTTTCAACAAGCAATATTTATTTTCCCGCATGCAACCGATGCTTTTCAACAAGCAATAGTTATTTTACACAAGTAACAGTTACTTTAAAGGAAGTGACAGTTTATTTAAAGTAATTCCAACTCCAGAGATAGGCCAAGAACAATATTGCCAGCTCTCAGCTTCGAAAAAAGCCCCTTTGTCTTACACCAGCCTGTTCTACCGAGCGAAATCCACCATACAACCTTAATACCGTACATCCACATTGGACGCATCATGCGAGAGAGAAAACAGTCTCAGCAGTGTCACATAACACGATGTTTACAAAGCTCGTTTCCCGTCTCTGAAGCCCGCTCCGGAGGCTTATAAATCAAGCAGGAGGACAGCTACCTTGTACCTTGCGGCGGGAAACCACTGGTTGTTTCCTCTCTTGATTTTGTCTCTAGTTTTTCTCCATCCCCAGAAAAGGTCCAAGAGGAACTTCCAGGTTCATTTAAATTCAGATTCTGGTGGAATCAAAAATCGCGTGGCAAAGCAAAGGGAAAAAAGCAGACGGCCGAAAGTTCTCAACGGGCGAGGGGTATTAAATTTAACTTTCAGAAACAACGCAGGGAGGTTTGAAATTGCTGCTGCTCCTTTTTTTCTTTCAATAACAAAACACGAGCGGGGTTGGAGCTGCAAGTGTTTAATGCAAATGAAGCGGAGATGGGCCGACGTTCCTTCCTCCGATGGGCAAAGGATAAACATGTGTGGAAAGGCGAGCTTACATCATCAATAATTCAATATGAGGACAAGGATGAGTAGAGTTTCTGAAAGTTGAATTGGCAAAAAGTTGAGGTTGAAAGCTCTATGTAAATTAAAGCTTTTTGGTTGGTTTTGTTGTTTTGCATGTGTTTGTCCAGGTTCCTCGAACTGATGATGGTGTTGAATTACTTAGTTTGTTTACTTAACGAACACCCCCTGTGAGTACCGTTTTAGTTAGCCGCGACAATGAGAGAGCAGGGACAAGGAACCGATACCAAGCTACTCTCTGGTAGAGAAGGGGACAAAACAAGTGGATGGAGCGAAGCAGTTGTAGCTGCAGCCGTGTTTTACCATCTATGCACTCACGTGCCCTTCTATACGTTAATGGATCAAGCGCAGAAAACTTTCTTTCGTTCACTTGCTCCAGAGATTCCCGAGACGCAGTGTAGAATAGACTGGATGCAGACACACAAAGAGGCTTAGCAATTTATGTCTATATGTTGTTATTTATGAATAGCTTATATGTGGATCCTTTTTGAATAGATTATATGAGTATTACTCATATTAAAAATCATGCATTTGTAGTTAATTTAAATAACTGCCTTATTCAATATTTTTGTATTTGTTATTTGGATAGGAAACCGGGACTTATTTCGAGGATGTGTTCCAAGTAGGCAGTTTAAAGTTGAAACGACCGATAATAAGGCACGCTTATTATCCACGAGGCAAGTCCGAGATAGCCTTCATTATCCACCCTCCCTTAACACGAGTTGCAACAGTTCTTTAATTCAAAGACATTTTACAATTATATTTTGTTATTTAGTTGTGAGCATAATCTGAAAAGAATGAAGAAAATTCTGTTGTGCTACTCTGTTCAATTTTGATGTTATTTTGTTTGTTATTGGTAATTATAGTGACTGTAGAAATTGGTTAATATACGAATGTGATAAGTAACATTTGAAAAGTTATTTTTATTTTAAAATATTGCAACAAACTGCTCCGCACTGGGGACAGTTGCAATAAATTGGCGACCTAGAGCCAGTATTCGAAAATTGTGAGTTGATAAGAACTGAACTGATAATACTATAATGAAGAAAAGAGAAGTGCCTTACGTGCTTCGAAGTAGTGTGTGCCTTCAACCGGATCTCAGTGATGTTGCTGAAGTAAACAATGAAGAGGACAATTCTGGTAAGCAAATGGAGGATTTACTCTGTTGTAAGGACAGATTTTCTGACACTCGCATGATTGAATGCACGTCATGCAAGAAATGGGAACACGTAAATTGTAGGGGTCTTACAGTTATTCACTGGGTAATATTCAGCTCTATGAAAGAAGACTATTACTGTAAGGCATGCAAACCAGAATTCAATCCATTCACTCTAAAATCATACTTGGATACAGTAAATCCCAATATTGACCAAATTTTATCTGCTTTTCACTTGAGTTTGGCCCAACATGAGAATAGGTTGCAAGACAAGTTGCTCCAGAATACCGAAACGCTGGAGAATAGGTTGCAAGAGAAGTTGCTCCAGAATACCGAAACGCTGGAAAATAGTTTACTTCAGAATACTGAAGCTCTGGAGAATAGGTTGCAAGAGAAGTTGCTCCAGAATACCGAAACGCTGGAGAATAGGTTACTTCAGAACACTGAAGCTTTGGAGAATAGGTTACAAGATAGACTTGATCAGAACGCTGAAACGCTGCGTGAAAGTTTACAAACAAACTGTGAAGTTTGGGGCACAAAATTGGTTAGGTTGCAGCAAAGTACTGAAAAACTGAACGAAGGACTCCAACTTGTAGAAAATAAGTTGCAGCAGGTTTCTGATTCTTGTCAATCAGGTAATAGGTTACTAAATGAACGTATAAATGATGAAGTAACTTTAATAAATTCGAAAGTCAGTGATCTTGAATCAAAACTAGACCATCATGATGATGAGTTAAAACAACACGTATCAAATACACAGGTAAAGTTGCAAGAATTTGATTCTATGCTTAAGGATTTAAATGAGAAATGCATTAACTTAGAGCAAAGCGATGTTATTTGTACTAGTATGGTTAGAGACGTTCTACAACCAGATAAAGAACTAAGTAATGTTGATGCACTTGTTAATGAACAAAGGCACATAGCATGCCAAACTGATACAAGATTAAATTCTAAACTAAAGCACGTTGCTTTTAGTGAACACAATAAATGCGAAACATTTCATACAGGTTCTTCTGGCTATGATACATCTGATGCTGAAGTGAATTCTGTAAAGGAAAATGTAACCAAATTGTGCAAGGGCAAATCTGCTCACAATAAAAGTAGAAATAAATTTGCTAAAGCTTCCACTTCACAAGGCAAGAATACATATGCAATGCATTGTGTTTTAGATAATACTGAATTTAGTAATAGCAATCCTACTGTTGACAAAATCCATTGTACATGTTCACTCAATAACCATTCATGTCTTTCTTCGTTGAACAACTCTTTACTGTATGATAATAAGCACGCACATACTTGTGATACTGAAAATAATGCACCTAGTTCTTTATGTGCTACAGACACATCAAAGCAAATTTGTTCTACATCTATCAGAAATTCCATACCTTCTAGAACTTATGTTGCTTGTGATAATAAAGACAATTTCACAGGTCTTGAAACTTCAGTATGTGGTTGCCAACGTCAAAGTACATGTCATTCCTTAATCCATGATCAGTTTCCTGATGACTTAAATGTAAATCATAGTCCTTGTACTAGAACAAACTGTACTTATAACCCGATGTGGCTGAATAATGATTCTACATGGAATTCTTATAATCAGTCTGATACATGCTCTAATAGATTTTCACGAGTTAGTGAACTCAGTCAATTGCCACGTTTTGGAGGAGATGTTTCAAAACAGTCTGCCAGAGAATTTATCGAACAACTAACTACAATGTTAAACATAATTGGTGTTCCTCCCAAGTATAAATTATGTATAATTCGTAAGTGTTTTTATAATGTAGGCGCTTACTGGTTCAACAGTGAAAAGAAGAGTTTCATTTCTTATGAGGACTTTGTACATAAATTTCTTGATCAGTTTGCATCTAATGAGTTATTAGAAAGTCAGTTGACATTGTTACGATCTAGAAAATACAACCCAGCTTCAGGTTTGTCATTGGAAGCATACGCTTTGAAAACGTACTCTGCTTATTGTAACCTTGTGGAAACTCCAAACAAAGTTGAAGTAATACGGATGATTTTGAAACAACTACCTGAGGCAATTTCAAAGAATGTGGGCTGCCATAACATTACAGATCTTAAGCAACTGACGCAGAAATTAAGGACTATTGATTTGTATTCGAGCGAAAAGAATAAAAGTTTATCTTTGCCCGGTGATAATACAGATTCTGATGACAAGGCTAATAAGAAGAGAAGTTTCGACAGACCAAAATACTTCGTCAGGCAAGTAAATGTGGAGCGGAATTCTTATGATTCTACAACACAGACCGAAAATGCAGGAATCAATGTAAATCATCGCCCATCTCCCAGAAGATTTGAACGCAATCCCTCAAGAAGGCAGTTTGTAAGGTCTGAAAGAATTAATAATAACGTAAATAATTCGAATTTCAGACTTGGCAATACCCCAACATTTGATAACAGAAGATATAGTAGAACTGGAAATTACAATGAACGACCAATAGAGTATGGTAATGCATCTCATAGTTCACAGGAAAATAGTGTTACAGTAGGCAGCACCAACTTGCAGCGTAATTCTGCAAATATGGAACACCTAACTCCGACTGCTACTACTACCACAAGTGCACATTCTTCTAACTACTTAAACAACTAAGGCAGGGTGATTTACCTTGCCACAAATAAATGCAAAGGAGCTGGATGGTAGAGTTAATAACCCTTATTTACTACATGTTAAGGAATGTCTGAAGGATTATAATAAAATTAAATCTTTAGGCGTTACCAGTTTTATCTGTAGCATTTTTATTAGAATGGTACGATTCTGAACCAGAGTGGATTATGTCAGAAAACGGTACTCCAATACCAAAAATTGAGAATCCAGAAATACAAGGTAAAATTGCGGATCTGTCTTTAAATTGTTTAATTGATACTGGAAGTCAATTTATTAGATTATAAAATCTGGACAATTCTAAGTTCAATTATACCAGGAGCAAAATTGGAACAATTAGAAGGAATACAATTGGCTTGCTTTGCAGGAGATCAACGTATAAAGGTAATGTGATTCAAATATGTAACAGTTCAAATAGCAAATGAGTTTTTCCACATGGGACTGTATATTGTCAAACAGTTACATCCTGATTTAATTTTGGGTTCGCCGTTTTTGTGGCAATATAAGGCGATTATAAATTACAGCAACGCAACCGTCATGCTTTCGAATTCATTAGGTCAGGAAATAATTACTCCGTTTTTAGTGCAATCTGAAGAAAGTCTTCCGTCAATGAAGGGAATAGTACGTTCTTGCAAATTACCAATTTCAACCACTTCACAAATTGAAGGAACATCTGACATCGCTTTGGAGGAAGATATTCGGCGTGCAGCGTACATGAACAATACTCTTTTATCTGATTGTTTGGATCAGTTATTTCATCTTCTTCTCGAATACCAAGTTTTATTTTCTGACAGACCTAAAAAAGCAAATGTGGAAGCTTACGATATACAATTGGATACTGATGTGCCAATAATAGCACCCACTTACCCTGTTCCTTATGCTAGACGGGATGATATGGAAAGAGAGTTACAAAATTGGCAACAGTGGGGCGTCATACAAGAAAGCACATCTCCCTATAGGAATCCACTCCACATAGTCCCAAAGGCGGGAGGTTTATGGAGACCAGTGGTTGACTTCCGTAAATTAAACCAACACGTAATTTCTCGGATGACACAGGTAGAGCCTATCTCGGAATTACTACAAAGATTGAAGGGAGCAAAATACTTCACATCTATTGATCTTAGTTGCGGTTATTTTCAGATTCCTTTGACACCAAGGTCGTTTAACTTTACGGCATTTTCTTATAGAGGTATTTTGATGGAGTTCCATTTTTTCCCTTTTGGAATCAAAAGTGCCGTGAGTGTGTTCGTTGATAGAATGCATAAAATATTTGGCAATCATACAAATTCTTTCCTGATTGTTTATATTGATGATATTTTAATCTTCTCTCCATCAATTCAAAACCACTTAGAACATTTACGTTATGTTTTATCAACTCTGAAGACAGCTAATATGTCTATTAAATTGTCGAAATGCAAGTTCTTCCAAACTGAAATACATTTCCTAGGCCATGTGATTTCTGGAGAAACCATTCATATTGATCCTTAAAGGAACCAAGCAATCATGGATTTTCCAGTTCCTCAAAACAAGAAGGCTCTAAGGAAATTTTTAGGAATAGTAAATTGGAGGAGAATATTTGTTCACAAATTTGCAATGATAGCTGCTCCTTTGTATGATTTACTAAAATCAAATAACAAGTGGGACTGGAAGGAGAATCATCACCAAGCTTTTAATGATTTGAAACAGCTAGTTACATCTCCTGATGTATTAGCTCAACAGGATTTTAGTAAAATTTTCCATCTTAACACTGATGGAAGCAAAGTTGGAATTGGAGGAGTTCTATGGCAGTTATCAGATGAAGATGAAACGTTAGTAATACAATATGTTAGTAGAGTATTGCGTGGTACAGAATTAACTTATTCAACTCATGAGATTGAATGTCTTGCTATCCTCTTTTCAGTAGAAAAGTTTAGTGTTTATCTTAGTGGAAGAACATTTGTTATTCATTGTGACCATCAGTCACTTTCATGGCTGCAGTCGGCTAGAAGTTTAAATCCAAGACTAAACCGCTGGGCATTAAAACTTCAAAGTTTTGATTTTACTGTTGAACATATTCAAGGTTCTACCAATATTGTGGCTGATGCCTTAAGCAGATATCCTGCAAGGGCACAGGGAGATTTATTCAAATCGAAACTCTACGTTAATAATACAAATATCGATCTCCTATCCCAAGATACTCCACAATATTGGGCACAATCTCAACAGAACGATGAGCAGTGTCAAAAGTTAAGAGTTGCGATAAACAAAGGAGATTCTAAGTTCGAAATCAGAGGACATTTTAGAATGCATGAAGATATCTTATTCTATAAATCTATTGCGTCTGAACACTGGAGAATATTTGTACCTAAAAAAGCTGTGGGAAAGGTACTGTATGATCATCATGATTTATGTGGACATTTTGGTTATTCAAAAACCTTCAGAAAGTGTTCAAAATTTTTCTTTTGGCCAAACATGAAAGCCAGCATTAAATTATATCTGAGAAATTGTCTTGAATGTGCCAATTCAAAGCAGAGAGTGCAACGTATCACACGAGAATCTCTTCACATATTAACTCCTGAAATACATCAATTCCTTTCATTAGATTTGATTGGTCCGTTACCAGCTTCTCAAGGTTATCAATATATACTAAGTATAGTGGATCTTGCAAGTAAGTTTATTATGGTTTATCCTTTGCGTAAAGCTTCATCTATGGAAATTATCAATAAACTAAACCAGTCGTATTTTCATCATTATCCTGCATGTCTAATTATATTAAGTGATAATGGTTCACAATTTAAATCTAAGGAGTGGCGAAGTTTTATTACCTCCAAGAACATCAAGCATATTTTTACTTCGCCATATTCACCACACGCTAATCCAATTGAACGCTACAATAAAGAGATTGTGCGTTTACTGAGGTTATTTTCCAAGGATAATCATAAATCTTGGGCTAAATGTTTGACAAACGTTGTCAAATTGTTGAACAATTCATATTCTGAATCTATTGGTTTTACACCTGCGGAACTATTTTTACACGATCAAGTTAAAGATAATATAACTAATATTGTCGATTGGCCTGAGAATATTGAAGAATTATCCTGGAAGGCAAAATACTTGGAACTAAAGGAAAAACTTAAACATCGAAGAAATTCTAAAGGTGTTCAAACAAGCTCTGGTAACAAAAATATTGTCAAAGGAGATTTAATCATGATTAAAAATCATGCTAAGAGCTCTGCTTTAAACAAAACTATCTACAAATTGTATGATTTGTTTATTGGCCCATTCTTGGTAATAGAAGTAAGAAACAATTGTGCGACTGTAGTTTCTCTAGATGGAAAGGGAACAAAAGGTAGGCAAAACCTAGAAAACATTAAACCTTTTAATTGTTCGGAGGAGAAAAGAAAGGAGTTGTTAAGAAATACTGATTTATGTTTTAATTGTACATAAGGATTGAATTTGTTGTAATTTTGTGCAAAAACGAGTTCAGTTGTTTGCATTATGTATTTTATTATCATGTGTAAACCAGCATGAATTTATTATCTCTGTTCTGTTGATCATCATATTATCTTTTATGTAAGAACTTATGTTTGGCTTCTATTCTCATTAGTATGGTGTATGTCAATGTATCAAGGAAGAGTGTTGACACGAATAACAAAAGGAGAATTATACAAAGTGTCTCTCTGGAAGAATGATAAGAAGGAATATATATATAAAATGTAAGTTGAATGTAATGTGGTTCGCATTTTCATTGAAGGGCTTCATTGCACATATAGTTTCAAACAGAAGAAGTGTACTCGTTAAGAATGAAACTTTTTTTTAAATGGACATAAGATGGTTATGAAATAGTAATGGTAATGAGATTGCAGTAAAGAAGAAATCTACTGAAGATGGATGTAAAGAAGATGTGAAAGGAATGAGATTGCTGCCAAAGAAGTAGTAGAAGAAGTAGTGAAGATGATACATTGAAGATGTTACGTTTGAAAAATATACATATTCCTACATCAAAGTATGATGTCAAGGTTTTCAACCGGAGGAGGAGGCTATTGCAACAGTTCTTTAATTCAAAGACATTTTACAATTATATTTTGTTATTTAGTTGTGAGCATAATCTGAAAAGAATGAAGAAAATTCTGTTGTGCTGCTCTGTTCAATTTTGATGTTATTTTGTTTGTTATTGGTAACTATAGTGACTGTAGAAATTGGTTAATATACGAATGTGATAAGTAACATTTGAAAAGTTATTTTTATTTTAAAATATTGCAACAAACTGCTCCGCACTGGGGACAGTTGCAGAGTGGATACCGAGAAAAAGATACAGCCTTCATTATCCACGAAGAGAGACCGAGAACGAGACAGCCTTCATTATCCACGGGGCAAGACCAAGAGAGCCACCATTATCCACCACAAGGCAGGAACGAGACAGCCGCCATTATCCACGAAGCGACACCGGGAACGAGACAGCCGCCATTATCCACGAGGCGAAACAGACACAATTATTAACATGGCAAGAAAGAGACAGCCACCATTATCCACGAGCACCCTTCGTTATTCATGGGGCCATATCAACGAGGCGAGAACGGGAAAACGGCACATCCTTTATTATCCACGAGGCGAGACCAAGAACGAGACAGCCACCATTATCCACTAGGCGAGAACGAGGCAGCCATCATCATCCACAAGGCGATATTAAGAAGGATATAGCTATCATTATCCACGAGAAGAGATTAAGCCAAGTCTCATCTCGTCTCTATACCAGGCCACGCATTTTGTAAAGGAGCTTCCCGAAGTTAATACTAATGCAAATGTGTCAATATGCAAAGCACTGCAGGTTGATTACATCTTAACATGCCGCGTGTCAAGAGACCAGCGTATCGAACGGTGGTTCAGTTGCCTAATGCACAATTACTCCGTCCGGGCGCTAGGCTTTGAGATCGCCTGAGTCTCAAAGATTGTGCGTGAGCTACAGAATGAAATTCCAACCTCAGGTCATGTAAAATTCAAAGCGTCAACCGCGCTACGCCGCTGTGCTGTCCCGGAATGCGTGGGCGAGTCGAGTTGAATGAAAACTTGGATCCAGAGAGGTTCCTTCGTACAGGGGTGAGAAGCTTGTTCTCAGGAGAAGGGTTGCTCTAAAAGGGTTGGTTATGTAGGGCTGAAAACGATATGTAAGACAAAACACCAATAAGTGAAATATCGATACAGGTTGGGGCTTAGAATAGTCTGTGGCTCTGCCTCTCTGTCAGAAATCAAACAGTCTACGTAAGCAAACTAAAACAAAAGTTTCTATTTTTAGGCGTTGGTGTCGTAACAGTGCATGGATCCTAACAGTTATACAGAGCAGTCCCTGGCATTCGCTACGCACTCGGCGAAAAGCGGCCCGGCATCAGCGCTTGTCTTTCCCGGTGAACGGGTCCGCGACAGTCGCACGCTACAGTCTGTTTTTTTCGCTCTCCCTGCCTTCGCTCTCTTTCCCTTTCTGTTGACGTTGCAGACTGACGCTAGTATAATCCTCCCCCGGAAGTTGTGTTGTGTCGTGTCCGTGTGTTGAAGATTGTGGCTTAATATGGCACCACAAAAGTTTACATTACAACAAAGGATTTATCTTGTCGTGTGTTACTTCGGAAAGAGGAATTGTGGAGAAGTGCGACGACGTTTTGCAACGAAATTTCCTCGTGTTCCCGTTCCACATAGGACCACTATATTAAACCTCGTAAAAAGTTTAAAGTATACAAAGACAATCCGCACACCATCCGTGAGTTAACAAAGAGTATTGTACAAGAAATCGGGAGAATTACAGTAGACGAACTTGCATGTGCAAATGCTAATTTCCTTCGGAGATGCCAGGAATGTGTTGCAGCAGAGGGACATCATTTTCAACACCTTCTGTAGTCAAGGTTAGTACACAATATGAAAACTAATTATAATAGCCGACTCTACTGTCGCGGACCCGTTCACCGGGAAAGACAAACGCTGATGCCGGTCCGCTTGCCGCCGAGTCTCGTAGCGAATGTCAGGGAATGCTCTGTAGAATGCTATTTGGAAATCGCTACTCCTTACAGCAGCTTTCACATTGGGTTTAACAATTACGAAATGGTCACGACAGAAGATACTCCGCAAGGCATTTTTCGCCTTGACCTCAACACAATCAGAAAATGCTCATGACACCAGATACTCAGAAAGGTAGCTTTCACCTTAGCTTTAACGATCACAGAATTCTCAAGGCAACAGATACTCCACAAGCTCTCACCTTGGCCTTAGCAATCCCAGAATGCTCAAGATAGCAGATACTCAGCAAAGCAAATTCGCCTTCACCTCAATAATCACAAAATGCTCATGAGAGCAGATACTCAGCAAGGCAGCTTTGACATTTGCCTGAACAATTATAGAATGCCCTGGAACAAACGTACATCACTTTGTGGTCAGACCTTTGATGTCGCTAATAAAATCCAGTAATTAGTAGAATGACGACATATGAAAATATACATGAGAACTTAATACCAAATGTACGCTGAATGCAACATCGGAGCTTGGCTCCTGGTGATGGAGGGGTACGCGAATATGGAATAGAAGGGTGAGAAGCAAGAAGGATTCACAACCTCGTGCATCCACAAAATGAAACAGGATCAGTGACTGTGGGGGGGGGGGGGGGAATTGACTCAAAACGAGTCAAGCGGAAAATCAATAATTAATATGGAATTATCCAATTAGCGAAACTGCCGATTCGCATTCAAATGTTTTGCAACCTGTAGTGAAAGTTGTGAATGCGGAAACGAAACAAGCACTCGGAGCATCAACAGTCGTGGATATTTATTTCGCGGATGTACGTGTGTGTGTGTGTGTGTATACATGTTGAGACACGTCTTGTTCTACAGCATTCTTCATGTTGAATATCATAACAGGAAACCAATTACGGGCTGAAACGTTAACAGGTCAAGTAACGAGACAGTAAACAAAATAGCACCAGTGTAAAGAAAAGGTGTTATCGAATATTTTTTTTCAACTCGAATTATAGCTCTCTTCTGTAATGCTCTCCCGAGTTTCAAATTTGTAGAAATCTTCGCGATTGACATTTACATGTGACCGTTGTGTATATTTGTTTTTACAGGCTCGAATATTGTATTGAATGGATCAATATCCTTGTGATTGTTCCAACATCCATTTCATCAGTTCCTCATTCATCCTCATTGTTGCGATTATACCAAGAATTGCAAAAGTGGCTAGAAATATAAATCCCACTACCATAAAAAAAATTCTGGATCCAGAGTACCCCTAGTGATTTGCAAAACGTATAATGAGATTTTCCCTGTCAGTTGCAGAGCAAAATCAAATTAGCTTTGACTAACTTTGCATACAAATTTAGATATTTCTGTATTCATGTTCCTATTATCTGGGTTAGTTTAAACTTTAAGGAACATTTTTGTTACAAAATAGTGCAAGCATATATTTACACAAAAACTCAACTCCATCTGTGGCTAACAAAACAAGATTTTTTGCGGATTCGGGAGGGGGTGGGATGTTCAGCAAGCCTTCGGTTGTAAATATGATACTTTAAAGATATATTCCAGCTGTAATCACATGCTTGTAAAGCAATGGATGTTCACTTTCATTTCGGATATTGCTGCGTATAATTTTCTTGCAACAACTAATCTCTAGCTGTCAGTGTGATCAGAAAAAGAACCGTATTTCCTGCAGAGGGTTTCGGGTCCCAGAGCCAATAAATCATAACAAATTCAAGGCCCAATGCATTTATTCTAATGTTGGTAACACACGCAAGGAAACGACAAACGATAACAGATTGCTGTTTGAGGCCCATTTGCGTTTTGTCCACGACCAGAAGTTGATTGCATGGTTTCGATGGAGTAGAGACGTTTTCGCTGGACATGGATGAAAGATGATAATAAAAATGTATATGGTGGTAGCAAGTGCGTCTAGTATATAATTTTGTTGAGGGAGAAGTTAACATATCCACCTCTCTATATGAAACTAACGATGTAATTGTAACTTCAGCTACTTTCGGAAATGAGTGACTGTAACTGCGTTATATTTTGAAACGAGCAGCTGTAACTCTGTTACATTTACAAACAAAGTGACTGTAACTCCGATACTTTTACGAACGAGTGAGTGCAACTCCGTTACTTTTACGTACGAGTGAGTGAAACTCCGTTACTTTTACGAACGAGTGACTGCAACTCCGTTACTTTTACGAACGAGTAACTGCAACTCCGTTACTTTCACGAAGGAGTGAGTGAAACTCCGTTACTTTTATGTACGAGTGAGTGAAACTCCGTTACTTTTATGTACGAGTGAGTGCAACTCCGTTACTTTTACGAACGAGTGACTGCAACTCCGTTACTTTTACGAACGAGTGACTGCAACTCCGTTACTTTTATGTACGCGTGACTGCAACTCCGTTACTTTTATGTACGAGTGAGTGCAACTCCGTTACTTTTACGAAAGAGTGACCAACTCCGTTACTTTTACGAACGAGTGAGTGCAACTCCGTTACTTTTACGAACGAGTAACTGCAACTCCGTTACTTTTACGAACGAGTGACTGCAACTCCGTTACTTTTACGAACGAGTGACTGCAAATGCGTTACTTTTACGAACGAGTGACTGCAACTCCTTTACTTTTACGAACGAGTGACTGCAACTCCGTTACTTTTATGAACGAGTGACTGCAACTCCGTTACTTTTACGAACGAGTGACTGCAACTCCGTTACTTTTACGAACGAGTGACTGCAACTCAAGTTACTTTTGAAATGAGTGAAGGTTATTAAGTTACATTTTTAAATAAGTGACTGTAACTCAAGTTACTTTTTAAATTAATAGTTTTCTTTCGCTTGCTTCACAGACATCTGGGACAGATTATAGTAACGTAATTCCTAAATATTTTGAACTATTTTGATTGATTCATTGATTTGGTTTATATTACTTCGTTTTTCTGCCAGGAGTGGCTAATCGAAAAGATAAGGACGAGTGGCAATGTGATGAAGGGACACTCACAAAGAACACCAATGACCGGGCCGAGATTCGAAACCGGGGCCCCTGGCGCCCAAGCCCGCTGTGATAACCACTTCGCCACGGAGGCTTTTTAACTATTTTCAATTGTATAAAATCTCTGCTTATATCTTCACCATATAAATAACCATCTATTATGCCTGTGCACATGTACATTTATTTTTTTTTATTTTTTTTTTACGGTGCTAAATACGCGTGTATATAAGAATGGCACAATCTTCATGGAAGAAAAAAGTTTAAAACGAGGCTTAGCTATATGAGTTAGACTGGTATATTTCTTCTTGCTTTTTATGCTAAATAACCAGAGAACGAAAAGGTGAACAGAACGCGTGAATAAACTTACGAGATAGATAAGAGAGAATATGGTATTCAAGGATGTAGGAGAAAGCTAAGAATGGAAAAAGGGTTGGTGTCATGAAGACAAAATTAATAGTTACAGAACGAAAGAAGCAATGAACAAATCTAGTAGATATAAAGAGAAAGAATCATAGCATGGAAGGACAAAGAGAAGAAGTATTGGTGTGAAAATAAGGAAGTGTGTAAATATTCAAAGGGCTTAAGATCTAAAGAAGGTAAGTTGAAAGTTTTCAAAATGACGGAAAAAAAGCGCATAGAATTCTTATTTCTCTATTATTGTATTCGCGGTTTTAGTAACAATGAGAACTATCTCTCCGGCTCTAGAAGACCAGACTACACTCTGTCTCGGGAATCTTTAGAGTAAGGAAACAAATAGGGACTCGAGGGTTCTCGCAAATAAACGCGTGAGGGGCGGAAGTTAGTGCATGGAGGGGAAAACGCGGCTACAGCTACCAGTCGTTTCCAGCAGCGTGCGCTGCTTTGCTCCATCCGCTCGCTTTCTCCCATTTTCTACAGTTATGCCCAGCCTTGCTCCACAGATTACCGAGACAAGAGTGTAGCTTGGGAGGACGAGTCTACACGAAATAGGGGAGGTGGGTAGAAACATGCACGAAATAACGAAAATGCGATGTGCATGCTCACCCCACTCGTCGTCAATGGCCTACAGGATAAAAATACCGTTTTCGAGGGCTTGTAGCTTCGAGACGCGAGACGCCTCCACCAATGAAAACGTGAGAGGGAACGGAATTGCGTAGAGGGGGAAGCGATTGCTGTTACCAGCCTTTGTAGCATCTGCAGAGATAATTGGGACAGGGTATAGCATCGAAACGAAGCCTCAAGGTGCAAAACGTTGCTGAATAAGATCTTGAAAACCTGCCTCCCTGGTGGTGTAGTGATAACGTCATCGTCTTGTAATGAAGGGGATCCGCGTTCGAAAGCCGGTAGAGGCACATATTAGCTCGGATCGCACTTAAAACTATAGATTCAGTCTCGATTAGCCTATCTGCGCGTACAATGAACTTAAATATAAAAACTCGAACTCTTGAAGTCCTCCACACGCTGCGTACAGCGACACACTGTACATCAAGCAGTGATACCAGATGTATGAAACTTGAATCGAGGAAGGAAAATGTGACCGGGATGTGAGAGCGCGCGAGTGTACACACACGATCCACCATGAACGCGTCGATCGTGCAAATATTGTCGTAACTGTGCACGGGCCATTTCCTCTTTCATTGTTTCACGGCTTTCCCCCAAAGCGATCATTGTTTGCCCGTTACATTTACTCCAGGTTCTCCGTATATAGACACTAGCTCTTCCCTTTCAATATTTTTTCCAAGTCGTTCGCTGCATTGAGCGACTTTCCGTCAGAGGAATTGATTCCCAAACCTTGGATACGATGCTCAATTTTTTTACTGAACGAAATAAGCATATGCGAACCCGCGAAACATTCAAAAAATGAATTTTGAATGCTGTTATACGTAGAAAGTTGCTTGCTTGCTTGATTTGGTGTTTTAAGTTCACTTTATACACAGAAAGGCTAATCGGGACTGGACCTACAGTTTAAAGTAGGATCCAAACCACTATGAGAATCCACCGGGAATCGAACCCGGGACCCCTTGATTACAAGGCGACGACGCTACCACTGCGCCATCGGGGAGGCCCTATAGAAAGTTGCAAATGAAATACCAATAATGACCAATTTTGCTCAGGATAATGAAGATCAAAGAGAAGGTGGCCTTCATAACACCTTTCCGGTACTCCCATGGATGTGGCCAATGCTGTGTGAATGCATTCTTATACCTCATTGTGGAATTCCGTTCTAAAAGGACCTGAGCGTGCGTAAACCTCCGTGGCGAAGAAGTTAGCACAGCGTTCTACGGAGTCAGCGATCCCGGGTTCGAATCCCGGCCTGATTGATTTATTTTACTTCGCATTTCTGCCAGTTTTAGATAATCGCGAAGATGAGAATGACTGATGAAATTGATTTAGGGACGCTAGGCCTGGATTCGAACCCGGGACCTTTGGGAACAGGTGTTTTTTTTTGTGAGTGTTCCTTCACCAATTTCATTATATCACCACTCATTACCATTGTCGCGATTAGACCAAAGCGGCAGAAAAGCGACGTTAAGTAACAAAAATGAAGTCAAATCAAAATCTAAGCTGCAAGAATCTGACTGCCTCATACTTCATAGTCGGCGGGAAATCGTATGAGAGGTGCCATTTTCTACCCATCATTTTCCTAAAACGACTGCGAGTACACCGGATTACAGCCACATACCACCTCTATTTGCTTGCATGCATACGCGCGTCACGCCCCGACTACTAGCGCCGAGTACGGATGCCATCGGAACTTACTTTTTGGACGCTCCTCGTACTTGCTATTAATATTAGTGTTAGAAGTTTATTGTTTATAATACTGAAGGTGTAGTAACGTTTCCTGGAAGGCTTCGGAGGGTAGCAGTGGACAGAGAGAAATAATAATAAAAAGAAGAGAGAAGATAGAAGAGAATGAGACGCATGTATTGGGAAGGAAGTAGAAGGACGCCATCTTTCCTGGAACCAATCAGGAAACTAGACTAACCTTCTTAACAATGGTAATATCAAGTACTAAATCTTTGAAAGTCATCCAGTGACGACCCACACAAGAATGCCCGCTTCCGCCACTGGACACGACGTACTTTAAGCTTAATATCCTTACAACCTACAACTCCGGCAACCGTTAAATAATTCCACCGAAGATTTCGGGAAAAACAGCAAAAGAAACAAGCTTCGACGAAACGATCAGGTCATGACCCTGTCAGGGACAGCGAGGAATTTGTTGGCCAGCAGAAGGACATTTCCCAGTCGCATCACATCATCCCTCCGCACTCATCTCCGGATAAGGGTGGGTGGACGACGATGATGAAGAGCGCCCAGGGTCCGGAGTAAAGAAGGGGGGGGGGAGAACTTTCTTCGGGGCCCGGGAGGATAAGAAATGGCACGTGAGAGGTGGAAGGCCTTGAGCTCCCGGGAGCGTCCGAAGCTATTAGTTCCCTCACGTTGGTTACCGCCGGCAATTTCTCACCCGTCCGCTGCTTCAGGACTGACGGAGAAAGAAGATGAGAATCGATATGTGCCCGGAGAATTTCTTTCCGGAGTTTTCCGTTCGCTGTCGATCCTGGACCCCAACAAATACCATCTACCTTCGCTTCGAAACATTCACGGTGTACAACGGACATGCATTGTAGCTGTAACGCCATTCATTAACTTTGGAGAAACCTAACAGGAACTGTAATGCATTAATTTGCTTTTTTTGGAGAGGAAGACTTGCTTTGTTAACTTTGGAGGCACTTTAACTGTAACGCATTGATTATCTTTGGAGGGTCTTAAAATGAAACTGTAATGCATTCATTAGCTTTGGAGGGGCTTTTAAATAAAACTGTAATGCATTCAGTAACTTTGGAGGGTCTCTAAATGGAACTGTAATGCATTCATTAACATTGGACGGATCTAACTGGAACTAGAACTGAAATGCATCAATAACTTTGGAGGATCTCTAATGAAACTGTAATGCATTCATCAACTTTGGAGGGTCTCTAAATGGAACTGTAATGCATTCATTAACATTGGAGGGAGTTTAATTGGACCTGTAAGGCATTCATTAACTTAGAAGGGTCCCTAAGTGGAACTGTAATGCATTCATTAACTTTGGAGGGTCCCTAAGTGGAACTGTAATACATTCATTACCTTTGGAGGGAGTTTAATTGGACCTGTAATGCATTCATCAACTTTCGAGGGTCCCTAAGTGGAACTGTAATGCATTCATTAACTTTGGAGGGAGTTTAATTGGACCTTTAATACATTCATTAACCTTTGTACGGACTATAAATTTAACTGTAATGCATTCATTAACTGTGGAGAGATCTAACTGTAACAGTGATACTAATACATTCATTAACTTTGAATGGACTTTAACTGGAACTGAACTCATTCATTAACCTTCGAGGGGAACTTTGACTGATACTGGAACACAGGTACTAACTTTTAATTGATTGATTTATTTTTGTTTTAGGTCCAGTTTATGCACAGAAAGGCTAATAGAGACTGGACATACAGTTTAAAATAGAATCCGAACAACTATGTTCTTCCACCGGGTGTCGAACCCGGGATCCCTTGAGTACAAGGCGACAACGTTACCACTAAGCCATCAGGGAGACCCCCGAGGGACTAACTGAACTGTAACACAAATTATGTGGGTAAGAAATAAATTGTCTACTTCATGTTACCAAGGTGGACGTGCCTATATGATTTTTAAATGGGATACAGTCACACGGTCCATGAAACAGGAGCAGAATTTCACGAGTCAATAATTTGGTCAGTTTATTTAACTTTTTCACATTGTTGGTCATTTAGTGTCGTTATAGATGATGATGGCATTAACATACGCAGAACGCATTGAGGTGGTGTTCACACGTGTCATCACAGCGGTCTCAGCCAGCGCCATCTACACAGCCCATCCATTACACGCAGTGCGGTTGTGAAACTTCTTGCAAAATTCTGTGAGACTGGATCTGTTGGAGACATACCTAAAGCTGGACGGACCGGATCTGCTACAGATGAAACGACATCCACCGCTGTTCTGGCATCATACTGCAAGAGTCCACGACGGAAGACCCGTTGAATGTGGAATGAATCGTATGTCGCATCTTGGCTATTTAATACGCTTACACATGTATTTCCAATAGATTTTTAAATTTAAACTTGTTGTTCAATATGCAATCCGTGGCAACACATATGACTTCAGTCGCGTGAAAATTTAACAATATTTAAAGTTATTACTTTCGTTCTCCAAAAAAGTTTTTTCGTTGCAGTCTTATGCCTTACACTTTCTGAGCGTGAGATCCAATTGATTCAATATCGCCTATCAGCTTATATGTACTTCCCTGGATGCTTTGGCCGTTCCTTCTAGTAAATGTTTTATCAGGTAGTTCCTTCTTAACCATTTTTCTCTTCTCGATCACTTCCACCATTGTTCTTCTTTCACCAATTCTAGCACAGTTCCATTTCTTACCTTCTCTGTCCACTCCACGCTCTACGTTATTCGCCATGGCCACATTTCTTAAGCTTCAAGTTGCTTTTCTTCACTTCTTCGTAGGGATCCCGTTCCTGCGTCATACAATACTACATTTCTAATGTCTCCCCGATGGTGACGTCGTTGCCTTGTAATCGAGGTGTCCCGGGTTCGATACCGGAGGCAAAGAGTGGCTCGGATCCCACTTTAAACAATAGGGCCAGTAACGTTTAGCCTGCCTGCGAATAATGTGTACTTCAAACCAGTGGCCGATTTGGAAATAAATTACTGCCGGTATACTCGTATGCACAGGCCTGTCTGTCTTTTGATACAATCCTTTTCTTGTGTGATTTCTTAAATAATACATCCATTCTAATTCACTCTCTTTTATTCCACTAAGAGAGAGAGAGGGTGGAGTGAGAGGGAGAGAGAGAGAGAGAGGAGGAAAAAGAGAGAGAGAGAGAGGAGGAAAAAGAGAGGGAGAGAGAAATGAGCGAGTACATTGCCAGCCATTGAGTAGCTACTTGTGCTCCAATAAATAAGTGCGAATTTTAAATATGCATGCCGGTATGCTTTTTGACATCTAAATTCACTACCGGTATGCCATACCAGCCCCCAATTCGATCACTGCTTCAAACTCAAACACATGGACATACGTATGAAATCATGCATAAATAAGAATGCTAGGAGGACATTTGAATTCGAAAGGAGTGCAAAGAAAAGTAGCGAAAAAACGAACCACGCTCTGTTGTGAAAGTTGAAGAGTGCAGGAAACGAACCTTTTTTTCCCAGTCTTCTCGTTCTTTTTTTTTAAAAAAAGGGAAGCGAGGAATATTGTTAGGGGCCATTTCATCTAACATGAAACATTCATGGTGCAACACAATAGAAAACAAACGTCGTTCCAGAGCGACTATTCAAACGCGATGCAAACAGAATTGGGCACCGGAATTGCCATATTCCGCGAAAAGAAAAGACTGTAATTCCACGCCCTGATAGGATGGAGGGGATATACAAACGGTACGAATGCGAAAGCGGCGTTGCACGGGCGTTCTCATGTGAAAACGATACGGCATTTCCAAGGTTCGCAGGAAGGGGGAGCCCCCTCGTTAGAATGTTTTCTCCAGCGTCCAAAACCTGAAACGTTTCGCTGCAAATGACAAGATTCACGCAAAAAAAGGTGTTTTTTTTTCAAGGCACAATTCCGAACTAGAATTAGGGGAAGGTTTCTCTAAATAGAAACGGTAGATGTCGCATCTTCGTGCGTTTCTCTACATTTTCATTCATGTGGAGGTACACAAGAATTCAATTCTAAAGAAAACACTCGAATTAGCTGACTAACTTGAGACCGTACTAAACGAAAGGAAAATACATTCGGTCTCTTATCTACTTTGAAAAACTTTACTCATTCTTAATTCTTCACAACAGTTCTTTTATGAACATTTATAATAATGTGCAACACAGAACAAATTTAGGTTTATTGGTTTGGTTTGAGTTGGTGTTTTAAGTCCACTTTATGCACAGTAAGGCTAATCGGGACTGGACCTACAGTTTAAAGTGGGATCCGAACCACTTGTGCCTCCACCGGGTATCGAACCCGGGACCCCTTGATTACAAGGCAATGACGCTACCACTGCGCCATGGGGGAGGCCCAAATTTAGGTTTATGTAATTCCTCTCATGGAATTACGACATAGTATTAAAGTCTATACTGCGTGACAGTAGTCTGTGGAGCAACGCCGCGCATAACAGTAGAGAAGGGGAGAAAATAAGTGGGCGAAGCAAAGCAGTGCGCGCTGCTGCAAAGTGCTGGTAGCTGCAGCCGCGTTTTTTACGTCTACGCACTCACTTCTCCTCCCACGCGTTCATTGGTTAAATATATTTTGCGTAAATTATTTGTAATTATGTATCTTTGTGTTCAAACTTGACAGTGGTTTCCTCCAGGTACAGTTTTCCAACCTCACACCACCCCCTCTAGTCACTAATTGCGCAGATGACTTGTTTTCGTTCGTTTGCTCCACATATTCCTGAGACAAAGTATGTATAATCGGCCGTAAAGATAGCAGTTCTTTTTTCTTTATTCTATGTACAACCTTAGTGACAATGAAGTTCGACCAGTCACAAATATAGGAGTGCGTTGTGAAAGAAGGAGAACACATGCATATGCTGAACATATTTTATTCAGCAGGCTACATGGAACAAAGGAAAACATAAATTTCCGCTGCAACGCAGCAATGTATGGTGTCCACACAAAATAAAACATTTTCGTCCATCTACACGTGACATTGAAGTTCGACCACTGTTAGAGGGGATCCTGTTTACCATGGTGTGACGCTGCCCCGTCGGCGAATAACTGTGGCAATGCGTCGGGGCATGCTGCGGACGAGTCGTTCAAGGTATTCCACATCGATGCGGTGCCATTCCTCCTGCAGGCAGGCGATAAGAGCAGCCACTGTCGTGGGTCCCCTCTGTTGCACACGTCGCTTAAGAACACGCCACACATTCTCAATGGGCGAGAGGTCGGGACTCGATGGTGGCCATGGCAGAGTTCGCACGTGATGGCGAGTCAACCATTCTCTTGTCAGCCGCGCTGCATGAGGCCTGGCATTGTCGTGTTGAAAGATGAGACGCCGCCTGTGGAACAGGTACCTTCGCAATGTGGGAAGATGCCGCTCCAGTATGCGTGTATAGGCGTGTGCATTCACAATGCCCTCACAGACGTGTAGTGGGCCAACCCCAGATGCCGTCATGCATCCCCATACCATCACTGACGCAGGTTTCTGTACTCGACGTGCATAACATTTTGCTTCATTCTGTTCCTCCTTCCGACAAATGACTGTTTTCCGTATTTTCCCGTACACAACATTGAAAATGGATTCGTCCGTCCACAAAACCCTGTTCCACTGCCGAAATGTCCATCCCCGGTACATTCGTGCCCACCGTAGTGGATTGCCTTTGTTCAACATGGAAAGGAAGGGTTTACGTTTCGCCTTGTACACTCAGTAACCGCATCGCTGTAGGTAACGGCGAATGGTTCTGGTTGACACTTCAATGTGAAAGCGTTCTCGAGTCCACAGTCGTAATTCGGCCACAGAAACATGATTGTTGGTCTGGATATAGCGCCTAAATATCCGTAGGTCACGCACGCTCAGCAGGCGTTTTCGACCGGGGGCCTTACCTGGCTCTGTAGTACCCGTATTTTGGTGGTGTTTGATGATGCAGTGGACGGTTGACTTGGGTAAGTTCAGTTGGCGCCCTATTTCCCGTTCACTGAGTCCATCCCGTTGCAACTCCACCACTCTTCTTCTCACGGTGTTGTCAATAGGTTTGCCCCTGGCCATGGTGATGATGCACTGCGGTTCCTCGGTGCACATCACGCGCTTATATACGGCGGACTCCCTTATCGTGTCCGTGACGTCATGCTTCCGTCGAATGCGCCACTATCTGGAATTTTTCCGTATGGATCTGGTGCCTGGTCGAAGTTCAATGTCAAGCGTATTGTTCCCCGTTTTCGTTCTTTACGTGACCTTGGGTGCAACATGCTTGGATCACGATTCTTGCCTGCTCACACGCCTCCTCTTACACACATGCGTCACTTCTGCGGGTCACCCATTCCACCGCCTATGCCCCTGTGCATTTAATCACGTATTCCTTTCTGGTCGAACTTCATTGTCACCAAGGTTGTATATGCCCTCAAGAAATTGGGCAATTCCTGAGATCCATGTTACAGAAAATGAATAAGGGTTTGTGACAATATATATATATATACCGATTGCAAGTAGGGTACAAAAATAATGTCTTTCATTTACTTACGCGTTACAAGACGCTGTTGTTGATGTCAAAATACTGAAAAATACTCTGAATATTCGTAGTCGTTGTGCAACACCGTACTCGATAATATTTTTTAAGTTGCAAGTCGAAATGTAGCTAGACTGATAATATGTTCGTTACAAGCTTACTCCTGGTAGGATATGATGTCACGAATTTGAAACATACAAGCTGTCAAATAACTGAGTGCTTAGTGCAGATATGACAAAACTGCCCGAGAGGTGACGCCACTTCCAACATTTAACAATACATCGCAATCTATAGGCAAAGTGGAATGATTTCATTTGTTGCCACACCTCGGTTACTGAAAATTTAAGTTATACTGGATTTAAGTTTCTGGTTTATAATAGACAGACAAAGAAGAGAATGGACTAGAATTGTTAGTTTAAAGTTCCATGTGGGAGGTATTGACATTAGAAATTTTAGATCTTTCGACATTTGTATAGTACATAAATTGAAAATTTAAATTGCTTACTCCCTTCAATTACGAATGTTTGCAAGTATCAATGTCGCAATACGTTATACAGTGCCTTTCATGGTCAAGTCGCCCGTGGAGCGGCGGTTAACGCGCCGGGTAGTGAGAGTGTGTGCGCCGGAAAACTGGATGCAACATCTGCGTAACTGGAACCGCTAGTTATGTAATGAAATACGCTTGTACAGTCACGGACAGTTCTGGGTTTTAAAAATCCCATTAACTTTCGATGGAATTGTTACAACCCAGATGTGTCCGTGACTGTACAAGTATATTGGCAGTTTCAATTAAAATGAGCACCTTTTTACAAGAGGTGTTAGAAATGTTGTCGTCCTGCATTCACACATTTACGCATCTTCGTAGGAAATTTTCACTATCACGTATCAGTTCCTCTTCCGAAATTGCTCCAATTTCTCTCCTGATATTTTCTTGTATTTCTTCTAATGTATGGCTTCAGGTATAGAAGCTTGGTAGCTTGTCACGCAAGCTGACGGAGAAAGTTTTTAGCAATGTGTTCCAATCGTGCTTGCTCGAACGTAGTCTAATTTCTTTCCAGTAAGCACGTTTAACCCTTGCCTTCTTATCATGAACAGACCCTGTTTCCCTAAATTAGTTCACAAGTTTTGCAACACTGTCTCTATGTGGAACAGGAACATCTGTGAATTCTGCTGCAAAACGCCTTCTAATTTCCCTTCAAGAATTCGTAATGATGTAAGAGTCGTACATAAAAAATCGTCGTTCTAAATTGTACGTGCCATTATTAGACAGCAGAAAAGGACAGTAATACGTACACTAAAACAAAACAATCTAAAACACTAGTAAACACCTCAACACTTCACAAGCACGTGGATACTTAAGCACTGACGCGTCCAGTACCAAGGTCAGCGTACAGCTGTGAGTCTAAATGTCGGCAGACGCGCTCTCGCTTCCCGGCGCGCTAGTCGTCGCTGGACGAGCGACGTGACCATGAAAAGCACTGTATTAACACCACTTATTTCCTACTAAAGTTTACCAGAAAATGTAATACTTGTTTTGTTGAGTTACGAGAAAAAATGTCCACTTACCTTCTATGATTGGCGGTCGGGGCTTATAGGATACGTCTGTAAAGAAGAAAAAGTTGTAATTCAATACCACAAAACTTAAGAGTTTCTTATTTGTTAACAGGATGTGGAAGATTAGGATACCTAATTCTAAAGTGCGACAAAATGTGTTGATTTTTTCAAGGTATTAATCAGAAAAAAGTGCCATTATTCGACGTGGGTGCCCATCCCTCCGTGTAAACTCTCCATATCACCAGGAAATTGCAAAAGCAACAGAAGCCAACTCGATCAGCAGGTCCCTCTAAACCTGATAGTCAACAACTGATCAAACGTGACCTGCCATAGCTCTAACTACACTCTGTCTCGGGAATCTGTGGAGCAAGGCCGAGCATAACGGTAGAAAAGGGGAGAAAGAAATGGGCATAGCGAAGCAGTTGAAAAGCATTCTGCTGCAAGCGGCTGGTAGCTGCGGTCTCGTTTTCCCCTCCATGTACTCACTTCCCCTCTCACACGTTCATTGGTCGAGCCATCTCAAGTTCTACTCGCACATAGAACTTGTTTTCGTTCGCTTGCTCCAAAGACTCCCGGGAGAGAGTACAGAAATGTTATCTTCAACATTACTGACGAAGGTATGGTGAAAGTAGTGAATAACAAGTGTTGAAATATTTGAATACATATAAGGGAAAATTCAGTATATATAGTTGAGAAGAAATGATATAAAACAACAGCTAACAAAACAAATCGTTCGTAGAAAATATTCGGTAACAGAAAAAAAGTAGGTTGTTTAAAAACTGGGATTGAAAATTAAATGCGAGAAGAAAAATATTCTTCAATGTAAAGAAAAATGCATTAGTGAAAAAAACAAAACGTGAATTAGAAATCTTTAACGTGAGCGAAAATGAAAACTTCTCTAACAAGAATTAGTCTTTCTTATTGTGAAGGAAAAATCCCCAATAGCAGATTAAATATCCTTAGGTGAAAATAAAATTAACGATCGAAAATAAATTTTCTCAATTGACAGCGACATCTACCGAAGCATCCAAACTGTGCCAAGTGAAACAAATATGTTAACTCCAGTAACACATTAAAATGCATAAACTGTTGATGATGAACTTTTGGTGCATCAACATACCAGCTGGTGATCCGTGTGATGATGCACTTAAAATTCATTAAGACCGGATACAATCATTTCACAGAAAGGAAAATTACACGTATGACTGTCAACTGATGGACCAAAAATGCATCAACCTTGACATGATGCATTTCGAATTCCGGGTTCGAATCTTCGGCCTAGATATGGATGTTCTTTGTAGTGTCGCCTCATCAATTTCATTATATAATCACTCGTTTTCATGTTTGCGATTTGCCAAAAGTTGCAGAAAAGCGAAGTAAATTGAACCAAATCAATCAATTAATGAAAATCGAGCTCTATCTGGGGTGGAAAATGTGAATGTCTGACACATGGTTAGCATAGAAGCATCAGCGAGAAAAATGTTAAGAAAAATTGTTTTCCTTTATGTTCTCTACACACTGTGGAAATCTGTCGGTGTCGCAAGATTCGCAGCGTTACTGTCTATTAATTTGTTGTACATAAACTTTATGTTCAGATTAGGACAACCTACGATTTATAGACGGGCGAGAGCTACTGTCCAGATGGCGCCAGTCATCTATGATCAAACTTGTTAAGTTTGTTAAATATGTTTCAGGCTGGAATTGGAATATACAACAAAGTATATATCTTTAATATGTACTTTGAAAAACATCGGCGGCATGTTATGTTAGAATGACATTGTTTGGCTGGCGGGGAAGGTAAGAAGTTTCAAATTGTTAGAGAGCTAAGTTTTATATTTATCATTAACCTTTGCCTTGTTTTCTGTTGTTTTGTGTTCAACTTCGGAATATATGTGGCACACATCCTCATTAATATTCTGTGTTACGCGAGTGGACGCAAAAGTGTTATCACTATGTCATCCGTTATGTCTGTGTGTCATTACTGAGGACATTTCGAAACACACACGTACTGTGATTCATTAAGTCTATGAAGCATTTCAGAAATTCACCACAGATTAACTATACAACGGAGAGTGATAATTTTGATGCCATTAGGCGGACAAACACAAAGTTCTTTTTGTAGGAGGAAACAGCACTAGCGCGTAGTTGCCATCGTTTGCCGCTAGGCGGCAGTAGTAGGAAATAAGACGTTAAGTAAAAGTGAGAAGGCGTTTTACCTCTTCGAATACGCAAGAACCTTCTCCGCTGGAACTGTGCTCCCAATCCCCGCTAACCTCCTGTACAGGCGTAGTTTTTCCCGTCCGCTTGGGGGGGGGGGGTAGTTGGGGCTAACTTTATTCATGCTTTTATTCATTACAAATTCATCACTGGCATTCTGATTGGGAGACAGGTGATCCCAACATCATCTTATCCAAAAGAAATGGAATTGTTAAAAGCAATAAATAGGCTTATTATGGATGGTTGCAAATTTATTAAAAAACACTTTTCTTCTTTAGAATAAAGACGGTATAATTTTAATATGTGATAATATTAATGAGTAATCCTGTGTTCATGGCACTTTTAGCAAATTATAATGCTGCAAGGCATTTAAAAGCAAAATGTACATAGGTAATGCAATAGTAAAAATTTAAATTTCCTTAATTTCTTTATGACACCATTAAGCCTTGTTTTCATGATATGGAAAACTCAATATGCTGCCCAAGGCAGAAATTTATTTTATTATAAAACATAAACTAAACGTAATGTTTCAACCTTCTAGGTTGAATGACATTTGTACTTGGTGCAGAGTCTGAAGAAGACCTTGCTAGAAGGTTGAAACGTTACGTTTAGTTTATGTTTTATAATTAAATAAATTTCTGTCTTGGTCAGCATATTGAGTTTTTTAATTTTTTTACAACAAAACTTTGCATTTTGCTAATTTTTCTACATATTTTACTAATTTTACAAACTACAATTGCGAGTAGATTTGTGAAGAAAACTTTAAGATGAACTTAGAGAGGAGAGAGGGAGGATGAACTTAGTTGGTTTGCTTTCTTAATAATCTTATAAATGTTTGCAAAGAGCTCCCCAGAATAGCTGTAATTAAATCTCACACGCGGATCTTCATTTTTACCAATATACAGTAGCGGCGATAAGGGGGGCAGTCCCCCCCTACATTTGCACTACTGTCCCCGCACTATGCTAAATTTATCTACCAAGGGAAAGTAAACTCTCCTTGCCCCCCCACTCCGGTTTGACACCTTGCCTCCCTAGTTTTGGAGTCCAATCACCGCCACTGCCAATATACTATGCATGCTTATAATTGGACGTTAATTGCTTAATTAAGGCCGCCCGCAGGATTTTTCTCAGGGAGGGTAGCAGTACTTAAAGTGTAGAAAAAGTGGGATGATGCTTTCCTCCAATTTAGAGAATTCTTATATAGCATCCCCACCACTAGAATAATTCCCATAGGCACTTAATCTGCTGCCTTTCACGGCACCCCTCGTCCATGTTTTCGCGCTACGATTTCAAAATTTGATTGTATGAAGTCTTTCCAGATATCTCCACCCCCTCTGTGGATGCCCTTGTTCTTAATATCTAATCGAACAGAAACCAATGCAATTCTAAGTTTCGTTCATTCAGATTATAGTCCAGTACCGCCTATTGGCAAATCAGAAACCAAATATGAATGAACAGCAACGTATAAATTTTTCCAACATTTAATGAGCAGCGTTCTATATAAAAAAAAGGTTAACTAATTAATGTGTATTTTTATATGTAGAAACATATGGGACTCTGAAAGTAAGTGCAGTAAACTGGAATACTATACGTTTTATGACGCTTTCGGATCTTAAGAAAGTGTCCATTGAAAAAGTGAATTAAGGAAACGAAGAATTACGGACTATTACAAAATTGAGAATCTCGCAAGTTACTGAATTATCGCGAAAGGTGCGCTATTCTTGGTCTCTATGTAAGCTTAAGGATAAATTCATTTTTTTATTAAAAGAATGACCATTTGTAACTGAAAAGAAGGTCTGAATGAAACAAAATATATAAGAAAGAACATGCACTAATAAATGATGGCATGAAGGATGTAGAAAGTTTCTATCGATTGACGAAATATTATTTAATTATCCTCAAAATTAAAGTTTTAAATGAGGATCTTTGACCAAACAACTTATATATGCGACTTCAAGAGAACACCAATTATGACATTCGAAGGAGGTTTTATATGATCACTTTGCCTATGCATTATTCAAATTTATTTCTGAAATTTAACAGTTTATGCCTGTTTGCTCGACGCCTGACTTTTACTATTAATAAACTCTTTATTAAAAGGAATGATCATTTTATCATATGTGCTTTAATGTCACAAACAGTGTGAGCACAACATCAAAGAATGATTTTCGGATAATTTCCAATCTTAAAAAAAGATTATTACGATTTCTTGCTGTTATACAACCAGCATAAGCACAAAAATCTTCCTCTGGGTTATTCGAAACAACAAAATAAGCTTCTTCTTACCTCCAGAAGAATGAATTTATCCCGAGACTCCAAGATATACCGGAGATTCCTAAAGCAGCATCCCTAGAGATGATCCACAAGATCCACCTTCACCACGAGAGCTGAACACAACTTTCAACTGCACCGCCTTCGTGCAATGAAAAATCCAAACATACCCAGCACATCTACATACATATTGGTGACGCGGTGCAACTCGCATAAAAGACTTGGAGAAGAGTGATTTCGCCAATGAATTGTAATGATCACCATTTAATAAATCAATTACGCACCATTGACTCGCTTGTACAGGATTCCGACACATTCATGCGACATTTAGGCATACATCCTTAAATGTCCCCCTAGCAATACAGGCCAACAGGATCTAAATTCACTTCTTTCAACTGACGCCTTTGCTCTATCAAAACTGCTCTTCTGTTCAAGTCTCTATAATGACGGCTTCTCTTTTTCATGTTCCAAAAATAACACAATCGTAGGAACTCATTGTTGAAGGGCTACATTTATGTAAATACTGGATACAACGCCGATATTGTTTGCATGTAACAATGTCTCCAAGGTGGGAAATCAAAATAAATAACAGTGATATATTTTCTTTGAAATCTTGTTCGGAACATACGGTCGCCGTAAAGGCACATGCACTTAAACTTTCATTTTCTTCTACATCAGAACAATTTCAAATTCTTTCCTTTTCTGTGACTGCCACATCACAAGAGTACCACATCAAAGTTCATGAGATTTATCTCATTTATGTGTGCAGTTTATATTTCCTTCTGGGGGTTTATCCCCCTAGCCCCTACCTAACTACGCCTATGTATCGCGGCTGGGGCACAATAAGGGTTGTGCAATTACGCGTAAGAAAATGGTTTTCTACATGACAAGTAAATTACGCGTTAAAAACGTAAAGTATGTAAAAAAACTAGAATAAAACAAAAATTAAAATAAAACATTTTTGCGATGGTTATTGTTATGTGGTGGTTAACAGCGGCAGTAAACAAAACAAAAAAGGCTTTAAAAAACTTTCCTTCCGAATTTGGATGTGCTCTTGTATTAGAATTTTACAAACTATGATATTCACATTCTGTCTCGTGCCAGTTCCGACGACACAATGAAAAACACAAGGAAGAAATGTTTCCCGAAAGCGACGATAGATGGCAGCACGCCATATAAAGAAGAGCAGAGTTCATTGTAGAAACTAGGAGCGGAGAAGAGCGATTATATATATTATAGTAAATGCAAAATAAATAAAGGAAGAGTATAAAAATTATAGAAGGAATAAATAAAATTTGTAAATAGCCAATTAAGATAAATAGGAATATTCTCGTATATGAAACAATTAGGAAAGTTAATAAGTGAGCAAATTAATTTAGAAATGTATCTCTCCTTTTTGATCCTAGTGATCAAAATTTGATTTAATACCTCTGACGAGGAGAACATCGTCAGCTTTTGCGTTTGTCCGTCCCTCGGTGGCGCTGTGTACAAATTAGCCGCCCCGAAGCACTTACGGTTGCGCTCCTTATTAGACGCACTGGGCCATAGGCAGCGAGCGATCCTGGGCTATTCCACTTTTGGTCGTTACATAGGAGGTGGCGCTATTGTCAGTTTAGTCGACCCTAATCTTTCTATAAGTATAGCTTGTGTCGTTTGTATAATGCCAAAGAAGCGGCGAAAGCGAGCGCATATATGTAATAAATAAGATTACGCTTTAAAAGGAAAGACAATAAATTAGAAGAAAGAAACGAAGAATAAGCCTTTTTCAAAAATAGAAGGAAGAAAAGAAGAAGATTTCCTTTCAATTATTCATATATAATTAAGAAGAATATAACCGACGTAAATTTGGAATCAGCATATATATTTCAATGTATATACAAGCTTCGCTATATATTTTCTCTGTATTGTGTACAGTTTTCAGAATATAGATCCACATTTAACTATATCCTCTTGGCCATTAAACGCTTTCTTATTTGGAATTCTCGAATAAAGAACCTATCCCCTGAGATTAAGATATTTCTGTAGCCGTGGTATAAGTTTATTTTAAGAAGTGCACTAGAGGGACGTTGCAATTCACATCATAATTAGCCTCTGCAAGTGTACATACAATACACATGGAAAAGGTATTTCAAGCTATTACTAAAACTTTAAAATCCAATCCAAATAAATTCTTGTTCATCGTTATGTAACGTGTAAGACGTATAATCAATACTCAATACATCAAGAGGTTTCTCAATTTTTTAAAATATGTGAAAAAACAGTTCTATTTTAACAATCTGTTAGTGAGGGTGAGAGCGTGAGGTGGATGCATAAACAATCTTCAGAAAATAATGATTTTTTGTTGAAATATGTAAGAAAATTAAAGTTTAAAATGTAATATAAAGTAGTTCTTATATTACTAATTTGCAAAATAAAATTAAATTTTTACATCTGTGTAAAACACTGGTTTTCTACGCGAAGTAAATTACTATATAGTAAATTACCCGTAATTTACGTAAATAACGTAACGAGTAAATTACCTTGACAACCCTGGGCACAATGTAATCCAATGATCGAACGTGATATGATAACACAACACTCATACGGGACGAGGTCAAGGATGATGAGTGTTTCATAACAGCAGGCCCGCGGCCCGTACCTGGCCCTGGTATCAATTACCGTTCCGCGAGAGGTTATCAGTTTTCCGAGTAATAGCATAGTCACTGATTTCTCAATTACTATTCATTCGAATTTTTCGATGTTGAAAATACAAGGCAATGAAAATCTGCATTTACCACTTAATTGCATTAGCCTGAGCAAACTAAAAGATTTTATTAGACACATTACTACACAACTAACTTAAATTAATTTTGTACTTGTCAACATCCTAGACATAACTGAACTATTACTAGGCCTATTAACGATTGTGCCATAACTTATTTATTAATATTTAATTCTAAGGGCCCATAGGGAGTTTATAAATTAGCAGGTACTTATGAATATTTTTTCTCGGATCTCGGTATCAACTTTAAATTTACCGGCTCGCGGTCTCACTAAGGTGAGAACCACCCAATCAGCAAAGGTGGACACAGGTCATTTGTGAGGTGTATTTAAAACTTCAAGAGTTTGTCGTTCTAGTTCTATCGGCATCAGAATTACCACTGTCAGTTGTATTGCTTACATGTAGTAGATGTCTAAAAAGTTTCATAGACATATGAATCGCCCTGTGTATATAAAATTTATTTTTTTCCTGCAACTGTTGGCTAATAGCGACGATGGGGATGAGTACTGAATGATGAAAATGCTAGGCTAGGATTCGAACCCGTCAGCCCTTGCTTCGTAGCTTGCTGTTCTCATCACTCCACCACGGAGGTTGGCATGTGTTTTATATATATCTACATATACAGGGTGTATCATAATAGGATACACAACTGTAAGAATTTATTTCGACTAAATATTAGTTATGTATCAAACAGTAACACTTCAAATTTCTATGAATGTCTACAAATGTCTACAAGTGCTCAATGTGGCTTACACCACTTATGCAACACACATCGGATCGAAATTCTATTCCTTGCCACACTTGTCCCAAGAACTCCTCGTTCACCAAAGCAAGGGCTTTGCACATTCTGTGGCATAGCCCCAATGCAGAAGTCTATAACCTGTCCCAGGTATCTCTGAATCAAGGCCGCGCATAGCGTCACAGAAGGGGAGGAAATCGAGTGGGAAGAGCGAAGCAGTACATGCTGCTGCGAAGGCTTGTAACTGCAGTGGCTTTCCTCCCCCCTCCCTTCCTCGCAATCCTGACGTGTTCATTGGTGGAGCCGTCTCGCGTCAGTACTTGCGCAGAGACTTTGTTTTCGTTTGTTTGCTCCAGAGACACAGAGTATAGGGGTGTAAGGTATAGGGACCTTTGAAAGTCGCCATTTTCTTTAACACCACACCAGCGCCACAATGACCGTGTTTACAAAAGTCTTGCGCATGAAAACAAAATTTGAAGATTTTCTCATTGTTGTGTTTCAGATAACAATTTTAACAATAAATCTGATGATACACGCTGCATCATATCTGCACCTCGAGAGCAATGTCCTGGTGAAAACGTCCACCGAGTTAGTCTCCGGAATAGCATCTTGGGACAAACGAAATCTGAAAGAACCAGCGACAGATTCTGTCACTGTCACCTCAATTATGCTTTCATCCCATTGCTAGCTCGGATCGAGTGGTTCCTGATCGGCCCGTGTAAGCTCAAGGAAAATGCAGGAAATTATTTAGCAGCTGGATGTGGATTACAAGAGCACCAGGGGCGGGCTGGAAACATCAGTCGCCTAATTCGATTAATAACAGTCGTTTGCGTGGCTTCTGCGAGTGCGGAGGAGCTTTTATTTCCTGCGCTATCTCCTTCGAGCCGTCCGTCAATGTTATTGAGTGACACGTTGACATTTTATCTGCCTCGCGGCGGACACACTGGCCAATCGGAAACAATTTTAGACCGCTCGCCTCGCACGGTTATGGATTCCGGTTTGGAACTCTCACGGTAGACAAGAGGTCTTCCGGTTTCCGTGCAATGTTTTGCTCTTTTTGTGAAGTTCGCGCTCGTGTAGACGGTTGTTAAATTGATATTGCGTGTCGTGTCCGAAGCGTTTTCACTTTTCGGCTCAACTTGATATTTTCAAGTTATCTTCACGTGGCTTCAGGATAAAACTGGAAATACCAAAAGAGTTCTGGAATTTCCTTAATACTGTATATTGACCAATATACTATGGATATCCATATCCGGATAAAATTGTATCCACATGTAGGATAATTTTCGATCCGAATTTCAAATATCAGAATATATCTGATATTATGATATCCACATATACGGATTATTCGGATTCCGATATCAGGATATTTGGATTATCCGAACTGTCCGGATATCCAATATCCATATTATCCGGAAATTTGGATATCGAACTGTCCGGATATCCAATATCCAGATTATCCGAACTGTCCGGATATCCAATATCCAGACTATCCGGAAATTCGGACTATCCGAGCTGTCCGGATATCCAATATCCAGATTATCCGGAAATTCGGATTATCCTAACTGTTCGGATATGCAATATCCAGATTATCCGGAAATTTAGATATATCCGAAATGTCCGGATATCCAAATGTTTGCATTATCCGTACACTTTTATGGTTTATCCGTTTCACTGGCTATCCACAACCTCTTTTATTCGCCATGTTTGTATTTCACTGAACGGATTTTATACAAATCCTTCATCAAACCTGTACTATCCGTATGTTCGAATTATCCCTAATTATCCGCTGCACCCGAAACGGATATCGGATAATTCGAAATCTGGATACCCGTTATCCAAACATTGTGGCCATCCGTATAATATACCGAACCTCAATATACTCTGTCCCAGGAGTCTGTGGAGCAATTGAACGAAAGCAAATCTCTGCGCAAGTTCCTTCTTAACCAATAAACGCGTGAGGGGGGGAAGTGGGTGCATTGAGTGACAATGCGACTGCAGCTACCAACCGTTTGCAGCACCGCGCACTGCTTTACTGCGTCCACTTGCTTTCTACCTTTCTCTGCCGTTACTCGTGGCATTATTCCACAGATTCCTGGGACAGAGTGGACATTATCGTCCCTTTTCTTCTACTTTCGGCTAATCGCGACGATGAGGATGAGTGATAATACATGAAATAATGAATGGATACTCACAAAGAACAACTATGCCCAGGCCAGAATTGAAACCCGAAACCTCTGGCGTCGTAGCGCGCTGTGATAACCATTCCGCCACGGCGATCGGTCGCAAGTTATGGAAGTGTGTTTGTCTTTTCACTTATTTCATCAGTTCATCATTTATTCTCATCGTCGCGATTTCCTTGCTAGAAAACCTAAGTAAAGTATACGAAATAATAATATAGTTTCCATAAAGTCTGCATGAGGCAAGCCAGCGAGTCTACTGATTAATGGAATGTTGGATAGAGAGCAGTGGATTGGTTCTGAGCTGATCAGACGTCAACAAATGACTAGAAACCACGTGAGATGATTGGTCAATCAGCCCAGCGTGACTCGATCTTGAGTTGCTAATTCAAAACAGGGGAATGTTATGTAAGACATTCTGCAGTGACAAAACCATGGCAATTCTGGAGAAAGAAACGAAAGCGAGCATTTGGAACATCCACTCTCGTCTGCAAAAACTGCGAAGGGAAAAATCTGCTGGTATTTAATTCCACACATAACAGGGAAACCGATGCTAGGCGCTTTCCCGCGGGAACTGAAGAACAATGACATCTACGTGATGAAGTACCCCCCGCACCGAACAACGGAACCCTCTTGCGGTTAGTACGAAGGTAATCCTAGAGTTTCTACTGGCAGATAATTCCGCGCGGAGATGCTCTGGTGTCTCTGCTAATTGAAAATGCGATCACGAGGTGGCGCTGTTCGCTGCAACCTCGTTTCTCTGTTTCATTGCGTTTCAAGGAGATTGCAGCCATTGTATGCGAACAGAGAATTTCACCATTCGTACAGTCTCTAATATAATTAAACTACGTGAGAGTTTATCACTCGTTTAAATGTTATTTTGCTCAGGTTTATACTGTCCCTTGCATCTCTTTGTTTAGAATTTGCCATTAAATAAAGGAAATTATTTTTGAATGCGAAGTTTACCTTTGTAAACTTCCGTCCAGCAGTCATGCTCTCTGGCTAAGTTGTCAGCGAGGAGCGCTCCCATGTTAGCGAACTGTGTAGCAAGGCTGCGCATAACGGTAGAGAAGAGGAAATAGCGAGTGGGCAGAGCGAACCATTGCGCAATGCTGCAAATTATTGGTAGCTGAAGCCATGATCTGCCCTCTCGAGGCGTGTTCGTTCCGTCATCTGTGGGATCAACGCATTTCATCATTATCGAGATCAATCTGACAAGTAGATGAGTGACATAAAATAACAAAAACAAACACGGCTATATAACTGTGTAACACATCTACTTCCCCTTAAAGGTCAATAAAATTTTTCGATAATAATATTTCTCTTCAATCTTTTTTTCTTTCTTTACCTATTTCCTAATCTCTATGCCATCCCTTCTTCTCTTGATTCTTTAACTACAAGAGCAGTTTTCTTGAGCCACGATTTACCCATTCTCAAAAATCATTTTTTTCCTTTCTGCGTTTACTTGAGAACAATTCTTCCTCTTTTGTACACAGCAATTATTCTAAATCTTCCTACAAGTGTCATTTCCATTTCTTCTTTCCTAACTTTCCTTTCCTGAGAAAGGAAACACTTACGACGTTGCTCGACAATGTTTGTTAGAAAGATACATTTATTTTGGTGCACCCTATGTACATAATCGATAAACAATTACACCTATTACTTCCAGAATAAAATGAGGGGTGCAGGACTGTTACACTATCACAGGAATAATAGAATTCGGGTTCTCAACTTAAGCAGGTCCAAATACGCGGATATCAATTACGTTTCATGCCTGACTACGGCATGCTTTGACTACCGATGTCAATCACGTAGAGCATGGCACATCACTTTCCCTCCAAAAAGTGGCATGTGCTCTCTCATATTCTCTTTGCAGCAGCCTATGCGTGTTTCCTGCTGACGTACACGCACACAGACACGAACGGAAGCGGTCTCCTCCCTCCGAACCTCTGAGGCTTAATATTAAACACCTTTCGCTTCCATTATTCACGTTCTTCCTTACGTGAAAAAAATGCTGAGTGCTTTCCACATTCTCATGCTATTCTTGCCGAACATTCGTTCTTCTCAGGACCAACTGCGGATTTCCCAAACATTGATTGTCTACAAGGCCAAACACTGACACCGTTTTAACATTTAGCAACTAATTTCACCCATAAGCCCTTTTCTACTTCTTAAATTGTGACATTTTAAATAAGGCATATATTACACCACGTGCCATCATTTCACTAAGTAGCTGAAGACCAGTTTCGGCATGTACTTACTTTGAACTCAAGCTTACGTCACATCATGTGGCTTCTTCGTGGTTTAAGACACGAATAGACAAAGTCTAAAACGTGGGAAGGTAAGTTGGGTTAATATTGTTAAACTTGAAGGCAAGAGACAATGCAGAATATCCTGTCACTGTCTATCTCAGGCTGGCATTGTTTGATTGATTGATTGATTTTGTTCATTTAACTTCGCTTATCTACCCTTTTTGGCTAATCGTGAAGATAAGGATGAGTGATGATATGATGAAATTCATGAAGACCCGCAAAGAACACCCATGTCCACGCCGGGATTCGAACCCAGGATCCCTGACGTGACGGCGCGCTGAGGCTGGCATAAACTGGATATAAGCTACTTAATGATATTTTAGTTTAATTTCTTTGAAGTCCGCTTTATGCACTAATGGGTTAATCGATACTTGGCCTCCAGTATAAACTTCCATCAGAACAACCATGTTCTTCCACCGTGTATCGAACCCGGGACCCATTGATTACAAGGCGACGACGTTACCACCATGACATCAGAGAGGCCCGACGATAATTGAATACGGTATGGTAACAGGATATGGTCTATAATCCACAGTTTAACAAAAGCGCATTCCACTGTGACATGTCCTACAATATTGATTTACCTAATTGTACAAAACCTGTAGTCCTTGGACGCAAAAAAAATCAAATCAAATCATTGTTATTGATTTGGTGTTTTAAGTCCACTTTATGCACAGTAAGGCTATTCGGGACTGGACCTACAGTTAAAAGTGTGATCCGAACAATGTACCAAGCACCTCCACCGGGTATCGAACCGGGGACCCCTTCATTACAAGGTGACGACGCCACCATTACGCCATCGGGGAGGCCCTCAATTCAAATCATGACTTAGCGGGCAGCATGATGGGAGATATGCCGCTACGTCGTGAATGAAGATTCGACACCGTCTGATACGAGTGAGCATCCATCAAATGTAATCAAACGCGCTCCAAAATTCAAACCATGTATTGACAGAGAATACGGGGCTAAAACTAAAGTAAGTGAAATATTAAACTGCCATTTCCTTAACAAGGGGTGAAGGAAGTACTCCAAGAAATCTTCAAGAGCATCTTGCATCCGAAATCCCTTAGGCTAAGAAGCGTTCACCAATTTCCAGAAGAGGCAGAAATCCGATTTCATATGCGTACTAGACGTCAAGAACGGACTAGAATAGGCCGTCGCAGGAAACGCATTGCCTGACAAGCACAATGATTTGTCACCGGGGGACGAAAATCCCCCTCAAGCCACGCGAAGTGCTGTCAATTTTGAATAAGCGAAATTGTCCACTTCTGGGATCTTGACGTCGTCACGCTCAGTAAACAGGAATGAACGGAGGGGCTGAAAACTCCGGAGGCGTGGTCCTCCGCCGTGACAGGTAATCGAACTGGTGACTTTCAGTCGCCGGAATTGGCTCCCTGCGAAAATTACAAGTTTTGTTTCTCTCTCAGTTCGACTAAAGAGACAGAGATGCTGGAATAATTCTGGATTCTGACAGTCGAATAACTCCCTGGCAATCCGCGTCTGCTGTCATTTCATCTGATATGGTCTCCTCATCTGCAGACAAGAAAAGCAGGCAGCAGATATAACGGATCACGGGTATAATGGCTAGAGAAGCTGTCCGTGCAAATACTTTACGAATTTTACCGTTAAAGTGGTCATCTCTGCGAAGTCTTTATTATTTATGAAATATTGAGTGTCGTCTGTTGAAATGTCATGTTCCACCGTGTATCCAATCCATCTTACTTGATTAGATGCAACGACGTTACCACTGCACCACGCCATCTGCCACGTTTCTTTTTTATTAGACGTAAAATGTTGTCAGCGCAATGTCATCTTCATGAACCGTAACAATAATGTATTTTTATATGTATGCCTTTGGAAAAGGTTGAAAAACACAATATTCATGTTCTTACGGTGGGAAAGCATACAGATAGTCAAGCTTGGCGATAGTGTACCAAAGTGAGCCTTATGACATACTAAGGTATGCAAATTCTAATTCCATGATAACTTTAGCTACTGCACCGAGCTTGATGAGTACTAAGATTAGCAATGACACTGTACGGCTATTTCCCATAAAATAAATGAATTAATAACATGACAACCTGAATAATTTACGGTGTTAACTTAAGATTAAAAAAAATATATAAAAAAACAACAACAAAAAAAACATGTTCTGCTAATGTATGCTTGTATGCAATCATCACTAGACAACGACAGCTACAAGAAAATGCAGGGTTATTCAAAAGGAACTCGCTAACATGGCAGAAAAGTTATTAATTAAACCTTTCTTATAACTGTTGTCACTTCCCGGCGTTACGATGTTGAAGTTCTTCCTTAAAAGTTATTTGAAAATTATTTTATTTGTTCCTTACCTGCTTCCTACGCTCTGTCCCAGGAATCTGTGGAGCAAGCGAAGGAAAAGAAGTCCTCTGCGCAAAGAGTGACTCGAGTGGACTAGACCAGTAAACGCGTGAGAGGGAAAGGGATTGCATGGAGGGGGCAACGCGAGTGCGGTCGACAGCCATTTGCAGCAGCGCGTACTGATTTGCTTCGTCCGCTTGCTTTCTCCACTTCTCTACCATTATGTGCGGCCGTGCTCCACAGATTCCAGATACAGAGTTTACAAGAGACGCAGTCTAGCCTTCTCGCCACCGAAGTTCCCGGTTCGAGTCCCGGGCTGAACATGTGTGTTCCTTGTGAGTGTCCCTTCATCAGTTCCATCTAATCATCACCCATTCTCATCGTCGCGATTAGCCCAGAAGTGGAAGAATGGACTGTAAGTAACAAAAAATACAAACGAGTGATGCACTCACCACTCCTCACGCAGATCTAGAACCACACATTCTCCCGCTCCTCTAATTGATGGCCTCTCGTCAATGTTTCCAAGCGGTGCAGTCAACCTAACGTTGCATCCACAACTTACGGTACGCACTGAGGCACATAGCTATGCGCTGGCCCCTTCATTTCAAGGCTTGACATTAATTAATTTATTACATTTGCATGGAATGTTTTAAAAATCAGCTTCCCCCGCACCGTCCTAATTGAAGCAGCCTTTCTTCCTGTTCGACGGTTTCTGTTTGACGCTCCATTTGAATAACAGCCTCGTTTTTCCCTCTCGCGGACGTTCCGTAACCGTCTCTCGGCTCTGTGGGTTTCTGTGCGGGCTTCCAGTATGAAGAAAACGGGCTAATTTAATAATTCGCTTCGCTTTTCCTGTGCTAAATTATGCAGCCTTGTCCACAAACTCCATAGGTCGGCTGTATAAAAACGAATACGGTCCACTTGCTTCCTAAGAGCTTTTCCCTCCAACACCAGAACACAGCTTTAGGCTCTTCTGAAGACCAGGTTGAGAATCGCCAATGAGTGAACGCACCGTGCTCGCATTTATTCTCCTAGCAACAAGAGACCCTAAAAACGAACGAACACATCGTAGTAACATTTATTCTACTAGCTATATGAAATCGTAATAGTGAGCGAGCACATCATACTCGCATTTATACTGCTAGCAACACAAGACACTAACAATGATCGAGCACATCATCGTATGAATAATTATTCTATTAGCAACGTCAGACCTTAATTACATGCGAACACATAACAGTGACACTTATACTGCTAGCAAAATAGTGAGCGAGCACATCATGCTTGCGTATATACTGCTAGCAACGTTAGATCCTAATGGCTAGCGAACACATCATGGTAGCGCTTGAGCGAGCACATCATACTCGCATTTATATTGTCAGGAGCATGAGAAACTAACAATGAGCGAGAAAATTGTATGAATATTTACTCGACTAGCAACACGTGACCCTAACAGTGAAGGACCACGTTATACTTACAATTACAATGAGAGACCCTAACAATATGAGCGAGCACATCGCATGGGAATACATGAGAGACTAGCAACGAACGAACACATCATAGCGTGTCATTCTATAGAATGAAGGGATCTGAACCAGTTTACTGATGGGGTGATGTAAACTACTCATCATTCATCCTCTTGATGAGACCACTCGTCATTGACATGACGAGTTATTGCTTGGCATGCGAAAGGTACAAATAACACAAAGGAATTAAACTACTGAAAAGACAATGGCAACTCGTTGGATTTTGTGAACCGTTGAACCTGTATCATGGCTGGGTGTAGGATAATTACCTGTCTAACTGAAGTCTCTGAGTTGAATCGAAAATAGCGAAGTCCTCTGTGAGCTTCTCTCTAAGTGTTGACCAAAGCGAGCTTCCACTATCGACCTCCTGTCTTGCTGACCTCCTCTCTCTACCAACTCAATTCCCAAAGTCCACTCACTTCCCAGCTTGTCTCACCTCTATATTCCCTGGCCATCGAGCTCTTCCTCGATGCCGAATCGCCGAATCGTGTTTATTATCATAATTGCTACCATGCAAACCGCTGACACCAAACCCAGAAGTGTTACCTATTTCCTGAATGCTCAGGAGGTTTGCATGGCACAACACAATGCATTGTAAACATGCCTAAGAGGCTTGAGACAGCTGAGAGAAAAACAAGTGAATGCCCTGGTCAACATGAAGCGTTCAGAGAGACTTAATAAAATAAACATACAATCCTATGGATTGATACGTTCGCGCCTCTTAGGAAAAATTTTCTCCTTTGAAAATTTAAAAGTCAAATCGCAAAGCTTGACATGACTCAGGTTCGCCAATTCCATATATTTTCATAAAAAACCAAATATACAAAAGAAAATCCACCATAACTATCTGTTGTTTGCCGTAGCCTGAATGAAAACAAAAAAAAAATTTTATTCCCTAAACTCTAAAATGAATAATACCCTTAATACTAACAAATTCGTATGTTTATACGATGTAAAAAACAATAATATATACTATTATAGGACTAGAAATCACAAAAGTTCGTGTCGTTAAGCGAAAACTCTTAATGCATCACATGTGCGTGTACGTAATGTGTATTATGTACAATCGCTCATCAACCTGCTCCTAGTCAAGAGTCTGTGATGTCTCGCCACGCGGTAGAGACTCTGTGTCTTCCGCAAGGCCAACGGTTGGAGCGTCGTGCTAGATGGAACAGAATTCACAATGTTTATGTATATTTCCACTTGATATAGACTCTTCAAACAAATAGAAAAAACCTTAAAAAGGTGCACAAGTAAGTACACGTAAGTAAGCATGTAAAACATTGTCACATCTCACTGTTTTGTCCGTGTGAAAACCTGATCATATCAAAGTGCGTATGATTTACGAACTACCTAGCCACTGCACTCCTAAAATCGTTAAATATATGAACTTGCACGGCTATGTTGCACATTCCAAGGTAGTATTATACAATATTCAATGTATATAATTGGTTACACTGATAACTGTCGCTGGTAAAACTTAATTATAGCGTTCCATTTTCTTTTCTACGTTAATCTGTACACTGTATACATATATATGGCTTGGTGAATACCTTTGTATGTCTGCACACACATAAAAAAAATAATCTTGCAGTATTTTATCAACTGTCTACTCTGATTGAAAATATCAGAAAATGTTCAATGTGCAATTGTATTTTTAATTATGTACCATATTGGTGAAACACAATTAACTATTTGGAAAAAACATTTGCATAAAACTAAAGCATACTGTCTGCAATGTTTGAAAGTACTGTAGCTATGCTTGTTATAGCTTGCATGTGCAATTGGATATCCATTATAAAAAGCTTCTTCTTAAAACCAAAATATGCACTAACTGATGCACTGGTCAATTGACATCACTGATGCTTGTAGCTTCCTTGCAGTGTAATGTAAACTTAAATGCATATAAAACTAGTTCTTATGCATGACACAAAACTGAAAATGTATATAAGGACTATGGAAAAGTACTGTTTCCCATAATGCATGTTAAATGACCAAATAGATACACATGATAGGAGCTCACATGTGTATGTGTAGAAACACTGTAGCACAATTCTGTAATTATTGTTTGTGACCAGAACTGCTGGTTGTAGAATGTATGTTTTCTCTGCTTCCTCTTCTTTCTGGATTGCTTGTCGTCTTGACTGCATTGGGGCAATGTAAAAATGTAGTAAATTACCCGTAGAACTTGGGAGATGGGGAAAAATTGTTGTTCGAACTGCAAAACAGTGTGGAGGGAAATTTTATCTAGCTCCATCACTAGGTGTTGTTGATAATGTATAGTCCGCTATACTGGGAAATGTATGGTTGACTACATCCTTCCTGTAAAAGGTAGTCTCCGTGCAGTAATAAGTAGAAATGTCTGCATGTCTCCCTCAAATTGGTGGTGACGAATCTCTTCTTGAAATAGTACTGAAAATGTCTGCATGTCTCCCTCGTAAAATGATACTCAGTCTTTCTGCCTGGTAATAGTAGACTGCCTGCGGATGTCCGTCATGAAAAATGCCCATGGATGGTGTAGGCATTGCTTGTCCATGGTGCTCCGTATAGACAGGTTAGGTTGAATAAAGGGAAAATTATGACAAAGAAAGGAAATTGCAATAGGATGGGTATATATAATTCAAGTATGCATGTACACAAAACCAACTAATTTCCACTGCCTTTTCTTTAAAATTAAATTAAATTGTCTCATCAAAAATAAAATATGATTAAAATAAATAAATAAAATAATTGCCATAACTCTTTGAAAATAAATAAGGAAAATTTAAATAAAATATCCAACCGTAATTAAAAATATTAATGTCCATGATTAATGTGTTGCCTTAACCTATTAATTATTACTGCGCTGCTCTAAATGAATCTGTTTAGAAAGCTGATAATGTTTATACAAATAATATCCTAGGGTTGCGGTTAATAAAACATTCCAAATAACAAAAACTAATATCGACATGGGCAAAGGGTTTAGGACTAATTCTTGAAATGAAATGTTCTTACTAATTGATTGATTAAGTTGTTTTAAAGCAAGTTCAAGCGGAGTCCATTGGGGAATAGTGAAATCAGATAAATTCTTGGGAATATTAAGTAGTAATTCAATTTCCTTCATCTTTACTTGTTCAAAAGCTAACATTCTCGTGTGTAAAATTTGTTGATCCACAATAATTTGCGAAAAATCCTGATAATTAAAAAATAAAGATTGGCCTTCGGTAAGCTGAACTGATCTGTGCGTGTTCAAATTATTATTCAAATTCTGAATGACAATAAATTGACCTGAACCTGAGATTAAAATACCATTGCGTGTTCTAATAAACTGAAATAGTTTATTGTCAGTAATAGACTTCACTTCAAAATTACAAAATGTAGAATTAATAAACAAAAATAAGTGTTGCAAGCATGTTCTAAATGCTACTTCTGAGTTTCGTTGAGACTCCAGGTGGTAACAAATATAGCATTAGGGAATTAAAAAAGTGAAATTCAAATTTTAAACATAATAAAAATAATAAAAACTTTCTCAATTTCAAATTTCCTTTAAACAAAAGAAATGTATCCACTCAAAACTTCTTGAGTCCGCCGTATACCTTAAATCACTTGGTCGTGTAAACAGACCCGCCGCGGAAAGGTATACTTGACTCATATAAGAATGGTGTGTCAATCCCTTAGGTATGTTTAAACAAAATAGATAGAGAATAGTTATGCTATATATTAAAATATAAATACAAATTACTAGTTATTACCTACTATACTAACATTAACATGAAGTTAATCAGTAAGAAGTAATGAATTTATTGCTGCATTGTCGAATAAGGTGCAAATTGGGTAAATAAGCTAAATTTCCTGATAATAAATAATAATAATTTCTCAAATTCTAACATTTGTGGTAAACCACTCTGTTTAAATTTGGACAGACTAACGATGCCATGGCGACTTTTGCTGCACATGCCTGTGCTAATCACCGAGGCTTAGCCTGGCATGTTGCTAATAATCTTGATTACTCTAAGTGCATAAAGTGCTAAAATTGCCCTTTTGTAGAAATTTCCCTGATTTTATCAAAATTTCGTTTGACTTTATCCTGATTTAAACCAAATGTACGTCGATTTCCCAAAAAAAACTTACTTACTATAAATATCTCTTATGAAAAACGGGAAAATTTTGCGAAAAAAACGCAAAAAAAAAATTCGTCTTGTTGTTCCTTTGAAAATTATAGGTCGTGATTAGTCTGAAGTGCATAAATGCGACGTTTTATGGCAAAAGTTATTTATGTAGCAAAAAAAATATCCCTAACATTGTTTACATGAACTTCTATCGTAAAAATCAAATTCTAATGGCTATATGCGTAACTAAACTAATTCCCTAAAATTTTAATGGACGACCGCCCCTGGCTGATGTAATCTCAATGCTAAGTGTTTTCTAAGCTTCTAGCGTGTTCAAAGTACTCGGGAGCTTCCGTGCGGAGAAAGGAATTCGCTGATACCAGACATTCTAAATTGTGCAAGGTTGCATTTGTGGTCGCTGGACGTAACTGAAAATTTCTCTATGGCGACAACGAGAGCTCTGCAAGTTCGCTGCCGTGATCGGCGACTTCGGGGAAGTTCGGGTTCCGTTCGGGATAGCGAACGAAAAAAAATCGTTGCGTTGGGCAACAAGCAAAGGTGCGGAAGAAGAAAATGCAAGGCGATGGTTCGCTGATACATTGAATGACGCGTAACTGTTTACAAAACTTTAACTTACTACGAACAAAGTCTAGTAAGCGCTGCGGGAGTTCGAAATAAAGTCAAGGTCTTTGAAATGACGTAATAAATGGGATGGAAAGAGAGAAAACTTCGTTGTGCTTGCGACAGCGTGTTACTAGAACACTTCCGCGCTCGTAATAACAACAGTTGGGAAGCTGTTAACAAACTAAATGACTAATAAACCTTGCATAAGGTACAATCAAACGTAAAAAATGAATTATACTTAAAATTTAAATCGTAATTAATATAAAATTCTAGGCGAATGTGAAGTCGTAAAAAATATGGTCTGTAAACGATACAACAGGTTCGGGAACCTGAAAATTTGGCTGACTTTCTGCTTTTAAAGTAATACTGGAAACTTTCTCGACTTTTACTGGTGACTGATTCACAAATAACTCTTTAACTTTTACAACTGGCTGAACACAGTGTGAAATAGGCAATTCACTTTCCATTTTGCGACTGTTTTAAACAAAATTAGGATCCTTGCTTACGGCAAATTTCTGAACTCTACCTTTAATGGATAAAATATTCTTCGGCAAATCTATACTGTCGTCTTTAGTGACTAAACTATTTCTGGATACATCTTGAACTTCTTGTTGTACCCTAGGTTGAATAATAATGGACTGAGGCAATGGAGGCGGCAGTGGCGGATGACTCGTTTTTAATGGTACCACTTCAACAATCGGTGCAATATCGTCGTAAATCTGCTCAATGGGCGGTGAATCATTAAGTTTGCTTAACGGTAATTCGTTGGTACACTCATGGTCATAAGTAATAGATTTCTTGCGGTGACATTGAAAATAACAGATTATGAAAATTATAAAAATACTAATAATAAATGTTGTTAATAATAAAATTGTAATTATATTATAAGGATAGTCAAAGGACTTGTTCAACAGATAAATAAAATTAGAAGCTTTTACGTGTGGAAGTAATCCGTTTAAAATAACTAAAATCGCAATGATTTTCATGTTGCTTAGGCAATCAAAACAAACAGTTCTTCAAAACTAACACGTACTTTAAGCCTGCCTAGTCTAATTAGTAGATAGTTTAACTCAACTTTTAATTATTTCTGACTCTAGGCTCAATTTATCTGCGTAATTTATTTATTTAATATATATTTCTTTATTCTCTAAATTTATTAGCACTGGTTAACTTATCTTATTTTAAATTTTACTGCAAACTTATCTTATTTTATTTTCAGGTGTTAACTTTGTTTAAAAACTTTGAAATCAATCGAACCGTACTGAGGTACAAGGTAAGGAAAAAAATTGAGACTGATTTACTCCTGACTACCTGAAATAAAATAATAACTATTATTTATGCGATCTTTAAATGCATTAAAATACTAACATCACTAAAACTTGAAGAATCTTTAATTCTCTCTACTCATTCTAAAATATGCTTAGCATATTATTGTGGCAAAGCTTTAAACTAAAACCGTTGTGGTTTACTCATAATCATTCTGCGATGGCAGAATGGATTTCCAGGATTATCGGTAGCTATCCAATATCCGAAGGAAAATACTTGTTAGTGGAGCGCAATAAAAATCTTGACGTCGACGTCTACATATTCATATAATATAAATATTCTCATAACTGGCGCTTAAAATAAACTTTGCTAATATAATCATATACCTTCTTCTAAAGAGTAACTAAAAAAATTCTAGTGATGTATTCGCTGAGCTAGTATTATTACATACTGCAAAAACTTTTGTGCCTAAAGCACATTATTAAATAATAAGTCTGCTTTTAATTGTTAATATTATTAGTGCTATTTTATTATAAATTATTATTATGTCACGCGAGTGAAATTAAAATGTTAAATCTGTTACTTATATAAATTTTCAATTTTAGTGACCATTGTCCGCGCGTGAGTCCGCGTTGTCCTCTTGCTGATCTTCATCTTCACCTGTCAAATTTTCTTCGCCTTCACCGTCATCTGGCGCATAATATTTTTTGAGTCTCTGGACGGCAATAGAGTCCACTAATGTCTTTCCGCGCTTGTTTTGGAATTCCACCAGGTATGTATTCGGATTCTCTTCTCGAATAACTGTAGCTGGGCCTTTATAAATACCTGAAAAGCACCGTGCGGTTCCAATTTTCTGGGTGCTGTCAAAAATTAATACTTGATCGCCTGGTTGAAACTTGATCTGTTTCCTCTTCTGATCATAATATTTCTTCACTTCAACATGTCGTTTTGCTAAGTTATCCGTAGCATTGGTTCTTGCTTTCTCCAATACTCGGAACCGTACATCATTCTCCACATTTTCACAGCTTGGTGTGTGTAATGCAAGCTCCCAGGGCAAAGTAGGTTGGAATCCATGTACTAAAAAGAATGGGCTATACCGCAAATTCTGATTCCTGGTAGTATTGTAACTAAATACACTTGGCTGTAAATATTGGACCCAATCTGTATGTTTTGAATTAACATAGCACTTCATTATACTCTGCAGTACACCGTGGTTGCGTTCAGAAAGACCTATCGAGTTATGAAGACCGACTGGTGAAAACTTGATGTTGATTCCCAATTTATTGCCAAGTTCCTGGAAAAGCTTAGATTTAAATGCAGATCCGCGATCCGTGTAGATATCCTTTGGGGCTCCGTAGCGTAACACTATCTCTTCATACACAAATTCTGCTGCTGTACTAGCCGTGCAATCCGCAACTGGTTTGGCTATTAAATAGCGCGTCCCAAAATCTGTTGCAGCGATTATGTATCGATGACGAAGATTGGATGAAGGAGGATATGGACCTGAAAAATCTAGACAAATCCTCTGGAATGGCTTCTGTGCGGGAAAAGTGCACAGTTCCCCTGCTGGTAGACCTGGACGGCGTTTATTCTGCTGGCATGTTATACATTCCCTAATTTTCCTCTGTATAAATAACTTCATATTAGGAGAATAAATTCGTGGTAAGGCCACATTGTAACACTTGGTAAATCCAAGATGAGAACCTCCTATGGGTGAAGCGTGGAGTGTCTCAATCACAGAATCACGTAACGTCATGGGAATGCATAATAATTTCTTGGTAGTAGCTCCTAATTTTTGCTGTCTATACAATAATCCATCTTCCAACACATGATGATAGACCTGCCTCTGGATGTGTAAAGGTAATGTTCCATCGTCCCTGTCTGGGTCCTCCAAAACTTTAATAATTGGGCCAAAAAATGAATCCTGTCTCTGATGTTCCGCGACATCTGTGCTTGCATCAAATAAAGTAAGTGTCCTGGGTTCGGGAATGTCCTCTTCAGTGTTGCCATCCTCTACATTTTCTCCACATTCTCTGCTGAGGGGATCGGCGATATTCTCCGTAGTTTTAACATGGATTGGTGTAAATGAAAAATCCTCCAAAAGGTTGCTCCATCGAAGAAGCTTTGAGCTCAAATTACGGGATGTCCTAATGTACGTAATTGCTTTGTTGTCTGTGTATAAATCAAAATGGCGCCCAACAAGATAAAATCTAAATGATTTGAAAGCATATAAAATTGCTGTTAATTCTTGCTCAATAACACTCAATCTTTTTTCAGTGTCGGTCAACGTTCTACTACAGTACGCACATGGCAAGTACTCTCCTTCTGCATTGGGCTGCATTAATACGCCACTGACCGCATGAGATGAAGCATCGGTGAAAACCTTGGTGTTCTTCGCTGGATCGTACGGTAACAAAACAGGTGCAGTAATTAGAGCTTCCTTTAATTTCTCAAATGCCGATTGTTGTTCAGGACCCCATGTAAATTTCTTGCCCTTACGAATTAAACCCTGTAATGGTGATGCAATATCAGAAAAATTCTTGACATATTTCCTCACGTAGCTGCAAAGACCTAAAAACATTTTAACCTTCTTCGTGGTGGTGGGAACCTTATAATTCTTAATGGATGACAGTATTCTATCACTTATACGATAGCCATATTTGCCCACATTGTGGCCCAAGGCAATTGTCTCATAGTATCCAAATGAGCATTTAGGTACAGCCAATTTCAATCCGGCAGATCGTAAACATTGAAACATTTTTTCTAAATTCACCAACATATCCTTAAATGTATTGGCAAAAACAAACATGTCATCGATATAAAAAGCGAAATTATTGTCATTCATTCCCGCTGTAGCGAGCTGAACACATCGGGTCATTGCCGCAGGAGAAGTCACATGTCCCATAGGTGTAAAGTTCATCGCAAATTGTCCCCTGGCTGGTATAGTAAAGGCAGTGTACTTTTTCGATTGTTCTTCTAATGGTATTTGAAAAATCCTTGTTTCAAGTCAGCACTACAGTAGTAGCTCTTACCGGCCATATTGTGCAATATCTCTGAGATATTTCCTATAGAAACTGCGTCGAAAACGGACCTGGCATTCAGCAATCGAAAATCTTGCACCATGCGATAAGCTCCTGATTTCTTCTTGACAAGAAAAACTGGTGAATTGTATGGTGATGTTGTAGGACTGATAACCCCTGCTTCTAGCAAGTTGTCAATTTGCTGGTTAATTTCCTTACGCAGGTGAACTGGTATAGGGTAGGCTGGGACGTGAAATTCCGAATCGTCCTTTAACTTTATACGATGCGTATAGTTAGTGGCACAACCAATGTCTTGTTCAGACCAAGAAAATACATCTACATATTGCTCTAATAATTGTCTAAGTTGCAATTTCTGATCGGGTTCTAATGCTGGATTTATGTCAAATTTAGTAATGTCGTGCACTGGTTTTGTCACGGTGCCAGTCTCCTTGGTCACCATAACGTTAGGTCCTTCGTCGTCTGCAATATGACGTGAAGCTGGTACTGGATTTTGCCATGCCTCTGCGGTACCTAAGCGTGCCCCTTTCCTAATTTTAATTTTGTAAGAATTTGGATTAGTAATCCAAATTAAAAATGACTCCGGATTTACAATGGCTCGAGGCACCATTAAGCCTGTGTCCATTTGAAACTGTAAATCTGGCTCCAAATAAGTTAAATTTTGATTACTAGAATTTGTCAATTTGACAGGAATACACAAATGAGATCTAGGTTTGATTCTAATTTGTCTGGAAGTTACAAATTCCGGCACATATAAATCCCTGATCAGATTAGCAACTTTTATGGAAACGTCAAAGGTCTTTCGGTGTTCCGTCCTTAACTGATTTCGCGGAGGAGTACCAAATCTCCTCAATGTGAGTCGATTTTGATCAAAATCCAAATTTGCTTTATGAGCTCTTAAGAAATCGTTTCCCAGGATTGTCCCATGTTCAAAATTTGGAATCATCCGAAAAGGATGGGTAAAATTGCGGCCGTTTATTGCAAAAGTTAATAGGACAATCTCTTTAATTTCAATTTGTTCTTTGGCAACTCCCCTTATGGCCGTATGAATTTTGAAACGTTTGGCGGTTGTAGGAATGCCTCGATCACTGGTGACGGATACTTGGCTTCCGGAATCCACGAGAAACCTCTGACGTTGTCCCCCTAATACTGTGTTAATATAAATTAATTCCTCATAGGGGAAAGTAGAGACTGATATCTGTTTGCCAACGAAATCTGCGCATACGTCTCTTCTATGGGCAGTCATTGTTCGTTTAAAGCCTCCGTGTTCTGAAAACAAGTGGCTGCTGTGTGATTAGGGTAATTACAAATTGAGCAGCGTGGTCTCCCCCGTTGCTCTACCCTGTTTCCCTGGTCTCGCCCTGCTGAAGACGAGGAACCCCGCGAGTTCTGTCCGCGGAAGTTTCCACGTCCTCGCCATTGTTGGGTATGGCCGTATCGCCTATTGCGATCTGTGTTGTTACCATTATTATTATATCCATTCCTGTACCCCCTATTGAATTGTCGTCTATTATTATTACCCCGATAGGAGCCTCTATAATTATTACTTGACCGATAATTATCCTTATTATAATGTTCTCTAAATTGTTTTGGAGTAGATGAGTCGGTGCCAGGGTTCTGGTTTTGGTCCTCCATGCTATCCAATCTCAAAGTGAGACTGGCTAATCTCGCTTCCAGACCAGTTTCCTGAGCCTGGACTTGAGCTTTGGTATTGTGAGGATTGTTAAATAACTTTAGTTGCTCAACCTCCTTTTGCAACGCTTTGAATTTTGCCTCAATGTCTGAAGTGGGTCGCGCTTGCGCTGACTCAGCAGTAACCAGATTGTTACTCTGCAGTAAAATCTGCTGCTGTTGCGAAAGTGCTGATGGATTATGCAAAGGAGAGAATAAACTCTCTCTTTGATCTTCGTACCTCAATTCCTTCAGCTTGCGCTGTCTCATCAAAAATTGGAGTTTCTCAAAGGATTTTAAATCTTTAAGCAACCCATGCACGGACTCATACTCTTTATGGTGGATATCTTTCATGTAATCCACCTGTAAACCTAATATGATCTGTTTGATCTGTTGTTGAATACTCATTTTAGGGTCTGCCTTGAGTAGAAGTAATTGTTTGTCCCGAACATAATTCGTAACTGGCTCAGTTTCTTTGTGTAATCTATAACGAATTTGCTCCTCGATCTGGAGTTGATCCAAGGACCCTGTAAATTCGTCTTTAAATTTCTTCTGTATCTCCTCGTAAGTAACTTCCTGATCTTCTGTACCATCTCTCCAGGTCTGGTACCATCGTAATGCTGGCCCGGCCAGAAGGGCTGGAAATAATTCCAGTTTACGGGCATTATTCCATCCATTTAATATGGCAAGGCTATCCACTTTATCTAAAAATTTTGAAACGTCCTCCCCGGCTATCCCTTGAAATGGGATACCCTCTAAAATAGTTGGGGGAACAAACTGCGACTGAGCCATTGTTGCGAATTGTGTTTGGTTTAAATTTCTAAAATCCTGATCCTGTTGCTCTAATTGTGGTTCACATCTCTGTTTTTCCAATAATTCTCGCTGAAGGCGTCTAGTTAAAATTGGACTACGTTTAAACTTGGGGGTGGAACTTGCAGCTGGGCCGCTGACATCTAAATGAAAACTTGTAGTCCCTCGTGCTATATCTAACAATTGATCTAATGTTTCGTCGAGTTCATCAGCAAGGTGAAAGCTCGACATCTATCTTGGCACCAATAACTTCCTCTCCCCCCATAAATGCAAAAGCTTTAAGTCCTATGTATTTTCAAAATTAATTTTGGCAAGGACATACTAACGAAACTAAATAAATGAGCAAAATGTTTGGGGTGGGTAATGAACTAGCACTCCACTACGTGTCAAAATTTGGGGTGGGGAATAATTCTAAACTGGTTACAAACTCTTTTCTCATCGCATTTCCGAAAAAATGCATGAGAAGCCCTAGCAAATCCACCACGTGTCAAAATTTAGCTAGGGGGTTAAATTTAAATTGGTTAACATTAACTGCAATTCTTTTCATTTCCGAAAAATGAAAAGGCCTCAAGCACTCCACCACGTGTCAAGCTATTGGGGTGGGGTTAAATTTAAACTGGCTAACAATTTCTTTTCATTTCTACAAAAGAAAATGAAAAGACCCGCAAATCTCCACCACGTGTCATTCTATAGAATGAAGGGATCTGAACCAGTTTACTGATGGGGTGATGTAAACTACTCATCATTCATCCTCTTGATGAGACCACTCGTCATTGACATGACGAGTTATTGCTTGGCATGCGAAAGGTACAAATAACACAAAGGAATTAAACTACTGAAAAGACAATGGCAACTCGTTGGATTTTGTGAACCGTTGAACCTGTATCATGGCTGGGTGTAGGATAATTACCTGTCTAACTGAAGTCTCTGAGTTGAATCGAAAATAGCGAAGTCCTCTGTGAGCTTCTTTCTAAGTGTTGACCAAAGCGAGCTTCCACTATCGACCTCCTGTCTTGCTGACCTCCTCTCTCTACCAACTCAATTCCCAAAGTCCACTCACTTCCCAGCTTGTCTCACCTCTATATTCCCTGGCCATCGAGCTCTTCCTCGATGCCGAATCGCCGAATCGTGTTTATTATCATAATTGCTACCATGCAAACCGCTGACACCAAACCCAGAAGTGTTACCTATTTCCTGAATGCTCAGGAGGTTTGCATGGCACAACACAATGCATTGTAAACATGCCTAAGAGGCTTGAGACAGCTGAGAGAAAAACAAGTGAATGCCCTGGTCAACATGAAGCGTTCAGAGAGACTTAATAAAATAAACATACAATCCTATGGATTGATACGATAGTTACATTTATAGTACTAGCAACATGAGATCCTAATCCATTGACCGAGTCTTCACTACATGCGCAGAGAACTTGTTTTCGTCCTCTTGCTCCAGAGATTCCCGGGACGGAGTGTAATCGGAACTGGGCCTACAGTTTAAAGTGAGATTTGACTGATTGAAATGAAACTTGTGGGTGCACAAGTCACATTGTACAGTAAGAGGAGTCTTACTATAGCTAATTAAATATCCTTAGCTATTTAACACCTGTGGCTGTAAAGGAGCACTCAGTACATATTAAGGACAAAACACAGGACAACACTGAGACCTGCAGATGATTATACTGGCCGCATGTCTAGATGCCAGAGGTTCGTTGGCCTGCAACATTGCAGTTTCAGGGGTGTATTACGTGGAACTGAGGTTGGTACTTGGGTGCCTTCAAGAAGCTAATCCCTCAACCACTTAAGTAGAATCCGAACCTCGATGTGGGTCCACCTGGTATCGAACTCTGCGACTAATTTCAAATTGTGTAAACCAAATAATCAATTCTCACATGCAAAAGAAGAAGGAAAAGAAAATATGAGGCGTTGCGGATACGAAGGGCGAACTCAACAAACGTACATTGTGAGGCAAATGCGTTTCAAGTTGTCAGGCACAGTTCAGCTCCACAAAAACTTATTAACAGTAGATTGGAATGTTCCATGCGTGATTTCAAAAGTTTTATGTGGAATTCGCACTGTGCCTGACAACTTGAAACACATTTTCCTCACAATGCACGTTTATTGAGCTCGCCCTTCGTATCCGCAACACCTCATATAAAAGTATGCTGTTTTGTTTCAAACCAACGAGTTGTTCAAAACAAAGAAAACAAATGAAGAAAGACGTTTTGTGTGTAGTTCGAATCACAGTAAATCGAAAATAAGTTAATATTTTTGTAGTGCAAATAATAAATATATCTACTGGAGAACAGTGTTGTGATTTAGAACTACATATATTACTGTTATTTGTATAATTTGCTGTGAAGGGAAGCAGTGATTAACTGAGCATAATGTAAAATGCCCAAGTCTCTGCCACACTAGTGTGCTCGTCAAATCTCCTGCATATGGCGTTGAACGGCTGAACAGCACCAGCGAATCACAGACGTGCGGCGTTGCCTCGTTTCGTGACAAGCCGTTTCGCTCAACCACGCTGTCTCTTTTCCGTGTGAGATTTCGACATGGCACCGCTGCAGTGCGCTGCTATTGGCTATTGCCATATGCAGGAGATTTGACGCGCACTTGAGCAACTCGGGACTCCTTGATTACATGGCGTTGCCAGTACGCCAACGGAAGATATAGTTATTTTGCGATTAACAGGTAAAGAGCGATCGAAAATGAACTGACATACAGAGGTAATTAACGCTCTAGCTCTGTCTGTTCTGGCTGTAGAGAAAAGAAAATGGCGCCGAGAGTTGTGGAAATGGGAAGGGGTTCAAAATGTCATGCAAAGCGAGGAGAACTGTAGGAAAGGGTAATAAAACCTGGTGCGAAGTTGAAGGCACCGAAGGGTTATAGAGCGCCAGAGATAAAAGTCGGCGAGACAATGCTCATCTAACAACGCCGCTCAAACGTGTTCCTCCAGAGCTGTTTATGATAGCCATAAATTACCCGCGCGAATGCTTTACAATCTGCTGCAACAGCGTAACACGATGTTCCAAAAATGGGCAATGCGTGTTCAGGCTGTTTTTTTCACGCTGCGGGAAAAAAGTAGCTGGCGGTGACCCCGAAAGTAGCTATTTTGTAATATCATTCCTGTTGTTACCTCATGTCGGTCTTCTACCTCTGTAGGTTAATCGCGGCGATGAGAATGAGTGACTTCTCGTTTTCTACTTTCTCACATCCTCCAATACTGATCAGTTGCAATAATTTCAGTTCCAAGGAGTCTGTAGAGCAACGCTGCATAACTGTAGAAAAGGGGAGAAAGCGAGTGGGCGGAGGAAAGCAGTGCGCGCTGCTGCAAACTGCTGGCAGCTGAAGCCGTGTTTCACCTCCATCCAATCCCTTTCCCTCACGCGTTCATGGTCGAACCATCTCGAGTCACGTACACAGAGAACCATTCCGCTCGCCTGCTCTTGTAGCACTCTCTAGCGGAACATTTAACTAATTTAAGGTCACCGCCATGTCCATATCTGAATAAAATATGTCAATAGATGGCGTTGATGGATCTTTATTTTTTGGTTTATGAATATATGAGCAATTGACAATACGAACATGCAAACTCATGTTAATAAATAGAGAAATTTTCCTTAAAAATAAATATTATCCGATCTCATAGGAATGTTAGTATTTATATATTGTGAACATAGAATAGTTTAAGATGATTTGTTATAAATAAGGAAGTGAGAATACATTAAGGTACGTGTAGTACCAGATGTATGCAAATATTTTTATACAAATTGAGGATTGCTTCAAGTGCTTTCACAAAGCTGAGCTTCATCTGTTTGAGTGGACTCATACATTCATTCCCTACCGGATTTAATCAAGGGGTCTGGGGTTCAATACCCTGTGGAGGTACATAGTGGTTCGGATCCCACTTTAAACTGTAGGTCCGGTCCCGATTAGCCTAACTGTGCATAAAGTAGACTTAAAACACAAATCAATCAAACCTATCAGATTTAGTGGCAAACTGGAAGATCATGAAGAACAATGTGCTGATCGATAATGAAGATTCAGACACAGTAAAAACTTTACAAAACTGTCCCTAAGGCTCTAGCAAGCGTGCAAGAAGGACTGTGTGAGCCGAAAGTAGTTCTGTACGTGAGTCAAACGATTGAAAGAAAAAGCAGGACGATGGAGCATGAATTGTGAACCAAACATTACTTTGGTGTTGCAGCACGACAACGTACCAGCTCACATCACTCAATAATATCTGCCCACCTTATTCTCCAGACTTGGCCCGATCAGCTATCTTGCGTTTCCAAAGTTTAAAGCAGTCTTAAAGATTCCCTTTTCGGAATGTATCAATAAAATGCGATGCGAGACACGAGCCCAACCGCTCTCCCAAAAAATGAGGGCGGAGGTGAGCAGTCAAGATATTTTACAAAAATACAAACGAATTTTGGAACAATTTATAGCCAGCGAAAGAAGCTTTTGAATAAAGACCGCAACTTAGAATTTATAGATAATGAAGTTTGTAGAGCAACACTTCGGTTTTTATTGAACACGCCTCGTACATGAAATACTGGAGAACTCCATGCAGCTTTAACTAGCAGTATTATATTGAATACGGGCACACTTAGACAATACAGATTGGCTGAAAAGTTGCTCAACCCTAACTTTGCTTGCTTATAGCATGAAAGAGATAACCACACCAGTTCGGCAGGGTAGGGCTAATCCCGTGGCCTGCAAGGTTTCCCGACTTAATTTCTGTCGATTTTGATGTGTGGGGGCACATGAAGACCTTAGTTTACTCAACACCAGTGCTTTCCGTGGAAAGCGGGTTCGGACGTGTATTCGACTTACAGGAGATCATTTTGATAAAGACTTGTGAACTAAATCCATTATTACATGCAAACGTTCTTTCATTTCCACTTCACAGTCGCGCTCTACCAGTCCCGTTGTTATTGAAGTTTATTCCAGAATTTATTATTTTTTGTGAACATTATACTATGTCTTCGGACAGCTGATAAAACAAGGAAGTTTTTCTAGTAGTTTGTTCGCTTAGTGTCTTCTTGATATTTTGAGATATTTGCTGTTTTTTGGTAAGCAACTTCATTGAAAATATTAAAGATGGAGCAAGTTTTTGCCTGCTCTTTGAAAATGTTCAGCGCATTTGATTGTTTTACTGTTCATAAAACATTGTCAACGTGTTGGTATGACATGAAAAGTAAAGCAACTTGACTTCGATCACCACTTTTTCTTATTTTAATTTTGAACTTGGAAATCGGGAGTTTTTCAACAAAATCAAAACAAAGTGGGATATATCGAAAATGAACCCCCCTTGGTATATGACACTTTAGGGTTCAATTTCTTGAAAATTCACTGTACTATCATGCCTTCAAAGGAATACGTCGAGTTTGAGGTATCCCTATATTATATATATATATATATACAGTGACGGCTATTTGAGGGTACCTGGGAACAGTTGCCCCCCAAACTATGACCTCTTAATGCTTGTCTTCCAAGAGAAAATAACTGTCCTTGCCCCCTCCCCTTCCTCACTTTTTTCCGATACTGGTCAGAAGTATTCGGATAGTTCTGAATTTTGCAAATTTAAAATGTTTTCAAATTTCCTTTATTTTCTTATACCAGAACCATTGAACAGCCACGACAATTCTATGTTTAGAAAATAATATATTTATGAATTAAATTATAATGCGCATTTACAATTATTACACTGAGGAACAATGAAATTTGCCGCGACCGGAAAACAACCTATTTCTATGTTTTTTGACTTGCTGAACACGAAAATGATGTTCTTATTTCTCCACCACGTCTAGTGTTTGAAATAACACGAAATTGAAATAAATGTAACAAAGCTTCTTTATCGCCATATGATATACAAGGACTCGCGTACTTTGGACGTGGCCTTTGGCCACGTCTTGTACGCTCGCATGCGTGACCTTCGGCCACGTTGTGGGCGCCGCGCAATCATGTTATAGATGGGATTCTTCATAGATCTTAATGACTTTGAAAATGTCTGCAAGTTGTATTGGATGATGGGGAACATATGCATAAGTTTGAAAAGTTTAGAAAGTAACTTTATGTGTGTATGGGCTCTAATAAGGTACAAATATTCAAACTATTATTGTCTACGTATTTTCTTCATAATAAACTGAGTAAATAATAACCGTTTCAAGATAAGTAGTTGGATGTTTTGCATAAAAGAATTGAAATGCGACTAAATTGAAAATGTAATATTTACGTATTTTGTCATTTTCACATTTTTGAACGTAATTGGATAATAACTGTAGTCCGTCATTCCCCTCAAATTCCTACCTTGCCTCTGTAATAAATTCTGATGCTCGTATTTTGAAATTCGAAAAGTCTAGCATAATTCCCTTACAGTAGTTTTCGGGGTGAAAATAAACTTTCATTAAGTTCCCTAGCAACGTCCGTTTCGATGGACAACTACAGGCACGGCAAGCTCTAAGGAATTGCATGTCATTATACCCCCTAAACATTTAATTAAAACAAGCACGATATAGATATTTACGCATTGAGTATAACAATATATATGTAATTGTACCTGGGCTGAAACTCCTTATTATGTAGATGTCACCCTTGTTTCAGGCATCATTTCAAAGCCAGGAGTTGATTCATCTGTGTGCAATTGATCTGTGAGAAATATAATGTATCTCGACAATTAAGAATTGAAGGAAACAATGTGTGCTGCAAAAAAATGCCCGTGGCAACGGTTGCTAAGGACGTGAGAAAAGGGCATTTTCACCCTTAAGGAAGGGCCAACTGAGCGATTTTTGAATTTTCTCGGCCTTTTGGGACAATTTCATGGGGGGTCGTAATCGGGCATTTTTCGCCTCCGGGGCTTCCTTCATGGAGAACATTTATGTCAGTGAGTCAGTGAGTGAGTGGTGGGATTGGGGCTTTATATATATTGGACTCGCGCACTTTCGACGTGGCCTTTGGCCACGTCTCGTGCGCTCGCCGACGTGGTTCTCTTATTTGGAAAGTTTTGAACGTAAATTTATGTGTGTTTGCGCTGTAATATGTACAAATAATCAAAATATTATTGTTTTTTTCTTAATAATAAGCTGGGTAAGTAATAACAGTTACAGGATAGTTAGTTAGATGTTTTATGTAAACGAATTCAATAGCGACACTAAATTGGAAAAGTAACATTTTACTTCTGTAGTGAGTTTTACATTTTTAAACATAATTGAAATAAAGAAATGTTTTCCTTCATTCTTCGCAAATTTCTATCTCTCCTCTGCAATGAATTCTGATGCTCACATTTTAAAATTCGAAAACTCTAATACTGTGCACAAAGTGGACTTAAAACACCAAATCAATCAATCGAAAACTCTAGCATAATTCCCTTACAGTAGCATTCGGGGTGAAAATAAACTTTTTTAAAGTTCCCTAGCAACGTCCGTTTCCATGGTGAACAACAAGCACGGCAAGCTCTAAGGAATTGCATGTCATTATACCCCCTAAACATTTAGTTGAAACAAGCACGATGCAGATATTTACGCATTGAGTTTACCAATATATACGTAATTGTATCTGGGCTGAAACTCCTTATTATGTAGATGTCACCCTTGTTTCAGGCACCTTTTCAAAGCCAGGAGTTGATTCATCTGTGTGCTATTGATCTGTGAGAAATATAATGTATCTCGACAATTAAGAATTGAAGGAAACAATGTGTGCGAAAGAAATGCCCGTGGCAACGGTTGCCAAGGACGTGAAAAAAGGGCATTTTCACGCTTAAGGAAGGGCAAAGTGAGCGATTTCTTAATTTTCTCGGCCTTTCGGGACGATTTCATGGGGGGTCGTAATCGGGCATTTTTCGCCTCCGGGGCTTCCTTCATGGAGAACATTTATGTCAGTGAGTCAGTGAGTGAGTGGTGGGATTGGGGCTATATATATATTGGACTCGCGCACTTTCGACGTGGCCTGTGGCCACGTCTCGTGCGCTCGCCGACGTGGTTCGCTTATTTGGAAAGTTTTGAACGTAAATTTATGTGTGTATGCGCTGTAATATGTACAAATAATCAAAATATTATTAGTTTCTTTCTTAATAATAAGCTGGGTAAGTAATAACAGTTTCAGGATAGTTAGTTAGATGTTTTATGTAAACGAATTCAATAGCGACACTAAATTGGAAAAGTAACATTTTACTTCTGTAGTCAGTTTTACATTTTTAAACATAATTGAAATAAAGAAATGTTTTCCATCATTCTTCGCAAATTTCTATCTCTCCTCTGCAATGAATTCTGATGCTCACATTTTAAAATTCGAAAACTCTAATACTGTGCACAAAGTGGACCTAAAACACCAAATCAATCAATCAATCAATCAATCGAAAACTCTAGCATAATTCCCTTACAGTAGCATTCGGGGTGAAAATAAACTTTCTTTAAGTTCCCTAGCAACGTCCGTTTCCATGGTGAACAACAAGCACGGCAAGCTCTAAGGAATTGCATGTCATTATACCCCCTAAACATTTAGTTGAAACAAGCACGATGCAGATATTTACGCATTGAGTATAACAATATACACGTAATTGTATCTGGGCTGAAACTCCTTATTATGTAGATGTCACCCTTGTTTCAGGCACCTTTTCAAAGCCAGGAGTTGATTCATCTGTGTGTTACTTATCTGTGAGAAATATAATGTAGCTGGACAATTAAGAATTGAAGGAAACAATGTGTGCAAAAGAAATGCCCGTGGCAACGGTTGCTAAGGACGTGAGAAAAGGGCATTTTCACCCTTAAGGAAGGGCCGATTGAGAGATTTTTGAATTTTCTCGGCCTTTTGGGACGATTTCATGGGGGTCGTAATCGGGCGTTTTTCGCCTCCGGGGCTTCCTTCATGGAGAACATTTATGTCAGTGAGTGAGTGAGTGGTGGGATTGGGGCTATATATATATTGGATTAATCAAGAGAACACGTGTGGCTGTTTTTCCTGCATAATATGAAGAAAGCATTGTAACAACAACAACAACAAAAAGGGCAAATATTGTTGTTTATTTTGTTACCCGATAAGATAAGAGTAGAGAAAAGTCCTTGTTAAAGAGGCAAGGTGATGCATTGTACTGTGTCTTTATCAGTTGCGTTCTGTTCGCTGGAAGTGTAGATTGTGTGCTTCATTGCGATTGTTTTGTGTGGTAATTGAAAATAGTGCAGTGATGCCTCGTAACTGTATAAATTCACCCAATCTGTTTTGCTATGTGAGTGGTGAGTTCACGACAAAATCCCTACGTAACTCAATTACACCAATAGTGAAGAAAGGTTACGAGCTATATTTCGGATGCAAAGTCGGAGACCAAGATAAAGGGTGGTCTCCTCATGTCTGTTGCAGTAGATGCTCGCGATATTTACGAGGGTGGTTACATGGTACCCATCTATCCATGCCCATTGCTGTTCCCATGGTATGACGCGAACCTCGTGATCACATTACTGATTGTTACTTTTGTTTAACTAAAGTAACGGGATTCTCAAGAAAGTCCAAATATATCCTACAGTATCCAAATTTACCTTCTGCGATAAGACCAGTGCAACATGATGAGACATTACCTGTTCCAAAGCCACCATTGGAATGGTGTTTGGAAGAGGAAACAAACTTCCTCAGATGAACAGATATCTTCTCTTGGACATGGTCCTGACTTTCAAGAGTCACGGAAGACACCGCATCTTATCACCCAGCCAAAATTAAATGATTTAGTATGTGATTTGAACCTTACAAAGAAAGAAGCGGAATTTCTGGGTTCAAGACTGCAAGGGTGGAACCTGCTGGAACCAGGGACAAGTCTTACATTCAGAAAATGTCAACTAAAATTCTTTCTATGAATGCAACAATGTCACTGGATTAATGCAGGAGTTGAGGGAAAACTATAAATCAGACGAATGAATGTTGTTCATCGATGCTTGAAGGCGGTCCTCCTGCATAATAGAAATGAGAAACCTTCAGTGCCAGTTGCTCATGCGAGTGAAATGAAGGAAACATATGAAACCATTGCTTTCATTCTCACAAGTGTTAGCTACGACAAACACCAGTGAAAAATCTGTGCTGATCTGAAGGGGATGCAATCACGTTTCACGAAATTCTGTTGTTTCCTCTGTCCATGGGACAACAGAGCAAAGGACATGCATTACAAAACTAAACACTGGCCTCCAAGAGTGTTACACACCTGGAGAAAAAAATCTCTCCCACAAACCTCTTCTCGACGCCAACAATGCGTTACTCCCCCCACTGCACATCAAGTTGGGGTTAATGAAGAACTTTCTGAAGGCCATGAACAAAGAAGGAAAAGTGTTTGAGTACTTACGAAGCAAATTTCCTGGTGTAAGTGATGCTAAAATAAATGAAGGAATTTTTGTTGGCCCACAAATCCGGGAGGTATTGAACGATCCTAATTTTGAAGAACTGTTAAGTGAATGTGAGAAAGCAGCATGGGGTGCATTCAAGGGTGTGTGTCGCAATTTTCTTGGCAACCATAGGGCTCACAATTATTCTGAACTTATAGAACGTATGTTGGCAACATACAAAGAAATGGGATGCAATATGTCTCTCAAGATACACTTTCTGTGTTCCAATTTAGACTTTTCCCCCTCTAATCTGTGTGCAGTTAGTGACGAGCAGGGCGAGCTCTTTCACCAACAAATCACAGAAATGGAAAAACGTTATAAAGGCAGATGGTCTCCCAGTTTACTAACGGATTACTGCTGGAACACAGTCTCAGATGTTCAACACGCCTGCTATAAGCGGGAATCATACAGAAAAATACGTTTTGATGGTGCGTTACTTTTACTGTTTAGTTTATTATTTACTATTTTACTGCAACTGCAAATTTTAGTGCACGTCGTAACTACATCATTTACAATCATATTTGGTTTTCTATGAACCCAATGTATTACTAAAAATCACACTACCACATTAAGGTTTGGAGCAAATTTCTATATTTTACCCTTCTTTCCATATGTGGTGAAAATTTTTCAAAATGGTTTCCGCCAGAAATGGTACGTGATACAGAATTTTTGTTATGATTTTTGAAATCAGCGCACCCGATTTATTAAAGATCACCTATTTTTATCCAGCGGCAAAACAAAAAGTTTTAATTTGTTCCTCAGTGTTATTACAATAAAGAATTCTAAATGTGAGTTAGCCCATAGCCCGCTACGAAGGATCGTAGCGGGCCAACCAGTATATATATATATATATATATATATATATATATATATATATATATAGAGAGAGAGAGAGAGAGAGAGAGAGAGAGAGAGTCATTTTCACCTGGTAGCAAGTAGCGGGTATTGGGTGCCCAAACTGGGGATCAATCACACTTTACTTTATCTTAGTAGACAACTTTGAGCTTTGTTTTAGTTCCACTTGTATGCACAGATAGACTAATTGGGACTGGGCCTACAGTTTAAAGTGGGATCCCAAGCACTATGAGCTTCCACCGGGTCTGGGTAGACAAGTCTTAGCATTAAGAGGCCATAGTGCAGGAGCGAACATGGAAACAGTGGAGGGGAGCAGTTATCCCCCCCCCCGATGCCCCTCCAATCGCTAACACTGCTGGTAAACTTGCATCAATGGTTATAACACTAAATGTACACAATATTGCAGACTGAACACTTCTGCCTATCTACACAAAACATACATTCATTTATGCAAGGACAAAATTGAATTTTTTACAAGATCGAAAAACCGTCGTTGTTATTTTCGCAACTTTTTATAGGTTCACCTTGAGAATTTCATCGCTTGAGGGGGGGGGCATGGCCCCATGGTCCCTCCCCTGGGTACGGGCCTGGTCTAACGTAAAAATATTGCAAACTTTTTTGTGTTGAGTGCATATATAAATTTCTGCAAAGATTGAAAATGACTCAATTTCTATAAAAGTATATTTTGTACAATGTTTAGTGGCCGCGGTGGCTCAGTCGGTAACGCGTCTGACTACCATGCTAAAGGTCCCGGGTTCGATCCCCGGCCGGTTCAAATCCGGGAACTTTTCTAACGATGGAAGCGGCCCCGGCGCCCACCCAGCGTCGAATAACATGGGTACCTGGGGAAACCTGGGGGGTAAATGCGGTCAGGGGCGTGGTGCTGATCACATCACCCCCACTCACGACCGGATCAAGAAAGTGTGGGGCGTTACCCCCACACCCCCTATACGCCTTCATGGCGTGGTGCTAAGCACAGGGGAACACTTCTTTTTTACAATGTTTAAAATTTTTCAAATTTTGGGACTTTAAACACTTTCCTCTTCTCCAGTCGCTCGTTTGAGGTAGTTGCCTTCGTGTATCTACGGAACATAACTAGTAAAATTACATCAAACCCTGTACTCTATCATAAAAATCCACGCGAGATAGAAAAAACTCGCATCATAAAATACACCAACATCAAGATTTCATTTGTGAATACCATCGATCCAAATTATGACTTTATGATCAAGTGCTATGGTCGTAGAGTTTCTAGCTTGTTTCAATGATGTTGCTCCTAGTCGATTCGTCCATTATTTTCTACTATAGGTCTTTTCTACTCTTACGGCGAGCGGCCCTCATGTTGGAAAGGGAAGTGGGGGCGGGGAATGTGCCGCAGACAACAGCGGTGGCGCCGAGAGTTACAAGGTCGAGGAGGGGAGGTGTAGCGCACACCTTGTTCTACAGGCTGCTGCGTTTCTGATCGTGCTGAATTGGCCGCTTCCCCTCTCCCCTTGCCAGCATATAGGGCGCCCGCCGTAAGAGTAGAAAATATCTATAAGAATAGGGCATCATTGGTAGCCTCTCCAAAAATACTTGTTAATAAGTTAATACTCTGTATCGAGTTAACTATTATCGCAGTTTACTATAATATAAATCAATAAAAGGTAATAGTAAGCAAACTAAAGTGTTATACACGATTATGATACAGAAAAGGCTGGCCAGTTCTAAACTAAACGCAAGACTAGAGCTGACATAAATGATCAATTACGCTGTAAGATAATATTGACTAGCCTTTCTTTCTTTGTGAACTGACTAGAGTACCTTCCTAATTTTGTTGTCAGCGTCATCTATTGTCTAGTTTGGAAATGTACCCGAGGGAATGTCACAATGTCATACTACTGCCACTCTTATACGATTACAATATGAATTTTATATACATTTGGTATGTAACATTTGTCCTTTATAGGGGAAAAGATATAACCACTGATTAACTAACGCTATTTCTGGTATAACTGTACCCGTTTCCCACCAAGAGAACAGATGACAGTAAGGGGCGGTTGGGGGGAAGGGAAGTTGCTGTGCCAGCAAAGATTTGCTATGATTCTTGCTATTCAGTTACTTTTGGATAATGCGACGATGATGATATGTTGAAATTGATAAAAATACATAAATAATACACATTCCCAGTCTGGGATTCGAACCCGGAACTTCTAGCGTCGTAACAGGCTGTGATAACCACTCTGCCACGTTGGTCGGTACCGGCGGAAAGGGTCAATGGAACCCTCGATGTTGTCGCTTTCTCCCCTTAGTGGCGCTGTGTGGCATGGAAGGTTTGCTTGTAGCTATGCTTGTTATGGTGTTAGTGTTTGTAGTGATTGAGTAAAATCTCCAGCATCTCTCAAAATATAAGCCTGATTGATAAGGCATAAAATGTAAATATAGTGTGCTTTTGAGTAAATTACTCCAAAATTGTAGTTCACATTGAAGTTTCAAATCGTTTTTAAATTCACTTTTTATTAGTACTTAATAACATATTAACTTAATTCGTTAATATGTCAAATTCATAAATTAATTTGTTTAATATGGAATAAAGAAGAAATCCCTCAACAGTGGAAATAATCCATAATTGTTCCTGTGTTTATAAAAGGTGATAAAATAAACTGCAATAATTACCGTGGAATTTCTCTACTCTCTACAACGTATAAAATATTATCTAACATTCTTTTAACAAGACTGACCTCATATGCTAATGAAATTATAGGTGATTATCAATGTGTATTTAAACGTAACAAATCAACTACAGAACAAATGTTTCACATCAGACAGACACTTGAAAAATAGTGGGAATATAATCAAAATGTCCATCAGTTATTAATTGATTTAAAAAAACATATGATTCGGTCTAAAGAGATAAATTATATAATATATTAGTCGAGTTTGGAATACCTAAGAAGCTTGTTAGTATGATCAAAGTATGCACCAGTGAAACAGAAAGTAAAATTTGTATGGGTATCAATGTGTCTGACAAATTTACAATTCATAATGGGTTAAAACAAGGAGATGCATTATCTCCATTGCTCTTCAATTTTGCCTTAGAATATGATGTTACTAATGTAAAATAAACTAACGAAAGACTAAAATTAAATGGTGTAACTCAGTTGTTAGCATATGCAGATCATGTATGGGATGATATAAATACAATTAAGAATAATGCTAAAATATTTCTCAAAACTGCTAAAGACATAGGTTTGGAAGTTAACAAAGAGAAAACTAAATATATGCTTACAGGCCAAAACCAAGTGTTAGGTAATAATCAAAATCTAATTATTGATAACAAATCGTTTGAACCAGCTTTCAAATTCAAATACTCAGGAGTAATATTAACAAATGAAAATTATATTAAAGAGGAAATAAAAAGTAGGCTTAATTCAGGAAATGCATGTTACTTCTCTCTTCATAAACTTTCGTCTTCTCGTTTAATATCTAAGAAACTAAAAGTTAAAATATACAAAACAGTAATTTTGCCTGTAGTATTATATGGGTGTGAAACTTGGTCCCTTACATTGAAAGAGGAACATAAATTGAGAGTATTTGAAAATAAGATCCTTAAGAAAATATTTGAACCTAAAAGGGATGAGGAGACAGGTGAGTGGAGAAGGTTACATAATTTAGAACTACATAATTTGTATTCATGTCCAGATATTATTAGAATAATTAAATCAAGTAGACTTAGGTGGGCAGGCCATGTGGCACGAATGGGAGAGGAAAGAGGAGTTTACAGCATTCTTGTTGGGAAACCTGATGGTAAGAGACCTGTAGGAAGGCCAAGACGAAGATGGAGGGACAACGTTGAGATTGACCTAATGCAAATCGGTAGGGATGGAAAAGAGTATATAGATCTTGCTCAGGATAGGGACAGATGGAAGGTCTGTGTTGATGCAGCCATGAACCTACGGGTTTAAGAAGGCTAGAGAGTTAGTTAGTTAGTTATTAGTACTTTTTACGTCTGGGTAAGCCCAGGTATGAAGCAATCAATCACATTGAGAGAAAGTTCTCTCGTAAGATACAGAGATCCATCAGAATCGAAGTAACTGGCTTTCTGTTTTCATTTCTCAGAAAGTTTCTTATGAATTCATAGAGAATACTTATTTAGATGGGTTATATTATTATTACGAAGTTACTTAGGTGTATTTATTTTGATTAAATCTTTTGGGATTGATTTACTCAGCATAAATGTATAACACAATTATCAATTTCCTAACTTCAAACACTTATCATAACTAAGAAAACTTAACAATTTTGCCCTGCCATCCATGAACAAGAAATACAAACTGTATATTTCTTAAAGTATATCCTTGTCAATCAAGAGTGTGTCAGTAAAATGATGACGATTCAGGACATACGTGAACTTGTTCTTATGTTACCGTCGCGTAACGGAAGCAGATTGCCACAATCAAAGAGCCACATTACTCCAAAATAAAAAATCAACGTGCATTCGATAGTACACGGAAGGACATCCCCGATGGCGCAGTTGTAGCGTCGTCGCCTTGTAATCAAGGGGTCCCGGTTTCGATAGTGAAGGCACATAGTGGTTCGGATTCAACTTTAAATTATAGGTCCAGTCACGATTAGACTTTCTTTGCATAAAGTGGACTTAAAGCAACAATTCAATTCAATTCTAGTAAACGGAAGTCTTTTTGAAATTTAATTTTTCTAACACAAAATACATGTCCTGACGGTAAAAACATTTGTTTCAATTCTACTTCATCCATGCACAGACTGATCGAAAAACCATATCTCAATCTCTGGAGCAAGTGAACGCAAGTAGTGACTCGAGAAGGCTCGACCAATGAGCTCGGGAGAGGGGAATTGAGTGCATGGAGGGGGGAACGCGGCTGCAGCTACCAGTCGTTTGCAGCAGCACGCGCTGCCTTACCTATCTTCTCTACCGTTATGCGCTGCTTTGCCCCACAGATTTCCGAGATCGAGTGTAGAGCGAACTGTAACCCTTATTTCAATATTGGGGATCAACTTGGACTACTGATTCGAAGGTGATAGTAAATTCTGCTGGGGTGCATAACAGCCGACCAGGGTCCTTGAAATGTGTTGGGGAGAGGTGTACAGTGGGATCCATGAGTATTACGGTTCAAATTGTCGATCACCATGCTCGTACCCAATAAGAGCTTCAAGAATTGAAAGGAAATTCAAAAGAAGCTGTTGATAACTTCTGCACCAGCATACATAAAAACCATCGCTTAAAAACACATAGGATGTAAGAGAAAAATTAATGAAAATAGCGATGGACAATTTGCAGAGCAATACTAGTGGATCCCACTGTTCCAGCCACACAATATTGTTTCAAATTTTGTATAGACTCATTTCTAACACCACGTGAAACTATTTGCAAAATTTAAAAAAAAATGCTAGAATAAAAAAGTTTGATTGGATGTATAGAGCTCTCTCTATACGTGCGAGCAAAAAAAATTAATTATTCTGATAGAATACACTGTGCTACTAGTCAAAAATGGTACACTTCGAACTGGAAAAACCTGTCATTGTTTGGGAAGGGCACCGAAAGAAAGGGATGTTGCTGCTTACTGTCCGTGAATATAACAGTTGGGCTGAAAAGTTCGTAGGCTGACTCATAGATGGCGTTACTAGAATTAAATCCATGTGATTTTTACTTAGTACTAACCTTCAAAAGATACGTGTATAAATTTCACAGCTGCCGGATAATTAGTTCGTGAGATATAGCATTGTGAGTGAAGCAGCTTTTGTTATTGTGAAAAAATGGATAACAAATAATTTCGTGTTAATAAAGCATTGCTTTTTGGCGAAAAAAAATACTGTTGAAGCCAAGGCTTGGCTTGATAAACATTATTCGGACTCTGCACCAGGAAAATCAACCGTTGAGAAGTGGTTTGCTAAATTTAAACGAGGCGAAATGAGCATCCATGACGATGCACGCAGTGGACGCCCCAAAGAGGCTGTTACCGACGAAAACATAAAAAAAGTCCACAAAATAATTTTAAATGATCGTAAAGTGAAGTTGATCGAGATAGCTGAGACTTTAAAAATATCAAAGGAACGTGTTGGACATATTGTGCATGAATATTTGAACATGCGAAAGCTGTGTGCAAAATGGGTGCCGCGCGTGCTCACAATCGATCAAAAGCAACAACGTTTTGATGATTCGGAGCAATGTTTAGCGATATTCAACCGTAATAAACACGAATTTTTCCGTCGATATATTACAATGGATGAAACATGGTTCCATAACTACACTCCAGAATCCAATCGACAGTCAGCCGAGTGGACTGCACGTGATGAACCGAATCCAAAGCGTGGAAAGACGCAACAGTCGGCTGGCAAGGTTATGGCATCAGTATTCTGGGATGCGCATGGTATTATATTCATCGATTACCTCAAAAAGGGCCAGACCATCAACAGCGATTATTACATAGCGTTGTTGGAGCGTTTAAAGGATGAAATCACGAAAAAAAGGCCCCATTTGAAGAAGAAAAAAGTGCTGTTTCATCAAGACAATGCACCGTGTCACAAATCAATGAAAACGATGGCAAAATTATATGAATTAGACTACGAATTGCTTCCCCATCCACCATACTCTCCAGATCTGGCCCCCAGTGACTTTTTCCTGTTTGCAGACCTTAAAAGAATGCTCGCTGGAAAGAAATTTAGCACTGATGAAGAGGTAATCGCCGAAACTGAGGCCTATTTTGAGGCTAAAGAGAAATCGTACTATAAAAAGGGCATCGAAAAATTGTATGACCGCTATAATCGTTGTATCGCCCTCGAAGGCAACTATATTGAATAATAAAATCGAATTTTGTCAAAAAAATATTTTTTACTATGTTAGCCTACGAACTTTTCAGCCCAACTGTTAGATGTAGCAACGTCTCTCCTTTATAATGTTTGTATCAACAGACGTAACCGTTACAACAAATAACTCAATTCACTGAATTCAATGATAGTGTTTTTTTCTTCCCTGTGTTTTTAATGATGTATATGTAGTCGGGATGGATCTCAGTTGAAGAACAATGATCTCGATAATGAATTAAATCAGATATTTATTATATGCCTAAAGGGTAATAGCGCAGAACAATATTCGGGAGTTGGACACAGGGGGATCGTATTCGATAAACCGTTTAAGGAAATACGGATTTAAGGTAAAAGGGATCTGTTTACCTCTTTTTCGTGTATGCTAGGTGATTAAACTCGTCATTAAACCGTAACCGAGGACAAATTATGTTTTGTTGCGGTGTTACGGAGGCGAATACATGGGTTGGAAATGTATAAGTGGCATGGCAACCATTAAATTACAAATAATACGAAAGAGATACCTCTGTGCAACTGTTACAGCCCTTTGTTATCGTCACTAGCACTGTGTACAACCCGTTCCAGCGATGTGAAAGTCGTAGTATACCTGTAGCAGTGCCTCTTCTGTTGATGGTTTGAATGGAACGGTTTATTGCCTGAAGAATCTCTGGAACAGTTCGGAATAGTGATGGGTCGTTCGTGAACGAGTCGTTCAAAAGTAACGACTCTCTCTTGTGAGCGGTGAACGACTCGTTCACCAGAATTGAACGACACGTTCAAAGAGTCGTATGTGTGCCACGACTCCTCCGCCCGCCAAGCAACTATTATTCCATTATTCCCTCTCCTTTCCACGAATTTTGCGAGGAAGGCGCATGCGCAAGTGTATACTCGCCTGGCGGCCGGAATTTTTGAAAGAAATCAAGTCGATTCTGCGGGCAGAAAATGGGGACTGGAGAGGAGAGGGAGGGGGGGTCCTCTCTGTTCCTTTTCCCTACCCCTAGTTGAGTGAAGCGGGCAGAAACGTGCCGTGTACGATGAGAGGGGAAGGAGCATGCTCGCGAGTCGACTCTTTCCTTCGTTCAAAGAGTCGCTAAAGTGTGCCACGACTCTTTGAACGAAGGAAAGAGTCGAATCGCGAGCTCGCGACTGTTGTTTGCAGAGAGAGAGCGCGCAACCCCAGCCCATGACGGGCAGCGAAGAACAGCCAACAAATTTGTCCTGTAATTTCAAGTTCGGCCAAACCATTAGCGCTAAAATTACAAGAAATTAAATGTTAGTAAAAAATATTAGGGGAGTCTTGTAAAAATTTTGGGAAGGTGTTAGGCACAGACCTCTTGATTACAATATTCCGATTAGCCTATTTTGAGTTGTTATTGTTCAAGTCCACTTTATGTGCAGATAGGATAGTCGGGACTGGACCTACAGTTTAAAGTGGGATCCACCAGGTATCGTTACAAGGCAACGACGGAGGATGGATGGTGATTAGAGTAATTGACAAGAGGTTAAATACAGATTACCACTCATCTCTGGGCTGGGGTTCGAACCCGGAACTTTCGGTGTCAATAGGCTTACTTTGAGGAGGGCGACACCACTTATCTGTCACTCCAAGATTATTTCAAGCTGGCCAACATAGAAACCAAGAAACAAAGAACATGCACCATGGAGTATGTTTTATTTATGTTATTCAGCCATCCTTTCATTCCTTGTTAAATCCTGGTAAGGAAATCGCTTCCTGTCTCGGATTCGATCCTCGGTGGAGGCACCTTGCCCAGTGATTTAGACCCCAGTTTAAAATGTAGCTTCAATCCCGATTAGACTATCTGAGCATAAAGTGAACTTTAAACATTGTCTGACAAAGTCGTTTTCATATGACGTGAAATATTTCATTAACATTAACGTGGAAATATTTTACTAATGAAAACAGCATTAAATAATAAATATAGAAGTTTAATCATAAATCTCATCGTACATGATACTGCAAAAAAGCTTTTATTGAATGACTGCAGAATTAGGAACAACTACGTAAGATGGACATGGGTCATGTTCACGAGTGATATAAACAGCTGTTGGCCATATGCGGTGAGCCTACGTGTTAAGGTGTTTTACTAGTAGAAAGCAACATTAAAAAAAAATACATACGTATAATTTGGCCCGCTTTATAGAAATTCGATCATACATTATGATATTGGCAGAAACTTATATTGAATGACTGTAGAACAACAAAAAGCTATGGACATGGATATGGGATGGACATGGATAATGTTCAAGAGCGATATATATTTCTTAAACACAGCTGTTAGCCATCCGCGGAGAGCGAGCGGGTGGATCCTACTCTAAACTGTAGATCCAGTCTGCTGGCGAGACTGCCGCCGCCGCGCCTTGTGTAAGAGAGCTCGCGACTCGCGAGCGAACGACGAGTGAGCAGAAGAGTCGCTAAGGCGAGCGAGTCGTTAAGGTGCTTAATGACTCTTCGTGCCGTCTCGAGAGTCGTGAACGATGAGGGAGGAGAAGAGTCGCTAAGGCGAGCGAGTCGTTAAGGTGCTTAATGACTCTTCGTGCCGTCTCGCGAGTCGTGAACGAATGATGGGGAAAGAGTCGTGGGACTGTGCTGTGACTCTTCGTGCTGTTTCAAGAGTCGTGAACGAGCGATGCTCGTGGAAATGCAAGCATGTGTCGCAGCGCAGATCTGGAGTGCATTTTGTTGACTCGCTTTCTCACATTTGTTGCGATATTAAAACCAGTGATCGAATGCAAAAAAGGAAGAATATGTAAATGCACGTTATTACTAATAAAAGGTTGATATAATTATATAACATTTCTGTGTATGCTATCGTACTGCATAATTTGCATTATCCGCAGCATGAAATGTAAACTGAAACAAGATACAAATATAGAAAATCTCACTCATGAGGCAGAGTAATGAAAACAAGTATGTGCAATAAATTTTGTTTGTGCGTGTGTGTTTACTGTTTACACATATGTATATCCACACACACAGACTCGTATTTGTATTTTTCTTATTTTATGCCGCTTTTCTTCAAATTTTAAGTAATCGCGACGATGAGGATGATGCGTGATGATATAGATGAAGGGACACTCATAAAGAATATCCTTGCCCAGACCGGGACTAGAACCCAGGAACTTCTGTGACAAGATCAAATGTCGATTACTTCAGAATCTTGGCCATCTAGTCGGCTACACGCACACACACATACACAAAAATGCAATACAATTTATTAATCTTGAAGGACAGAGGCTGATATATTCCGTTGTGTTCGTTTATTTAAATACAATCATGTGCTTCAACACCTCCTACCCCCCTTCCTCCTCTTCAGGCATGTGTTTCGAGAAAAAGAAGCTTGACGACTCTTTTGAACGACTCATTTGAACGACTCTTCTCAGTGAGCGAGCGCTCATGAGTCGACTCGCACAAATGAACGGCTTGAACCCATCACTAGTTCGGAAGCTTCATCCTAGGGATGAAATCAAAGTCACAGGGGCTGGTAGAGCATCGCCAGCCCCATCGAGCTAACAAATTAGACACAGATTGTGCTCAGTGATGTGCGTCTACGTGTAAACAACGATAGTCTACGTGTAGAATGTAGACTATTTTATACACGTAGATTACTTAATCTATGTAAACAACATGGCGAAAGGTTATAACTTAGCAAAGGGCGCCGTGGAATTAAAAGGAAATTATATTGCGTATCACTTGCAGATATGTGAGGAGAACTTTCCATACCCTTTCTTCCAAATTCGAACAATTTCTCACCTAGAAAGAAACCTAATATAGGAAATATCCTAGTGTTTTATGGGAAAAAGACCACTTTTGCCTCATGACTGCCATCTGTTGTTGTTTTTACACACTATTCATCTTCTTCCATAGTTGAAAATAAAAGAGAAGATAAATTTTGTTGTAAATATGGTTCTTTCCATTTCGTTAGGAACCAATGTAGTTGAAAATGTCACTTTCATTTCATGAAACCCTTGAAAATTAATTTTAATGCTCTTTAGATTGTATTCGTATTCTATGTAAACTACAACCCAATGTAAGCTACGCATAGATTACGTGTAGACAACGCATGTAGACGTAAACTTATAGTCTACGGCACATCACTGATTGTGCTACATGCACCCGAGCATTGTCCTGCAAAATAATGAGAGGATTCGGCAGAAAGTTCCCTCTTCTTTCGCAACGCAGGCCGGAGGTTATGTTCCAAAAATGAACAGCTATTGCGCATTGAAGGTCTGTCCTGGAGGTACGGCGAGAATAACCAGAACTTTCACATTAGTTGGGTTCTGACTACAAAACTTCAGACCGACAACTCCAACTATTCCTCTCGTTACTGCGCATGCGCCTAGTGTTGGAAGGAAGAGTCCATTTACTGGGAGGTAGCTTAGGTATCAATCTAACATGTGTCATAAGTAGACCTCGAATTTTAGGTTCTAAAAAGTGTGCTTTTAGGTACAGTCATGTTCAAAAATTCTGTCGCATGGATTTTTTCTAAGTCCAACGTCTTACGAAATTATGTTGGTAGCTCTGAAACAAGGAAGTGTTGTGAAATATACGATCCTCCAATCAGAGTGAAGTTCGATTCGGAGGAGCAGGAGGCGTGACTCACGGTCTTGTCCACAGGAAGTTCAACCAATGTAGCATTTCCAAATATGAGATAACGTCCCCATTGGTTAAATATTGTTTCAATAAGGCGAATCGGCAGAAAGATTGCGCAAAAGTTTACTTTGTCGTTTTAATGCCTTTAATCGTTTCAAATTAGTATTAAATTGTCCCAATTATAGTTCAAGAGCTTAATATAATGTATTCATGTATATGTTTGACAATCATATATCACTCATTAGAACAATTTTCACATTGTTTTCACTACGTGAGATGACATTTCATTTACATTTACGATAAAATAGTGGTTTGTGTGTAATAACAGTTTTCCAGGCGCGGCTCGTGCATTATTTACCCGGGGGTTCACCGAAGTGATGTGACATATATTCACTTTCCGCAAAATATACTTCCTTCGCCCAACAAAAGGATGGGGGAGGGTTTAAAAGCTTTGTCAAGAATTCTTTTTATCTGGGAGTATAAGGTTTTGTTGTAGGGGTGTGCGAATAAATTTAGGGCTGAAACTACAATAAATTGTGCCTTTATGAAAAAAGTTGAGTTTTGTTGGAATATCATGGACATCCTCAAGTAGGGGCAAGTAATATATTTTTTCCCCACGAGGAGCAAAAAACACTCCTTCAGTCTAAAGTTACTGCAACGCTTTTATAATAATTACCAAAAATTACTGTGACTGAAATTAAATTATATGCGTGTAATATATAATTTTTGGTTTACATTCAATTTCCATGGGGGGGCGGCCCCCTTTTCCCCTTCCGGACGTCCATGCTGACTAATCAGAACTGGTCCTACATTTGTTAAAGGGAAATGGCAACTAATGGCATGCGCATACTAGAAATCGAACCTGAGACCCTTCATTTATACGCGACAGGTTTGTTCAAATTTGGGGCTGGTCGACCAGCACACGCTTTTTTTCAGTGGACAAGGAAGTTTGTTTACGTTAATTATGTGCATTTCTATCGGTCATTTCTTACCTGCGCGGACAGCAACGCCTACACTGCATCAAATGACATAACCTAGGTAAAGTCCATCCCTCGTTTCACTCGCAGCATCACTTAATACTTTCCAACAAGTATCCAAGCACTTCAAAAACTAAAAAACTTGAGACTTTGACACCGAGCGACAGCGAGTCACGTCTTCGCGCCATTCTTTCTCTTTCGCGAACCCGAAGTGTTTCCACCTTTAAGGAAAAACCTCGGAATGCATGCACAAGGTATTTTGGTAATGTATCTCCTTTATTTTAATTCATCGCATCTAATTCCAGCTTCTATTTGTTTCCACTCATCCATCTCTGACACAATCTTGCATTTATTCCAAGAAGTTCGGTGCAAAAATGATACAAGAGAAGATTGAATATGTAATGTGTGCGCTTCAAACTTGAACCGCACGCAGCAACACTGGAAGGGAGGAAGCAGCGAGAAAGGAGCCTTGTCCCGCGCCTTCTGCGAGAGAACGAACTGCGCATGACCGTTGGGTTGAACATAGGTTCTGCAAATCTCATGTCCCATGTATTTTGTCCTATACCCTCCTCGCGCTTCTGCTCCCGCACGAAGCTTTCACAATGGCACGAGCTGTCCTGTGGGGGTTCAACTGAGGGTCTGTATCAGGGCGGCCGATTCGCGGTTTCTTCTTCTCAGCAAGAGAGTTCGCCGTGTTACGGGCACAAATACATGACTTATTGTGTAGAATTTTTAGCGAAATAATGTGAAAATTTAAAGACATTGTTCATTGTTCATTCTCGAGGTGATTATCGTATATTACTGGGGGTTCACTGATCCTGTGCGCTATAGGGCCAACCGCGCCTGCAGTTTTCATTAATTAATTTAGAGATGCATTTTTATTTGTTGAGTTAATGATTAGGTTAATTCGTTATTTCTCGCGAAAAGAGGGAACCACAGCTGAAAGAAAATACATAACTTGTATTATTGAGGTCAACATCACTTTTTGCACACATAGGCTAATCACGACTCGGGATACATTTAAATTGGAATCTGAAACATTATGCGACCTGACTGGAACTCGGAAAAGGACACACTGATTACAAGACGTGGATACATTACCACTTGGTCTGGCGAACGCCAATAATAATGAGGGGTTGTGGGAGTGGGAGAGGGGTGACGGAAAGTAGAAAATAAATAGTATTTTTGGGGGTATTTAATGTTCTATTTATACACATACAAACCTAAGAAAAATATTTATTTTGATACATGTGTGTGGGGGGTGGGGAAGGGGGAAAAGAGAGGGACAGAAAGATATTGGGAGAGATGGGACGAAGAGGTGATTGTGAAAATGTTTTATTTGACGTTCAGTAATAAAAACAATCAAATCAATGATGATTATCTTATAAATACCATGTTTAATGTAAATTTGTTTTAAAAATGGGGGCGGGGAGCTGTTTGTTTTATGTTCAGTGCAGGATAACAAGTGGAGACACATAGTGGTTCGTATCTCACTTTAAACTGTAGATCCAGGCCCCATTAGCCTATCTGTGTATAACGTATATTTAGAATTCAGTAGAAAATAACGTCGATCTAGTATTTTGGATTTTAGATGCGTTGAGACCACTAAAATTTCCAATTCTTATAATAAGAAACCTGTCCTTATATTACCATTTTGAAAGAGAGAGCGTTAATTGTATAATCTTTCGTTGTTAGTTTCAAAGAAGACTAATTCAAATAGTAACAATGGGAACGAATAAAGCTTACGAAAAGTTTTTGCCACTGTGGGGATTTGAACCTACGGCCATTAGTGCGACAACCCAGTGCGATAACCACTACCCCACGAGTTCGTTCCTTCTTACCGCATCATTATGAGTTAAGACCAATTCGTTCAATATGCATTAGAAATATAATCCCCACCCGCCTCTTTATAAACAACACACCCAAACGCTCCTTTTCAGAATATGTTTTTGAATTTCTCATCATTTTACTAGGATTTCCATAAAAATGATCCATGTGTCATATTCGACGAAATGTCATGTACAGCGAAAGTTATACATTTTTATTTTAGGGAAAATTATCAAGAAACAAAACAAATAAATACTATTGACATCCTTTCGTGAATAGTATTTATTTTACATTATTTTTTGTTCACCATGCATAGTTGTATTCTTGTAAAAGCATGAAAAACAATATATTCTCTACATTTCGCAAAGCAAATAATATACGAATTTTCGTAATAAGTAAAATGCAATAAATAATTTTTCAGTTTAATAAGAAATAAAAATCGCAGAGTTAACCGAACGGTGAATCGAACACAGAATTTTACAACCCATAAAATGCCTTGTAGCCTTTGCAATGAAGTGATGTAGATTCAATTAATAAAATTTCATGCAAAATCGCACGTTATAAGATTGTTCAAATATATTAAATCAATGTGTCCATAAGATTTTATACTGTCAGCCTTTGGGCACATCTCGTTACAAAATCTAAGCACATCACCATTCACTAGTTAATCGAATTGAATATTGATTCACTTAACAGTTCAATGTGCAACAATAGTTTCGACTCATATCACGTGAGATGTAAACTCAATTCAATTCTCTCATTGTATGTAACTTGTATGTTGAGCTCATGTAGAAATATCAATTATGAGCTCTAAGCTAAATTTGATGCTACAATCGCTTGATCAACTCTTGCGTCTCGCTGCCAGACATTCTACGTTCTGTTTGCTCCAGGTCGCTTCTGCATTTCATTAGCATTGTTTTTACCTCTGTTTCATTCTCATCGTCGTTATAAACCTACGTAATTTCTACTGTTTACAGTAGACAGAATCTATTGTTATCAATTGTAGTACTCTACTGTCTCTCTCGAAAATCTACTCAAAATCAATGATTTCCTACTGAACACTTTCAGTAGGCCTAATGTGTAATTACAGTTGAGGAACTACAAGTGAAATATTCTCTTCAGTACTACATGTAATATTGCATGTAGTGTGTTTGAATTTGAATTCAAAATTTTGTGTGCGTCAGCACTTAGGCAATTTTGCATCTGTCACTTTATACGGGGTCCAGCCCCTTACCAGAACTAAAATAACATAACTGTAACGTCGTGTTGTAACTAAAATAATAAATGTAAATAATAATGTAAAAATATTCTGAATTCGGTTAAAAGCTGAGGCTGTAAAGAGGCACTCAGCACCCACAAGGATCAAACACAGGACAACACATAAAATTATACTGGCCATGGGGCAGTCGCCAGAACCTTGTTCGTCTGCAAACTGAAGTCCTGGGTGTACTACGTGGAAGCAATAATTGGGTGTACATACTTCGTGGAAGGTCATCCCTTACACCCTTGTAGTGTGTTTAGCTCAGCATGTTAGCTGTAAATATAACTTTTTATTCCTCCTCACTAACAATTTGTTTTTATATCTATTTAAAATTTAAACCAACCTCACTTCCATTTAATACACCCTGAACTGCATTTTGCAGACTAACGAGACTCTGGTGACTGGACCTACTGTTAGTATCTTTGTAGGACTGCGTGTGTGTTGTCCTTGTTTGTGCTGACTGTCTGTCGCTTTACAGCCTCAGCTTTTAACCCAGGTAAGGATTTATTTTAGTTTTCAGACACGCTTTTATTTTTGTCATGATAAGGGGCTGGACCCCGTATAGCGTGACGGGTGTAAAATACCCTAAGTTTTCAGGCACACAAATTGTAATTCAAATTTAAAAAATCTTAACATAGATGTTTCAGAACACCTATTGATCTACTGAAACCAGTACAGTAGAGAAACTGCAAGTGAAATTAATTTATTCAGTATAGTGTATAATATGTTAAGTTAATATTTTGGCTGTAAATATTAATCTCATACCCCCTTATTATTTTTTGTATTATATCTTTTTGAAAATCTGAACACAGTATATGTTTCAAAACACTTATTGATCTACTGAACACAGTAGACAAAAGTTTCATTGGAGTAAGTAGAAAAGAGTCATGAAATAATACCCAAAGAAGTCAACCATCATGAATTAATGTTTCATACTTTATTTTATTTCACTTTCCAAAACCTAGGAGCTCGAAATAATACATGGCATGCGATTTACTAGACAGTCTGCTTTTCTGTGATTGATTCGTCGTGCCCAGTCGGGGATTACTTCCGTTCAAGGTAAAAGGGGAAGGGGAAGAAATCCACCACAGTACCATGACGTATGAAGTGGCATGTTCACAGGCATCCAATACAACTGATAAGGGTTCACCTGACCTTGGAAGTGTGGGAAACACGTTTCACGCTGGTTTCCAGAATGCTGTGGCTAAATCTGGAACTAACGGTGGAATAAGAAATAGTTTGTAACATTTAACAATGACATTTCGCATTTACAAAATATGATATATGTAGACTTTGATTTATTTATTATAGTAGACGGTAGAGAATTACTTACCACGAAAGTCAAGTTCTAAATTGCAGACATCAAAATCTACTCCAGGTTGTGAAATACATTTGTGATAGACAGCAGATAGGTTAATAAGGTTTACAAGATTGTTAGCGACTCTTAAGACAAACGTTCAACGAAGGTTATTGAGTGAGAAAATGGGAAATTGTTAAAAATAGCGGCCTAGTTGAGTGAAGGTCGAAGGTTCGAATCTCTTATAGAACCGGCTATTTTTTTACACTAATTTTTGGTGCATAATATATTTAATGTATTGTCGACATTTATAAGAAACAAAATATGAAAACTCTCCTCCTCCGTAACGGTGCGGTCTAAGACTCTGTGCTTTGGACTCCGACTGCAGCGGGACGGCATGGATTCGAGTCGTCCTGGGTTCTCGGCCAGTTATCTGTATAGGACCGGTGGTAACCCACAATCGTGAGGAAATTGGAGAGCTACGAGTGACTGGTGTAACCTGGTTTTAGATATCTACTATAACGGCTGAGGGTTCGACGTGCTGACCAACGTCACCTCGTTGCCAGTTGAAGATAACTCTAGGTAGGATTGTGGAAGGGAGACTGACAGTCGGGAGATAGCCCATGGCCCTTCGAGGTTTTAAAATATGAAAACTATTCCTTCCGAAATCTAATTTCTCGTCATTGTCACGTGAGATTTCTTTTCAGTATGACTCCTGCGATACTAATTAGTTCCTAAGTAGGATGATGAGATGGACAGAGAGATATTAAATTATGAGTTCACTGTTTAAAAAATAAGCATTAACACATTTTTATATTCACATACCTCTTTACAAATTCCTGAGCACGTCACTTCAAATGAACCAATCTAGTGCACACTAGAGCCTTGGCTTATCGATACCTATGGGGTATCCTACAATTACAGTCAAACCACAACCTCAATTCTCGATTGCGTCGTAAATATAGTAGATTTTGCTTAAATGTTTTGTGACATTCATACCACCTTTATTTCATTTGCTACAAAGGAGCGTTTGGGTGTGTTGTTTATAAAGAGGCGGGTGGGGATTATATTTCTAATGCATATTGAACGAATTGGTCTTAACTCATAATGATGCGGTAAGAAGGAACGAACTCGTGGGGTAGTGGTTATCGCACTGGGTTGTCGCACTAATGGCCGTAGGTTCAAATCCCCACAGTGGCAAAAACTTTTCGTAAGCTTTATTCGTTCCCATTGTTACTATTTGAATTAGTCTTCTTTGAAACTAACAACGAAAGATTATACAATTAACGCTCTCTCTTTCAAAATGGTAATATAAGGACAGGTTTCTTATTATAAGAATTGGAAATTTTAGTGGTCTCAACGCATCTAAAATCCAAAATACTAGATCGACGTTATTTTATACTGTATTCTAAATCCACGTTATACACAGATAGGCTAATGGGGCCTGGACCTACAGTTCAAAGTGAGATACGAACCACTATGTGTCTCCACTTGTTATCCTGCACTGAACATAAAACAAACAGCTCCCCGCCCCCATTTTTAAAACAAATTTACATTAAACATGGTATTTATAAGATAATCATCATTGATTTGATTGTTTTTATTACTGAACGTCAAATAAAACATTTTCACAATCACCTCTTCGTCCCATCTCTCCCAATATCTTTCTGTCCCTCTCTTTTCCCCCTTCCCCACCCCCCACACACATGTATCAAAATAAATATTTTTCTTAGGTTTGTATGTGTATAAATAGAACATTAAATACCCCCAAAAATACTATTTATTTTCTACTTTCCGTCACCCCTCTCCCACTCCCACAACCACTCATTATTATTGGCGTTCGCCAGACCAAGTGGTAATGTATCCACGTCTTGTAATCAGTGTGTCCTTTTCCGAGTTCCAGTCAGGTCGCATAATGTTTCAGATTCCAATTTAAATGTATCCCGAGTCGTGATTAGCCTATGTGTGCAAAAAGTGATGTTGACCTCAATAATACAAGTTATGTATTTTCTTTCAGCTGTGGTTCCCTCTTTTCGCGAGAAATAACGAATTAACCTAATCATTAACTCAACAAATAAAAATGCATCTCTAAATTAATTAATGAAAACTGTTATTACACACAAACCACTATTTTATCGTAAATGTAAATGAAATGTCATCTCACGTAGTGAGAACAATGTGAAAATTGTTCTAATGAGTGATATATGATTGTCAAACACATACATGAATACATTATATTAAGCTCATGAACTATAATTGGGACAATTTAATACTAATTTGAAACGATTAAAGGCATTAAAACGACAAAGTAAACTTTTGCGCAATCTTTCTGCCGATTCGCCTTATTGAAACAATATTTAACCAATGGGGACGTTATCTCATATTTGGAAATGCTACATTGGTTGAACTTCCTGTGGACAAGACCGTGAGTCACGCCTCCTGCTCCTCCGAATCGAACTTCACTCTGATTGGAGGATCGTATATTTCACAACACTTCCTTGTTTCAGAGCTACCAACATAATTTCGTAAGACGTTGGACGACAGATTTTTTGAACATGACTGTACCTAAAATAGGCTGTAAAAATCCTAAAATAGGTCCTAAAAATCCTATAATAGGTCCTAATCTTAAGTTAAAAAAGTTGAAAAATCTTGAAGTAGGTTCAAAATAACTTAAAATAGTTAAAAATTCCTGAAAAATGCTGATTAGGTATAGTCACCGGCAATGAAAATGGGACACCTATATCCTGAAATACGGACTATCTTGCATAACGTTAAGTGTGTTGCCTAACCCTACGGCGATGGCAGAACTTAACATTGAAAATTTGCTCTTCGCCGTATAGTTAGGCAACCACCTCTTCTCATGTTATCCACAGTGAAACTCCGCAATTTTGTCTGTGAGGATCATCTTATATGCTGAAAATAATCTTACAACAAAAACATAGTCAGTGGTGCAAACTTCAATGCTGAAATGTTAGTTTGCAAGACGTGAATGCCACAAATCACCGAAGTGACGTAAAAGTGATAAGACCACACAGATCAGACCACTTTGAATTGTACAGGTAACAGTGGCACCAGACATTTCGCTTTGTATAGAGCTTTGAGAAATCACCATGGACTTGGAGGAAGGGAAATCAACAGAGAGCACGTTTCAAACACGCTCGTCATTGAATTTTTTCGTGACCAAACAAAGCAAATGCCTCTGTGTGACATAAAAATCCTGTAAAACCTTTAAAAATATATAGAAACCTAAGAAGAGGCTTGATTTAAGCTCATAAACCTAAAATAGGTTCTAACAAGTAAAATAATATTTTCTAGGCACTATAAAACTTCATCAATTGTTGAGTTTCTTAACGAAACGCTGACATAACTTATTATCTCTTACATAACTGCAAAGTAAAAATAGGTTAAAAACCTAAATTCCGACGTCTAGTGAGAAGCACAGGTTCCGTTTCGTGGCGTATATACAGCAGTGTTGCCACTATTAAATTTCCAACTCACGTACCACCATTTTAAAGCTTATATAGCCTACTTTGTAGTACATATTTTTCATTAAGAGTATTGCAATTTTGCCTAACCGCGAAGATAAGGATGAAAGGTGATTAAATGAAACTGATAAAAAACAATCCCAAACGCACATTAACAACTCTTGTTAACATTAAAAATTCAGTCCAGGGTATACTACGTGGGAGAGAGGTTAACATGTGGGTGTTTTCAGAAAGGGTCACCCTTCACACACCCCACTCGAAACGAGACCAAAACTGGCAAATATAGTCTCCATACCATACCTACTGGAAATCACACAAACAAGTATTTGAAGTTTCAAAGAGAAAATGTACCCTAGTAATGTAGTTTCAAGTGTACTAACAACGAAATAAATGTTCTATACATATAGGCTTATTGGGAAGTTAGAATTGACGTTTCGGTACTCAGAGTCCTCTGCAGCCTGTGCGAAGCAACGGATTGCAGTGAAACCTTGCAGAGTTGCTATGTAGACCATGGGGAAGCGAATTCTGACGAAAAAATAGTTCAAATTTTCGCCAGCAGGTGGAATGTGGCGCTGAAACAGCAGTTGCACGTTACTGTATGTTGCGTGGCTTGATTCTAGGGCCCCATTTGGCCTTGGTATGCGTTTCGTTACGAGTGCACGTTACGATCAACATATTTGCACAGCATGTGGTTCTTGCCTGCAAAAACGATGATGTTTAGAGATCCCTGTTTTCATGCAAGATGGAGCATCCCTGCATATTGGTCGACAAGTGAATGGACTGCTCGTGCCAACTTTGGCGACGAACGTGTCATCTGCAAGGATTTGCCAGACGATGGGCCACCACTTTATCCGGACTTAACCCTTGTGATTTCTAGCTAGCAACGTGCACGGACTCCGTCAGGCTGAGCGCCATCATTGCACGGCTTGTCGCTACCATTCCCTGGGAAACAACTCTAAATGACCATTGATCACGCTGTCTCACGCTTCCAAAGTCACCAACACTTACGGCGCGCATAGTAAACAATGATGTTACTTCAGCGGCAAATTTCCACCTGGTGGCGAAAAGTTGAACTCATTTATTTCTCGTCGCCATTCGCTTCCCCATGATCTTCATAGCCTCCACACTAAGTTTCACCGCAATCTATTGCTTCTAAAGGGCTCCAGATGTCTCCGAGTGTCTCTGCATTTGATATTAAATGATGCTTGCAAGTAAATTTTCAAGAACACCGTGAATTTTCCAACATGGACGATTCGTTCCATTCGCAGCTCAGCGTCAGGTGGCAGCAGCAGCGAACAAGAGTTACCACTGCATAAACAATGCCTACGTCAAATGTGAATTTAATGTTCTAATATCGCGTGGCGTAAAATCAATGCCGAGCACTCAAAACAGAGCAAGAGTCCGAGGTTTGCAAGGGGCGGAAATAGTGCCTTCCCGATGGCGTAGTGGTAACGTTCTCGTCTTGCAATGCAGGGATCCCAGATTCTATCAACCCGTTATAATGCATAAAATATTTTATAAACTAATCTAAGTTATTTTTAATTCTTAAAATACGTGTATTTTGACCATCTTCATGTCTTATTATTATTGACCCTCCCCGATGGGGCAGTGGTAGCGTCGTCGCCTTGTTGTCAAGGGATCGCGGGTTCGATACCCGGTGGAGGTGCATAGTGGTACGGATTCCACCTAAAATTGTAGGTCCAGTTGATATGGTCCATATTTTTATGTGACGTCACCGGTAGAAAATATGTCACTAATATATTTATTTTTGTTAAAAAAAGCGTAATTTCTTTGTTATTATATGTAATAATGCATCTTGTTTGTAATGTATATCTTTTGTTTATTCTTTATTGTATTTTATGCTACATTATGGGCAATTTAATGTATCTTCATGTTTGCGAGAGTGCATTATACGCATTTGTATTTCTAAACACGTATAGATGTCAGTTTTGTTGGTAGCATCTTTTTGTAAATAGTGAGTGATTCATCTGTACTTGAATCTGTGTTCTCGAAATAGTATTAAAGCGAGGATATCGCGTAAGAAATATCACACTTTCGCCACGGATCGACGAAGCTTTTAAACTTAAAAGGAACTCTTCGGTATTGTGCATACATCTTGGTATGGTAGTTCGGGGCGCAAGCTAGGCCTGTGTGATCATAGGTACGCCGATAGCCATGCATTGATGCTATGCACAATACTGCAACCATTCTACGTTAAATAATAAAGCTAGCCTAAGGATTAATTTGGAAATAAAAGGCTAAAGAGCAAATATTGGCTCAGTTATCATTGCATATCTCTTGGTATGGTAGTTCGGGGCACAAGCTAGGTCAATGTGATCATAGGCTTGACGATAGCCACGCATTGAGTTTATGCGTTTTGAGTTGGGTCAATTCATCGACAAAGCGAAACCCTTGCCTTCGTTTCAAGTATATTCACATTATAATTGCAATAAATAAAGAATAAAACATTTCAGTATATACATACTGCAGTAACGTGGTTTTATTTCTGTGTGCTGTGAATATTGTCTTTGCCTAACACTATCCCTGTACCTGAGAGGAGTCTGTGTACTTCGCCGAGTCTCATCGTTCACCGCTGATTATTCTTAAGTTATTATTAATACATATAATAATACGTTTAGTAGTATAATAATACAGGCTTGAACGTGTCACAGTCCCGAATTAGCCTTACTGTGCATAAAGTGGACTTAAAATAGCACATCAAATCAAAATCAAATCTAGTTATTATTAGCTTTTGGGAATTCAACAAATATTGTCACGTATTGAATAATGAATTTAATGTTAGTCATTTTCAAGTTTCTGTTCAAGAAAAGTTTTTATCTTTAGTAATAAGTTAGCAAGAAAAATATTATCATCCGATGCAAGCAAAATAAATGTCATGAATTAACTAAGTAACTGAATGCATAAATGCAAGAAAATACATTAGATTTTGCATTCAAGTACCAACGAAAAGGTATTCTAATGAGTCTTTTGATTCATATTAAGAATTCAGTTTATGTTGATGCATTAAGAATGCACCCAATCAGAAATTTCGATCAACGTTGAACCAAGAAAGCAACAACGTCGCGTGTATAAATGGAACGCATAAATTATAGATGATATATTTTATTTTCAGTAATATGTTAGTGTACTTTATGAAATCACCTTCGCTCGCTTGAACTCATTTGAGTTTCCCACCCTCGAGCGTTTACAATGGAATATCATTTTAATGTGACAATAACCGTAGATACATATAGGCTATGTAAAATATCCGTCCTGGTAGTTTTAGCCCACAATCGTTAATTCATTTTCATGAATCACTGTATTGGTAAGGGCAAGATAGACTAAACTACCTTTTAACATGGAGTTCATGACTGAATACTAAAGTTTAAATTTCACTGCTTCTTTCACCTCACGATCCACAATTGAGGGCCCACTGCCACAGACAAATTACGGTTATATGTGTGTTTCACCTACGTCACAAACTGTTGCATTGTTGGATCGAGCAGCCATGATTGTGGCGGGTTCTTGTAAACATACGGAATTCAAGCGGGTGGAAGAGATTTGAACCTTGTTTAGGATGGTATACTTTGTGCAATATTAGGTTGTTTAGGTCTAACAGGTACTCACGTTTATACTAGAATTTTCCGAGAAAGAACAGAAGCTGCAATTCACGGCACAGAATTTTCGGATTGTTGATTAGAATACGCCGTCGTGTCAACATTAATGAACAAAACAAACAGTACACAGCGGTGCGTGGGGTGAACATTTCTTTTCAGGTAAGTTCATATATCGCATTTCCTGTGACTTTTAGTACAAAAATGATTTAAACTGGTGTTTTTTTTATCATACTTGGCAAGTAGCGTTTTCCTGTTGTTGTTTTTTTATATTTGGCAAAAAGGCGTTGATAAGTTTGACGATAAAAATGATAACATTCAAAGTTAAATTTATCTTGATAATTGCACGCTTGTACTTGATTATTCATATTTCATTCATTAACCCAAACTGTTATTAATTGTTATCCTATTCATGAGAAGAGGTGCCGGTAGTAGGTTTTGCGCACTGCTTGGTTAAAATATGTTAATGTTATATCAAAGTATCTGAAATTGATTGATTTATTTGGTTTATTTTACTTCGTTTTTCTGCTAAATTTGGCTAGTCGTTAAGATCAGTCATGCCCAGGCCGAGATTCGAATCCGGGACCCCTAGCATCGTAGTGCGTTGTGCTAACCATTCCGTCACTGAGGTCTGCATATCTCAAATTGTTAAAGCAAGGAATGAAATTACTGTTGTTGAACAACTCAACATTTCAAATTACTGCGCCTGAACAAGCGTTCAAAGGAAACATAGTAGATAATGGCTGATCCTTGGAATTTTCAGTTAACCTGTACTCAAGGTCGTCGATGACCACTTTCTCCCACCCCGAGCGGGAAACATAGGTTACTTACTGGATGTAAATATTTCAAGCAGAATCCGAACCACTAATAAATACGAAAACAAACTGATTCCATGTAGCTGGTTCAAGTAAATAAACGCAGGTAAACTAGAGTTGACCTTTTCGTTGCATTTTTATTCAATGTTACCGACATTTTACACAGTACTATAACAACAAACGTGCTCTTGGCGCAGGCGTAACGAACGCTGCGTTCTGGGTATTTCCTTGCAGACGACAAACAGCTTTGCCGCAAACATGGCGGCGGTGCAAATCCTGACGTCAAATGAAACCTATACGTGTACACTCAACTCACTTAGCACTCCGGCAGTTTGTTTCTTTACACAGCATATTTGCAGAAGATTCAATTATACCTACGAGTGCTTTGATATACGCTGTATAAAACACCTTATTACTTTGTTGTCCGTACTGCCGGGTTTCGAGTGAATTCCGCTCGTTTTGCCTTTCCCAGCGTTATTCCCGCGTGATGTCATGGCGAGCGAAGAGCTCTCAATCCAGCTTTGTCCTTGTGAAATATTAGGCGCTCGAGCAAAAAGATCTCACTGCTGCACTCTAATATCTAAGATTGTGTCTCATTTCAACAGGTGTATTTTAAACCATCGCAGCAAAAGCCAATAATAATAATAATAATAATAATAATAATAATAATAATAATAATAAGGCCTCCCAATTCAGAGTCACCGTGAAAAGAAAGACATTCAATATCTCCCCCTACCCGGAGAAACGTGTCTACAATTCCTGGAATTCGAATTCGGCTCGAAATAGCGCTGTGGGTGCGAAATTCGCGCACGTACCAAATGGAAACAATGAGACGCAGCGTGTCCATTGTTAAAGGGCCATTTCACGTCGCACAGGATATATCACAGCAGCGAACAGACTGAATTAGGCACATGGTAGTGTAACCTGGTGATGGAAAGGAATGGTGTCACGTTGTCGACGGAAAAATCCGAAGTGAATTGACAACGCTGATTATCCCACACGTGAAGGTTAACAATGGGGCAGATCCCGTGGGGAGAATGCTAAAATAAGAACTGGAAAATATATGGTGAAACGTTACTTTGAGAGGCGTTTCAATACCTTCATTCATTCAGGCTATATTTTTTTCTCTTGGTATTAAGTTGATTGATTGATTTGTTTTACTTCGCTTTTCTGCCACTTTCTGGCTAATTGCCAAGATGGGTGATGATACAACGGAACTGATTAAGCAACACTCACCAACACCCATGCCTATGGACACACTTCGTAGTAGAGGTCTGCAAATGTGATCCATTGCCCGCCCGCCCGCCGTAATGGGAAGAAATACCCGCCATGCGCAGCTGTTGTCGTGAACCAACCCTACTTGTCCATCAGAAGGGGAAGCTTTCAGGCGTCCATCAGTACTCAGCATGGTTGAACAGCGGGCGGGCAGCCGATAACCGTCGCTGTCTTGTCTACTGCACTGCGAGCATGGGCGTCGGAAGCAGGGGAGGACAGGGAATACAGGAACACTTATTATACACATTGCGAATGTGTTACAGGCAAATATTGTTAAATCTCATAACACATTGTTCGAATTATCAATGTCACTGCACGAAAAGGCTGCTCAGGAGAAATCTCGAAAACGTTAAATGTGAACGAGTGTCAAGTGACTTCCCGTTTAATAGGTGTATTAATTTGAAACAACAGGAAACCTAGTGTAGTACTGGTAACCATGTTTTTTAACCACCAATCTAGGTCAGATATAATTGGATACGTCAGTGGTGTTACAATTACATGAAGGGCATAGGAAGCATTCTTAGCCTGTACTAAATAGTTTGGAGTGCCCACTTGAAAGCACTTTTCCATATCACAAAATGAATTTCCTAAATGTTAGATCGTAGTATCGCTCGACTCATTTAAGATTCAAGTTCTTATGGTAGGATTCAAATTTAACAGGACAAGTATCTACTAGGGTTATAGCGTGGTCCGAAACCAAGTGAAATTTCAACTCTAAATGCCTGTTTATCATAAACCAATTTAGAGTCTCTATTATCTTGTGATTTTAAACAAGACAGCTCAACATCCAGGATACTTCATATTGATCGAATTACTGACAACCTTCAAACCTAAGAAACAAAATATTCCCCTTTCACATTTTGTAATAAGCACTTCAAAGGTGCCACAATTTATATATATAAAAGAACAAAAAACAGTGCAATTTATTTTGATTTTTAATTTAGCCACTTTTGGCTAATCGCGACGATGAGGATGGTAACTGATGAAGCGACACTCACAAGGAACACCTATTCCCAGGACGGGATTCAAACCCGGAATCCCTAGCACCGTAGCACGCTGTGCTAGCCACTCCGCCACGCATGTCGGCAAATTCGTAATTAAACATTCGTGTAATAAATGTTCTTGATTTGTTGGTCTTACAACCACACAATCGTTTTAAGCCATTGCTAAGAAGATAGTTTTAAAGAAATATAATCGAATTCATAAGACTGGTAAATCAGTTACAGTTTATTTTATTCAATTTACCAATATGTTCTAATTGACTATAGAAATGCAACGAGACATTAAAAAAAGTTTTGAATATAAAGTTGCCTCAAGTGGGGATCGAACATAAGACCCTCACTACTACAAGCACCTGCCTTACCCACAACGCCATTTCGCCAAACTTGAAAATTGTGATTCTTCTGGGACCTTTGTGCATGCTTGTACTTACGCTTATAATTTATTTTGTACTGGAACGGAGTTTGAAATAATCATGTCAAACACATGGTTTTTAACGCTGAATCTACTATGAAATTTCATTGGGAAATCTGAACCGTCTCCTCAGTTATCATCAAATGATTGCCTTAGCGCTGTGCCAAGAATAAACATGGCTGTGTAGCGTACCGTCTGCTCGCTTAAAGTCCCGGATGAACTGCGTATACCCGCTCCAGCGTGGGTGCGACTCGTTAGTTCGCGACCGCAGTTGGAAGCACGTGGTTCTCGCCCAGAGCAGCCGCAGTGCGATGACGCTAGCCCGGTTTTATCTAAGCTGCGCAGACACATGGAGAGCTGGGTCCCGACTAGTGGGACGGCGATTGAACTGATCCGGAGTGAGTCAAGCCCGCCCACGCAGATCTCTACTTGGTATTATGGTATTACGTTTATCGAAATCAAATTAGAAATAACATGTCCTTAGAAGAGGCAGTGGTAGAGAATGAAGTACACAACACGGGTCAAGGCCTATAGTATCAAGTGGGATACGAACCACCGTGCATTGTTACTCGACCGAGTTCGAATCAGGGATCCTTAACCCATTAACCTTATATTACGTACGTTTTACAAGCAGACTTAAAAAAAAAACCTCTAAAAGTTCGTTTCAGCTTTCATATATTTTAATATATTCACTCTTCTATAATGTTTCACTTGTTTGTATACATGCTGCCATCTAGTTGTGTTCTTACTACCTGGGGGCATCAAAAGGTTTATCCTATTGAGGTATAATTTGTTTAATAATGGAAAGATTGAAACAATGAACATACATATATTAGGTTAGTCAAAAAGTAAATGCAATGTTTTTGTTTTCTTCCGTAGGTTGGCTGTACAGCTTTCTGCGCTCGCAAGGCGATAGATAGTATCGTTGTCTTCGCCTGCGGCAGGTTACAGCGTCATCACTTCAGTTCGCTCTGCAGTGTTGCCAAGTAAACATGGCTGCGCCACTGTCCGTGTGCACCACAGAAGAACAGCGTTCTGTAATCCGTTTTTTGTGGTCTGAAGGTGTACCAGGAGCTGAAATCCATAGAAGACTTTCAGCACAATGCGGTGACAATGTTTTACAGCTGCGAAGTGTTTACCAGTAAATTGAAAAGTTCAAAAGCGGTCGAACAAGTGTGAAGGACGAGGAAAGAGCAGGTCGTCCAGCCACATCCACTACAGATGGCAACATTGAGCAAGTGCGTGAGCTGGTTCTGAATAACCGACGAGTGAATGTTGATGAAGTGGCAAACCATATGCACGTTAGTCATGGTTCTGCATATGAAATTATCCATAACAGGCTCAACTTTCATAAAGACTGTGCGAGATGGGTCCCTAAAGAACAAGCGAAATCGTGTGAGAATCTTTCAGCAATTATTGGACTGACATGCTAACTAAGGTGAAACCTTTTTGAAACAAATCATCACTGGAGATGAAATATGGATCCATCACTTCGAACCTGAGAGCAAACACCAGAGCATGGAATGGAAACACCCTGAATCTCCAGTGAAACTCAAGCGTCAACACTCTGCAGGAAAAGTGATGCTCACACTTTTTTGGGACTCAGAAGGGCTAATTATGGAACATTATGTGGAAAAGAGGACAACAATAAACAGTGAACGATACAGTGATATGCTTTCGAACAAGTTGAAGCCTGCAATTCGAAGCAAACGACGAGGTCGATTGTCGGAAGGCATTCTTTTGTTGCATGAAAACGCGTATCCCCATACCGCCGCCAACACCGCTCAAACTCTTCAGAATCTGGGCTTCGAGGTGTTAGAGCATCCTGCATACAGTCCCGATCTCGCCCCGTCGGATTATCATCTGTTCGGTCCACTTAAAGATGCTTTAAGAGGCCGTCTATTCGACACAGATCAACAGGTGAAGGAAGCGGTGCATACGTGGCTTGCTGCTCAACCGAAAACCTTTTTTTTTTCTCAGGGTATCGGACAGCTTGTAGAACGTTGGACCAAGTGTATTGAAGTGCAGGGGTACTATGTTGGAAAATGATATCATTGTAAGTTTTCTATTGTTGCTGTGAAAATTTTAAAAAAATGATTGCATTTACTTTTTGACTGACCTAATAGTTTGCCTGTAGTGTCCTCTACTCAGAGTTACCCTTACACATAGTTCCCATCACGTTCGATGCATTTGAGCGAGCGTTTTACCAAGCCTAAAAAAATCCACAAAACACTCCCTGCCCCACCGTTCAGAGCTGTTTTAAACTGACCTAATAGTTTGCCTGTAGTGTCCTCTACTCAGAGTTACCCTTACACATAGTTCCCATCACGTTCGATGCATTTGAGCGAGCGTTTTACCAAGCCTAAAAAAATCCACAAAACACTCCCTGCTCCACCGTTCAGAGCTGTTTTAAACTCCAGTAAGTCCTGGAATCTCATGCCAAGAAACGCAGACTTAGCACAGACTTTATGGTATTGCAAACTGTCAATCATTGCCTGTGCTGACCCATAGGACATGTGCACTGCGTCAGAAATTTCCTGGATGGTGATGCATGTATCCGCTCGAATGAGCTCATCATCCCTGTGGCGGTTGTCGTCGGTTACCGACGTTAATGGCCTGCCACTCCTTATCATGTCCACACTTTCGGTTTCTCCCACATTGAACTTAACTACTTAAGTCTGTGCTAAGTGTGTGCTTGGTGGCATGGGATTCCAGGAATAAAAATATATAGCTACTTATGTACTTTTTGTACAAGGGTACATATTGTGTAACTCGCTACGGACAGGAAAGTAGCTTTCTTGTCAACCAATCTCAAGTTTCTAGGTGCTTTGCCTAAACGTAAAACAAAACGAAAATATATAACGAGAAGGGAGGGGACGGAGAATCTCCAGCATCTTTCGATAAATAACAGTTCCTATTTTTCTAATGATGTTGTTTGTTTTTGTCTTCAGCCTGTCTTTCGACTTGATGTCAATTTTATGTGACCGTAAGCACTAAGCATCTGATTAATTAGAAAATATGACATCACATGAACTACAAATTTTCTTCATCATGTTTCAGATATCAAAAATATAGGAAAGTGGATCAATATATGAAAAAAATGAATATGTTGTTTTGTATAAAGTAAATTAGCAAATATGTAAAATATGTAATATCCTGGCAAATACGTAAAAATATGTAACATAACACTTATGCAAAATCTTGTCAGTTGTAATTCGTTGACAATTTCCTGTTCAAGGCATGTATCTAGAAAGGAATAGAATATGTAATTCCATGAAAATCCGGGTTCTACTAATAACTAGAATATAAAAAGTGGGGACAACTCCCGGACAGTGTAGTGAGGAAAAGTACACCGAAGTTGTAAAACACATGTATGGTCCATTGTCATCAGTGATGTGCCGTAGACTATAAGTTTACGTCTACATGCGTTGTCTACACGTAATCTACGCGTAGTTTACATTGGGTTGTAGTTTACATAAACTACGTAGACAATCTAAAGTGCATTAAAATTAATTTTCAAAGGTTTCATGAAAGGAAAGTGAAATTTGAACTATACTGGTTCCTAACGAAATGAAAAGAATCCTATTTACAACAAAATTTCTTCTCTTCTATTATCAACTATGGAAGAAGATAAATAGTATGCAAAAAGCAACAACAGATGGCAATCGTGAGGCAAAGTGGTCTTTTCCACATAAAACACTAGAATATTTCCTATATTAGGTTTCTACCTAGGTGAGAAATTGTTCGAATTTGGAAGAAAGAGTATGAAAAGTTCTTCTCACACATCAGCAACTGATACGCAGTATAATTTTCTTTTAATTCCACGGCGCCCTTTGCTACGTTATCACCTTTCGCCATGTTGTTTACATAGATTACGTAATGTACGTGTATAATATAGTCTATGTGTAGAATGTAGACTATCGTTGTTTACGCGTAGACGCACATCACTAATTGTCATGCTAACAATTAAAAGAAACATATGTAACAATACGTACTGTTTAGGTAGAGGAGGATCCCAGCTATGAGGACGAAGATGACAACGAGCAAGACGAGCACAAGCAGGAGGATGGTCGGTTTGCACCACGCTGCACAACACGGTTCTGTTTCGTTCGTAGCAGTTTCACTTCCACTTCTCCTTGAACAGCAGCTGGAGCGGGGGAAACAGCAACAGCACACGTCACTTTCCTCGTCCACGTCATCCTGCTGCCGAGGGCTGCAGCACGTGCTCTTGCTGCAACAGCAACAGGGACAACAGCCTACCGGCTCGTAAGCGTCATCCTTGATCGCCGTTTCCGGCACCGTCGTGGCGTACCACTCGTAACCAGAATGGTAGTTACCATCTTTGGGGGACTCTATCTTTGGGTTCACCATGGTTTTAACCACTATCCCCATCCCTTGATAATCATGAGTGAAGGAACCATTGTTGACGAGTCGTCAACAATACCGACGAAACATTACCTTCCATAACTATGACGTCACAATTATTTTTTTTCCCAGCACACTAAAACCCGCCAAAAATAACTTATCGAAGTTTTTTTAAAAAATTTAAAATTTCTAGCACAAAAATAGATATAAAATTGCACTAAGCACACTTATTCACATACACTTCCATTGTTGCTCATGTTGTTATCCGTACAACAATCACGTTCTATTGTGTTTCCATGACATCCTGATGTAAATTGGCAGTGATGGAAGTCACGGTGTTAGTTTTTCTAGCAGGAAAGCCACATTGCATATCTGAAAAAGGTGAGTTAGTACTTTTGTTAGAATAAATGTAAGAAAAGATTAGCATGTTATGGTGAAAAAAATAGTTTACCATACATATGTTATCAAAACACCATACCATTATTTGAAAAATCTATATTTAACCATAGCTAAGGTAGAACAATCTCATATTGAACAATTAATCTTTAAACACTTAATAATTTCAGTTACCTTTTAGAATTATCTGCAATGTTCTTGCTAACATATTATGGTTGTGCACAAGTGATGGTACCGGGTGTTTCAACAGAAACGCCGTGATTTCAAATGACGCTAAAAAATATTTAGTATATTCACAGTAATAATTTGTATATGTTATGATTGACAAAAGTCTAAAATTTAATTTTTGGCAACCTATAATCCACATGAACGAAGGAGACAACTCTGTACGCACATAAGGTTTTGGTATGTTGGTGTATCGAAACGTGGCTTGATTGGACCTTTCTCTTTTGATGGCTATGTCACATCAGAAAATTATTTGCAAATGCTGCAGGAATACTGTACTTCATTCCTGGTCTTCGACGGAAACGTTGTCCAATTCGTCAGCAATGGTTCCAGCAAGACGAAGCTAGGCCGCATACAACTGCACCTGTCCTGACAATCGCTACAGACATTTATTTCAAAATGGTTTAGAGTGGCCTCCAACTAGCCCCGATTTAAACCCGTGAGACTATTTCTTGTGGGGTTTCCTAAAGCAGGGAGTTTTCAAACGAGGACTGCGATTACTAGATGATTTGAAAGCAAAGATCGAACAGTGTACTGCACAAGTTAGTCGTGCAACCCTTGGTCAGGTATTTGACAACATGTGCAACCAGGTGCAAGAAGTGATAAATCGTCAAGGCGGACATTTCAAACATGTTTTCCAATAAACTTTTGCGTTTTCTCTATCAGATTATGTAATTATTATTTTTTTAGTAGTTATCATAAATATTTTAAAATGCCATTTGAAATCACGGCGTTTCTGTTGAAACACCCGGTACAACGTACTAAGTTCAAACATGCAAAAATATTTATATATCACTGAAAAATTTAGTTTGTAAATAGCATTGTGGTATCTTTACAAATATATTCTCAATTATTTTCATTTAACTCGATTATTCGAATAGGAAATCAAAGCAGAATAACCTACATTTTGGAAAATATACTTGTGCATGTGATACAACACATGAAATTGTTGAAATGAATGTATGTAAATATATCCCAGAATTACAATTATATGTCTAAACTAAGATATACGATAAACTTTTATTGTCCATAACTTATCAATTAAGTTTTAGAATGTTCAATTAAATTTTTAATAATGAACCATACACAATTTAAAATGAAAGAATTAGCTAAATGTTTGTAGGTATGGTATGATGTTTTGGTACATAGCGTAACAAATTTTGTTATACAATATACCCACAGAGAACATAAGCAATATTTCATGCAAAAGAATTCAATTAGTTTTTAAAGCACCCAGTAAAATATCGGTTACATAGTTACTAGTGTGTAAAGTTTTTTTAAAATTAATTAGGTAGAACAAATAATTATTATGGAACTATATAGAAAAGGCCAGTAGATTAATGACAAACATACATTATAAATAAAGAGAAAACCACAAGTATTCTACAAGAGAAATATCTGTGTTCAATAGTACTGCATCAACTAAATACTTATTCCTGGTTTAGACAGATTTCACTAAAATTCAGCACGATATTCTGTGGTTGTATAAACCACAAATATTCATGATCAGGTACAGTGGCCTCAGAAAGAATTACTGCTTCTAATCTGATAATGCCATGTTACGCAATGCAGTTTTGGCTAGTAAGAAAACATGTCCGAGGCCTGGCCACACTGGCCACCTGCTTATCGCTTGAACACGATTCAAACAAGGCCTTGAATGAACTCGATCGACACAACCCACAGGAGGAAGGGGGAGGGGGTGTTTAGATTTAGATATTAAAGTCACAGTCGTATCTGGCGAGTCATAGATGGGGGCGAATATTTTGTGGGGAATACTCATAATTAATATATTTCGAAATATTAGTCCATCTCACATGTATATTTCAAGAAATATTCAACATGTTACAAGGTTTTTTGTCTGTTTGGTTGTAAGTGACAGGGGAGTGTAAATACCATTGTTTCCTTGAATTGCTATCGAATAAATAAATTTGTAGTTAGGCTCACATCTGGCCGGAGATTATATGACAGAGATGAAAATTCAATTAAACCAAAACGTATGGCTATATCCTGCAATTGGAGGGAAGGGGGGGTATTTTACAGGTTTGTAAGTGATCGAGGTGCTTTGCCTTGGGTAGAAAATGTATCCTATACACGCGTGCACTTCTTGCTTGTAATTTGGGCATCGGTTTGCACATGTTAAGAGTTCCTCACTAGTTACGTGATGTTCTACAGACGGAAGTCATTTCGCCTAATGAAATTAATACGAATAAAGTTTTGCCGGCCTTCGCAGTGGTAAGGAGAATGGGTTACGAGGTCACAGGTCTCCAGATTAAAACCTTGGACAGATATGAATGTATCTTCAAAACAACTCAAACGGAACACGAATTCAAAAAAAATGTTGGCAATTTTTACATAATCCATGGCTCTACAGCCATGGAAGGGCCTTGGTCTATATCCTGTCAGTCTCCCTCCCACAATCCTACCTAGAGGTGTGGAGTTCTTCAACCAGTAATGGGGTGACGTGGAGTCGGCACGTCCAACCATCAGCCGTAGAGGATATTTTTATGTTACACTACTCACTCGTAGCTCCCCAACTTCTTCGGTGAGTTGCCGACGGTCCTATACACTGGCTAAGAACCCAGACACTAAACCCAGCGGACACGAACCCATGCTGTCCTGCATTCGGAGTCCAAAGCACAGCGCCTTAGACAGCACGGTCACGGAGGACTGTTGGAAATTTTAGGCTCTTTTTTTTCATAAATATAACAAGGTGTTGACTGGTTGATTTAGTTTACTTTACGCTAAATAAACAAATTAAATCAAAATTAGTTATTTACGTTGAGTTGCATTGTATTCCATTATTAGAGTTACTTTGTTTATAAGAAATTTTAAAATGTTCTTAATTGCAATTTTAACCACATATTAATTTTAATAATTACAGCAGCTAAATTCGTTTGTTTGGATGTTGTTTAAGTCTTTTTCTTGTGACGACAGACTAATTGAGGCTGGTCCTACAGGTTAAAGTGGGACCCGAATCACTATGTGCTTCCACATATCCAAACCGAACTCCTCGTTTACGAGGGACGATATTGCAACTACAACATCGGCTTGCATGTCAGTTGCTTGAAAAACTTTTTATAAATTTTTCGCCATGGAACGCATGTAATCGGGAAATCATTCGTGCTTTCTTTTTCTGTTTTTACAAATATATTAACAGCCATTAAAAGACCTGAGTTATGTTTAGGAATTACCGGGAGGGGTTCGTGTCGAGACTTTTTTGGTGCTACGTGTGAGAAATGGGTCGGTGGGAATTAAGACTGATTGATTTTATTGCTTTTGTTTGTTTTCGTCACTTTTCTGCAACTATTGGCTGACCACGAAGATGAGGATGAGTGATGATATGGTGAAACTAATGAAGGGACACTCCTAAAGAACACCCATTCTCAGGCGACCGGGAATCGAACCCGTGTCCTTGGCGACGTAGTGTGCTCTGCTAACCACTCCTCCACGTATGTTAGCAGTGTGGGTCAAGAGTTTGACATGTGGGTCTGAAATTTCGATGAACGGGTGCATGTCTCTCTGACCCCCCCTTACCTCACCCCTCCCCCCCTCACGCGCACACAACACTACACGCTGACGCATTCACACACCTGATAATTTCATATCACGGAGCGGGCATTGGTAACGCTCTCAAGTAAAGCAAGCGTATTGACTTACAAAGTCATCTTATGCAAGGAAAAAACCTTTTTCATTTGCTCTCGATATCCAGGAGTGTTCGCCTCAAGGACGTGCACCTTACAGTAGTGCGATAAGATCCTGTGTCTGTTGCTCCAAACAGTGTTGGCTGTCTTGAGACCTTAACCGTGGTTTTTCGTTTAGCCGAGGATCAGTTCGGGAGGGGTAGGGTAAAGGAGTACTTGATGAGGCGAGTGTACAAGACTTGGAAACAAAGAAAGGCATGTAAGTACCTGTGAGCCACAATGGAATGGCCCTCATCAACAGAACTGTATATATTCGTTCCGTTGTAAGGGATGTGCAAGCATGCAGGGCAGTGGGCGATATCACAGTGGAATTTCTCACATCGCTTCATTGTACACATTCCTTCTGTTGCAGGGAATGAGCCGGTAGTTGTTCAGGGTAGTGTGCCATCACGGTGAAATTTCTCACATCCCAGCAACTATACACATCGCTGGTGTTGCAACTGATGTCTCAGTTCGGAAAGTAGTGTGACATCACAGTGGAATTCCCCACATTTCTTCATCTGTACACATTCGTTCTGTTGCAAGGAATGTGTCAGTATGGAGAGTAGTGTGAGATCACAGTGGAATTCCCCACATTGTTCCAACTGTACACATTCGTTCTGCTGCAAGCCACGTGTCAGTATGCAGGTTAGAGTCACCTCACAGTGGAATTCCCTATATTGTTTCAACTGTACACATTCGTTCTGTTTAAAGTATGGTGTCAATGTTTAGGATAGTGTGGTATCACAAAGGAATTCCCCATATGTTGAACTGTACAGATTCGTTCTGCTGCAAGCCATGTGTTAGTATGTAGGGTAGTGTGACATCACAGTGGAATTCCCTACATTGTTTCAACTGTACACATTCGTTCTGCTGCAATGTGTCAGAATGCCTCAGTTAGCAGAGTGGTGTGACATCACAGTGGAATTCTCAATATCGCATAAACTGTACACATTCGTTCTGCTGCAAGCCTTGTGTCAGTATGCAGGGTAGTGTGACATCACAGTGGAATTCCCTACATTGTTTCAACTGTACACATTCGTTCTGCTGCAATGTGTCAGTATGCAGGGTAGTGTGACATCACAGTGGAATTCCCCACACCATCCAAACTACACATATTTGATCTCATGCAACATAATGCAAATGTATTGTTTGAAGCACAAGGAATACTCTTAGTGGTAGGGGCGAGGAGGAGGAGGAGATATAAAAATGGAGATGTATGAGTCTTGCCCTACTTAGGCAGAAAAGAATCAATGATCCAGATCACTGAAAAAAGTTAGACAATTGAATGTAAATTCCGAATAGAGAAAACTCCAGTATAGAAGTTTCCGTCCCAACCTTACAGATTTTCAAGTGTGTCGTTCACTTGGGAATTCAATTAAGAGAACAGGAAAGAAGACTTCAAAAGTGTTGAGAACATTTCACAATGCCTTCGAGTTAATCATCTTACGATATTCACCCTGGGTCTTTGCAAAGCGCTACCTGTTGACAGAGGAGAAAGGGGTAGAGAAAGAACTTCCTGAACAACTGGAGTCGAAGTAGGGAAGAAGAGAGTGGAAAGCAACGTCAGTCTTCATCTTCTCGTGTCTCCCACTTTCGTTTGATCTTCATCCCATAGGGGAAGACTTCGCTCCCGACTTGGAGGAGTTCATAACAGGACCTGAAGGCTTTTCGGAGGAATCTTTTTGGACTCTCGGCGCTGTCCGGCATTTTGTTTACTTTTGAGCGGAGGAGACTTCTCTTATAAACAACCTCCGCAGGGGTTCTCTTGCAATCTCTTAATGTTACGATGCCTTTTGACGCTAGAGTCCCGAAAGAAACAACATGCCTCGGGATACAACGCTAAGACACTCGGAACTGATACGTGGAGAAGTGGAACTTCTCAACTTTTGTATCTTGGCTGCAAAACTTACAAACAGGGTCTTGGGAAAGAGTTGCTCGTTACTCCATACAAGAGAAACAAAGTACAGATGGGTCCGGCGAAAGTTGAAATCAACTTTCTCATCTTGTACGTATTCATCAAATTACCGTATTTGCCGATATATAAGACGAACACCCCTTTTGTACACATTATTGAGGAAAACAAAATGAATATTATAATTATTTGACAGTATTTTGTCTGAATTCTTGTTTTAAGTCCAATTTATACACAGATAGGATAATCTGGGTTGGACCTACAGTTTAAAATTGGATTCGCAGTATTTAATTTACATCCGATTATCACTGAACCTCGTCGTCGCAATTGTTACAAAGAAACAAAAAGTGATCTAAATTATTAACAAAATATTTACCAAATGATAACAGGCCTTGCGGTTTCAGAGTTTGCGGGTTCTTTACAATAGCTTCAATTTTAAAGGGTAAAAGATGGAATAAAATATAATATATTTGAACCACAGATAAACGTTAGAACTCTAGAGATATCCCCTCTCTCTCTCACACATATATATTTCACTCTTCCTTTTCGTGTATCTCTCCTTTCCCCCCTGTTTATCTACCTTTTCTATCTTTCTCTGATTCTCTGTTGTCTCTTTCTATATTTCATTCTTCCTCTGTTTATCTATTTTTTCTCTCTTTTCTTTCTTCCTTCCTCTATCTATATTTATTTTATATCTTTCTCTATTTTCTTCTTCTTTCATCCTGTCTTTTTCTCCAATTTTTAGCAAACTATTTCTCTCTTCTCTTATTTACTTTGTCCTTTGATTTTCTCGCTATTTCTCTTTCTGGCATTTGTTCTCTCTAAATTGGTGCCGTGTTCTTCAACCAGGTCTTTCCTTAGCGCTCTCCGTCTTCATCTTCTTCCTCCTCTCTCCGTCTCCCTATCTGTGTGCGTACGTTTGTGTGTTATTACAGGGTGACAATTAATGAACTATATGAAATAAAACCGTCATAATTTCCGAACGGTTCGCGTGATGACGTCCAAACTGCGTGGCTGGCCACAGGGCATGATGGGAATTCGTATGCGTATGCGCACGCAACGTGTTGATGTCGGCCATTTGCAAGTGAAAATGTCCTGGAGGAGTATTTTGGGGACCGCATTCTGGCTCTGGGGTACCCAGGCGCCACTGGAAGGGGGCCATGTTAAGGACAAGGTGTACAGAAATAACCCCAAAACCATTGCCGAGCTGAAAACTGCCATTCAGGAGGTCATCGATGTTTCGACACTTCAGCGGGTCATGCAGGATTTTGCTGTTCGTCTGCCCCACATCATCGCCAGAGATGGCAGACATATCGAACATGTCATAACATAAATCCGAATGTCTGTAGTGCCGTTTACATGTGCAATACAGTTCGTGTACTACGTGGTTTGTCACTAATTTCCATTTTATTTCATATAGTTCATTACTTGTCACCCTGTAATTTGGAAGCTAAATACATTTTATTCATTCCAAATAAGAGACCGTTCAAAGATAAAACAACGTGAACAGAAAAACGTTAAATAAAGAATCAATTTGTTGCTAACAGCGGGCTATAACACGGTAAATTATCATCAGGCTTTTCCTATTTCCTCATTTTCCCGGCGTTTTCTGGTCTCCTGCATTCCTTCTTCTTCATTAAGAATCTAATTTCCCTCCGTTTCTCTTCCGACGCAAGAAATCCAGCGCCAGGCGAAAGCAAGACTTCTCCACGTGACTTCTGAATTTTGCTAAAAGCTTCAGGTACCAGTGCTCTTAAGGGAAATATCCGCCGGGAATTCGCACGTCTTTTCATTGCAAATTAGCCCTTCTGGATTCCACGTTAAGAGAATTAGACTTGTCTGCGAAGGCAAAAAGGGATTCTCCGAGAACATTTTCAGATCTGATGTGCCGCCTGGCGGAAAAATCAAGTACTTGCCTCCTTTGTAGAGAGAGGGGGGTTTGATAATATAATAGCTTTAGGGAAAAGCGAATAAGCTAAGGTATGCAAGGTACAGAAAATTAAATGCATCAAATCTATTTCATGAACCAGAATTGTATCGATTGATGCATTAAAGTTCACAACACATCAACACATCTTATATTAAATGCGTATATATTTTTCATAAATTAAGTATTCTACAAAATTAACTAACAAGAACTCAGAATTTGTTTTTACAGAAGACATACAGTATTAAAATTACACAACTTAACGCTAGAACCTGAGCGCTATAAAATGTTCTCTATAGTTAGCTACACTGAATCGCATGCCCAGGAGGATTAGTTGAGATTATACGTGAATATTTATTACTTCAGATTTACTGAGAAGTAATGTAAGTTATGTAAGATGAAACTAAATATGACACTGACAAATATAAAAAAATGCTGAGAGTCCCCATCTAACGTCCATGTGTCGTACTATCTTATGCAAGACGACATTATTTATCATAATTGATATCAGCTAATTGCACAGATAATTATTTCCCGGGAATCCATAGAACATTGCTGGGGGAATCAAAATTGAATCTTGAAGTTAGATAAAAATTCTTCATAAGGTAGTAACAGAGAGAGAGAGAGAGCACAGAGCAAGAAATAAATTAAAGAATCCAAATAACGAAGTGACGCACAAAAACTAGACAGACAAAAGCTGAATATTTTAAAATAAACGCAAGAAAAAGATAAATGAATCAAGAAAAGAAGAGAGAAACTCAATTGATCCAATTAATTATGTTATTTTACATCGCTTTTCTGCCAATCTTGGTTAATCGTGGCGATGAGGATGAGTGACGATCTCATGAAGCGGAACATCCATGCACGGATTCGAACCAGAGAATGAAACTGAACCAAATGAAAGAGAAACCTAGAGAGAAAAGAAGAAGCGAGACGGAAGAAATTAAAGAAATTAATAATAGAAGCGACACACACAGGAAATGATAGAGAAAGTAACAGGCGATGGACATATAAAAATCTGAGATGAAAGAAAGGATACAGAGATAAGGAGAAATACAAGAAGTGCGAGAGAAGGAAATCTGAAGCAAATACAACAAGAGAAATAGAGAGGAACGAAGGGCAATATAGAAGAAGCGAAATACAGAGAAACAAAATAAAAAGGGAAACGAGAAACATACAGAAAACTTGAGATTAAAGAGAAAGACATATAAAAGAAGTAAGGCGGAGGAAAAGAAGAAAGACACAGAAGGAAGACACAGTGAGACTGGGAAGAGAAGAAGCGAACCATTAAACAGAAGAAGAGAAATCGGATAAGAAATAATCAAAGGTAAATACCTAAAGATTTACGAAAACCAGAAAACAGGAAAACATTTCCATATTCCAGGAGGTGTCAAACTATCTATGAAGGAATCGGAACGTGTTCTGCCGTGCGCACCTGATCAAGAAAGTTGTCAGCATGACACCATATTCAAACCTCACAGCGCACTTATTTTTACCTCCCTTAATTTCCGTTAATTAAAGCCAAATGACACTGCTCGCCGAACGTAATTATTCGTCCAATTAATTCGTTTAAACGACGCAATTTCAGAGTAATGAAGCAAAAGCGGTCGTGGAAATTTTGCGATATAACTTGTGCGCGATTTCTTCTGTTCTTCAATCGTCAATAATAACTGCAGGTGGCGTAAACTTTCATAATTTCCTTTACAACGAAAACGATAGAATTATCAGGGTAATTTACATGGAAATTTGTAAATAAAAACCCAACTGAGATATGATTTCACGTATAATGTGTGTTTTCATGTTTAACGCTTCATTTCAATCTCGAATTATTCTCAGAGATGGTGTTACGCGTAATAAATCTACAAAAATAAGCGTACATATGCGTGAAATCCAATTTATGGTTCAGACGAAGTTGAGTTCACGAGAGCAGTTAAAAATAACACACAACACGAATTGTTCATTAATGTTAGACCTGCACCAACAAAGTTAAGGTTTAAATTTGCTTTTAATTTAAATAACAATTATATACGTAGAAACCGGTGAGGTACCTTGTACACTCACGGACACTTCTGGGTTGTAACGAACTCACTAAAGTAAATGGATCTGTTACAACGCAGATATGGCCGTGATTGTACGCTAATAAACAGCTGCATTTAAAAAGTAAGTGCAGATTATTTATAGAAAGGTGACTGGCAACAGTGATTACGCCGCGCCTGCGCAGTAACATGAACTGGTCCATTGGCGACCCATCAAACATATTTTTGCTTGTCAGCTGTTGGTTATTCTGTTAAAATGACTGTCCGATTACACAATCCCGCCAGTTGAGAACTACAGTCTGTCATTCGATTTCTTATCGCCAGAGGTCATAATGCTGCCGAAATTCACAAAGAATTGTGTGAAGTTTATGGTTTGAGTGTAATGGGAAAGTGCAGCGATGGTGTCTTGCGTTCACACCCACCAAAGGCGAAAAAGTTTTCTGGGACTAACAAGGTGTGCTTTTGGTGAATTTCAAGGAGCAGACGAAAACACTTGCATAGCAGGCGTTGTGAAACACCATCAAAACTATGACGTATCATACAAAACCGACGACGTGGAATGTTGCCCTCAGGAACTGTTCTTATCCATGACAACGCTAGACCACACACTGCTACTCTCACTCTCACGATTCAGGGGTTCGGATGATAACTTTTTGATCACCTCCCGTATAGACCGGACCTTGCACCTAGTTATTAGCACGTCTTTCTCCACCTCAAAAAGTGGCCTACGCCTCAAAGAAACCGAGGTGTTGAAAACGGTAGTGTTGGATTGGCAGAACCCACAGGCAGCGAACTCCATTGCAGGGGTTATGAAAAAGCTTGCACTATGGTACCAAAAGTGCTTGACAAATAATGGTGACTATGTTGACATATGAAGTGGATATGCATGTATGTGTAACCAGTAATACAATACTGCTACACTTCCTTTCATGTTTGATAAAATCAAATGCCCCCTTTTTTAATGCACCTGGTATCTACAAGAATGAATTTATTATGGGTGTATTGTAGGACTTATTCTTGCTTTACAGCTTGACCAAGATAAGAAAGAACCGGCAAACTCATGAACTAAAGTAGACACTTATTTCTTTTCTACTCTGGATTCTGCCACGAGTACCAGCTTGTTGCGAATAACTTCCGTTGTCAAAAACTTTAATGTTATGTCACTGATTTCCACATTCCATCAAGCCCAGGCACCTGGCAAATTCGTTGGCTGAGATTGAGTAAAGAAGTTGTAATTTTTTTTCTCCCCACTCATAAATATGTACTATTTATGCACTGCGCCGGGTATATCTGGAGCAAGTCCCCTGCGCAAGGGGTGACTCCATGAACACGTGAGAGGGAAAGTGAGTGAATGGAGGAGAAAATGCGGATACAGCTACGGGCTGTTTGCAGCAGCGCGCACTGCTTTGTTCAGCTCACTCGCTTTCTCGCCTTCTCTACCTCTATGTGCGCCGTTGCTCCGCAGACTCCTGTTATCTGAAAAGCAATATTTTTAGCGCCAGGTCGAGGTATCGGACGGTGTCGAATTACTATTTTACAGACATTTCTCCGAAAAACCAATTCCTCAGTCCAAATTACAGCGCCTTGAATAACGTAGTGTGGAAAACGGCACAGTTCTGCGCGCTCTGGCTGGTTCCACTTGAAAAGGATCCGCTAGAGGCGCTGGTGTTGAACCCGGTGCTTGCTATTCGTCTGCTTATAATGGAAGTAAATGGAGTTTTCACTGCAACGTCTGATTCTTTTACATGAAGCATTTCTATGAATGTGATAATTGCTATGATATTTGGTACATTGGTCGCGAAGATATTAACGAACATTCTAGACAGTCGACCACGTCCTGTTATCGTCATACTTTCGTTAATAATACGGGAGAAAAAAATACGCGTGGAATGTTCTTAGCAACTAAATTTTTGTGAATGAATTAGGTTCATTATTATTATCATCATCATCATTTCTTTTAAAGATATACACACTGAAGCATTTGTATTTCTGATATTTACTGTCTCTTTTCTTCCGCTTTAAACTAATCGCGGCGATGATGATAATGATGATTGCATGAAACGACAAGGGGAACCCCACAAAACTTTCTTAGTGCCATCGACATGAGTGTAAGGAAACTTTCAAACCAATGGGACAAGCGACACGGGATGTTCACACTGTCACACTAGTGACACACACTTCCAGACTGTAAAATATCATTCATTGCACATGAGGGTCCAAACAGCAAACGACACGTTCATATGGCGTATTCGCGTGCTACTTGTTACTTCAGTCGGAAAGCTCCTTAAACGAAGGGTGCTTAGACCGAAGCGACGCGCTACAGGGGGAGTTCCCAACTAAGTGACAAGCGACATGGTGCCATCAGTCTATTGGCAAGCGTTCGCTGCTAATTGTGCGAACAACAGATAGGCGACACGAAAAACCGCACATTACAACAACAGATCTAGGCGACACGATAAGTCACACGTGTCGCTTTGTCGCTTGTGGGTCGCTCAAACTGGGCCATTTCCTCAATAGCTTGCAACATGTTGCCGTGGTTTGTTGTTCGTGCATGCGCGATGCAATGAATGTCTTGCTTTAGGGAGATTGTGCACCAAAGCGACAAGGGGCACGCGACACTTATTGCTTGAGGATTTCACCAACCGAACGCTGGCCTGTGCTTCCCGTCACGCCGCTACGATGTGAAATGTTGATCTTGATTGGCTCCTTTCCAAGCAACATGTGTCACTTCGGTGTGAAAGTTGCCTTGGACCGAAGGACCCGTGTCGCTTTGGTGTGAAATCCTCGTATCGTTTGTCGCGTGTCGCTTTGGTGTAAAATCTCCTTGAGGAAACAGTGCAGTCAGAGCTTGTCCCCCTACGGTTCGAAAGGCTGCATTGATTACCAACGGCTCGCTTCCAAGCGACACTTGTGGTTTGTCGCCTCGGTATGAAATATCTCTCAGGATACTATTTATATTCTAATAACAAAGAAAAATAAAACTCTAGTACACAATCCAACACCTAACGTCTGGAATCACTTTGCGATGTTTCTTCTTGTGTTACGCATGCTATTTATTTATTAATTTTATTTTACTTTTCTTTCCAAATTAATGTCATTTCGTGACTGCAAATCACTCCACAAATATAACTGTTTCCATCAATTTACGTACCGCCTTTCAAGACAAACAAATCTACATAATATATTCCAAAAACTAACATAGCCGCATTACTTTCATAAGAAAATTAGCACCGACATTGATCGCACTGCCATCTATGTTTCTCATCCGTCTGGGGAACCAGTTTCTTGGGTCGTTTTCCACACTACGTTATTCAAGGCGCTGTAGTCCAAATAATTTATGAAACAAAAATTATTCAACTTGTTACATATTGATGAACAAACTTCAGAGAGACATTTCTGGGAAATGTAAATCAACTATAGCACGTACTGGATGACATTAAATAATTTTAGTAACAAAATGTTTGAATTTACAACGTGTTAAATACATGCTACTTGTTAGTTCTGTAAAGATAGTTAATATCTTTCTGCAAGTGATACCTTAAAATTAGTTTCTTGAACATACCCGCCATCTATTGACGATTCTGGCAAATAATGCTACGGGCATGAACATTTAGTGAACAGTATTCTGATTTATGAAACATGGTGAAATGCATTTAATTTGATCATCTTGGTTGCCATTCGTTTATTAATTTAGTATCTGATTGCCCGGCGTAGCCCGGGTATCTATTTATCCAAATCTTCTATTAGACAGGAATATAATGAATTCTAACTATAGTGTAAAATGAAATTGGAGTTGAACGGCATTGGGAGTGTCACTATTAATCTTAGCGACCCCGACAACTATGGATTCCACACTAATATCGGTCGTTTTCGATTATTTTTACGTCACCCCATCTCACCCCCACCCCTAGGGGTGCCAGAGGTGTCTTACTCCCACAGTATTTATTTCCAGATTGGAAGTTATGTGTGTACCAAATTTGGTTGAAATCGCTCCAGGCGTTCGAGAGTTATGTCGGAACAAACATACACACACATACATTTTTATATACGTAAAAAAATATAGAAGATATCCAGGCAGAGGCATCGAAACGTTGATTTTAAAATGTTCATAATCCTACACTGAACAATATATTTAATTGGAAAAATAGTAATAAAAAGTGAACGCAGTAAATGCTTCATGGATTGATTCGATTGTTGTTACTTTTCTTTTCTGTCCCTTTCCGCTAATCGTGAAGATGATGATGAATGGTGATAATTGATGAAGGGGTTCTCAAAAACTCACATGAACAGGACACAAAATTAGGGATGGATGATAGCGGAAATTTGATATCGGGATATACGCTGCAGAAAATATCCTCACAGACGATACAATATTTTTCCCGTATCGTGATAACGGCGATATATCGTCTCAAGGATATATATTGCCAAATATCGTGACGATATATTTCCAACACGACATATATCGCCAAATATCGTGACGATTAAATATTTAAGTAACGTTGATGGGGCAACCTTTTGAATAGTTGTTATTACTAGACAATTAATTCATGTTAATCCTTCCATAACTTCGGGCATTCAGATGTGGAATGGAGCTGCTCCTATTTATATTAATAAAGCTAGGGTTAGAATCTGGGCTTGTATGTTGAAATTTATTGAATTAATTATAATTAATGCTGCGCTAAATATCGTGACGATATATAGCCAACACGATATATATCGCCAAATATCGTGACGATATATCGCCAACACGATATATATCGCCAAATATCGTGAAGATATATCGCCGACTCGGTATATACGTATATCGCCAACTATCGTGATGATATATCTAGTTGGTATCGCCTGAACGATATTTTTTCAGTATCGTCTGGACTATACAAAATGGTAGAGATATTGTCATTTGGGCGCCTTTAGAAATGGTCATCCCCGTAAAGCGAAGTTACTTTACACTCTGTCGCGGGAATCTCTGGAGCAAGCGAACGAAAAGAAGTCGTCTGTGTAAGTATTGGGTAGAGAGGACTCGCCCTTGAACGCGCTACAAGGGGAAGCGAGTCCATGGAAGGTAGACGCAACTGTTCTTACTCACTCGCCAACTCACTTTCTGCCCTTCTCTACAGTTATGCGCATCCTTGCTCCACAGATACGAGAGACAGAGTGTAGAGCCACAGTACGTTGCAATGTCGAGAAAGGTGTGGGAGAATGTCAGGTTACTTGCCGAAGGAGAAGTCATCGGATTTTGCTGAACTCTTCCCTTCCCCCTTTCTATTCCCCGTCATTTTGCTCAGAGTCTGGTGTCGGAACGTCAATAATGCATGACCCTTTACGAGCCGACAGAGACTGCGAGAGGGGTGGGTATACCCTCGGGGGAGCGTGTGCTCCCAATCAGCTCTCCAGGACCTCAAGATGTCTGGCTCCGGAACCGCCCTTGTACGGAATGTATTCTCCGTGCTTTCCTAAACATGGAATATCTTAATAGTTTGCTCTAAGCCATTGTCGCTGCGGTGTCTCTGTCGGCGGATGAGCTAAAACTTTCAGATGTGGAAAAGTTACTTTCATCCCAGTACCGTGGAGCATATGCTATAATTATGGAGAAGTGGAAAGGCAGGTGGTAGTACTCAGTGGTACAGTGACAAAAGGAGAAGAAAGAAGAGGAAAAGAGGAAGAAAAGACAGACAAGGAGACACACACACACACACACACACACACACACGAAAGCCACCCTTTGTGGTTTTAGTGGGGGCACATGCCCCGTTCGTGGGATTTTCAAATGGGAAGGGCATGTTTGGAATGCAGATTCGGAAAGGCGGGGAAAAATACAATTGTCATATGAAACATTTGTCTGTCCGTGTAGAAAATGGTTTTGCAAAAAAAGGAAGGTGAGCCAAATCGAGTATACCGAGCTTAACAATTAAGATAAGTGCAGCACCATAACAGTTTCGGAAAGTGCAGGACACAAGCTTTCCAACGATATGCCACATGAGGACTGCGGGACTAAAAAAGGATGAAAACCGCGTGACCCAAAAAAAGGAGGTTTAAAGTTAGGGAAGGACTCGAAAATTTCAAATGGCAAGGTGGGTCGAGTAATACCTCGTTTTAAAGGTCACAGAAAACGTGAAAAGGATGCGAACATGATTTTGTAATCCACTGACAGGTTTCAATAAATATATATATACATACAAAGAGGGAGAAAGAGCAAGCGGGTAGGAAAATATGCTAAAGTGAAGTAAGAGTAAATAGAAAGGCTGGTGAGTGGAACTAATTCTTTTACACATACAGAAGGAGAGAGAGACGGAGTTACAGAGAGACACAGACAAGCAGAGAAGTAGGGTGGCAAAGGGAAGCCAGACAGATAAAGACAAAAATACAGAGAGAGGGAGAGAAAGATAAAGAGAGAGAGAGAGAAATAATGATAGGGAGAGAAGTATGAGTTGCAAAGGGAGAGTCACAAAGAAGCAAGGACAAAAATACAGAGACAGAGTGAAGATCAGGGAGAGAAAGAATTGAGGATCACAGAGAGAGAGAGGGGTGAAGGAGAAAGGGAGAGAGAGAGAAAGAAAGAGACTAATAGACAGAAATAGAACGTTGGAAATAGAGATACAGAGAAAGAGAGGCAGACAGATATGGAGAAAATAGAGAAGTACAAGTAGGCACACACTACAAATCTGAAGGAATGAAGAGAGAGAAAACACACACACACACACACACACAGAGAGAGAGAGAGAGAGAGAGGGAGGCACCGCGAACGGAGGGAAAGTCAGAAAGAAGCAGACAAACAGAGAGCCAAGGATACAGAGATAATGAGAGATAGATGAAAACGGAAATACAAGAAAGGGAGTGGAGATTAACATATGGAGAGATAAGAACAGAGGCATACAAAGAGAAATAGAAAGACAATCAGAAAGAAAGAGTAAGAAAGAAAGAGAAGGGAGAATGGTTGGTCGGCGTGTATGAAGCTTAACTACAGACACAATTATCTGTTTATGTTCCAGAGCTGGAGCAGGCAACGCTGGTATCGTGTTAATAGCTGGAAGGATTCCAAAGTGAAACCCGAGATAACACTGAAAAATTTGAGAGAGAGGGAATGAAAGAAAGAAGAAAGACGTGAGAGGGAGAGAGAGTGATGAAAGAGAGAACGATAAACACACACACAAGCACAGGAGGAAATATTGTTTCTTGTTTCTCTTAGTCAGTATATCCTTTCTGCTACTTTTGGCTACTCGCTTTCGTTGGGGATGAAACGTATGAAGGACAAACATGAAAATAGCTATGCCAGGCCAGGAGTCGAAGCCAGCATCTTTAACAGTAAGTTCATGAGTATATAATTGAACGCTCTCTGCCACTAAGGCAATAGAAAGAGAACCGATAGGGAAACAGAAAGAGAAGGAAGTGACTAATTTGTGAAAGGATAAAGGAATGTTAGAGAGCTGACAGACTGAGGGGGAGAAAATAGAGAATTAATGTAGAAAGTAAGAGAAAATGTAAAGAGAGAGGAAAATAAGGTAACTGTAATAAAGAAACAATGAAAAGACCAAAGACAATAAAGAAATTAAATAAAATTTAAAGAGGGAAGACATATAGAATAGGGAGAATGTGAAGAAAAAAAGAATGAAGCAGATAAAGGGAGAGAGGTTAATATGTAAATGAGAGTAAATTGGGAGAAGTAATGAACAGAGAAATGAGAAAAATAAAGAGAAAATGCAAAAAGGAAACATGGAGAGAATAAAGAGAGAAAAATGTAAAATTAGAACAAAGACAAAATGGAAAAATTGGAAGAAAGTTTAGAAACACAGAAAAAGAAGGGATTTTAATAGAAGATTAAGGAGAAAATAGAATAGAGACAGAAATTGGAAAGAAAGAATAAACAGAGATAGAAGATCTAAACATAGAGAATGGATACAGGAGAGAGGAGAATAAATACAGAAAATGAAGTAAATAGAGAAACCGAATATCGAGAAAATGGAGATTAGAAGATTAAAAGAAATGGAGAAAAACAAACTGTTACAACATCCGCCTGGTAGCTGGTTTACTGCGGTTTTCTCATCTGTTAGACTTTTATGCAGCCGCAACAATTCATTGAGAAGGCTCTGAGTGCGCTGTGAAACATTTTTCTATCTCCACTTCGCAAGCAGTCCCCACCCTAGTAGTAGAGCTGCTGGAAACATATGGTGCAATGTCCACGACTGGAGTTGGAAGTAAATAAACATTGTAGGCCATACTGCCGTTGTTTGCGCAACACTTGTTCATTTCATGCTTTGCTTTCCACTTCACCACACCAATACCTATCACAGACTACAGTAAGTCCCTTTCATTTGTGTAGGCCAGCGACAGCTCCGTACTGAGCGAACTTCCCGCTTGTACGATGTACCTAAAGCACAGTAAGCAGCAGAGCAGGGGGGAAGCCAGTTGAGTTGGTAAGACGCCCTCCCTTTCACTGAACCCCTTTGCCAACCTCCGTAGCGGAGTGGTTAGTACAGTGCGCTAGGACACCAGGGGTCCCGGGTTCGAATCCCATCCTGGGCATGGGTATTCTTTGCGAGCGTCCCATCATCAATTTCATCATATCATCTCTCATCATCATCTTCGCGATTATTCAAAAATAGGCAGAAAAGCAAAGTAAAATAAAAAAATAAAAATATAGAACAACCGCTTCCTATTTATTCCGCCACGCCACGATTAAAATGCCACACTACATAGTTTCTCACGAATCACTGCAAGAACGCGACAGATGAAGCCCTCTACCTTGTCCATTCTCACCCTCTTACAACGCTACAGTGCCGCTGCTCGCGTTGCAATCCACACGTGTGTACAAGAATTCACAAATACGACCTGTTAACTAGGCCAGACCAATATTTAACTCAATCAAGTCACGTGGTAGTCCACATACTGGGCAACCCGAAGCCACCCGCCTCTTCCTGTCTGATATTACCATATATTTGTACATCTATCTTTTCATTACAGCTCGAAAATTTATGGCCTGGTATTTTTATTTTGGGTTGGTTTTACTTTCCTGAGTTTGACAAATTTGTCACAAGATGGCGCTGATTTTATTCTCATACAAGTGCACATTTTATCACATTTTTCTTGCAGCTCGCATTCTCATAAAATCATCTTTTTTGGTAATTATTAGAATGATTTTAATATTTTACAATCATGTTTGTATCGGTAATACAAAGGGAATTTGTTTCCCTCCCACCCTGTTTCTTAGATGTAAATTACGATTAGTGAAGGGATATAGAAGAGGTAGTATCTGGTTGAGAACTACATAGTAATACTACAGTTCTGGTGGCTTCGTGTTGTTAAATTCATTATAGTATAAACAGTCATGTGCAAGATGGATATTAATGTAATATACGAAGGATGTACATAACATAAGATCCGTTTGTAAATGCAGCCAGTACTGCCCTGTGATCACGATGGTGCGTCCCGAGTTTGTTAATTCTTTGGTGAGGTAAGGACGCCATTTGCAGACATTCGAACAGGCATCACTACAACGTTTTAAGAATGTCGAGAAGTCCCCAGCGTATGAAATGCCGTCTGTAATCCGGTTTTTGGATTATAAATCCTTGAAATAGTCAACTTTGCAAGGTGTATGGAAGAAGGTGCCACCAGTGGCAGACAGATTTCGGTGTTGTAACCGTATAATTATTTACAGTATATCCATATGACGTAAGTAGTGCTGTTTCTTACAAGAATGACTCACGATGAGGCAGATGCGTAGTAAATGTTGCAACATCGTCTGCTTGCACTAGCCATCGCTACCTTCTAAAAGGTGATGCTTAAGATTAGGCAACACTGCCAGGCAAATGTTGCCATATTATGCCAGGAAACTAGTCATTCTTGCCAGGCACTCGCTGTCTCTTCAGAGGAAAGACGCTTAGTCTAGGCAACGTTGTCATATCGTATGAGGGATCCAGGGATTCTTGGCCATAGATCAGTGCTTCTCAACCTTCTTCACCACCTTGAAGGACATTACACTTCATGGGATTCATAAGCACGGGTGCCGGCAGAATTACTTGTAGGGGTGTGCACCCAGTTTACAATCATATTCTTGCTAACGTCGAGTACTTTAAGAAGCCTTTGCGCTTGCTTAAAAAATTCCACATACTTCATTCTAGAGAAGTAAATATGCAATTTGAGAGACTAATTTACTGTAGTCTAACATCTAACTAAACACACATGCTGAAATTGAGAGATGCCGGTAAAAAGCAATTGTAGAGCGTGAATAACAGAAATGTGGAGTTTAGACTACGTACAACAGGTTGAAGTTAAATTGTTAAAACAATACATCTTAGTAATTTAAAAGTAATGGGTTTTTTAAGAGACAGTAAATGAATTTTCGAGCCCAACTTCGCGATCCACCAAACGCCCCCCTGGAACCCAGCAGTGGGTCGCGCCCAGTGATGTGCCGTAGACTATAAGATTACGTTTACATGCGTTGTCTACACGTAATCTACGCGTAGATTACATTGGTGTGTAGTTTACATAGACTACGTAGACAATCTAAAGTGCATTAAAATTAATTTTCAAGGCTCTCATGAAAGGAAAGTGACATTTTCGACTATATTGGTTCCTAACGAAATGAAAAGAATCCTATTTACAACAAACTTTCTCTTCTCTTCTATCATCAACTATGGAAGAAGATAAATAGTATGCAAAAAACAACAACAGAGGGCAGTCGTGACGCAAGAGTGGTCTTTTCTCCATAAAACACTAGAATATTTCCTATATTAGGTTTCTTCCTAGGTGAGAAATTGTTCAAATTTGGAAGGAAGAGTACGAAAAGTTCTCCTCACACATCAGCAACTGATACGCAGTATAATTTTATTTTAATTCCACGGCGCCCTTTGTTAAGTTATCACCTTTCGCCATGTTGTTTACATAGATTACCTAATCTACGTGTATAAAATAGTCTATGTGTAGACTATCGTTGTTTACACGTAGACGCACATCACTGGTCCCCGCCCCCATAGGTTGAGAAGCGATGCGGCCTAGAACGCTCTCTCTTTGAAGGTAGGGTTCGCGCTTAGACTAGGCAATACTGCACGGTAGACGTTGCCACTCTTTGTCGGAATCATTCTCCTTTCCTATGTGGCACCTGAGTAACTCCTGCTATTATGTCTTTGTGTTCACAAGTGTACTTTGTTAGTTCGTTGTTGGTAGCTAAAAGGTGAAAAAGTAACGACAAATCAACAAGAAGAACGAAGAGGTATAGCATTACATTACCCATTCCACCCACAGCTTTATCTTCACCTATTTTAACCCGTCTTTTAAGTTCTCTTTATCTTTATTGGGACTAAAGTGTGTCTTTATGCCAGAGTGACGTAATCTGAAACTGAACAAACGCAATGGACGTGCAGCAGCCAAATGAAGCGCTAATAAGTTTTCGACAAATTGAAAGATGCTCAGCGAAGCGATCCGCTAGGAGAGCAAATCATCAAGAATATGAGACGAAGCATATCGAAAACGAATTTGTTATTACAAGCAGGATCCTCGACTCTTGGAATAGCGACCTCCTATCTGCACCACACGGGAGGAAGAAATTGCTATCGGCACACCATGGAGGAAGCCAGCGTCGACCAGGAGTCTATCTGCAGCCCCAACGAGGAGGAATAAGATAAGAAGGGTTTTTTGAATACGTCAAGTAATTTTGTGCTGATCCAACACCCAGCGCCCGCAGACTTTGGGGGGAAGAAAAGGAATGGAACCTCTTTCAAAGAAGAAAAAGGGTTTTTACCCCTCTTCTACCAAGTTGATAAGACCCTGAGATATATCTCTACCCTTCCCTCGCCCCCCCCCCCCAATCCTTATAAAGCTAGAATTGATCAAAGCTCCATTCTTTCCTATTAAAGGTGAAACATCGCACCAAAGTTTAAAATGCTGTTCAGGGAATATTCCTTGTGTCGGAAGAGTGGTAAATGTGTAAATTAATTTTAAAAGCACATGATTGTTAATGTGACAATTCTGAACAGATTAATATGAGTCAGTCATACATAGATTTCTTTTAACATGTGTGATCATCCCCTCTTGTGGTGTACTGTAACATGTAGTTTCATCTCCTGGAAGTCAACTTTAAACAATATGACGTCATCAGTTGGTCAAGGCTGGGAACTAGCTGAAAGTGATATTGCCATAGTTCATCTAAACAGTCTGTGTGCATGTGAAATTTTCAAACAACGCCAAGATGTGCTAATGTGGAATGGAGCTACAGTTTAAAGTGGGATTCCAAATGAAAGAAAAAGAGTGATAAAAGAGATAGAAAGAGCTCCGAAAGGATAAGGGGAATGAAAGGGGATTACATTGGAAAGACAAAAAGGGAGAAAAAGGAATAAAATGAATGAGAAAAAGATTTACAGACATGGAAAAGTGAAAAGAAAGAAAGAGAAGAGAATGAAGAAGATATGCGAGATAAAGAAATACAGAAAAAGAGAATAATGGAGTAAGAGAGAAATTAATTGGAGAAATAAGGGACAGAAAAATAAGAGAAACAAGCAAGGAATTGGAAGCTAAAAGACCGTGGATGAAGGAGAGCGAAAAATGGAGAATAAACTGAAAAGAGGAAAAGGAGAGAATAGGAGAGAGAGAGAGAGAGGGAGATAATTTAACATTAAGTGAAGAAATATAGAGGGATTTACCAGCTCTGGAGAAGACTAAAGAAAACAAGCACCCTACGCAAGTAGGACTCGATGGCTTGACGAATGAACACGTGAGAGGGGAAGTGAGTGCATGAAGAAGAAAACGTGGCTGCAGCTAGGATCCGTTTGCACTGCTTTTCTTTGCCAACTGGCGTTCTCCCCTTCTACACCGTCAAGCGCGACGTTGCTCCACAGATTCCCGAGACAGATTCCCTTTGCTGAACCAAGATAAAATACTCGCCAGCACTTCAGATGTTGTTTCCTTCCAGACTTAAGGGAATTCCGCCACCCCTCCCAATCCCGTTTTACAGATCGCCGGGCGAGAATGCTTAACGTAGACTCATCATTTTGTTCCAAAGGGTAATTTGTCTTCGGCTCCGACGCAAGCATTCCTCCACCGCAGGGCTATTGGAAAGCAATGACGCTTGTCTTGAATTATTCGTCGGTTCAAAGACACACAAAAAAGAAGTAGAGAACGTCTTCTCCACCGTTATTTCCTAAACGAACCAATTCTTTAAATTCGAAATTCAAACTCCTGCTTGGAGCGTCTTTATTTGTTTCTATCCGATAGTGGCAACAATGAAATGCAGATAAGTTATGAAGTTTTGCATCACATCGATTACGGAAACAACATCGGTGAATTATTGAGTTTTGTTGTTGTATTTATGTTGGGTGTCAATCATCCCCTCTCCCCCTTATTGGCACACCTTTCCTGTAAACAAAAGCAACTCCAGGATTGATTGATTTATTTTGCTTCTCTTTTCTGCCACTTTTGGCCAATCGCGAAGATGAGGATGAGTGATGATATGATGAAATTGATTAGAAGGGACACTCTGAAAGAACATTCATGCCCAGGAAAGGATTCGAACCGGGCGCCTATGGGATTCTAGCGTGCTGTACTAACCATTCTGCCACAGAGTCCAGCTAAACTGCAGCGAAACGACATAACGGAGAACCAAGTGTAAACCTTAATGACCTGACTCACCTATGGCGTAATCACGGAAGTTCGGGTTCGGTACCCGGTGGAGGTACATAGTGGTTTGGACACCAACTTTAAACTGTAGGTCCAGTCCCGATTAGCTTTTCTGTGCGTAAAACGGACTAAAGAACACACCTAAGGAGGGTTCGTTGAACCCAGTATAATTTATTTTGCAATCAACATTTCAACAACGAAATATTGAAATTATGCGCCCCATGAAAATTCAAATGATAACATCGTCCATCCCCGCTATGTGATGATTCATCTACTTGCATATCTGGGCCAACAGAACGCTAAACAGGCTGCCTAGCTTTTAGGATATTGCCTCTTCAAATACACACCGTACACTACAACCTCAATAACACGGTGAACGTTATGTAAATATAATTACCAATTAATAATCCACACAGGGAACTGAATGCAATAGATGTTGTGCTGCTACGACCATACGTGTAATGAATAATATTCTAGTGCTTCAAGAGAAAATAAAACCTTTAAACATAGCTTGATGCGAGATTTCCCACTGCACGAACACGAAGGACGAAGCCTCCCATCTTGCAATGCTACAGCTGCACTGCTCGCTCTGCAGTCTACACACACATGCTAGAGTGGTCTTTCACAAATCCTTAAGACAGATTTGTTATTTTTATTTTAACTTTTGGTATGTGGAAAGTTCGTTGAATTTGTGGCCATAATGTTTCCTGCAATACCTACAATTTATAAGTTTCATCATAGATGTCACTACTACATGACGAAACGAATAAATCAGTTTTGTACTTAAAAAGTCAATGTTATGTTTATTAGGCGTCTAAATATTTTAGAAGAGTTTTTTGTTTCAAATTTTGTAACATAAAAACCGATTTATATTATAATTTCCCTCCATATAAGTAGATCTACTATAATTAATAACCATTAAAGAAATTATAACTAACCCTATAAAAATTAAAGATATTCAATTAAATATTGTTATAATTTCAACAAAAATTGAAATATCTTTAATTAAAAATATTATTCCTAATAATAAAAAATTGAACTTTGTAATATATTTAGCTACATGGTAATAATTTGATGCTTTTTTATTTTGGCTTACAACTGAAAAATAATTAAGTCATTATTTAGTAAAGAGTTATGAAGCAAATATATTAAGAACCGTGTTGAGTTGTGGAATTTGCGGTAAAAATACAATATTCTACAGTTATGATTTAACAGTCTGTTTTGCAATTTACAAAACTGGGATGAAACATTTTTCCATGTCTCTGAACTGTGGCAAAAATGAATTTCCCTGGTAACAGCTTGGTTACATTAGTCAGAAAAGATTCGTACATGTAAGACACTTAAATTTGAATATTTTTCTTGTATGAACATATACATAGCCTATAAATTGCAGTTTTTAATAAAGTACAGGGTCTACACAAAAGAATATCCAAGTTATAAGTATTTGTTATAGCTATGCAGGCCAACGTGCGCAAATGTAATAAAGGAGCAACTGTGGAAATTTTGTCTGGTAACAATGAAAAGCTGTTTCGTCACCCCGCCTCGTGACAGCGCCATTGTTGAAGATAGCGACTTTGAATTTGGAAGTGATCCCACTTCGGAACTTGAGACACTAGATTCTACAGGCTGTTGCATTCATTACACCAGAGACGCTGACTAGAATGTGGAAAGAGCTTTGCTATCTGTTCGATGTGTGCTGTGTAAAGCACACATATCGAGCACTTGTAGTGTGTGTGGAGTGCGTGTAGTAGGTGTTGTATAAAGTTGTAGACTTACTCTTCCATCTCGTGCATGGATTATTATTGTATGCTGCAGATAAGGTAAATAATATAAATTTAAAACGCCGATACTATTTTGTGTTTACCCTGTAAATAGCTGAAAAATCATTAATTACGGTTAACTATGTAATAGCTGTCAGTACTTTGAAAACGGTCACAGTCATTCTTACGGTAGAATTGAAGGTCTCCAGTCAAGTTTTTACGGTTTAGTAAGCAAGAAGAAATATGTTCAAGACTGAAAAAATGCGGTAAAACTCTAGAAAGGAATAACGAGGAAATAAACCAAAGTGTCTATGGGTAAATAAAGAAGGAAAGATTAAATAAACAATTCTTATTCTAGGGGGCAAATTGACCTCATTTTGGGGAGCCGCGTGAGCCAGCCAGGGTTCTGTTCGGGGGTTGATGCCTCACTTCACCACTCAGATACACCATTGCACACAGCTTACGTTAATTCGTATCAATCCCTAAGATTATATGTTTATTTTATAAAGTCTCTCTGAATGCTTCACGTTGACCAGGGTAAAGACCTGCACAAGACCCGGAAAAAACTCGTCTGAGAGGAGGCGCGCCTACAATAATATGCAACACGCACGTCAAGCCCAGGTGTTCGACATCGCGCAAGCGAGCTTCACATCACAGTTGTGCACAGGCATCGATGCCTGCCAGGCTGTTCTATTACCCGGGTCTTAAGAAGACCCGTGAGACTCGATGTAGTTCTTGCAAGTAGACGCGAGCACTGCTGTCAGTGTTGCCAACGGCCATTATATTTCACTACGCATGTAAATATTTGAATTTCTGCTAGCCACAGGTGCCTTGAGGTTGTATAACCATTGGCGTAGCAAGGCGTGGGTGAAGTGGGCGACCACCCTGGGCCTCGTGCATGTAGGGGTCTCCCGTCCCATGACGTTGATACGAAAAACGTAATAAATGGAAGTGAGAAAGATGGAAATGGCTAATTTTTGTGGGCAATAAAATTAAAACTTTTTATCGGGCTTTATATTCTAGTTTAACGTTATAATTTCAATAAATACGTCAAATCAGAGGCGGGCGGGAGATCTAAGCCTAAGGGGCCCCAAAAAGTCAAAACAATTCTTATTTCTCATGTGAAACATTAACGTAAAAATTGCTTGGACAATTTTATCCAATTATTATTTTCTTGAATAAAAAGCGCTTTTTCTTGGCTTTCCTTCTGTTTCGTGACCTTGCATAGCCTACACGATTTTAATATGTTAATGATAAAGCCCCTCAAACTGCCACGGAGCAAAGTATGGGGCATTTAAATGCTTCCGGTGTTTTAAACTGAAGAAGGGTATGGATAATATTAGCAGTTCTTCCTTCCTTCCTACAACTTCAGATGCGGCTATTGCCCTCTGTAACGGGCACGAAGATGATTTATCTTCAGAATATCCTAATAGTTTTACGTTTCAGGAATGTGCTTAAATCTGAAATCAAGTGCTTTGGCAAAGTTTCTTCTCCTTGATAGCTCTACACTAGCTTCCAGAGTTCTCTGTATCCTGTACCGCCTTCTGTTTGTTTCTTACTCTTCAAGTAACAACCACGAAAAAGGAACTATATTTCTCAAAATTGAAACTTAGGAAAAACTTCTGGAAGGTAGTGTCGAATGGTATGATTCAGCCCAAAATTTACCGGACTCAGTAATTTCACTCTTGAACTAGAAAGGGCAAGATCTAATGTAAAAGTATCATTCGTTGCCCAGAAGCCAGCTTTCTGTTAAGCAAGGTGGTTTGATTTAAATCCAAATTTAAATTGGGGAATTCTATTTTAAAAAATCACTTATTGAAATCACTTTAAATAAAATTAGAGAATAATGTACACAACAAATTTGTAGTTATCAGAATCACTTTTTGTGAAAGCATATTAATCTCGTATTCATTTAATGGTGTTTATTATGCTCTAAGAAAGGAAATAAAGGAAACAAAATATATGTCCTGATGTGGTGAAGCTCATACGAAAATAAATGTAATATGTCATCTGGAAAAAAAACACTTAAATTTCCCTTGATTTAAAATTCAATAATTTTTATAAGCAAAAATAGCACATTTTTTAAATAGAATAATATACAAAATACTAATCATGTTAAACAGTAAATAGTGTAATTTTCATTAAACTGTAAATAAATATGGCAGCTGATATTTGGCTAACTATCATTAAAACCTCTAAAATTCGGCTACAAAGACTGTAAATATTATTTTAAGTTAAAATTATAAAGTACATCCAGAATTTATATTTTCACTGTAAGAAAAGTTACTGAAAGTATAATAGTTTCATTAACACACTTAAAAAACATTTTCTTATTAGGTTCATTATGTTCAGTTCCAGAAACAGAGAAATGCATATTTACATGTAATTTGTTATTTGCTTTAATCAAACTGTTCAAATATTTTACAGGGCCGTTTATCAGAAAAAGCCTTTCTATTTAAAAAATATGTCTATGTGTACGATGCCAAAGAAAAGATCGATTTAAATAAAAAATATAAAAGATATTATAAAAATATTATTTTTATCCACCCAGCTGTTAAGAGAAGCGGGGAAGGGGATAAGTAAGTATTTGTATTTTCTTCTTTTGAATACATAAATGTCAAAGAAAGATATGTTAGAATATGTGAAAATTCGGAGGTAGAGCATCGATTTGTATAATTATTAAGGTAAGTGTAGCCACAACCGGCCATTCTAAGTAATTACATACATTTCGAAGAATCTGACTGTACTTGAGGGACCCAAATTTGTTTCTTGCGGACGCGTACTTTACGATTTTGTTACGCCACTGCGTAAAATAATTACAAGAACATTAAGACGTAACAACAAAATGAGATTCACAATTATTATTATCATCTAAGCTCTAAAATTCAAAGTAAACTGGTACAATTAATGTGCAACAAAGTCAAAATTGCTAATTAAAAAAGTCAAATGAGTTGTATCAATTGATTACACCAAAGATTTCACACTTATGGTGCAAATGACTATCGTTTTAAGATTTGTTGATGTTGAAACCGATTATGTCGAAGACCTTGAAGGTAGATACTTTGGGCCCCTAGACAGGATTGTGGTTTAGCGCAGCCCCTTCCCCCGCTCTATCAAGCACAGACATTTTATGTGCGTCCTTCGATATTTTCTACTTAAGCCATGGTTTGTGACATTTACATCCTACAAATTTTGAAATGAGGAAACAAAGAACGACTCATTAAATAATATATAGGTTATATTTAAAGGTTCTTATTTTACTGTCTAAAGAACATCTTAAAAAACGTACTATTACTACTGCCTTGGTTAATGAAAATTCCAGCAGCGTGTTAATGTAGCTCTGCCAAGTGTAAATTTCTCTGTCGCGTACTATTAAATATAATTTTCGTCAGAAATTAATTATTATTATAGGCTATTATATAAATATAATAATTTGCTGACGTTTCCTTGATGACTGTATATCGATTCACATTGATATTTCAAACTTAAAGAACGGATAGAGCCTTGCAGTTGCCTCCCCCTCCCCCGACTTTTTGAAACTTTTGCACCACGCTAACCTCATGTACCAAGGGAAATTAAACTGTCCTTACCCCCCCCCCCACTTTTGCACCTTGGCCCCTTAGTTTTGGAACCCAATCGCCGCCACTGGGTTTGAGTGATACAAATGTTTTCTACCAAGGAATAATTGTCTGCAATTTCAAATTGATAAACCTGATGAACATTTTAAGTGATCCTAGACCAGTTTAGAATCTAAAAGTTGGCAACGGTGACTGCGTGACTCATGTATCTGGAGACGGTGCAAAACCGGAATGAGCGTTCGCTGAAGATAAGCGAGCTTCGTCTTGCAAGGCCTTCCAGTTACCCGTGGGCTTTCGATGCTTGACGAGTCAAAACCCAGGTCTATAGTTTTACTCGCCCGCCCGACCAGCCAGGCGGGCCTAGTAAGCGATTCTGACCGATATGCAGCCCTTTGGACCAGGGCATTCACTTGTTTTTCTCAGTTGTCTCAGCCTCTGAGGCATGTTAACAATGCACTGTGTTGTGCTATGCAAACCTCCTGAGCCATTCAGTAAACAGGTAGTTTCTTCTGCCTATGGAGTCGGCGGTTTGCATAGTGGCAATTAAAAAACACGATTCGGCATGGAGGAAGAGCTCCATGGCCTAGTGATATAGAGGTGAGACAAGCTGGGAGGGGACTGACTTTTGGATTGGAGTTGAGAAGGGAGAAGTGGTTAGGAGAGCACTGGGTCAGAAGTGAGACGACGCTCTGGTCGACAAATTGAGAAGCCAACAGAGGACTTCGTATATTTTATTCATCATAATTCATCAGATAGACAGGTAATTATCCTAACACCCAGCCATGATTCAGGTTCAAAGGTTCAGAAAACCCAACGAGTGACCATCGTCTTTTCTGCAGTTTAGTTCCTTAGTTTGATTTTGTACCTTTCGCATTGCCAAACGTTAACTCGTCATGCCAATGACGAGAGCTCTCATCAGAGGATGAATGATGAGTAACTTACATCACCCAGCAATTAATTGCAAAGTGACTGAATCTGATCCCATCATTCTTTAGAATGACACGAATTAAAATAATATATCACGAAGGAATTGGTATTTACAGACTATCTTTGACCGATTCCCGGAGCACACTTCCATCAATGAACACACTAAGTGGCGGGCACTGAGCTGAATTACGAAGAGAACAAGAACCACGTTTGAAGTTCATCTTCAGGCAAAGAAGAGTCCTTCATCGAGGTTACTAATAAAATTACCTCCCTTCTCTCTTCGGCAAATATTTTCACATGCGCTTTCCAGAAGCTCTTATCCAGATAATGGCATGGCTCCCTCTGGTGGACGTTTTTTGTGCAGAATAAACGCTAAGTGCCATTTCGTTCCTTCCACCTCATCGTCCCATAATTCATTTATCCTTTCAGTCGTGTCCTTCGCCGAAGAAGTTGATTTGGAAATTTAAACTATGTCGCGTCATAGATCGGCGGCCTTTCTAATGCATATTGTCAATGGAAACGCTGGTGCGTTTCAAATTTTAATCAATTTCTGGATCTGTTGCGAATTTTTTAATCAAGACAATGCCTTCTCTACTCAGGAATGTCAGTTCATTCATTTTTTTAAAAAAATTGACACACTCAAGGATACTCACGATATTCTCGGTGAGAAAAGTCATTTTCTTCGCTTGTAATTTAGGAGAACTCGAAAAGAAATGGGGAATGAAAGGGAATTAGAGACTAGAAAGAGATAAAAATAGATACAAAATAGATAAAAAGAAGAACGACTAGAGAGAGAGAGAGAGAGAGAGAGAGAGAGAGAGAGAGGATGAGACAAAGATAAAAAGAACGAAAGTAGAATAAAAAAGGAGAAAAAATATTTGGACCGATGAGTGAAGAAGGTTACATAATTTAGAACAGCACAATTTGTAGTCATGTCCAAATATTATTAGAATAATTAAATCAAGGAAACTTAGGTGAGCAGGCCATGTGGCACGTATGGAAGAGGAAAGAAGTGTTTACAGGATTCGTCTTGGGAAACCTGATGGTAAGAGACTTGTAGGAATGAGGGATAACGTTGAGATGGACCTGAACGAAATCGGCAAGGATGGAAAAGATTGGGACAGATGAAAGGCTTGTGTTGCTGCAGCCATAAAGCTTCGAGTTTAAGAATGCGAAAGAGTGAGTGAGTGAGGTAGAGAGATCAAATGAAGGAAAGGTAGAAAGGGAGGACGAGAGTAGAGGACGAAAAAGTGTGTGTGTAATTGTGTGTGTCATAGAGAGAAGGGAATTGGAGAGTTAGATAAGAAAGAAAAGAGAATAGAGAGATCGAAATGAGAAATATAGAGAAATAGAGAATTAGAGACAAAAAGGATAGAACGAGAACAAAAGATTGGAGAGAGAGAAAACTGAAAATAAATATAGAATGTAACACTATCGTTTGTATATAACTAACTAAGGTTCATGGCTGCAGCAACACAGGCCTTCCATCCGTCCCTATCTTGAGCAAGTTCTATATACTCCTTTCCATCCCTACCGATTTCCCTTAGGTCCATCTCAACGTTGTCCCTCCATCTTCGTCTTGGCCTTCCTACAGATCTCTTACCATCAGGTTTCCCAACAAGAATCCTGTAAACTCCTCTTTCCTCTCCCATTCGTGCCACATGGCCTGCCCACCCAAGTCTTCTTGATTTAATTATTCTAATAACATCTTAACATGAATACAAATTATGTAGTTCTAAATTATGTAACCTTCTCCACTCACCTGTCTCCTCATCCCTTTTAGGTCCAAAGATTTTCCTAAGGATCTTATTTTCAAATACTCTCAATTTATGTTCCTCTTTCAATGTAAGGGACCAAGTTTCGCACCCATATAATACTACAGGCAAAATTACTGTTGTGTATATTTTAACTTTTAGTTTCTTAGATATTAAAGGAGAAGACAAAAGTTTATGAAGAGAGAAGTACATGCATTTCCTGGATTAAGCCTACTTTTCATTTCCTCTTTAATATAATTTTCATTTGTTAATATTACTCCTAAGTATTTGAATTTGGAAACTGGTTCAAACGAGTAGTTATCAATAATTAGATTTTGATTATTACCTAACACTTGGTTTCGGCCTGTAAGCATATATTTAGTTTTGTCTTTGTTAACTTCCAAACCTATCTCTTTAGCAGTTTTGAAAAATATTTTAGCATTATTCTTAATTGTATTCACATCATCCCCCAGTAAGTTTACATCATCTGCATATGCTAACAACTGAGTCACACCATTTAATTTTAGTCCTTTTTTAGTTTCTTTTACCTTCCTAACAGCATATTCTAAGGCAAAATTAAAGAGCAATGGAGATAACGCATCTCCTTGTTTTAATCCATCATGAATTGTAAATTTGTCAGACACATTAATACCCACACGAATTTTACTTTCTGTTTCACTGGTGCATACTTTTATAATACTAACAAGCTTCTTAGGTATTCCAAACTCGACTAATATATTATATTATTTATCTTTTTTGACCGAATCATATGCTTTTTTGAAATGAATAGCTGATGGACATTTTGATTATATTCCCACTTTCTTTCAAGTGTCTGTCTAATGTGAAAAATTTGATCTGTAGTTGATCTGTTACGTTTAAATCCACATTGATAATCACCTATAATTTCATTAGCATATGGGGTTTGTATATAACACCGTACGTAATATATGGAGATACTAGACATGAAAGAAATGCATGTGTTTACGTACGTCTTGGATACTCGCATTTTCTGGAGCATAGAAGTAAGCTTCGTTCTGCATAGTATCGCGTAAGCCGAATGCGAGTCGTTCCACCCGGAAACACAACCTTTAGCGGATTTTGAAAAGATCCCTTCTCTTTCTCAACACAAAAACAAGAGGGGGGAGCAAATATTGCGGACAATTGTCTTCATTAAGCAGTCAGAGGGGCACAATTTGAAGGGGAAACCCGTCGCGTTTTCATCTTGCAATTCCTCTCTTCCTGTGCTACGAAATGACCCATGGCGTGACGCTAAGGACTAAGGGGGGTGTGGGGGGGAATCTATTACGCCGGTCGCCCCTGTGTGGTTAAGCAGCCTGCTCTGGGGGACCAGACATCGTGCGTGAGGAAAGGAAATTAAAGGTAACAGCGCTCGTCCCACTTGCACGGATGGGGGGGGGGGAAGGGGGTAGAGCTATTACTGTGGGGAAAAGTTCGTGTTTTCGTGGTGCAATCCTGCTAGTCTATTTATACGTCTTGACTTTTCGGTTAGTGGGCAATTCTTTCTATTAAGCCTCAGAAGCGAGCACCTATTTGACGAATTGTAACTTGTAAACATTCCACATTCATTATTTTTCTCAGGAAACTACTTTTATACAAACTATGTGTATGGATATACACATTCAGTGTTTTGTTTATACACACTGTACCTGGAATATCTGGAGCAAAGGAACGAAAACAAGCAGTGATGCCAGAGGGCTCGACCAATGCAGTTGTGAGAGGGAAAGGAAGCGCATGGAGGGGAAAATGCGGCTACAGCTATACTCTATTCCCGGAATCTGTAGAGCTAGGCCGTGTACAGTGGCAGAGAAGGAGGAATCAGGTGGTAAGACTGGTAACTGCGGTAGCTTTCCCCCTCCACGCAATCCTCTTTCCTCTCACGTGTTTATTGGTGGAACAGTCTCGCGTCACTACTTGCGCAGAGACTTGTCTTCGTTCGCTTGGTCCAGAAATACCCTGGACAGAGTATACCAGTCGTTTGCAGTAGCGCGTACTGCTTTGCTTCGCCTACTCGCTGGCAGAGTGCAAAAAAATAATATACACTAGTTGTGGCCGCGGTGGCTCAGTCGGTAACGCGTCTGACTACCATGCTAAAGGTCCCGGGTTCGATCCCCGGCCGGTTCAAATCCGGGAACTTTTCTAAGGATGGAAGCGGCCCCGGCGCCCACCCAGCGTCGAATAACATGGGTACCTGGGGGAAACCCTGGGGGGGTAAAGGCGGTCATGGGCGTGATGCTGATCACATCACCCCCACTCATGACCGGATCAAGAAAGTGTGGGGCGTTACCCCCACACCCCCTATACGCCTTCATGGCGTGGTGCTAAGCACAGGGGAACACTTTTTTTAGTTTCTATTAAGGAAAGAAATATAGAATATGTATGAAATATCGTAGTCTTTTTGCTAGTGAATTACGACCATTTGTGTACAACGTAACACAGCAACATATCATAAAGGGATGTTGAAGTAGAGCTCCACACATTCACAATCTAGGACATTTGTGAGGAGATGTGACCAGAACCACACTCCGGGCGCCTTTACCTCGCTAAGATTGCGCCGAAGTCCCCCATTTATTAATGGCTGGGTAAACAGCAGTGACACATTGCTGGAAAAATTCCCACGTGAAATTACTCACCCCTGCAATCGAACTGTAGGTCTAGTCCCGATATATCTGTCCGAACATAAAGTGGAATTAAACTATGATTCTATAACACGACAACAACGTTCACAGTGTGTTGAGGATATTAAGAGCAGCAACGTTTCATTGTAACGTTTTGCTCCCAAGTTTTTCTTTACGCTTTATGAGACCTCCAGAAACAGCATTTTCAACTCCATAGATCCATGGTTGCCAATAACGGTTTTATTTTCTTTAAGAAAACAACATTTGTCTTTAGTATGTTAGAACAAGCGATGAAATTCATACGAGTGCCGCGTCAGGTATGTGAATAATTCTGGAATGTAGGCCGCTTGATTACGTTTAGTACTAGAATGAACTTTGCATTCGTGACGTGTTGTTAGTACTATTAGACGCAAATCGACATTGCGAAGGTCAGCCCCCGGGAGTGACCCGCAATTATTTTCAACGAGGCGCATATTGAAAGAAGAATGCTACAGCACATTCACGGATTATTTAACGAGTTCTTAAACTCAATATTTTGTTAAAAAGTCGCCATCGAATCTGGGGTTGAAACCACAACTGTTCCGGACAGGTATTCAGAAAGGACAAAGGGATGACATACGGAGCTTCACAAACGTTTTGGTTGAAATTCTTATACAAGCGATTTGAAAACTTCTAACCTAGCAGGGAGATAAAAAGAAGTCATGTGTGAAGATATGCAGGAAATGTTGTACTCAGTAATGGCCTTGAACAAGAACAGACCCTCTGTGCTTGGTTTAAACTCTTGGCATAATGGTGTTGTGTTTTACTTAATAAATATATAATTAGCTCTATTAGTTGCACTTCTTGAGTTTTATTTTACTTGCACACACTGTCTCGGGAATCTGTGGAGCAGACGCTGTGCATAATGGAAGAGAAAGCGAGAAAGCTATTAGGAGCAAAGCAGGGCGCATTGCTCCAGCCGCGTTTTCCCCGCAATGTTCTTATGCTCTCACGCTCTTATTAGTCGAGTCCTCTCGAGTCATACTTGCTCAGATACTTTTTTTGTTCGCCTGCTCCAGAGATTCCCTGAATGGAGCGTATTTAATTGTTGTAATATTACTTTAATTTGATAATAAGACTATAATTCGTATGGTGGTAAAGTTCATAAATATCTTTCATGATTGATTTTTTTTATTTTACTTTGCTTTTCTGCTACTTTTGACTAATCGCGAAGATAAGGATGAGTGATGATATGATGAAATTCATGAAGGCATACTCACAAAGAACACCGGGATTCGAAAGCGGCGCCTCTGGTGCCATAGCACGCGGTGCTAACCACTCCAGCACGGAGGTCAGCATAGGGTAAAGGGCGGACAGATGGCGCATCACGTGACCAGCAGAGCAAGGGAGCAGGCCGTTTGCACCACTTTTCCACAGTTTTGAAGATACAAAAGGACGAACGATCGAGCGTTGTGTTCCCGATAAATCAAATAGCAGAGATATTACATGGCTTTTACGTTGTCAGGACATAGCTGGTAAGTGAAATAAATGTATTACCACTATTTTGTAGCATCGTAGATCTCGCATAGGAAGCAATTGGGAAGCTTGTCTGTTGCACTTCCATAGTTGTTTTGTATATTCAAGTCAGTGTTGCCATCTGGTGAGGTTTTGTAAAAACATTCGTCCCGACGTTGTGGGGTACGATGGCGCAATCTTGAGTGGGATAGATGGCGTGCAATTTTATATTTACGTGAAAGTTTACAAATTCAGTAATCTGTTACAGAGTCCGATACTATCGTTTTATCACTTATAAACCAAATGCTCTAGTCCTTTCATTACCTCAGCCTTTGCTCTTTCCATGTTTTTACAGAAATATACCAAGAACGCGCCAGAGAACAACGGAACGAGCATCTTGGACGGAGGAAGATATCAGAAAGCTGCACAGCGTATGATTAACAAGAAGATGAAAGTGCGGGAAGCGAGTCGACAATTCCACAATCCAGAGTCTACTTGTGAAGGCGACTTCTTTCCAAGAACTTAAGGAATTGCCGCATCTAAGGCTACCGGCTCATGTTCACCTTCGCTTATTGAGTTAGGTCCACTTTATGCACAGGAAGGCTCATTGGGACTGGACCTACAGTTTAAAGTGAGACCCGAACCACTAGTGCCTCCACCGGGTATTCAACTTCATCTTCGCTTATGTGCTGTGACCGCAACGAGTCTATTACCGACAATGAAAATGAACGAGTGCATACAACTGTTCCAAGAGTTAACGTCCACAGCAGACTGGATACAATGCATCAAATACACAAGCTGGTTCCATGAAACTTGTTCAGTTTATAAGTGCTCTGTGTGTGGAAGAGTGGCAAGATGGAACCATGGGCTGCCAAGAAGAAGTTGTGAGACACTAAACTGTTCTGTTCAGATCGCATTCCCACTGCGCCATCTCAAAAGCTACTATTTCTTGCGTGCATATTGTCGCAACATGGTGATACAGAACATAGCCATCGTACATTTTTATTGTTCCTCAAGAATTGTGATGTAAAATACATTCAAATAAATAAAAAGCTAAATTAATAGTTTCTTTGAGTTGACTGAAAATGTTCGCCATCTGTCCCACCTTTACTCTACATCCAAAAAAAAAACTTGCGTTACTAGAAGATAAATTGTCAACTCCACCATCGTACATATGCAGAAACATCCATTGCAATAACAGGATTGAAAGATTAATACATTTCAGCCACAACTGAATAAAGAATACAGCTGTCACTAATGTAATGATTTTGTCCAGTGGAATTTCAAAACCGTCGATTTTTTTTACCCTTTGCACGAGAGCCACTTCCGATTCCGGTTCTGGAGGCAAGAGGGAATTCCTGTGCTCTCCTGAGCGTGGAGAATTTTTCCGCAGTTGCCCAGGACATAAACGAAACTCCATATACCGATACAGCAAGGGACAGCGTGAACAATTCAACACATGGAAAAGTTGGAGGCCTAAATACGAAGGCTAGATTCATATTCATATTTTTTCCCTTTGGTAGAAATGAATTTTAATGTTTCGCATCGGCGTGGACAAACAAGGACGTAACGGGCCTATTACGTTTGTTGAGATGCGGAAATATTTCCATGAAAACTCTTCGATTGAATTCACAACTCGCTGTGATGAAGTACTGATTGTGCAAAAGCTGAACAAGGTACGGTCCTGGGAAGCGAAATAAGGTAGTCGGGAATTCAGTATGAATATATTAAAGGGAAATAATTGTGTATTACGTTTTGTTCTGAATTTCTTTGCTTAGTAATTGCAAAGGCAAGCAAGCGTTTAGAAGAGTAAAATAGAGTTTTAATGGAAATTGATTGATTGATGTTCGTAGTATGGGAACATAAGCACAAAGGCTATTTTTACGCGTCCTGCAATGCGGGGACAAGCCCTTCAACTAGAACAAAATTGGGGATAGGCCCTTGCAAGAAAATATCTGTTAAAAACTTCCTTACTCATTTCTAAAACTAATTCATTATTTAACAAGGACTACAACTATATCGTCTCAAGAGAACTAAAATGTCCTCACCCAGATTAAATTCTGAGGCTGTAAAGGGGCACTCAGTACATATATGGGCCAACACAGGACAACACGACCTCGCAATGAATTATCCTGGCCGTGGGCCAAGGGCTCAGAGCCTCGTTGGCCGGAAAGGGGTGGACTACGAGGAAGTGAGGTTGAATTTTGGGTGTACACCCTATATTGTAAAGATGTTCTTTTTTAAAGTTTTAGTTTGAAGTCCACTTTATGCACGTATAGGCTAATCGGGACTGGACCTACAGTTTCAAGTGGGATCCGAACCACTATGTGCCTCCACCGGGTATCCAACTCTTGATTACAAGGCGATGACGTTACCACTAGGCCATCAGGGAGACCTAAAGTCTACACTATTAATTAAAGATAACAACCAGTGTATCCAATTGCCATATAGTTTGCCCACACAACAAATATATTACTATTATAGAAAACTTAGTTTCTCAATGTTACACGTGTAAAAATTAATATGCCCAAACCATTTGGAATTATGAGGAAAGGTTTCAAACTAACCCAATCGCAGCATAAAAATATTTTGCAAAGAAAAGACCTGGGAATTAGCCAAAGAATAGCCAAATCTCAGTTTCTGTGTGCAGAGACCTCTGCTGTAGAGACAAGGAAATTAAAGCTCCAGATGCAAAAAAGTCGCTTGTTTTTAGATGCTTCTCATTGGATGAATAAATTCCGCTGTTACTATTGACTTTTAAGCATTATCTTATCACAAAAGTGTTGAGGTTTTCTACAAAAGAATGTACATTGGGACTGGGCCTACAGTTTAGAGTAGAATCCGAACCCTGTACTGTGTGTCTCCATCGAGATCTAATCCGAGACTACTTGATTACAGCGTTAGCATTACGCCATCGGAGAAACCCATCTCTCGTTTCGCAATAGCTTTAAAGTGTATTCTCTCTCTCTCTCTCTCGCCTTCTTAAACCCGAAGGTTTATGGCTCCAGCAACACAAGCGTTCCATCTGTCCCTATGCTGAGCAAAATCAATCCAAACCTTACCATCCTTACCGATTTCCTTTAGGTCCATCTCAACGTTATCCCTCCATCTTCGTCTTGGCCTTACTACAGGTCTCTTACCATCAGGTTTCCCAACAAGAATTCTGTAAACTCTTTCTCATTTAAAATAATGTAGAGTATAAACAGAGCAAAATATCCAATCCCTTTCATTGATTGATTAATTTGGTGTTTTAGGTCCACGTTATGCACAGTAAGGCTAATCGGGACTGGACCTACAGATTAAAGTGGGATCCGAACCACTATGTGCCTCCGCCGGGTATCAAACTCGGGAACCCTTGATTACAAGGCGACGACGTTACCACTGCTCCATATGGGGGGGCCCTCAATCCGTTTCATGTCTGTGCAGTTAAGGTGTTGAAGTATTCTCGACGCGCTCGACTCTGGAAGATCCGTTATTAAAGTCAATGTTCCATAGACTTGCCTTTCGCCTCCCTGAGGTAATTCTGAACAATTAAATGTTGCGTCTCGAGGGTGCGGTAAGTTTTCACGTTGTGGCAAAGTCCTGAAACATGCTTAGAATCCAGTTTCCTGAGAAAATTGAAGAGATAGATGAAATAAGTGGAGTTGAGTGTCACTACATATTTCAGAATCCATAGAGACGTTGAAGAAATGAATCTGAACGCCTAATGTATATGCAACACAACAAACACAAAGATGCATTGGGTTGCATAACTGTAAGGATATGTCAACACTGTGCCAAATGTGAAATTGTGAACTTACGAGTCTAATATTAATGTAGTGAATTTTTAAGAAAGCTTAGGTGGGCCATGTGATACAAGTGTGTGAAGAAAGAATAGTTTACACGATTCTTGTTGGTAAACATGATGGGAAGAAGCCTCTAGGAACGCCAAGAATAAAATGGAGGGATAACGTTGAGATGGACATAAAGGAAATCGGTAAAGATGGAAAATATTGGATTGATCTTGCCCAGAATAGGGACAGATAGAAGGCTTGTGTTGCTGCAGCCATAAACCTTCGTGTTTAAGAAGGCTAGAGAGTGGGTGAGTTAGTTAGTTAGCGGAAATTCTGTTTCTTTTAAATTACAGTACTCAAAAATTTTTTGATTGTGAAAACATTGTGTAGCACCACCATGCCCGTATCATCCAGTTTCTGAAGCAGCACAGAATCGATCGCAGTTATGGCCAGCTTATTCACCCGACCTCAACTGCATCGAAAGTGCATGGACACTCCTGAAGAGATTTATCGCCAATCATCTCAACCCACCACACACACTCCGATAGCTCACCGAGGAAACCATACAAGAATGGGATGGTATTCTTCAGGATACACTGGACAGCGTGGTGCGAACCATTCCACCTCGTGTAGAAAGGTGCTTAATGCTCCTGAAGACCAGAAACCAATAGAACCTTGACAATTGATACTGCTGACACTTATATATACACCTCGGTTTGTTTTTTAACAGTCCTACTGTATACTTTTTTCCTCTTGTTTGATGTAAAACACTTCTTCTGTCTAATTATTTTCTTGCTTTCTGCCTCATTTCCTGGCAATCCCATTCCCTTCTGTATCTATCAAATTGTGAAACAATTTCTTTTGTCGCTGACAACAATCAAAAATTGATTCATAACAATTTAGAAACTCATTGGCAGTTTTATTACTTTACCAAAGTTTTCCTCAGCCAAATATAGGTTTTTAGAACCAAGTACATTTCCACATATTCGTAATTTCATTTCCGTCCAACGTTGTCCTTCCATAACTATAATTCTGCGACATGTGGCTGTAGGCACCACGTGATTTTAAGTAACCTCCTGATATGCGGGAGAATAAACCCGTTGGCGCATTTATTTGCATACACATAAAGATAGCAAGTTACTGCTTCCATACTGGTTATCAACCGACCTTGATATGGAGGGTAATTCTTGTACCTCAGTTACTTGGTTTCATACGTCCTAAATTTGAGATACGTTCTCGTTTAATCTCATAAAAGTATTTGTAAACTACTTTCATATCATAAAAATGATAAACGATAATTTACTGCAATGCGTTTTTTTAAAATTATATCTCATATATTGTATCTAACATCTACTCCATAGAAAATGAGAAATAACAGTTTTATCATGCTTTCTATCACTACGTGAGTAATATTACATGTATTTGTTTTATGAAATGTTATTGTGTTGCATCATAATAATGCTATATATTCTTTCGGTTTATCAATATCAAAAGTTAATATGCCATGCACACTTAATGCCAGTGCTGAATCTAGCCACGTTCCTTCGGGGGGGGGATATCAAACGTCTCGGGGGATGTCATATGGGTCTATTCACCAAATTATAATACTAGTAAAATAAATACTAATATTATTAAATTATTTTCACCTCTGATTTACAATGAAATTAAGTGTAAATTTCGATAGGGCTGCACAAGCACGCCATCAAGAGTACACAGCAAACTGTTGACCAACTTACATTACACCAGTTCTGCCGCTGTGTCCAATGTTGAGTTTCAATGACGGACAATAATTTAAAATCATTCATTATTACATTTAATTGTAAAGAAGTTTGATTCATGTTCATTGCTAGGAAAACCCAGAAATAGTATGTTCTACGTTAAAATGTACAACAGAAATCCAAAGTAAACAAATAGGTTTGGGGTTAAGTAAGTCTATTAAACTATTGATTATATCTAGACAACAGCGAAAACAACCCATGTGAAGATTCACATGTGTTCCACAAGAAAGTCTAAGCATAAGTAATTTTGGAATTCTGTAGCAATTTATCAAAAGGAGAGAAAGATTCGAAAACAGATGCCCTGGCGACGGCCGAAGATCCAGCCGAGAGTTAACCTCATGTAAACTAACAACAATGATAAGAATTGGAAGTTCAACAATGCTAATTGCTTTAATAACATTTTAAATAAAAAAGGCAAAGTGCTCCCCTGTGCATAGCACCACGCCACGAAGGCGTATAGGGGGTGTGGGGGTAACAGTTGGGAGTGAGAACCACTATGTGCCTCCACCGGGTATCGAACCAGGGACCCCTTGATTACAAGGCAACGACGCTATCACTGCGCTATCGGGGAGACCCAGTTTATGATACGGTACGAAAGAAAAAGCACCCTTTACTGAATTTTGGTCCGATATGGTAAGTTATATTCTGTTAATAGTTGTTTTTCTCTTTAGGAAACGTGCATAGCATTACAGCACGAAGCGAGACAAAATCGACTACTTAAAGCTGCGTCGCTCATGGCTGCCACATTATTGTTGGTCGCGTGAACGTGCTCGCGTGCTCTATAACCACTGTTGCATGCTGCAGAATTTCGAACACGCCCTACCATATGTTACAGTGCTTAAGGCCTTGTATTACTGCCTCAAAGGTCACGATATCCAGGCATTCATTGCTGGAGGGTTTTAATGCGCCCATCACAATAGCTGTTTAGTCCAATTCATTGCACTGAGGATCTAGTTGTATTGTGTTTAATTCCACTTTATGCACAAATAGGTTAATAGGGACTGGGCCTACAGATTACACTGGGATCTGCACCACTATCGAAACCGTATCCATTTGTATTACAAGGCGAAAACGTTCCCACTAAGCAGTCACGGAGGTCAGCACTGATAATCGAAAGTAAGCAAGGTGGACAGACAGCAGGTGAGTCAATATGGATACGGAATAATGTGACTGGGGTAATCGTAATGGATTGATTGATTAGCTTTATTTCACTTCGCTTCTTCTGACACTTTTAACTAATTTGCTAAGATGGGTATGAGTGATGACATGATGAACTTAATGAATGGACACTCAACAAACATCCTTGCCCAGGACTGGATTCGAATCCGGAACCTCTGGCGTCGTAGCGCGATGTGCTAAGCACTCCGCCATGGGGGCCGGCTAATCGTAAATGGAATAAACGTGACAGGAGAAATCGAAAACGGAAAAAAAGTGAAAAAAAAGGGTAATCGAAAACAGAATAAATAGGACATAAATAATAAAAAAATGAGCAAACGTTAGAGTATTAATTGAAAATTGAATGAACGCGACAAGAGGAATTGAAAATGCAATCAGCGCGACAAGAGGAATTGAAAATGCAATGAACGCAACAAGAGGAATTGAAAACGCAATAAACGCGACAAGAGTAATTGAAAACGCAATGAGCGCGACAAGAGGAATTGAAAACGCAATAAACGCGACAAGAGTAATTGAAAATGCAATGAACGCGACAAGAGGAATTGAAAACGCAATAAACGCGACAAGAGTAATTGAAAACGCAATGAGCGCGACAAGAGGAATTGAAAATCCAATGAACGCGACAAGAGGAATTGAAAATCCAATGAACGCGACAAGAGGAATTGAAAATGCAATTAGCGCGACAAGAGGAATTGAAAATGCAATGAACGCGACAAGAGGAATTGAAAATGCAATGAACGCGACAAGAGGAATTGAAAATGCAATCAGCGCGACAAGAGGAATTGAAAATGCAATGAACGCAACAAGAGGAATTGAAAACGCAATAAACGCGACAAGAGTAATTGAAAACGCAATGAGCGCGACAAGAGGAATTGAAAACGCAATAAACGCGACAAGAGTAATTGAAAATGCAATGAACGCGACAAGAGGAATTGAAAACGCAATAAACGCGACAAGAGTAATTGAAAACGCAATGAGCGCGACAAGAGGAATTGAAAATCCAATGAACGCGACAAGAGTAATTGAAAATCCAATGAACGCGACAAGAGGAATTGAAAATGCAATTAGCGCGACAAGAGGAATTGAAAATGCAATGAACGCGACAAGAGGAATTGAAAATGCAATGAACGCGACAAGAGGAATTGAAAATGCAATCAGCGCGACAAGAGGAATTGAAAATGCAATGAACGCAACAAGAGGAATTGAAAACGCAATAAACGCGACAAGAGTAATTGAAAACGCAATGAGCGCGACAAGAGGAATTAAAAACGCAATAAACGCGACAAGAGTAATTGAAAATGCAATGAACGCGACAAGAGGAATTGAAAACGCAATAAACGCGACAAGAGTAATTGAAAACGCAATGAGCGCGACAAGAGGAATTGAAAATCCAATGAACGCGACAAGAGGAATTGAAAATCCAATGAACGCGACAAGACTAATTGAAAATGCAATTAGCGCGACAAGAGGAATTGAAAATGCAATGAACGCGACAAGAGGAATTGAAAATGCAATGAACGCGACAAGAGGAATTGAAAATGCAATGAACGCGACAAGAGGAATTGAAAATGCAATGAACGCAACAAGAGGAATTGAAAATGCAATAAGCGCGACAAGAGGAATTGAAAATGCAATAAACGCGACAAGAGGAATTGAAAATGCAATAAACGCGACAAGAGTAATTGAAAACGCAATGAACGCGACAAGAGGAATTTAAAACGCAATGAACGTGACAAGATTAATTGAAAACGCAATGAACGCGACAAGGGGAATTGAAAATGCAATAAACGCGACAAGAGGAATCGTAAAATGCAATAAACGCGACAAGAGGAATCGTAAAATGCAATTAACGCGACAAGAGGAATCGGAAAATGCAATATACGCGACAAGAGGAATCGGAAACTGATTAAACGCGACAGGGGTAATCGAAAATGGAATAAACGCGACAGGGTTTAAATGGAACGGAATAAATGGGTTAAGGTTCAAATGGAACGGAAAAAATGCGACAGGGGTTAAATGAATCTGAATACGAACGAATGTAATACTTAATGGCACGAAGCTGGCGAAAAGGGACATTCCAACAATGTAATACAAGCTGAAGAAATAACGAAATAAGCTCTGTAGCGAAACGAATAAGCACCTTAGTTTCGCTCTTATTGCTTCCTTCCACCCAATGCAAGCGCCATATTGATTTCCGGTGCGGCCATTCCCCGTCGTCCCTTACTTTCTCCCAAAACTCTAGCGTTTGGGCATTAGTTGTCTGGGGTGCTGTTGTTCCAAGCGAAAGGGGGGAGCCCCCGTCGCTCCTGAATGGAACGGAAAGAGAGGGGGGAACAATGAGTCCGGTCGGCGTGTTCCCGCAAACACTGCATTACCGCAACACGTCGTAATCTCCTGTGAAAGCTCGGCCTGTTATGGAACAATAAGAGAAACGCGCTTGTTCTGGAGCTGGAGAGTCCAGGCGATTGTTGGTGGTCAATGGCCCTCTCCGCTGGAACCATAAACCATCCCGACCGCCGACCGGAGGAGAGCCGCAAGAACGCTCGCGTAATGCACGGAGAGAGATGCACTCCGTCCCAAATCTCCGCTGGACCATCCCCCTCCCTCCCTCTACTACACCCCCTGGCAAGATTTAACGGAAGGGAGAGGAGGAAATATGTCTCCGTGCATAAATTCAAAGCAAGTGCTCTCGGGTATTCGAATGGACATTTGTTCACGTCTCTAGCACTCGCGGAGTGTTATGTACCGTCAACGGCAATAAAAATTGAAAGTGGAGCTGCGTGTGTGGCGGTGGACGAATCTCAATACGCCTTCAATATAAATTTCCATTACAGTAATAACGTCATACAGTGAGTATTCTAGTATTTACGAGTAAATTATTTTATTGCACATGACTGTACAGTCACCGGCAAAAGTGGTTTTGTTATTCTACTTCGCTTTACTGTCACATTTGGCTTGTTTGCGAAGATGAGGATGTGTAATTACATGATGAAAGTAATGAAGAGACACTAAAAATGAACATCTATGCCTAGTCCGAGATCCTAACCAGTGATGTGCGTCTACGCGTAAACAACGATAGTCTACATTCTACACGTAGACTATTTTATACACGTAAATTACGTAATCTATGTAAACAACATGGGGAAAGGTGAAAACTTAGCAAAGGGCGCCGTGAAATTAAAAGAAAATTATAATGCGTATCAGTTGCTGATGTGGAAATATTGTAGTGTTTTATGGGAAAAAGACCACTCTTGCCTCACGACTGCCATCTGTTGTCTTTTTGCATACTATTTAACTTCTTCCATAGTTGATGATAGAAGAGAAGAGAAATTTTGTTGTAAGTAGGATTCTTTTCATTTCATTAGAAACCAATATAGGTGAATACTATTGAATATGTCACTTTCCCTTCATGAAACCCTTGAAAATTAATTTTAATATAATTTAGACTGTCTACGTAGTCTATGTAAACTACAACCCAGTGTAATCTACGCGTAGATTACGTGTAGACAACGCATGTAGACGTAAACTTATAGTCTACGGCACATCACTGATCCTAACCCAGAACGTCGGGTGTCGTAGCGTGCTGTAATAACCAATTCGACACAGAGGGCGTCACCGGCCATATGTGAAGTTAGGTAGACTATGCCTATTGAAGTCCTGGTGCGAACCTGCCCTTTCACCTCTTTCATATAATTACCAAACATTTTCATTATCGCGACTCAAGCTAAAAAAGAAAATGGACCTAGCATAACTCCAGAAATAAGCAACTTCTTTCTTTGGTAAATGCTTACTTTCGTAAGTTAATTTTGAAGCCGAGCTAATCAAACAATTGAAGAGAAAACGTATCATAACGTTACTGCAGTTCTTTCCTAGATATACTAACACCCTCTGCTGTTGTTCCTGGCAATATTGGGCACCTACATCACAGCACCAGCGGTATATATCCTTTTTGTTTCCACAGTATCTACACTCTGCGTCGGGAATCTGTGTAGCAAGGTCGCGCATAACTGTATGGAAGGGGTGAAAGCAAGTGGGCGGTGCAAAGCAGTGCGCGCTGTTGCAAACGGCTGCTAGTTGGGTTCAGGTGTTCGTTGGTCAAGCTCTCTGTCGAGTCGCTACTTAAGCAGAGGACTTGTCTTCGTTCGCTCCAGAGATTACCGGGACAGAGTATAGACGAAGGTTCGAGGGCTAGAATTCTCTGCCTAAGCCTGGCCTGACTAAAAAGAACCAGCAAGAAAGCTATGAGAAAGATGGGATAACAATATTAAGACGAACCTGATGAAAATTGGTCACGATTCCTTTGCCTTTGCCCTGACTATGGACAGAAGGAACGCTTGGGTTGCTGCAGCAATGAACCTTCGCGTTTAGGAGTACCAGAGAGCGTTGAAGAGGAAAATTGATCAAAGTGAAGACAACATAACGGTGCTTTTCTATAGCGCCACATTCCGGCGGCGAAACCCAACACAAACTTCAAAACTTCCGAGCTCAGTTGAACGCAACCACCAGATAGGGAGGCACGCGAAAAGTACTCTGTAAAAACGAAACGCTTTCATAGACGTCATAATTCGTTAAATCTCCTTCATCTTTCACAAAGAGCGGCTCCTCGAACCGGGTCTGATTGCTCTCCGCCAGCAGCGAAGGACCTCTCGTGGAAGATGAATAAACCTCAACTATGGGGGAAGGTGTATTAAGTGTAGAGTCTCTCTCTTTGAGGGAGAAATAAGAAGCCTGTGCCTCAGGGCTCCTCCAGAAAGGATCTTTAATCTCCAGCCCGGAGAACTCGCAGCCCCTTGGGACTTCGGAAGGGATTCTGCTTCGAATCAAAGTTCAGCACCGCGTGAAATGCTCCTTTGCCGTCTGTGTTGAACGACTTAATTATAAATTATTCATCATACGGTGAAGATAAACCGAATATAAGAGAGGTTAAATCATTATTTCAGTTATGTCTCCTTCATAACTGCTTCTATCCTGTGGCTATGGATTATGAAGAAGTTGTTTGGGATGTATTCTGTGAAAACTTTAAGCTTATTCGGAAACATGATGAGGAAGATATACTCTGTCCCGGCAAACTATGAAGCAAGCAAACGAAAGCAAGTCCTCTGCGCGAGGAGGGTCTTGAGAATGCTCAACTAATAAACGTGCGAGGAAGGAAGTGAGTATATGGAGGAGAAAACGCGGCTGCAGCTACCAGACGCTTGCAGCAGCGTGCACTGCACGTGCCGCGGGTACTGTGGTGCAGGAGTCCTATATTGCTAACAACAGATGGAGCTTATATATATAGTAAATAGCAGGAGTATTAATAGGAAAGGTATATGCTCATTAAGCATTTCATTTCTCCGAATAAAAGTTAACCTATGGGAGTATACATTTACTAAATAGGAATACACTAATTTTTGTATATATATTATGTCCAAATTCTTCTTAGGCTTGAATCGTGATGATGTAAATCATCGAAAATTGCATTAAATTGATGAAAGGGCATGTTCATACAAGAGCATCAGCCTGGAATCCAGATTTAAGCGGATACTACCATTCTGAAATGGCAGGGGTATGTTTGCATGAGGAAAATTAAGGAGGGGTGAAAGAAAGAAGTGAGGAAACTATATTTAGTTTCGTGGTACGTACAAGCAATGTAATTGCAAGCAAACTCGTAAGTTCAGTTTCTTTTGTTTTGCATTGCGTGTATTTCAAAAAGAGAAATTGGATTGTAAAGAGCGACCTTCTGTTAAGGTAGACAGAAGTTAATTTCACTTTCCCGTAGGCCAACGAGGCTCTGGCGACTTGACCAGCTGTGGGGTTGTGTAGCCCTGTTTGTCCTTATGTGCTTATGACTAGGGTATGGAGATTCTATTCTCAGAGACAATATTGCTTTAGTTGTTGATAGTAGTCTACGAGAGTACTATTTGTTTCATCAATTGATTGAGGAAGATTTAAACAGATATTGTTTTTCTTGTAAGGGTCCTGTAAGTGGCTTAATCCATATATTTCGTAATGATACAAATAGCCTTTGTACTGACGTGTCCATAACTTTAAAATCAATCAGCCAATCAAAAGGAGAAACTGTACTGATCTTTCTCTCCTTGTATTTCAGTTTTCTTCCTCTTGCCATAATCGCGACGATTAATATTATGGATGTACTGAAGAAATACTACACCACAGAGGGCGCTGCTTACGTCAGAACAAGCATCAACTGCCTCGTTTTCAATGTTGATTATGCATGTAAATACATATTTGTGTGATTAATGCAAATTATAACTTTGCACGCTATTTATTGCAAAACAAATATCCATGTATATATTAATATGCAAAATCAGTTTTCAATAGCGACAGCTAAAGACGCATTGCGGTTTTTTTCAAATATCCCAAAATTAATGCCAGGTGACATCTGGAAGTCACGTGACGTATACCCTCGGATTCGGCATTTCCGATCCACATACCAAGCGAGCGAGGCATAAAAAATGGATGGAGAGAGAACATTAACGCACCGAATACAAATGCATGCCATTGCTTTCGATCTGATGGATTATTCTAATGCATTCAAATTAGAAATGAGGGCAGTGACGAAATTATATTCAGTTTATATAACACAATATATTCCAAAATACCAAACATGACGCTCAAAATTTAGCACAAAAGGTTACTAAGGACAAAATTATATTTCTAGAATTTGAACTTCTTAGAATTCTAGACTATTTGTTGTTGTAATAGCAGCAGCAGAAGTTGTGGTGGCGATGGTTTTTGGGAATAGTACAGGTGGTGGCAGCAGTAGGGATGGTAGTAACAATGGTGCTAATATTAGTGATAGCAGATGGTGGTGGTAGAAGTAATTGTAGTAACAGTAGTAATAGAGGTAGTAACAATAGTATTCGTGGCAGTAGTAGTAGTAGTAATGGTGGTGGTATTAATAGTGACATATTCAAAATATTCGAATAGAATTAGAATATCCCGGAAGGTGAATTTTGTTTCCAGTCAACTTGTGAATGCGGGTTCATTTCTTGCTCTTTGATTGGCTGTTCGAAAGTTACGGTGCTCTGTTTGTGAGAATATCTTATTTCCTATTTTCAGAGCAAAGTTGCTGCTTTCTAATCTAATCTAACCTAACGTACAGCGCAAATAAGATATTCTCACAATCAGAGCACTGTAACTTTCCAACAGCCAATCAGAGAGCAAGAAATGAACCCGCATTCACAAGTTGACTGGAAAAAGAAAAAGCGCATTCCGGAAGCCTGATTGGAAATGACGCAATCGTACTTAGTAGTAAGAGATATGGTGATAGTAATAGTGGGCGGTATTGGTTGTGTGATGGTAATAATAGTGGAAAGTGGCAACACTGGCGGTGGTAGATCTCTTCCTTTTATTTCCACTTCATGCTGGACTGAACCTGCTGTTTAAAGCCTAACACCCGCTGAGACGTGGGAAACGCGGCAACAGGAAGCAAGAGAACTTCTGTTGAAATCAAATGGCGTAACGCCCACTACAGGGAAATGCGCGGAAACGAAGCTCGGAATTTCCTTGCCAGAAGTCTGCAGATTATCTTAAGGGTTATCGCCCACTGAGACGCCGGAAACGTGTTTCTCCGCGTCTAAATGCGCGTCAAGCTTTAGTGGGATGCTAACTACTTTGTAGCCTTGTCGGTGGGAGGGCACGTTAAGTTTCCGGGTTCAAGTCCCGCCAAGACATGAGTGTACTTTTGGAGTGCCCTTGATCAATTGTCACGCATCCTTATTTGTAGCGATTAGCCAAAAGCGGCAGGAAACGTAAACATATAACGGCAAAGTTCCCCGTGCATATAGCATCGTGCCATGAACGCACATTTAGGGGATGTGGGGGTAGGACCCCCCATACATTCTAGATCTCGACTATTTACGAGGTGATGTGATCAGCACCACGCTAAAGCCGCCTTTACCTCCTCCACAAGCACCCGTTGATTTGATTCATTTTACTTCGCTTCTTGTGCCACTTTTGGCTAATTTGCAAAGATGGGGATGAGTGATGATATGAAATTGATGAATGGACACACACAAACATCCATGCCCAGGCCGGAATTCAAACCCGCGACCCCTGGCGTCGTAGGGCGCTGTGCTAACCACTCCGCCACGGGGACCAACTCCCATTGATGAGAAGCTGGGTGAGCCCCGAAGTCACTTTATGCGGGGAAGTAGTGTAATTGGCTATAATATAAACTCGAGAAATGATGAGCCAACCTCAGGCAGATTTGGCTACACTTAAAACAAGCTCAACATGCCCATATGAGCTCTTTGCTCAAGTGTGGTACTCTGTATAATCCAAGATTTTTGTAAAAATGCCCTCGGGAATTTCTGTGAAATGATGACCCCCCTCAGATTGATTTGCCTACACTTACAAAAGGCGCTTCTGTGAGATTTTTGTCCATAAAGTAGTGTAATTGATGATATTATAAACCCAAGAAAGTATGAACCCCCCTCAAGCAGATTTGGCTACACTTAAAACAAGCTCAACATGCCTACATGAGCTTTTTGCTCAAGTGTGGAACCCCGTCTAATCCAAGATTTTTGTAAAAATGCCCTCGGGAATTTTTCGGAAAGTATGAACCCCCTCAGATTGATTTGTCCACACTTATAAAAGGCACTTCTGCCAGATTGTTGTCCATAAACTTGTCAAAAATATGCCCCTCTTGATATTTTTTTTGGCCACACTTAAAATTAAGCCAAGATGCTTATAAAACCCACACCCACACCCACCCACACCTACACCCACCCACATACACCCACACCCACACCCACCCACACATATTTACTTCCGGTCCACTTCCGGTTTACTTCCGGTCCACTTCCGGTCCACTTCCGGTCCACTTCCGGTCCACTTCCGGTTCACTTCCGGTCCACTTCCGGTTTGCCTACTTCCGGTTTAAGTTCAATTGGACACCAGGCTCATCTTGCATATCTAGTACTAAGACAATGCAATATGCAGAGACCCCTCTAGAATTGCTCCGTGACTCTCTCATTTCTTACATCATAAACATATGATTTTTCCCCTATGAGAATAACACTACAAATGGTGTCATCAGGTAATGCCTCATGGAATTCACAGATAATTTTAATGTTTGTCCTGTCATTCACCACAACTTGTTTTCTTTTTGAAGTGTTGATTACAAACATGGGTCTCTGTGCTTTGAATTCATCTGGTGTGTAATACATGTCAGTATTGCCAGTAGTGACTCTTTTGAATGCCGTAAATGCCTCATACAATTTGAGGAAATCATTCTTGGACATGTCTAAATTGTAATTTTCTCTAGGGAATACCTCATTTCTGCCATTTTTAAGATATATGTTCTTGATGTTGCAGTTATCAAATCTACTTGAATTTTTTTCCTGATTATTGTGTCTTCCAGTCTGAAACAGTACCACCACAAAATCAGGCATGTCATATTGAATACTGGAGAATGAATTTGTAGCATCAAACTCATAATAAGAACCAGTGGCAGGCTTCTGCACACATTGATATGTATAAAATTGTAAAAGAATTTGTGGATTTTTTATTATATCAGCTTTGTATTTAAGAGCATAACTGGCTTCATATTCAACAACTGGGATTCTTAGCTCCATAGTCTGAATAATGCACTTGCCCTCATCAGGTAGGGTATTAGGCAAGGCAGAGCTTCTCCTGTAGGGTTTAATGTGCTGTACCTCATCAAAGCATTATTATCATTGGCAGCTCTTCTAAATGTAATTCTTAAACCACCCTTCCACATAATATCTTTGTAATCTGAGAAGAATCCTGGCAACAGGCGCATAGGGAACAGCACTGTGTGTCTTTTGGATAATATTTTATCACCAGCCTCAAATCCACCTATTTTGTAGTAAGAAGCCTCGGTTTTGGATAATTTTAGTGTGGCCAAAGCTGTGGAGGTAATGCCGGGATAATCCACTCTGTTTATAACAACGCCATGCTTTCTGATCTCAATTTCAGAGAACAGATGCGGCACAAAATTGTCTACCAATCTTATATTTGAATTTGCCGGATAATCTGTTCCATCGAGCTTTACAACATCAAACTTGATGTATAGATCTGCTCTGTGAGGGTGTATAAATCCATCCCCAACATCAAGATCAACTTCAATTTCTGTGTTGGGTTGATTTAAATTTGCAAATGTCCTCATGTTTGGAGGGAATGATTGTAGCTCATAACTCTCAATATTTTCCATTGTATGTATTTTTATTTAAATATTAATCTCTATGATTGCAGTTGTTGTGGCTCCAGCAAAATCAACTAATTCTTCTTTTTCATTAGTGACCATCAATTCAATATAATCTATTCTATTATGGCACACAGGAAAATATAATGTTGGGGATGGATTGTAGATGATTGGCTCCATAAATTCAGAGTTAGGTTTGAATGTTGCAATGATGCCGGTTTGTTTGTGAGTGCCTATGCCATTTGATTTGGTGATCATACCCTCGGCCACATTACAGTGAATATTCAGAGTCTCTATGGCTAAGAATTTAGGTATATTCATAGCAGTGTGTTTGATGGCCGGTTCAAGTTTTGTGTTGTTCTCAAAGCCTAACAGCTCTCCTATAGTACCCAGATCCACTGTTTCTGTAGCAGATACAATCTCTACTCTGTGAGTGACAGAATTTTGAGTTAACACTACACCTCTGGGTAATTGAGCATTTAGAGTGGACAGATTATATTGCCCTGGAGTGATGACAATTTTTTGATCCCCTACTGCAATTTTGTTGTTGTGGTGAGTAATATTAGGGATCAAGTACATGCCATAAAATGCTCTGAGAGCTATTGTTTTGGGATACACTATATCATCATGTAATTTGAGTTTCAATATTGAATTTTGGCTGGTGAGATGGAATACCCCCATGATGTTTCAGATACAACAGGGCCTTTTGAAAATTTTCAATTGATGGTTTATTTATTTGAGACATATATCTGAGAACAGATAAACACAAATGTCCACAATTAACATCTTTGAAATTTTGAACACGGGCGTTATTGTAATAAAGATTAGGTGATTTTAAATATTTTATTAAATTTTCAGGTGGAACACCTCCAAATGAATCAAACACAAATGCCTCATTGTTCAAATATTTAAGATAACAGATCCAGTGAGTGCCCTGATTTTTGTACTTATCCAAATTAACAATGCCACACTCTTTGTTGAGTGGTTGTTCTGGTAAAGAATCAGACATGTACACACCCCTAAAATTTTTGATGCCCAGTGGCTTGATTAAAGCTTCAATATCTTGGTTTGTAAGCGGCTCTTGTTTTTTTAAACTTATTCATGGCTCTCTTAACACCTTTGCCTTGTTTCTCCATGGCCAGGTTATGGCGCTTCTGCTCATCTAATTCTGCCCTATTTTTCTTGGCATCTATTACTGTTTTTGCTATGGCAGCTGATCCCCCAGCCAAGCTCCCAACAGCCCCGAGAGCAGCTAAGATGGCAGGGATAGTAAATATGAAACCCCCCACATGTGATTTTTTTCTAGATTGTTGTAATTTTTTTAATTGGGGGGTACTAAGGAACAATTTCATACCATGGCCCTTGGCAATACAAGATTTTTTTTTCTTCCGCTGCTTTTTGGTTAAAAGACTATCAATAGGCCCAAGAGATTTGAGACCTGCATAAGGTATTTGATACATAACACCCTTGGCCTTCATTGTAGGTTTATTATATACATATTCACAACCCCCACCCCAGTTTTTGTTTGGTGCTCATAGCTATGGTGGTTCCCAATGCTGCTATTTTTTCACTCAAAGATGCATCTTTGCTTACAAATCTACCAAATGCAGCCTCTTCTAATTTCTTGTCTGCAACATGTCTCTTGTCAAGATCAGAATGTGTGTTGTATGCTATGTCATGGTCTCTACAAGCAGCATCTAGGGGATTAACACCAGGATCACCTCTGTTTAATCTATGGTCCAATTTTGTGCCTGGACCACAATACTGATAGCCTGGAATGTGTAGTTCAAATGGCAGCTTGTTTATAATGTCATTAACCAATCCCCGACCCTCAGAAATATTCCAAAATTTGGGGGGTAGAGTTTTAATAATTTTTATGAGATATCCAATCCCCTTAGTGTCATTCACTATAAAATTAGACAATTTTGTGCTTATCATGTCCATAATTCCAACCTTTTCATTGTAAAAATTGTGGTTCCCAGCATTTTCCTCCCCAGCTATCACCAATAACCTATCTACAAGTTTCCTGACATCATCAACCCACACAAATTCTTTAGGCAGGGTGTTGTATTGTTTGATTCCACTGCCTGTCTTAATTTGTGACCATATGGGCTTGATTAAATTATTGTATTTTGCTCCACTGCTAGACTTGACTCTTTTTTGTGTGGGATCATTGTTCTGGTACAGAGCATCTGATTTTATTAATATTTCTTTGTAATATTCATAATCTTGATCTGTATAGCTGCCAGGCCTTTTCCGAGTCATCAGTTCCCACAATCCAGGTGTTCCGGGGTACTTAACAAAAGCACCTTTTTCTCCGAGACGAGATTCTGAATATACAATTAGATCATCTCCCATAAATGTTACTCTGAAATTGCCAATTCTATGTATGATGCTACCATCACGCTCTGTGTCAGCATATAAGCCAAAGACCTCATCTTTGTTGTCTTTAGGTGTGCTTAAATATTTTTGAGCAAGAAGACCAAATTCAATAGGATCCTGAGTAGCTTCAATTCTTCGAGGAGCAACAGGACTAGGTGTATGAATACTAGAAAGTGGGGTGATTGGATAATCTAATATGTTCCTAGCAGCTACAGGTACAAGCTCTGTGATCAAATTTTGATTTTGCTCTGTAACAGTTTTGATATTCTTACCTAATTCACTAATAGCATCAATTACAGGCTGTTCTGCTTGTTTGTGTTGTTCATAAATTCCTCGGTTCTCTGATTTCCATCCCTTAAATCTTTTTACAATATAATCTCTTAATTTAAGATCATCAATGATTGGCCTTTTCATGGTTATTTATATATGTTTCAATGTCTAGAAAATTGTTGATTTTATTTCTGTATTTGCCACTATTGGGTTTTCTTGTCATATCAATTGTAACAAACCCATAACTGTTTTGATTCCAGCACCTACTGCAAAATTTAGAAAAGTCATTGTAGCTCAAGTCCCCACCTACATATTCATCATGTATGTGTTTGAGGTTGGTATGATCTTGATGAAACACACATATAAAATTGCTGTTGTCTCGGATCAGCTGCTTCGGTATTTTAGAAAAAGTCTGTGCCAGGTAGAAACAATCAATGTTTTTGTGTCGGCCCTGTGTAAAGAAATTTCTAACCTTGTTTTGATTATCCAGTATAATGTCATCAAACCCAACAACAGAATTATCGAGACAGTCATGAAGTGGCTTAACATCTGGTTCAAAAGTGGCAATATCCAATCCATCATATAGCTTCATCAGCTGCTGATATTTTAATTGTTCCAAGCTCTTAGAGAAAACATACAAGTGCCTGTTTTTCCAGTCTAACCAGTTGGGTGCCAATAAAAAATTATCAACCATTAGTGTAGTTTTACCACAAGCAGATGGCCCAACAATAAGACACCTAATATTTTCAGGCAGCAATTTTCCATTTCTCTTATTTTGTTGTTCAGGTTCTGGCAGCCTTTTTATAACATCCCAGGTGCTCATATTATTATTTTGTCTGCATCGATCCAGCTGTGTTCCGGAAGTCCTAGCCATTTGACAAATAACTTGTTGCCTTTTCTGCGGATGATTTTTTCTATGAGATATGTGTCAGGCTGTTTAGTTTTGCTGAGCTCTTGTTCATAGAATCGGCCTTTGAGAATTTCTCCTCGATGATCTTTTATTATATATGTGTTAAGGGTCCCGGGTTTAACTTGAACCACTGTAAATAATTCAGTGCTCCAGTTTCTTGTAAAGCCTCTTTTGAATAAGTGCTTATATTTGCTGATTCTTACTTGTTCACCCACCCTGTATTTGGCCTTTCTTTTTGTTGGCTGGTATCTAGGATAATAAACAGTCCTGATCAATTTTTGCTCATCAGATGAAGTTACTTCAGAGGGTTTCATGTTGATTGTGGAATGGACCGAGTTGTTATATTTATGTAGAAGTTCTGGAAGAATATTAATCCATTTATAATTACCTTGGAGGGTAAATTGTTTATACATAAGATTTTTTAAGGTTCTGTTGAATCTCTCTACAATTGAGGCTTTGAAGTCACTGTAACTCGAGTAATGTTTTATTGCCTGGCTTTTAATAAATTGTTGAAACACTGAATTATAAAATTCTTTGCCATTATCTGTTTGCAAATAGCGCGGGGATCTTCCACTCTGATTGATGATTGTCCTGATGGCTTCTGTAACACATGTTCCAGTCTTGGATTTGAGTGGTACAGCCCAGGCAAATTTTGAAAATGTATCTATTACAGTGAGTAGATACTTGTAGCCCTTGTTGATTTTGTCTAAGTTTTTCAACTGCCCACTTGCCAACTCAATCAAGTCGCTCTGCCATAAATCATCTATGCCCTTTGTAACTACTGGCAGTCTCTTAAAATTATGTCTGGCCTGTCTGTGTAATTCATCAACAATAATTTGTCTAGACATAATATGTAAACAAAAATATTGCAACTATGGGGTGTTCAGCAGCTGAGACTGCAGGATTTTCTAAATATAATTTGTCCCCTATTTGTATTTTAAATTCCAAAGTACCATCATCTTCAGTATAGGCTGTTTCTAATGTATTGGGATCTGTAAAATCCTCTAACTCTACACTGGTGATTTTTATTTTGTTGTCAGCATTTGTTATTGATAAGATGGGGTAGTGGTGTGCCTGTGGTTGAAGCCAATATTTGATCTTGATTGGTCTCAATGTGCCCCCAACAAAAAACTGGTAATAAAATTGTGCAGGGGACAGCATATATATTTTACCACCTGGTGTAAATGGTGAATCATATTCTTTGTTGGGGATGCTGTACAATTCAAGAATTACTGTATGTTTTGGATTCTCGATTATGCCTGTTATTTCCTTTTCTGCTGTGAGCAATCTGCTTGTTACAGATTCAAGGTGCTCATTGATAGTCCTAACAACATCATCATGGCCTGGCTTGATCTTTATGTCCACAACAAGTTTCTTGTATTGTTGCACAATCTCTTGAAGCTGGGTGGCAAAAACAGACAGAGCATTTGCTTGATTGGATTCCATGGTCCCTAGCTGTTGCTTGATATTAGCTACAATTTGTTGCAAATTTTCAATAACTACCAATTTTGAATTTTGAGCAGTAAGATCATGGACCTGTCTTCTGATATCCTCAAACAGGGCATGCAGTTCATTAATATGTTGATTGGTTGGTAGAGTGGCCACTGTCTGAGTGAGATGTTTGATCTCTGCCTGGATATTCTTGATATCTTCTGATTTCAATATGCGATTCACTGCCCTTTTTATATTTTTAAGTTCCTGTGATGTGGGAAGATTTGATACTGTATTTTGCAAAAATTCAAGTGCCAATTTTACATTGTTTAATTCAGAAGCATCAGCCACATTTTGCATAGCATTTTGGAGCAGAGCTATATCTGCCTGAGAGGGTGTGGATTGTTGTAAAATTTCAAGTTTTGTTTGGATATCATCTATCAAGTGATGAAAATGAGATAGTTCAGATTCAGTGTTGAGGTTTTCAAGCTTTGTGATTTGTTGCTGGACACTGACAAGGGTATCTACAATTCCAGGCAGGCGGGATTCTAGTACATTTGCCAAATCATTTTGCACTGCTGCTATTGTACCCTCAAGATGGGTTATGGAACTTTGAATTTTTCCAAAATCTTCATATGTTTCAAGTTGCAGCTTGATATTTGCTACACTCCGAGTTATTGCATTCAAAGCATCAGAAGATGGCAAGTTGTTCATAAAATTTTCAAGTGTCTCAATTTTTTCTTTAACCTCGGCTATGGCATTGTTCAGGGGGTCCAGATTAGGTATCTGGAGTGACTGAATCTGTTCTTTTAGAGCAGAAATCACTAGATCAAAATCTTCTTGTGATTTTATGCTTTTGACAATTGTTTGGAGCTGTGCCTGGACATTATTTATCTGCTCTTCCAATTGTTGTTTCAATTGCTCAGAATTGGTGGCCTGGGTCTTAAATTTGGCTTGAAGAGCTGCTACAGCTTCTTCTAAACTTTGAAAATTATCCAATGTTGCCAAATCAGTATATTTTTGAAGCAACATCATTAAATTGTTAAATATGTACAATATTTTGCCCGTTTCATCATCAACATCTGTAAGTATGCTGTTCAGATGAATAATTAACAAGCCACTCAGTTTAGATATCATATCAGGAGAGGCTTGGGGTGTTGGCAGCTCCATAATAGCCTGTTTTTTGAACCCAAATAAGTTCATAGGCATGTTTATTTATTTCAAATCATGCTCTGTAATTGGGCATTGATTTCCATTTTTCAAATCACAATGCCCCCAAGGTAAAGTATGTATGCCACATGATAAAATGCATCTCTTATCATCATGTGGGTCCAGGGCCACTTTTCTTACAATATTGCTAGTCAATAAGTGATCCACACTCTGAATTCTGGATTCTGATGTTTTGATTAAATTCTGGGATTTGAGGCAATTTTCATAATCTTCAAATACAAGCTCTTTTTCAACAGTTACTTTGCCAATACCCTTGGCCTTTTTGGCAACAGCGCCACTACATGTTTTAAAAGTATACATCTTGGCACTTAACCCAGCAAATTTCACAATAACATCACCAAGTGTCTCATCTTTTAACTTGCCAGGCACCTTTTTGTTGTGGTGTTTAATTATTGTATGTTCACTGGTATCAAAGTATTGAAACAATTCAGGCTGTGACATATCTTGATAAACATCTTCTGTTTTAATATCAAGAATAAAACTATCCGTGTCCATGTACATCAATTTTATATTATTACCATAAAAAGGTTTCAACACATCATAATACAATGTTAACATATGTAATTTGGCCAATTCCAATATCGCAGCCCCTACATAAATAGGTTTATCAAACTTAATTTTTGTTTTCTTCATGTTGAAAAGTGCCATGTGCTCATCATAAATTCTTCTATAATTGAAATTAGGCTTTGCAACCAATTTTTTGCTCAGGCTGGGGTCAGTAATTATTTTAACATCGGTATGTTTTCTGACATTTTCAATTGTTTTGCCATACACTGAATTCACCATCAATTTAAACAAGCCCTTATCAAATTGGCTCTTTGCAGATGTTCGAAGCTCTGTGTTTGTATCAATGTATGGTTTCAACCATTCTGAGTGCCTGAACCTCAAAACTTTGCCAACTTTGGTCACTTGAACACCATGTTTCATCAGGAACTGGAGGTTTTTGTAATATATGACATAGCCTTGTTTCGGCTCCAGAGTCATCATGAGCTTCTTCTGTTTAGAGCCAGGTGAGCACTGAACCTCGGGAATTGGGGGCAGATCAGAAAATTTATTGTGCAAATCATCAGGAATTGTCAGATCAACCCCTAAGAAGAGGCCATAGTCACTGTCATCAAAGTCCTGAAGATCTTCAATATTGAAATCTTCAACCCACTCAAGCCCTGCATATGGCAGTTTTTGCATCATGGCATGACCATAGAGGCTGTTTGCATCTACATACGCTATATAATTTGATGGCCGTGCTGGATCATAATCAGGCATATATTTGTTATTTGCTCTGGCATATCTCCGGGAACATTGCACCATGCCTCCTCTTATACATTTCTCCATAAACAGATACTTATCTTGATCGTGGATCAGATCCAAATGCATGTTAGTGTTCAAGAACGTTGCAGACCATGCTAGGCTCGGGGCACTGAAAAAATATATTGGATCCAGTTTATAATTTTGCATGGAAGATTTTCTGAATGCCTGCAATATATCAGCTAAGAGGGTGACATCAAGTTTCAAATATGCCATGTGATAATCACCAAATGTCTGGCATTTTAAATTGTTCCACATCAACTGGGCATGGTGATAATCTTCATCAGTGATTCCAGATCCTCTGATTTTGCTGTAAAACTCTTCTTGTGGTGGCAGAGAACACTCATCAAATTTAGAAAAATCTGTAACATAGTCATATGGATATACACCCTTCCGCCTAATTAATTTCAGGTCCTGATTTGGAAACAAAGCACTTGTGATTTTGAATTGATCATCAGATAATTGATTTGCCAGTGTAGCCAGGCTAGCAGATAAAATTCTGTAAGAATCAAGAAATCTTATGTGAATAGGAACACCATTAACTTTAATTATCTTGCTAATAGATATATATTTCTCATCATTTTCAGCTAAAATATTTAAATTCTGCTTGTCAAACCCCTCGTACCTGATCAGATGATGAAAATCATAATTGGATGCTCCATGGCAAAATATGGGGACAAATTTTGGTCTCTTGATCTGAATATTGCAGCTATTACACAGGGCCATTAAGAATTTACCATCTGTATGAGAATGGTGTTTCACCTTGATATTTGTATCTGAAAATTCAGAATCACATACCGGGCATTTTTCTGCATTGTTGAAATCCTCAATCTGTTTCTCTGTTAAAGGCAACATAGGTTTTGATTTTAATAAGATGTTAGATGCTATGTCACGGCACTCATTTTCTATTCTATGTGCAAATTCTTTGATGGCATTTGGTCCCATGTATAAGTGTGGCTCACTAGCTACACCATCCCGTATAACTATATAACAAAAGCTGGAAGGTTCATGTAGCTGGTAAAGTGTAATTGAAGATTCTTCAGGATCTGGATTGCAGAATGCAAGAGGTTTGAGGTTTGATTCAAAATCACAGACAATATATGCTGGGTGTTCCAACAAGGCTTCAAACTTTTTGAATTTGCAATTTTCACTTGGATTGGGCATCACCATATGAACAGGTTTATGGTTGCCACAGTATTTCAGATGCTCAATTAACTTGTTTTTAGCAATTTCTGCATTTTCTTCCCGAACCCCATTCAACATTTTTTGACCATCAAATACAGTTAAGCATCTTCTGCACAACTTAAATATTCTATTAAATTTGTCTAGTTGTGTTCTCACTAAAGCTTCAAGACTGTGTATCAGAGTGTAATGATATGTGCCATCTTTTTCAATTAAGAGCAGATCAATCGGAATAGCAGATTCATCATCAAGTGTACTGATTCTGAGAGGTGCTATCAAGCAATTGCCAGTGGAACAAATAAATACATTAATAGATAATTGTTTGCCATTGATATGCCTGGCTCTTTTTTCAAATTTATCAATATTCTGAACAGACATTGGATATTCTAAACCCTCCATTGCTTCATCAAAATCATGTTCATGTTGTTTGTAATAAGTTATTCTCTCAGGATGCCTTGAAACTGGATACAAAGCAGCTAATATACACCACAAAAAGCATTTCTGGTCGGTATTTTCTATATTAACCACGGCTCTTTTGTTTTTAATATTTGCAGGTAATGGCACATAAGTAGATCCTTGTAATGAGCTGAATTCAGAAATATTAACATATAACGTGTGTGGAGATCCGCATAGGCTCCATCCAGACTCTTTTGCTGCAAATTCAGAGTGTTTAATATTCAATTGATTTATCAAGCTGCTTATTATTGTGTCTGAATTTGCGTTTGAATATACCGGTACAGTTTCTGTTATGTGGGGCTGTGTAAATTTTGTGCCATTTGGTTTCTTATATTGTGCAAACAATTTGAGAGACAGTTTATAAGAGCCATTTTGTGCATTTAGAATTGCCTGCAGATCAGAATTTATACTGTTCAAAAAATTCTTAATGTCACATCTTTGCTCTGATACAAACCGGTAATCCCTAAGTTGGGCATTAAAACTGCTATGGATGGGTGCATGGCGTGGCTGCTTTGCAGGTCCAGCATTAACAGGTGCTTCATGCTTTCTTTTCAGACCAGATGTAGATGGTTGTGAGGGCAATATTGATGACTGTGCAGAGCAAGTATCTTTATGTGTATATGTGAAGTATTGCATGCTATATTTTTTATGGCATTTTAGGCATATTTTTGTGGGAGTTCTGTATTTGTCCGGGTTACAAATCTTTTGGTGCTTGGCCCAATTAGGGCTGGATATATTCTTATTGCATTGATTACAATATTTTTGACTTGGCATTTTTGTTGTTGTTTATTATATACAATTTCTTGGGGTTCAAATCAAAACTCTATGCTGGATAAAAAATATCAGTTGGGTTCAGCACTGTACTTTGTGTGTGTGTGTATGTGTGTATGTGTGTATACACTTAATATTTTTTGCTTTGGTATTTATATACAATTTCTTGGGGTACAAATCAAAACTCTATGCTGGATAAAAAATATCAGTTGGGTTCAGCACTGTGCTTTGTGTGTGTATGTGTGTATGTGTGTATACACTTAATATTTTTGGCTTTGGTAATTATATACAATTTCTTGGGGTTCAAATCAAAACTCTATGCTGGATAAAAAATATCAGTTGGGTTCAGCACTGTGCTTTGTGTGTGTGTGTATGTGTGTATGTGTGTATACACTTAATATTTTTGGCTTTGGTAATTATATACAATTTCTTGGGATTCAAATCAAAACTCTATGCTGGATAAAAAATATCAGTTGGGTTCAGCACTGTACTTTGTGTGTGTGTGTATGTGTGTATGTGTGTATACACTTAATATTTTTGGCTTTGGTATTTATATACAATTTCTTGGAGTTCAAATCAAAACTCTATGCTGGATAAAAAATATCAGTTGGGTTCAGCACTGTGCTTTGTGTGTGTGTGTATGTGTGTATGTGTGTATACACTTAATATTTTTGGCTTTGGTAATTATATACAATTTCTTGGGATTCAAATCAAAACTCTATGCTGGATAAAAAATATCAGTTGGGTTCAGCACTGTACTTTGTGTGTGTGTGTATGTGTGTATGTGTGTATACACTTAATATTTTTGGCTTTGGTATTTATATACAATTTCTTGGGGTTCAAATCAAAACTCTATGCTGGATAAAAAAAGCAGAAATAGGCCACAACTTGGCCACAAGTGGACCGGAAGTAGTCAAACCGGAAGTGGGCAAACCGGAAGTGGACCGGAAGTGGACCGGAAGTGGACCGGAAGTAAACCGGAAGTAAACCGGAAGTGGACCGGAAGTGGACCGGAAGTAAACCGGAAGTGGACCGGAAGTAAATATGTGTGGGTGGGTGTGGGTGTGGGTGTATGTGGGTGGGTGTAGGTGGGTGTGGGTGTGGGTTTTATAAGCATCTTGGCTTAATTTTAAGTGTGGCCAAAAAAAATATCAAGAGGGGCATATTTTTGACAAGTTTATGGACAACAATCTCACAGAAGTGCCTTTTGTAAGTGTAGACAAATCAATCTGAGGGGGTTCATACTTTCCGAAAAATTCCCGAGGGCATTTTTACAAAAATCTTGGATTAGACGGGGTTCCACACTTGAGCAAAAAGCTCATGTAGGCATGTTGAGCTTGTTTTAAGTGTAGCCAAATCTGCTTGAGGGGGTTCATACTTTCTTGGGTTTATAATATCATCAATTACACTACTCCATAAGCTTGTTAAAAATATGCCCCTCTTCATATTTTTTTTGGCTACACTTAAAACTAAGCCAAGATACACACACACACACACACACACACACACAAAGCACATTGTTGAACCCAACTGATATTTTTTATTAAGTATAGAGTTTTGATTTGAACCCCAAGAAACTTTATATAAAAACCAAAGCCAAAAAATATTAACACACATAAACACACACACACACACACTAAATATACAAAACACACTGCTGAACCCAACTGATATTTTTTTATTAAGCATAGAATTTTGATTTGAACCCCAAGAAATTTTATATAATAAACATAACAAAATTCTAATATTTATTTTTGTTTAACAGGTACAACAAGTTTTGAGCACATAAGCAGTTTCTGAGGAATACAAGGCAGCAGCAGCAGCAAGCAAGTAACTTATAGAAGGCAGTGTGTATCATATCTAATTGCATGGATAATCTTGACACAGGATTTTTTGAGAGAAGATGTATTTCAAAATACATAAAATCTAAGTCACTTGTTGATGATTTAAAGCTTAGATTCTTTGGCCTGTCCGAGTATGACCTGTTTACAGTGCAAAATGAAACTGAAATGCAGTGGGTGCTTGCCAGTGACAGGCCATTCCAATGCCTCTATCTCAATTTTATCACCAAGTTTGAAAGGCATGTATACAACAAGTACAAGAGAATTGTTGGATTGTTTGTTAATTTTTATACAGACAGGTGCCATTATGATTTAAGGTTGAAATTGTTTGACAATTATTGGTTCAACAATTGCTATGAGCATTGTTTAGAGTATAGGATGCCTATGATTGCATCTCAGAGTTTAAATTGGAGACATTATACATATTCAAATAAAATTATTAACAGAATATCTATAGATAAGAAGATTGAATTTGTTACAACTGATAATGGGAATTTGTACAGTGGTGAAGATTTCAATCCAGAGTTTGTATCATATTCCAACTATATATATTTGAATGAGCTTGTCATGTATTTTATAAGGCAAAAATTTAGAGATTGCACTTATGATTGTATTGTTGAGGCACTGGGGCAGAATAATTTGCATGACATATGCAACTGGTGGAGAGTTTTGTCCAGCCTCTCAGTGTGATTTCAGACACAGGAATCTGGCAGTTGGGAATCAACTCGCAGCAGGCAGCCCTGATTATTTCAGCAGAGACAGCAATCAAGGTAAATAAATATTTGCTGCAAGTGTAAATCCCTGCCCATCACAGCCAGGCTCGGGTCTGTATGCAGGAAGAGGCAAGATATTTGTTTGAAATCTGCTTGGGTATAATTTTCTGAATCCTGTACCTAATAATAGCATCACAGCATAACTCTGATAGAGATAGGGACATTGAGTATCAATATTCAGAACAAACCTCTATAAGATATGACAACCTGCAACAATCTGGATGTATGAGATGTTTTATTGATTCTGTATTTTTCAGGCTCTCTTGTTACAATCTTGTTTCTCTCTATTGCCATCACTATAATAATATCTGCCACATGTTCTATGATTATATGCTGTATAGGATCTTCTCATCGGTGTAATAAATTTCCTGTCTTGTTTCACATGCAGTTCCAAATCCCTGCCCATCACTGCATGTAAAACAAGACAGGAAGAGCCTATTAAAAATTAAACTTGTTTGAATTGATTACTGACAAGTTATTGATTACAGATATGTTTTCAGGTTTATGTTGTTAGAGCATATAATCATAGAACATGTGGCAGATATTGTTATAGTGATGGCAATATTGCAGAGAGAAACAAGATTGTAACAAGAGAGCCTGAAAAATACAGAATCAATAAAACATCTCATACATCCAGATTGTTGCAGGTTGTGATATCTTATAGAGGTTTGTTCTGAATATTTTATTGATACTCAATGTCCCTATCTCTATCAGAGTTATGCTGTGATGCTATTATTAGGTACAGGATTCAGAAAATTATACCCAAGCAGATTTCAAACAAATATCTTGCCTCTTCCTGCATACAGACCCGAGCCTGGCTGTGATGGGCAGGGATTTGGAACTGCATGTGAAACAAGACAGGAAATTTATTACACCAATGAGAAGATCCTATACAGCATATAATCATAGAACATGTGGCAGATATTATTATAGTGATGGCAATAGAGAGAAACAAGATTGTAACAAGAGAGCCTGAAAAATACAGAATCAATAAAACATCTCATACATCCAGATTGTTGCAGGTTGTCATATCTTATAGAGGTTTGTTCTGAATATTGATACTCAATGTCCCTATCTCTATCAGAGTTATGCTGTGATGCTATTATTAGGTACAGGATTCAGAAAATTATACCCAAGCAGATTTCAAACAAATATCTTGCCTCTTCCTGCATACAGACCCGAGCCTGGCTATGATGGGCAGGGATTTACACTTGCAGCAAATATTTATTTACCTTGATTGCTGTCTCTGCTGAAATAATCAGGGCTGCCTGCTGCGAGTTGATTCCCAACTGCCAGATTCCTGTGTCTGAAATCACACTGAGAGGCTGGACAAAACTCTCCACCAGTTGCATATGTCATGCAAATTATTCTGCCCCAGTGCCTCAACAATACAATCATAAGTGCAATCTCTAAATTTTTGCCTTATAAAATACATGACAAGCTCATTCAAATATATATAGTTGGAATATGATACAAACTCTGGATTGAAATCTTCACCACTGTACAAATTCCCATTATCAGTTGTAACAAATTCAATCTTCTTATCTATAGATATTCTGTTAATAATTTTATTTGAATATGTATAATGTCTCCAATTTAAACTCTGAGATGCAATCATAGGCATCCTATACTCTAAACAATGCTCATAGCAATTGTTGAACCAATAATTGTCAAACAATTTCAACCTTAAATCATAATGGCACCTGTCTGTATAAAAATTAACAAACAATCCAACAATTCTCTTGTACTTGTTGTATACAAGCCTTTCAAACTTGGTGATAAAATTGAGATAGAGGCATTGGAATGGCCTGTCACTGGCAAGCACCCACTGCATTTCAGTTTCATTTTGCACTGTAAACAGGTCATACTCGGACAGGCCAAAGAATCTAAGCTTTAAATCATCAACAAGTGACTTAGATTTTATGTATTTTGAAATACATCTTCTCTCAAAAAATCCTGTGTCAAGATTATCCATGCAATTAGATATGATACACACTGCCTTCTATAAGTTACTTGCTTGCTGCTGCTGCTGCCTTGTATTCCTCAGAAACTGCTTATGTGCTCAAAACTTGTTGTACCTGTTAAACAAAAATAAATATTAGAATTTTGTTATGTTTATTATATAAAATTTCTTGGGGTTCAAATCAAAATTCTATGCTTAATAAAAAAATATCAGTTGGGTTCAGCAGTGTGTTTTGTATATTTAGGGGGTGTGTGTGTGTATGTGTGTTAATATTTTTTGGCTTTGGTTTTTATATAAAATTTCTTGGGGTTCAAATCAAAACTCTATACTTAATAAAAAATATCAGTTGGGTTCAACAATGTGCTTTGTGTGTGTGTGTGTGTGTGTGTGTGTGTGTGTGTGTGTGTGTGTGTGTGTGTGTAGGTGTGTAGGTGTGTGTGTGTGTGTGTGTGTGTGTGTGTGTGTATCTTGGCTTAGTTTTTGTGTAGCCAAAAAAAATATCAAGAGGGGCATATTTTTAACAAGCTTATGGACAACAATCTCACAGAAGCGCCTTTTGTAAGTGTAGGCAAATCAATCTGAGGGGGGTCATCATTTGACAGAAATTCCCGAGGGCATTTTTACAAAAATCTTGGATTATACAGAGTACCACACTTGAGCAAAAAGCTCATATGGGCATGTTGAGCTTGTTTTAAGTGTAGCCAAATCTGCCTGAGGTTGGCTCATCATTTCTCGAGTTTATATTATAGCCAATTACACTACTCGGGGACAAGGCCGGAAAAAATTCAACCTTTTATGACCCAACTTAGGAATCGAACTCTGGTCTCCCGCATGCCAATCAGCACACAATAGCAAAGTACAGGGTGTCCCACGAACGGCGCAACTGGGAATTAAGAGTGGCGTTACTTTGTAACAGAAACCATCACTAAACACACCTTTTGTTGCCTTCATACATCAACAGTGTTGCCACTGTACCTCATATTTTTTTTAAAACACCCATTTGGACCGGCACGCCTTTACGAGGCATTTCAGGATTGGCTATACGCGAAAACGATCTGTTTTCTTCTCTGAACTATAGATGGTGAAATAGTCCACCTACCCAAGGTGGAAATTGACGTCCAAATTTCCGTACGAATGTTTGACATGCAATTTTCCATGCTTTGTGGAAAAATAAATTTACACTTTCACTTACATTTGGCAACACTGCATGAACAACACTGCACCCCGTTTGTTGCTTCTTTGTTTAAAAATATCTACATGGACAGGGCTAACATTTGGTGTTTGACTTATGTATGTACAGGTTTCGGTTACAAAGTAACGCCACTCTTAATTTCCAGTTGCGCCGTTCGTGGGACAACCTGTATAATTAACATTATCAGTCTCCAGGGAAGAAGACCTATTTATTTCCCTCCCTCTACTACACACAGTCACTCACGAGGAAAAACATAACAATCCAGAAAGAACACGTACCAACACTCTTGCTTCACTTCACAGAATCACATAACAAACCGCCATCCAACATCTCTCAGCTCCGTTAAGCAGCTTTACGGGGTTAATTGCCTGTGGCTCGGGGGGACACCTGGGACAGAACCCCAGCTCCCCTGCTCCGAGAACCGCCTGGCGATGAACAGCTAATTGAAGATCAATAACTACGACTTCACCCTCCACGGGAAGTCACCCGAGCTATTAAAAGGGCAATATAAAAAACCATTATCGTAGCTCTTCCTGCCACATTTTCTTTTTCATTTATTAATTCTTTTTTCTTTCCCTTGTGCGGAACAATTCCTCCCCTTTTTAACACCGCACCGTATAATATTCGCCTTTTATGAACTACCGTTCCGTGGCCCTTTTTTTATGAGGAGAGGCGTTGTTCTGCAGAAAGAAAAGGGAAAAGATACTCGCTACATAATATAAACGCCCGATCTCCAGACAGTAAACATATTCTTCATATTATTGACTCATTCTTGTTGGCCAATATTCCTCAAAGTTTCAACATTGATAGGCATATTAGCAACAGCGAAGAGGGCCCATGAAAAAAGATGTTTCCTTATTCGTTTCTTTTGTCGCCATTTTTTATGTGAATAGACAAAATAATGGAGTCCGCTCTCCCCTTCCCCTCAAAAGAACCCTTACGCCGCATCTGGAGCATGTTTTAATAATTTAATGCTTCTGCTTCTTCATATTGCAGGATAAAAATTTAACCTTGTTTCTTATGGGGCTGGGGACAATAAAAAAAGCACATCGAGGCTATAAAACTCGGGTTATAATCGGATATGTCGTTAAAAGTTATTTTTCCTCTCCCCTTCTTTTCTTTAAACTACCATTCATTCTGGCCCTAAACTTTCTAAACTTTGGTGTTTGATGTCAAAGGGAGGCATTCGTGACTCGTTTTCGCTTCCTATACCAAACTTCAGTACAAATCAATCTTAAGTAACGTTATTGTTTGTCAATAAAGAATCGATGTGTACTTCCGATGTGTCTTGTAAAGGTGTTTGATTAAGGCATGCCATGGTAGTCGTGCTCATCATCCTTTATCGCAACGTATCGCTACACATACCCTTTCCTTCTAAGTAGAATTAAACTTGCAGATAACATTTCGCCAGCTGAATGCATTTTGTCGTATCTCCACTTTTTGTCGGAGGTCAGATGATGACGTTATCGTGTTAACATGTCACGTTCCTAAGCAACGTAGGTGGCATGAAATATCAACAACAGCTGATTACCTGGCGTTGCACAGGTATCCCAATCTTCTATTAGACAGGAATATCATGAATTCTAACTATAGTGTAAAATGTAACTAATTTTAAATGTGATCGTGAATGTCACCAATTAGCTTAGCGACTCCGAAAACTAATCTAGGTCATTTGTGGCATTTAATATTTCACCCCCTCTCACCCCCATGCCGATAGGTCATGAACTTGGAGTTGAACCGCATTGGGAGTGTCACGAAAACTACGGATTCCATTCGCAACACAGCCTGAATGTTAGACAACCCGAGAAACAGTATCGTTGTGCATACATTCAGGACGTCATTTCCTCAGAATTTATGTTGAAATTGTATTGAAAATAGATTTGGTATTAAGTAATTGAAAATTTTGTATTATGTGATAAGTTTTTGATTTTTTTTAATAAGAAAGATTGGGGAATTGTAGGTTGATGTTCTAGGATTGATGATTTTTGTTTTTAGCAAGTTGTTAATTTGTTGATTACTTTTTGAATGTAGGTGTATAGGTATAGGGTATGTTGGGATGTGAAATTTAGAATTGTTTTTTAATTTTATATGATGTGTATGATTTGTGGTATAATTAATGTTTTGTTTAGATCATGAAAATATATTTATATATTTTTTTAATAATTGTGTAAGTTGCAATTTTTGATTGGGTTTTAATGTTGGATTAATATTAAATTTAGTAATGTTGTGTATTGTTTCTGTTATGGTGTTAGTTTTTTTGGTTATTATACCACGTATCATTCTAAAGAATTATGGGATCTGAACCAGTCATTGTGCAATTAATTGCTGGGTAATGTAAGTTATTCATCATTCATCCTCTGATGAGAGCACTCGTCATTGGCATGAGTTAACGCTTGGCAATACGAAAGGTACAAATAAGATTTAGGAACTAAACTGCTAGAAAAGACAATGGTCACTCGTTGAGTTTTGTGAACCTTTGAACCTGAATCATGGTTGGGTGTTAGGATAGTTACCTGTCTATCTGATGAATTATGATGAATAAAATATACGAAGTCCTCTGTTGGCTTCTCTCTTGGTTGACCAGAGCGTCGTCTCACTTCTGCCCTACTGCTCTCCTAACCACTTCTCCCTTCTCAATTCCAATCCAAAGTCAGTCACCTCTCAGCTTGTCTCACCTCTATATCCCTAGGCCATGGAGCTCTTCCTCCATGCCGAATCGTGTTTTTAATTGCCACTATGCAAACCGCCGACTCCATAGGCAGAAGAAACTACCTGTTTCCTGAATGGCTCAGGAGGTTTGCATAGCACAACACTGTGCATTGTTTACATGCTTCAGAGGCTGAGACAACTGAGAAAAACAAGTGAATGCCCTGGTCAACGTGAAGCATTCAGTGAGGCTTTATAAAATAAACATATAATCTTAGGGATTGATACGGTATTAATTTATTTCATTTTTTATTTTACAATTTACATTAAGAAAAAAACAGTCTTTACTGGTATTTAAGATTACACTAATTTTGGTTTATAGCTTTAGATACCTTTGTTGTTCTGGTTTCCAAAGTTTATAAAACGATGAAGGTTTACATATTGTAAATTGTTAGAGATAAATGTGTAAGTAATGTTCTAACTCCACAGGAGAGCTGATTCAAGTTTAATATGGATTTGGAATACACTATAAGATTTGTACAAACGTTACTATCTTATATATATATATATAAATATATATATATATATATATATATATATATATATATATATATATATATATATATAAATGGATGTATGTGTGTGGGTGTTTATATTTGTTTGTTCCGGCATAACTCTGGAGATGGACATACGACAAAATAGTATTCAGCCGGCGATGTTTTATGTTCTCGAGTTTATTTAAGAAGAGTGACATTTATTTTATGATATTGTATGCATACATGATATATATGAGGGTGATTTCACTGGGGCCAACATGCGCATCTTCGCAGTGATTATATTTGCGTTCAGGGTCACAAATTCACTCTATCACACAGTATTCTCAGTCTCCTTTTCTCACCATCAGCATGTCTACCACTCTTGTTGTTCTTCTCTTCTCTCTCTTGTTTCTAACGTTTGATTCTCTCTGACCCTTTCGCTTCCATCTCTCTTTCTACGACTGTTCCTCTCTCTCATTCTGTTTCTAAATATCTCTCTCTGCCTAGCTGTCTGTTTCATTCTCTCCTCTCACACTGTCTCTTTCTCTTCTTGCCTCAGTCTCTTACTCCCTTTATCTCTATGTCTTTCTATCTCCAACTCTTTCTCCTTCTGTTCCTCTGTACTTCCTTCTTCGTATCTCCACTTACCTGTACCTTCCTCTCTCATTACACGTACCCTTCTGTATGTGTCTGTTTTTGTATCCCTATTGTCTCTCTCTTACCAACTTTGCCTCTACTTCCTGTTCCCCACTCTCTATCTCTCTCCTTATCCTTCTATTTTTTCTCCTGCTATCTCTCTCTTTCCTCTCCTTGCGCTATCCCTCCAGCCTCTTTGTAATTATTTGTTCCTCTTTGCCTCGCTCTCTCTCTTTCTCTCTCTCTCTATCTGTCTCTCTCTCCTTTTCCCCATCTCTATATCTAAATCTCGTTCTTGTCTCTCTATAACTCTCTCCCTAGCTCCCCCTCACTCTCTGCGAGTGTGTGTGTTCCTGTATCCACCCCCGCCTCTCGACTTGACCAGTGGACTACAACTTGGCCTTAGATTTTAAATATCTGGGACATCATCTCTCCATATTTACGAGGCGATAACGAACCTTACAGAACTAATCTATTTTCCAATTTATCCTTTGAGGAGCGTCCAGGCCCTGTGTCTTCACACCTATCCGGCCCGTTCGAGAGCAGCGACAACTAATGAACGGGGGAAGAGGGACGTAGTGGACCGAAGAACTAATTGGGATAAAACGTGATTCCTTTCCTCTGGCGAAGCAAAGCGTTAACGCCCCCCTCCCCCCTCTCAGGGTCTCTGGAGAGAACAAATGGCGGAAAGAGACAGATTGTCGAAATAATGAAAGCGCTGCAAAGGAGGGGGTAGGAGTGTGGCAGAAGGTGGAGGAAAACGAATCAGATTTCGATGTGACCTGCTTACAGTAAAGACTTTTACAGTTGGTTATAGTGAAGTGAAGGTTTGGAAAAGAGAAGACTAACAAGCTTCGTACGATTGGAGGACCGAAAGAGACGGGGTATCCATTAGATTGAACCCCCCTCCGACAAACAGGAGCCTAATAACGCTTCTGATTAAGTTTGGGATGTCTCTCCTTGACTGTTAATTTGGCATGATCATCATCAGGATGTTGGGATCTGTTTATTTAACACCCTCAAAAGGAAAACTATCGACACTGAAACGACAGAGGTGTGTCCAGGGAATCTGTGGAACAAACTAACAGAAAGAGTCTTCTGCGCAAGTAGTGACTCGGAAGGACTAGTCCAATGCACGCGTGAAAGGGGAAGTGAGTGCATGGAGGGGAAAACGCAGCTGCAGCAACCAGCCGTTTGCGTTGTTTTGTTCGGAACACTTGTTTTTCATAATATGTTCTTTGAAAGAATACTATATTTCTGTGGAGAAACGCTACGCATAACGGCAGATAAGGGGACAAAGCGAGTGGGCGGAGTCAAACAGTGCAAACGACTGGTAACTGCAGCCGTGTTTTACCCTCTATGCGCTCTCATGCGTTCATGTGTCGAATCCTCCCCGAGTCACTACTTGCGTACAAGTCTTTTCGTTTGCTTGCTTTTGGTGTGAAATCTCTTTTGAGAAAAATAAGGCAAGCATACAGAGAACGCCACTTCGGTATGAAGACTCCTTTGAGGAAACAATAAAGACATACAGAGCGTGCTACTTTGGTGAGAATACTACTTTGAGAAACGAATTCAGGTATAGCGAGCGTGCCACTTTGGTGTAAAGACTTCTCTGAGGAAAGAATGCAGACATACAGAGCGTGCCACTTTGGTGTGAAGATCTTCTTTGAGAAACGAATGCAGGCATACAGAGCGTTCTGCTTTGGAGTGAAGACTCCTTTGAGAAACGAATGCAGGCATACAGAGCGTGTCACTTTGGTGTGAAGATCTCCTTTGAGAAACGAATGCAGACATACAGAGCGTGTCACTTTGGTGTGAAGATCTCCTTTGAGAAACGAATGCAGATATACAGAGCGTGCCACTTTGGTGTGAAGATCTCCTTTGAGAAACGAATGCAGGCATACAGAGCGTGCCACTTTGGTGTGAAGATCTCCTTTGAGAAACGAATGCAGACATACAGAGCGTGCCACTTTGGTGTGAAGATCTTCATTGAGAAACGAATGCAGGCATACAGAGCGTGTCACTTTGGTGTGAAAACTCCTTTCAGGAACGAATGCAGGTATAGAGAGCGTGCCACTTTGGTGAAGACTCCTTTGAGAAACGAATGCAGACATACAGAGCGTGCTACTTTGGTGAGAAGACTCCTTTGAGAAACGAATGCAGGCATACAGAGCGTGCCACTTTGGTGTGAAGATCTCCTTTGAGAAACGAATGCAGGCATACAGAGCGTTCTGCTTTGGAGTGAAGACTCCTTTGAGAAACGAATGCAGGCATACAGAGCGTGTCACTTTGGTGTGAAGATCTCCTTTGAGAAACGAATGCAGGCATACAGAGCGTGCCACTTTGGTGTGAAGATCTCCTTTGAGAAACGAATGCAGGCATACAGAGCGTGTCACTTTGGTGTGAAGATCTCCTTTGAGAAACGAATGCAGGCATACAGAGCGTGTCACTTTGGTGTGAAGATCTCCTTTGAGAAACGAATGCAGGCATACAGAGCGTGTCACTTTGGTGTGAAGATCTCCTTTGAGAAACGAATGCAGGCATACAGAGCGTGTCACTTTGGTGAGAAAACTCCTTTGAGAAACGAATGCAGGCATACAGAGCGTGCCACTTTGGTGTGAAGATCTCCTTTGAGAAACGAATGCAGGCATACAGAGCGTTCTGCTTTGGAGTGAAGACTCCTTTGAGAAACGAATGCAGGCATACAGAGCGTGTCACTTTGGTGTGAAGATCTCCTTTGAGAAACGAATGCAGGCATACAGAGCGTGTCACTTTGGTGTGAAGATCTCCTTTGAGAAACGAATGCAGGCATACAGAGCGTGTCACTTTGGTGTGAAGATCTCCTTTGAGAAACGAATGCAGACATACAGAGCGTGCCACTTTGGTGTGAAGATCTCCTTTGAGAAACGAATGCAGACATACAGAGCGTGCCACTTTGGTGTGAAGATCTCTTTGAGAAACGAATACAGGCATACAGAGCGTTCTGCTTTGGAATGAAGACTCCTTTGAGGAAAAAATGCAGACATACAAACCGTGCCACAATGATGTGAAAACCCATTTGAGAAATGAACTAAGACATCAACAGTGCCACTTTGGTTAATCTCCTATGAGAAACTATAAAGAAAAGCAGGTGTGTATAGAGCATGCCACGTAGACCTGAAAGCTCCTCCAAGACTTTCGTTCTCTGTCGTCTGAACACGCACACGGAGAAAACAAGTTCATTAAAACTGGTTTTCGACAGTTCTCCGTTTATTGCCTCCTCTTCATTGGTCGAGACAAAGCTGCCGTTTCCACGGATCGTCGAAGCTCCAGATATTAACATCTTCCCCAGCCTCCTCCGGGCCCTCTCGGCACTAAAGCCTGATTTAACGGGCTCAGATCGTCGCGATACGTGTCCTCCGAATCGAAGGACCCCCCTCCCCCCTCCGCAATCCCCTTACTAAGCGTCTTTGTCGTCGCCAAGTATTGGCACCATTAGCTCCCGAAGAGACGGAAAAAACAGAAGAGTCATGAAATTTTCATTGGTGGACCGTCCGTACTTTGCAGCGACCAATCAATTACAAGACAAAGGTGATTGGCCTAGCTAAAACCGTTCGTCCTCTGCGCTAAGATGGCAATTTGTTCCAGCAGGAAAATCCTCCCAGAAACAAGATGAGCTGGGAGGATGCTGGCGACGGGTAACAGAAAGATTTGAAACGTATCAGCTGCAGTTTTTGCTGATCTTTGAGAATTCCCTGATTAATATGGCCCATCAGCATGATAACTTTACCAATTCGATGTCGGATCACGTTAAAACGATTGTGTTCTGAATGAACAGTAATTTTCTGTTTGGTACCCACCCACAACATACACCAATTCCATCCAAACTCATTAATCATTAACACTGTTATTCACACTTCTTCTGGGCGTTCAATTGCCAAATGCATATTTGGGTATCATCCTCCTCCACTCCCTTTCAAATGTGTACTTTCCTCAGTCGCTTCCTTATCAGCATTTTCTTCACTCACTTCACTCACTTCACTTCTATTGCATATTATCCTCATTCACTATCCTCCTAACGCATAGTATTCTCTTTCATTCAGTTTTCAGTGTGAATTTTCCACCTTTACTGTGTTTCTATTGCTTACCAGCTCTCCTGTGTTTGTTTTCCTACTTCATTCCTTTTCAATAAAGTAGTTTCCTACTTCATTCCCTTTCAAGTGTGTATCTTCTTCACTTTCCCTTCTTGCTCCTTTCTCAGTTTGTATTTTCCCCATTTTCTCCTTTCTCACTTTGTATTTTCCTCATTTGCTCCTTTCTCACTTTGTATTTTCCTCATTTGCTCCTTTCTCACTTTGTGTTTTCCTCATTTGCTCCTTTCTCACTTTGTATTTTCCTCATTTGCTCCATTCTCACTTTGTATTTTCCTCATTTGCTCCTTTCTCACTTTGTATTTTCCTCATTTGCTCCTTTCTCACTTTGTATTTTCCTCATTCGCTCCTTTCTCACTTTGTATTTTCCTCATTTGCTCCTTTCTCACTTTGTATTTTCCTCATTTGCTCCTTTCTCACTTTGTATTTTCCTCATTTGCTCCTTTCTCACTTTGTATTTTCCTCATTTGCTCCTTTCTCACTTTGTATTTTCCTCATTTGCTCCTTTCTCACTTTGTATTTTCCTCATTTGCTCCTTTCTCACTTTGTATTTTCCTCATTTGCTCCTTTCTCACTTTGTATTTTTCTCATTTTCTCCTTTCTCAGTTTGCATTTTCCTCATTTGCTCCTTTCTCAGTTTGTATTTTCTTCACTGGCTTCCATTCTACTGTGTATTATTCTTATTTACTTTCCTCCTAATGCACATTATTCCCTTTCGTCTTCTTTCAAGTATGTATTTGCCAATCTTACCACATTTGCAGTGTGTATCTTCCATCTTCACTCTCTTTGAATTGCGTATTTTCCTTCTTCACCACCTTTTATTGCGTATGTTCCTCTCTACAGTGTATTTTACGCTTAATAGAATTATTCCAAGTGCAATTTTCTCTGTTTTCTCCATTTTCCGTATCTTTTCTCCTTAGTTCTTATTCTCGATCATGTAGCAACTTTCTCAGTCTACGAATTCACCACTTGTTTTCTTAGCCTCTTCAGGCAGCAAATAAGGACAACTTTTGGAAAAATGGCGCCCGCAGGAAAGAAGTAATGATTTATTAGCGACGGAAAGGAAACGGGGCGAGGTATAAATCATTCTCCTTGAACTGGCACATGTCTGCTTACTGGACGGAGACGCAAATGGGACAATCAGCAGCTTGAGCGATTAGTCATACACCGTTCACATGTTATCCGAGCTAATTTACACCCTGTGTCGCCTTGCTTACGGCGAATTCATTTTTCACTCTTTCTCTTAATTAATTTCCCTTCTGGAAGTTAATTTATTTCTTACATGACGTCATGTGCTGATTGGCTTCGATAATTGCCATACCGTAGCGTTGTTAATTCTTGGATATACGTTTAGTTCCGTTATTATTTAGTGAATAGGCTCTTGTTTTATATTAGCTAGTTTTATATCGCCACGTTAGTGATGACAGGCATAGACGGAATATAAAAAGGAGTCAAGGAAATACATAAATAGAGAAGAAAACATAAAATCGAAACTATATGCAGATGGCCTAGCCATACGTAAAGAGGGAGGTCAGATATAAATTGAATGTTCAACAGGGTGATATAGAAAACATTCTAACGAGAAATATAAACAGGAAAAAGAGTGGAAAGAGGAGGAATATAACAAAAGAGGGGAAAGGAGTGGTAGAAGACGGGAAGAGTGGACTAACAGAAATAGAGTGAAAAGTGGAAAGGAGTGTAAAGAAGGGGAAAGAGGTGGAAAACAGAAACAGTCGAAGAAGAGAAAATAAGTGGAAGAGGAGGAAAGGAGTGGATATAGAGAAAGTTAGAAAAATAGTAGAAAGAAGAGGAAAGGAGTGAAACAGAAGAGAGTGGCAAGAAATGAAAATGGCTAGAAAATGTGGGAAAATTGGAAAAAGAGGTGGAAATGAGCCACTGATGGGATAATAGTGATAAGAGAAAATGAATAGAGATAAGAAGTTGGGAGTGGAACGGGGTAGATGGAAGAGGAAAATAGGAGAAAAAATAAATATGAAAAATTGAATGAAATCGGAACTTCTATTTCTGAAATGCAAAGCCCTTTTTTCTAAAGAAGAAAAAACCTGCCACTTTTTCACAAAATACGATTCAGATCCGAAAGCACTGGAATTTGCCCATTCCTGAATCGAATCTAGGTAAGAAGATTACACCCTAAAACAATATGTGATAATGTTGCACTTTTAACGTCGGTTCTCTAATCTTTGAGTCTAATCGCGACAATGGATTGATTTGATTTGCTTTATTTTACTTCGCCTTTTGTGCCACTTTTGGCTAAGTTGCAAAGATGGGGATGAGTGATGACATGAAGAATGGACACTCACAAACATCCATACCCAGGCTGGGATTCGAACCCGCGAACCCTGGCGTCGTAGCGCGATGTGCTAACCACTCCGCCTCGAGGACCGGCTCGCGACAATGGATAACAAAAAGTATTGACGATGAATAACCAACGGCTATTATTTGAACCCAATATCCCTTGACTTTGCAGCATCACAACAATACGAAGCTCGCAAATGAGATGAACAGATAAAACAAGTTTCGTCGCATCTTTGCGAGAACCAAGTAGCAGAAAGCTGGTAAAATGAATTACCAGTACGTAATCATACATTCATGAAGCTACAGCTTGCTGGCAGAATTTTACTGTGTGCCAAAATTCATATATTTTCCCGTCCCTAAAGCGATATTATGAAAATATTATTTTCTGAATATTTTCTGTGTGGCTGAAGCAAGGGAACAACCCCGAGAGGGAGGATTTGTCACGTCTTCCATTTCCTCAACTAACTAATTCATGATACGCTGCGTGTCGCTCAAAATTCCTGAACTTTCTTGATATTTTATTAAACAGAAGAAGAACGTTTATTTTATATTTTTTTCGCAAATGTCGTCCAACATCCTCTCCTTATAATAAGCTGCCTGTGCTTGTTTTTCTATTTTTTGTTTAAAAATATAATAATCGGCTTACAAATTAAAAAGAGAGACGCCGTTCATCCTCTAACATGGAATTTTTCATAATTCTCCAGCAAGAGATAGGTTGAAATTCATAAAAAAAAATATGCTTGCAAATGTTCGACGTAAGGGATTGAAGACCAGTTTGTTTTCAAAAGAAGATATAAATTAGTAATGCGTAGTTGTTTGAGTGACTATTGATATCTGCCCGACAGCTCTCCACTCAAACTTTTCTGTGTTTTTCATTATCTTTCTTTGTCTTTCTTCTGTTCCCATATTGCTTCATTTCTTTTCTCATCTCCCTTACTTACTCTCTTCGTTCTCTTCCTTTCTTTCTTTTCTCTATCTTCTCGTTTCCCTATTTCATTACTTTTAGTTCTTCTGTTTCCCAATTTCTTTGTTCTCTCTCTTTTTGTTTCCCTATTTCTATCTTTCCATTTCTCTTCTGTTGGTATATTTCTTTCATTCCACTTTCTCTCTTCTTCCGTTTTCATTTTTCTTTCATTACTTCTTTTTCCTCTCTTCTTCTTCCCCTATTTCTTCTTTCTATCTTCTGTTCCGCATTTCTTCCTTTCACTATGTCTCCACACCATTGCCTCTTTCTACCCTCCTCTCCCTATTTCCTTTCTATCTTCTGATTCCCTATTTTTTCTTTTCCTTTACCTTTCTTCTGTTACCATAATTCTTCCCTTCATTTTCATCCTCTTTTCTCGTCGTCTTTCTAATTTTCTTTTATTATTTTTCTTCTCGTTTCCATGTCCTGATTTTACTATTCTTTCTTTCTTCTGTTCGCCTACTTCCTTGCTTCTCTCTCTTGTTTTTCTGTTTCTCTATTTTCTCCTTTCTCTTCATTCCTTCTTACTATCTTTCTCCAGTTCTCTAAGTTTTTCATTCATCTTTTTCACGATATATTTACTTCCCTCTTTCTCACTCTATCTCTGTGTGTGATTTTGTGCTACTTTGAATATTTCTGAAATTTCTCTTCTAAGGTGACAAAGAGGTTGTCTGAGACTATTAAACGGTGGGCCAGAGCCCAACCTGCTCCGTTAGGCTTCGTAGAACGCAACGCTAACCATTCAGCCACCTAGGTTGGACTAGAGTGGTGGAAAACAGAAAACAATGAAGCTACCTCTCATGTAATCCACATTAATCGGCACGTAGGTTGGCAGAAAGCAGTGCAACATTATCACTCACCGTGCTTGTTCATCTGCTAACCCAATGAATGGACCAATAGCCATAATTCTGAATAAGAGTGGAAATACGGGACGACCACGTGTCATTACTGTTAACAGCGGATACTTCGGGACATTACTATTAAAATAATAGCTCCTGCGCTGCTCTGATAACAGCGTAACGATCTGAAGTCACCGCCCATTTGTACGATCATGCGTTGTTACCGAATGGGTACGGCAATAATCAATTTCTAACTTGACATAACTAAACGCGTGCGTCTGTACACACAAGGTTCGCGCACGCACAACATGAAACCACTTATTACTCATTTTTTTTCGTACGACAACAAATCCTCCTCCCATATGCTGATGATATTCACGATGTATATACAGGGTGTTCTACTGGAAACCTGCGAAGGGAACGTTTCGAAAACAAGGCAAGATATTGTTCTGTTTTAGCAAAAGGACCACACAAAGCATACAGAAGACTTAAACTGTTGCAACTCAGAATATAGTTGTGTATATTTTTTAATTAAATCATGTTAATTTACGTCTTTGTTTGCATGACGAAGTTAAGGTTCTAATGCATTTTCTTCCCCTTACTCATTAATTACAATATTCATTATTGCTCTGAATATTCACTATTTTTTAAGTTTCATTCTTAGACTGAAGAAGACCATGATGTAAGGTTGAACGTTACTTGTAAAGTACTTTAGTGTATAATAAATACGGTCTTCAGTGTCGGCGATTGGTTAGCAAAACTGGGAGGGGGGCAATCAAAATCTTGAGCGTTTTTCTGAAACGTAAACAAGGTTTAATAGTGCTAACATTATTAATTTTCACTAATACAACGAAAAAAGAAAAATAAATGGAAAAATGAAAGCAACAAAATTAAATGTCGCATCGAATGACCACACTTCAATATTTCATCAATCTCACCTCCCAACCTCCGTAGTGGAGTGGTTAGATAACGCGCTACGTTGCCAGGAGTCCTGAGTTGGAATCCCGGCCTGGGCATGAATATTCCTTGTGAGTGTCCCTTCATCAATTTCATCATATCAGCACAACTCTCATCGTCGTGGTTAGCCACAAGTTGCATAAAGCGAAATAACAGTCAATCACCACCCTCACCTGGCTTTAATTCAAGAGTACATGTGTAGTTGATGGAGTTTTAAAAATATAAAAAACAGATGTAAATTTCCTTTCGTAACGAACTGAGGTACTGGGATCGTTACCCAGCATCTCCACCACGTAACAAACTGTTGCTCGTTGGGATCTTACCAGAATCCTAACCATTATGCTTGGGTGATGTAGCTCGCTTAATCATTCATCCTCACTGGTGAGCACTCGTTCTTTGGCAGATAACTCGATGGTAATGCCGAGAGGTTACTTATCACACTTGAAATGGCACAACACTAAGAACTTGGATTTTATGTCTTCCAGTTTAGATCAACATGGTTAGAGAAGGATATTACCTGTCTATTCGATGCTGAAGAAATCCTCGGAGAAAACTCCTAGAAATGCTCTATCCTGACTCGCTCAAGCTCCCCGATCTTTCTCCTTCCTCGTACCAATGCAAAAGACCCCAAGTCGCCCGTTACACTCTAACTTATTCTTTCTTCCACCACCTGGTTATTGCTCTCCGATACCCGTTGATCAGCAACTTCCTTTCAATCAACCAGGAAGATAGATTTGATACTGACTTAGCATTCTTTTAATGCTTCAGAGAGTAACGGCCGACGAAGGAGATTATTGCTTTTGGCTTGCTACTTTTCTCTAATCAGGGGAACCTGTTACGCTTTACAGATGTCTTGAATTTGTTACTCCTTGTATTTCACAATAAAAAGTGGTCAATAAAAGTTTACTTTTCCTTTACGTGATTCAGAACTCCAAACTTAGTATCAATATCGTTGATATTGACACCCTTCCCACCCATACTTTCCCGTTGATATTTACATAAACAAGTTTCTCTAGGAGAAGGTTTGCATCGAGGAATAAAGTTTATTTCCCCTATTTCCTTAAGGGTTTCGGTTTCCACGAAACAGTTATCCTCCCTCCTAGACTCGCACCAAAAGATGAAAAGTATGGTCCACAAATTTGGGCAACATTTCTCAGAAACCATGTTTCTCCAGAGCTTATTGAAGGGGAATCTCTACTCCCCTCTCAGCCTCGAGCTCAGATATGCATAGAATCAGGAGAATCGACTACGGGAATACTTCCGATCGTTAAGTTGTTTCCAAGTTTGTCTGCAAGTTCTCCAAAGTAAACCTCCTTGGATATCTGGCCTCCCTCTCCGTGCTGGAGAAAACATGGAGATCCTGGAGAAAGATCCAGAAGATCCAGGCTTTCGCGAGATTTCATTCATAACCACCTAATTTTGTTAATGTTTCCACCGTCTGCTTCGGCAAGGCGCTAAGAAACAGTGCAAAAAGAAATATAAAGTTCGAACCTTACGAAAACTGAAGAAAATTCAGTGAAACGTTACTAAAATTTGCTCAAATGTAGAAAGTTTTATGAATATAGTTTACTTAAAATTTCACAGGACTTTGGGAACCATCTCAGTAATATTTTTTGTCGAAAATTTGATACAAATACGAGAACTGATAAGGAAGAGATATGATGTAGTGCAAATTGGATTCTTATCTCGTTCATACGATATCAAGTCATAGGTAACATATGAATTCATAGTCTTCGCAAGGAAGGGGTTAGTGTAACGGGCTAATCATTTCCTCTCTGTAAATTGATATCGCTTACTTGATTCCACAAGAAAGAAAAATGACACCTTTATCATCTTCTGTATATAAAAATGGATGTATGTATGTGTGTGTTTATTTGTTCCGGCATAACTCTCGAACGCCTGGAGCGATTTCAACCAAACTTGGTACACGTATCACAATCTGGAAAGAAATACTGTAGGGGTAAGACACCCCTGGCACCCCTAGGGGTCGGGTGGGAAGGGGTAACATGTAAAATTAATAAAAAAACGACCGATATCAGTGTGGATCCATAATTTTCGGAGTCGCTAAGACGAATAGTGACACTCCCAATGCCGTTCAACTCCAACTTCTTCACCTATCGGGATGGAGGGTGAGAGAAGGTGAAAAATAAAATGTCAAAAATGACCTAGATTAGTTTGGAATCCATGTTTTCGGAGTCTCTGTGCTAATTGGTGACATTCACGATGACCAAACTTTGTACACATATGACTTACAATCTGGAAAGAAATATTGGGGGAAAAGACACCCCTGGCACCCCTAGGGGTTGGGATGGAAAGGGGGTGGCATGTAAAAATAATCGAAAACGACCGATATTAGTGTGGAATCCATAGTTTTCGGGGTCGCTAAGATGAATAGCGACACTCCCAATGCCATTCAACTCCAAGACACCCCTGGTACCCCTAGGAGAGGGGATGGTAAGGGGTTGACATGTAAAACGACCGATATTAGTGTGGAATCCATAGTTTTCGTTCCGCTGAAATGAATAGTGACACTCCCAATGCCGTTCAAATGCAAGTTCATTTTACACTATAGGTAGAATTTATTATTTTTCTGTCTAATAGAAGATTGGGATTAATAAATTCCCGAACAACGCCGGGCAATCAGCTAGTATGTTACAAAATAGTGAAATTACAGTTTCAAATCAAAGACAAAAAAGGTATTCAAATATTTGAAGGCGTTTAAAGTTAAAAGCAGAATGAAAAGAAATGTATTTCCATGTATTGGCAATTTGGTAGCATTTTCTCTTTACTTCTAAACATTTTATAAGAATGAATGTATTATTTCTTCGTAATAATATTGGTTTTAATTATATATATAATGTTTCTACACTACTAACTTATTATGTTAGTGGCCTAACCCCATTTTCTCGAATAGAACTGCTAGTGACATCTACAGGAGGTACAGGATTTTCAATGTTGAATGGAGACGTATAGTGACTTGCTTCGGATATTAAATAGGAAGACATATAAATGCCGGATAATGGTGATCACTTTAGAAAGTTAAGTGTAGAAAAACATTGAAGTAAATTAAAGTGTACGACATTTCAAAGGGATTGCGTACTGAATGAATGAACGGAAGTCAGGAGTGCCGGAAACGATCTTGTGTTAATCAAATTTGAAAATAGTACTCCAACGGTATTTGAAATGAACCAGAATAATTATTGGGATGGCCACACACATATTGAAAATCCAATGTCATGTTCTGTTTACGAGTCACATTAGATAAAAAAAGTTCAAGGGTGAGAGAAAGAAATCGCACCAATCCATAAGATATTTTATTTAAAGCCTCTCTGATGCTTCATGTTGACCAGCGCATTCACTTGTTTATCTCAGTTGTCTCAACCTCTGCGGTATGTAAATAATGCACAGTGTTGTGCTATGCAAACCTCCTGAGGTGTTCAGGATATAGGAAGTTCCATCAGCCTATGGAGTCAGCGGTTTGCATAGTGGCAGTAAAAATCACGATTCGGCATGAAGGAAGGTCTCCATGGCCTGGGTGATATAGAGATGAGACAGACTGAGAAGGGTCTGTCTTTTGATTTGGATTGAGGAGAGAGAAGAGCTTAGAAAAGGGATTGGAGGAAAAGGGAGGCGAAGCGCTGGTCAACCTGCAACGAAGCCTACAGAGGACTTGGTTTATTTTTATTCTTCGAAATTATCTTCATTCGTCAGATAGACAAGTAATTATCCTAACCCAGCCATGATTCAGGTTCAAAGGTTCATAAAACCCAATGAGTGACCATTGTCTTTTCTAGTTGTTAGTTTTGCTAGTTAGGGGTTTAATCTTAGTTGTGCCTTTTGCACTGCCAAGCGTAAACTTGTCATGTTAATGAAGAATGCTCTCATCATCGAGGATGAAGGATGAATAAGTTACATCACCCATAGATTAATTGTGGAAGTGACTGGTTCTGATCCCATCATTCTGTAGAATGACACGAAATAGAGAAGTGCGAAAGAAAGAAATGTAAGAGAAGAAAAGGAATATTAAGACTCAAGCGATGCAGAGAGATAGAGAGAGAAAGATATAGAATAGTAAAAGAAAATGAGAAAGAAGAGAGGTAAACGTACAATAAACAAGCGATAGAAATGTGGAGACGAGTGACAAAAATATAGAAACGAAAGACAGAAGTGAGAGAAGAATAAGAAGCGAGTGAAAAGAGAAATATAGAAATATGTGAGCGAGAGAGAGAAAGATAGAAATAAAATAAGCTAGAACAAGTTAAAGAGAGTACGAGAAAGCGATACACATGACGATAGAGAACTTCAGGTACATTTAGGTGCAGATAGGCTAATTGGGACTAGACTTAAAAGTTTACAGTGAAAAATAACATATGAAGATATAAGTAAAGATAGCTACATATTTAATATATCTATTTACCATCTCTGAAAATTTGCTTAGATTCCCCTTGTTTAGTTGACTCAACTGAAGCATTTTCTAACTTTCCTGATTCAGCTAAAGTTTTGGATTTTGCTGCTAATTTGCGTTGTTTGATAAACTTCTTTAATGTTTTGACTGCGATAAAATTGATGCTGAAAACAAATATGGCTAGTTCTGGAATTTGGGCTAAATTGAACGTTGGCAAAACTGTCACAATCGCAGCATCCTAACTGCTTTGTGCCTCCACCGGGTATCGAACCCTAGAACCCTTGATTACAAGGTGATGACGTTACCACTACGTCGAGATACCTACATCATCCTAATAAAGCACATTTTATCATTAGCCTGAAACGAAAGACAAAATGGAACTTCTGCATCCACCATAGATTAAATGCTTAGCATCCTCAGCACGACAGCTGAGTGTGCTCACGTACTCTTGGATAACAAGTAGTGACAATGCTTTCTGTAGCGTTAAATATTGCGTTTCCTCATTCCCCCTGTGACGTAACGTGAGAACACTCTAAATTCCTCTTCAATATTTCTACACGGAAACATCCTGCATCTTGGAGACGATACCTTCCCTCCTCTCCATATCGTTTTTCGCATCTTCAGAGGAGCCGAGAAGTCTAAGAGCCAACTTGAGCTCGCCAAGCGGCTTAACTCTTTCGAGTTGGGCGTCATTCAGTTTCAAAACACATGGCCCGTTAGAGAATTATGTAAATGATGCTGCGAAGGGAAGGGAAGGGGGGTCTGAGGAACTCTGCTAAGCTGTCATCCTTTCCGAGAGCTCCAGGTGAACTCTCGTCGGCGAAATGCGAGTGGGGATCGGTCTCGGCGTAAAACGTGTGGGGGCTGCGGGGAAACGCCTCGATTACACTGGGTACAACTACATTTATCTCTACGCTCCGTAACACTAGATACAAATGGAAATAGTGTTTCTGAATAAAGACAGGTAAAGGGCGTTTTTGTTTGTCGCGGAAAGTTTTCCCTCGTGGCGTTGGCAACACTTACTGGCTGTCATTTGTTTAAAAAAACTGCGCCATATTCGAAACTTTGATTGGTGGGATGGACTGCAATATGGAGTTTCGGTTACGGCATTTCGAGAATAGTGATTGAGCAGTCATTGACTACTTCGTGTGCGAGGAACCTGAAAAGAAAGATGTTCGAGTTCGGCACCATTCTTACGATAGAAAGTGTGAACGAGGCCAGTGGTGCCAACTTATATGGGCCCGTGCCACCTAATAATATCCTGTGATATTATTATTTGTTATTGTGCTTATTGAAATCAGAAAATAACAGACCTACAAAATAAGTATGCATTGTTGGTGTGTATAAATATCATGACACAGGGAAGGATGGATTCATGATTTTTTGTGTGACCTTACAACTCAAGTTCACGCAATATTTTTCCAGAGTTGGCACCACTGAACGGTGTTAAGGTGTCTCGTCACTTGACAGACATTATATTGACGGCATGAAGATGACTTGTCGCCGTAGCTTTGTCCACCTGGATGAATGCAGTTTTCAGAGCACATGTAGTATGAAGAAGAGACTTCGACGTTTGAGCGTGTCCCGAAAATGTCACCCCTTACGACCCGCGAACTTACTAACTACACAAAATGTTGTCCTAAATGTGAATTTCATTCCATACTTATGAGTGTAACAAATATGTCACGTTTCTTCAAAGATTGAAATTCTATAAGTGCCTACACTCTTACTCGGGAATCTCTGGAGTAAGAGAACGAAAATAAACCATCGGCCCAAGTAGTGACTCGAGAGGGTTCGACCAATGAACACGTGAGAGGGAAAATGAGTATATGGAGGGGGAAAACGCGGATTCAGTTACCTCACTGCTCTGCTTCACTTGCTTTCTCCCGTTCTCTACCGTTATGCGCGGCCTTGCTCCACAAATTCCAGAGACATGTAAATTCTTGTCTCAATAAGGTTCTCATCTCTATGCACTATGAACGAGTAGTGGATTGAGTTAAGTCGTCGAAAGTCGACAACTTAACGCTATGCTGAGTATTCTTTGTGAGTATCTCTTTATAAATTTCATCACGGTTAGCCAAAAGTGTATGGAAAGCAATGTAAAATAATACATATACGTATATAGTAACTCACGAATCATGCTCCGGTTGCTACAAATTCATAACAAAATAAGTAACACTTACTTTGTAGTAATCGAGTTAGTTTTTCAACAAAGTAACACCTTCTGTGAATGCAATTTTCCATTTACTGATTTCCATGTGCAGATTTCCCACCCTCAAGGCGATATTGCCGGAAAACTGCCGATATGGATCGAGCCACGTGTAAGCTATTTATAACGCGTTCCAGCTCCAACGAAATCCACGCAACGCAGTCGCACATGATTATTCTAATCTAGGCAGAACCGAGCACCCGGAAAAGGCTTATATAATTCCTCACCTTTTCCCCCAACATTTCTGCCGGTTAACAATGACGGTGACTGTAACGAGGTTGTGAACCATTCGTATTGATTCTGGGGACCTCCCCCCTCCTCCCCCACTCCAGGGGAACACACATTTACGTTCAGGCGGAATCAAGGTCGTTGTACGTATTGATTCTTAGAGACGGTACAGAGAGAAATTCGAAGAGATGCGAAAAAAAGTTTGGCATTTTTTTTCTTTTTGTTGTTGAACCATATTAGCATACAAATTACCGCACGGACGGTAATCCCTAGCAAGATTTGCATATCCAGGTGGGTCGTTCGTTGCTTGCGAATTGAAAATAAAGAGTCTTGATTTCCGCTAGGGTAGCACAAACAGTCATCGCTTGTCTCTGTCGTTGATAGTAAACAGACGCGTACAAGTAGTAGTGAAAGTGACTTGCGTAGAGAACAGGTTGGAAATGCAGTTTAGGCCCCTTGGATACTGCATGAATGAATTGAAACTTTGGGTTGCGTCGAAACACCTGGTTAGTTTGCACTCTTGAAAGTATACGAGGAAAATCCTCTTAAAAAACCTTACCTTATTGTTGTTCAAGAGCCCCTTGAAAAAGATTAAAAGTGCAAGATTATAAAGGGCCTGCACAGAACATGTACGCACGTTAAAGAAGTAAGAAGCCACTAAAAACATCTTCAGAAACAGTGCAAGAGCTCCGCTTTTCGCATTGTCATCATCTCACAACATCATAAAGTAACTCAATGTCTTGAGCAGATCCGTCTTTAGGTTGTACACAGGAAATACAAAGAATGTGCAAATCAAGGCATTTCTCAAGCCAGAGCCGAGTCACCGGATTATGAGAGGAGAATGACTGAGGGGAGGTAACAGGGTTGAATGACTGGAGGTAACGGAGTGGTCAGTGCTCAGGGAGATGAAGGCAGTGCAGGCCTGAGGTAGTAAGTGGAAGTGGAGTAGCAATTAGGAGAGAAGGTAGTCCGAGTGATAGAAGGAATAGCAGTGGCGAAGCTTTTCTCGTCTCATCTGCAAGGAGACAGGTAATTCCTTTATCTAATCATGCACCTGCCGATTCAGTCTTGAAGAATCTAAAACCCAAGTGTAGCGTTGCCATTCTTGTTACATATGTACCTCTACTACTGGGCAAGTGGTGCCCTCAACAGCTAAGCGAGTTAGTTTTGAGCTATGCCTACCAGATTCGCTCCCCCATATCGTACATGGAAGCTAAACAGTTGGTAAGATTAAAACTTTGAGGAAAGGAAGATCGGTACACTCGTTAAAAAAAATGACGAAAATTTAAAATTACAGAGACGGTACACTGAAGGGACCTTGGATACCGATCAGAAACTGCTAAGTGATATTTTATTACTTAAAAGTTCTTGCACAGTTTAATATTTTTATTCTGAGTTTATATTACGAGTACATCAGCATATAGGCTATTTTGCCCGTCACACAATGCATGGATTAACATGAATTAAAACAAGGCCCTAACAAGTTGAGTTGAGTTTTAAGCCCACTTTATAGTGACTAGACCTACAGTTTAAAGTGGGATCCGAACCACTATGCGCCTCCACAGAGAAACAAACCCGGGACTCCTTTATTACAAGGCGACAACGGTACTAGTAAGGCATAAAAAATGTCTGTTAAAAAAATGTCCTCACCCTATTCTTGGACTTGATTGATTGATTTTTAAATTATGGATACGTAACACACAGGCTATTTGTACCCGTCACACAATACAGGACAAGCCCCTTAACAAGAAATATAAAATTTGTGTGTTAAAAACTTTCTCACACGCCGGCCCCCGTGGCATAGTGGTTAGCACATCGCGCTACGACGCCAGGGGTCCCGGGTTTGAATCACGGCCTGGGTATGATGTCCATTCATCATGTCATCACTCATCCCCATCTTCGCAAATTAGCCAACAGTGGCACAAAAAGCGAAGTAAAATAAAGCAAATCAAGCCAAAACACTTCCTCACTCATATTTTAGAAATAATACAGTCGCAGTTTCCTTAACAAGAATTAACACCACCTGTGCCCGACGATACAATCTCCATACCGTAGTTAAAAGCTGAGGCACTCATTACACGTAAGGACAAACACGGGACAGCACGACCCCAGAAATGATTAAGCTGGCAGTGGGTCCTGGTGCCAGGGCCTCGTTGTCCTGCAAGAAGCAATAACCGGGGAAGTGAGGTTGACTTTGTGGGTGCCCAGGTTCTTGCACAAACTGACCAATCAGGCTTGTTTACATTGTGGTAAATTAGTTGTAATAAGCCTGTCTACTTGTCTAGTATTCCTAAACGAGAAGGTTGATTGCGTTGACATTACACGTTTTCTATCTGTTTCTATCCTGGGTAAGGTCAATCTACCTTGACTACCTTTGCCACTTCCGGTCTATGATAGTAAATCCAACTTAGTTTTAGCAGTTTGACAGGTACAGTCATGGACTCTTCTGAGTGGTAGCAATCCCATCTAAAGTATATGGGGCTGTTAGAACCCAGAAGTGTCCATGACTGTACAGTTTCTCCTATCTTAATTTAATTATTATTTCATTAGTGGCCTCTGCTAATCAGCGTTGGTTAGGTTTCTAACACCTTAAGAATGTGTTCTCCAACTTTTTTGTATTCATTCAGGAAGGCAGGAATTTCCATTGAAATTAGGCATTGAAGAGCTGGTGCAGGTAGCTTTTACCGCCTGATAAAAACGAAACAACTCCTGCGTCATCAACAACAAACAAAAAACAGGTTCTCAGTCTCTGGAACGCCAGATGTGAAAATAAAACTATTTTCGCTGGGGAACGGTCACGTCGCCCACCTCGCAACGCGATACTGTTGTTTCTGGAGAATTAATACGCGGGAAATAACATTAACAAGCAGACACGTGCGAGAGTGAAATGCCCATTATGATGCAAAAACAAACGCACAAACGTTTGAGCTCAGCATCAAACAAAACACTGATTACTCCGGATTCAAAACTGGCTGTGTTTTGAAAAGTCTCCACACAGGAAATGCGTGTGTTCAGAGTTTCATTTGACAATCAACACAGGTGCATCTGGAATTTACCATCGGATTGAATCGGGGAAGGGGTATTTAAAGGTAAATAGGTTACCGAAATAATTATCTATCTTACTTTCTAATTGGTAAATAATAATGGACTATTTACTTCTATTTTGATAACCTTAAGTCGATGCCTCACTCTTATTTTGATCGCGACGACGAGGATGAACTGATGGGATAAACACAATGATACATCAATGCTTTACCCATGGTTCGAACCGCTGGCCTCTGGCTATGCGTTGTGATAACCACTCTGTCAAGAAGTCTGGTGGGTTATTACAGAAGGCGTGCAAACCTTTAGGTGTCAATTTTTATAATCATGTTTATTGTTGCTAGTATTATTTTGTAAATGAAGGTTTCCTGTATAAGTGGAGCGTATCTCATTCTTACTTCTCCCAATTTCACTCAAACCTCCACAAATGATTAGTAAATATATACACACATATAAGAATATTGCTAAAATATTTTTCAAAGCAGCTAAAGAGATAGGTTTGGAAGTTAGCAAAGAGAAAACTAAATATATGCTTACAGGCCGAAACCAAGTGTTAGGTAATAATCAAAATGTAATTATTGATAACAACTCGTTTGAACCAGTTTCCGAATACTTAGGAGTAATACTAACAAATTAAAATGATATTAAAGAGGAAATTAGAGCAGGCTTATTCAGGAAATGCATGTTACTTTTCTCTTCATAAACTTTTGTCTTCTCGTTTAATATCTAAGAAACTAAAAGTTAAAATATACAAAACAGTAATTTTGCCTGTAGTGTTATATGGATCTGGAAATTGGTACCTTACATTGAAAGAGGAACATAAATTGAGAGTATTTGAAAATAAGATCCTTAGGAAAATCTTTGGACCTAAAAGGGATGAGGAGACAGATGAGTGGAGAAGGTTACATAATTTATATTCATGTCCAGATATTATAGAATGATCAAATCAAGAAGGCTTAGGTGGGCAGGCTGAATGAAAGGAAAGAATGATGGTAAGAGCCCTGTAGGAAGGCCAAGACTAAGATGGAAAGATAAGGTTGAGATGGAACTAAAATAAATCGGTAGAGTTGGATCTTGCTCAGGACAGATGGAAGGCCTGTGTTGCTGCAGCCATAAAGCTTCGGGTTTAAGAAGGCTAGAGAGTTAGTTAGTTATACACAGAGCCTACAGCTTACTAAATGATTGATTGATTTCCTTTATCTTACTTCGCTTTTCTTCCACTTTTGGCTAATCACAAAGGCGAAGATGGCTAGTGATGAGATGGACGAAGGGACAGTCGCAACAAGAGCCCCACAGAGAATTATACTGGCTGTGAGACAAGACGCCAGAGCCTCGCTAGTCTGCAAATGCAGTCCAGAGTGTACCACGTGGAAGGGGGATAGGCTATTAAGTGTTCCATTTCATATTTGTAATTTATAGTCATTTTCCTTCTACGTTTGGCTAATCGAGGCGGTGAGGATGAGTGATGATATGATGAAATTGATGAAGGAATACTCACAACGACCATGCGCGCCCAGAAGCAACATCCAACTCAGGAATGCTGGCTCTGTAGGAGGGATTCCCTACTAATGTATTTACCTGTATTTGTTTACATTGATTTGATTCGCTATCTGTCAAGAATTCCCGCGCGGCCAAATTGTTAGTCCTCTCCCTTTTGTTGCAAGAGGTGATATGATCCTCCCGAACCATATCAAGGATTCGGTCATATTTAATATTATTCTTAATTATTTTACTTTTTATATATTCACTGTTAAAAACGTTATGAAAGATGAGTTATTTAATATTTAAACTAATGACCTAATTCTGTCATTCGAGAAGTTTAGAATTTGTTATTTGCAAGCTTCTTGAAAGCAAAATCTGACAATTAGTCAAAAATATGTGTTCTCAGTTTTAGAATCAAACTATTATGAAAGCCATAAGAGCTAAATTTCAGTTGGAGTTATTAGTAATATAAGCCTTATGGACATTGGAAAGAAGTTTTTAAGAATGTGAAAACTTTATAGTAGAGAATATTATAGAAACTTTAAGGATCATAACTGTTGTTTTAGACATAGAAAAATGAACCTTATCGAACATACTGTTTAATCTGTAGAATATTGCCATTATACACAAATTAGTTCTGCATATCACAGCTGTAGCTATGTTTATCTTTTGTGTCACGGGAGGCGCTCTGCTTGACATGCGGGGGTATAAATACAGCTTCGGAACCTAATTCGGGGGCATTTTCATCACCGACTCCGATGGATTAACATCTTAAACACTCAGCTCCCTTTATGGGAGGGTTCAAGAACTCAGTCTTCGTTCCCAAATTAGCTTAGAGACATAGTTATTCTGTCGTATGGATAGGTTCGCCCTGTGGACATGCTAACATGTCACCATACGAAATAATAAGTTCATTTCAACTTTATTTTGAAGTTTTTCTGAAATTTTAAATAAAATCTTCACAAAATAATGTTAAATTTCGACTCAGAACTTACTGTTATTCTGACGCATGGGTAGGTTCGCCCTGTGGACATGCTAACATGTCACCATGCGTGAGAATAAGTTAATTTACGATTTCTTTCAACTTTGTGATAATTCAGTTTGATTTCTTCGAAACATATACGTAATATATTTTCAATTTTTGCATAAAGCAACAGGACTTAATGTTATTCTGCCGTATGAGTAGGTTCGCCCTGTGGGCATGCTAACATGCCATCATACGGAAGAATAATTTCAGATTATTTCGTCTCCATGATAATTATTTATTGGTCAGGTTATTCATTATTGATATCTGGCATGGTTAGGTTTCGCCCTGTGAACATGCTAACATGTTGCCATACCCGATATCAAGTCGATGTCTCTAATATTTTACGAATTATAGCCGTTTGTATTTCTGCATATATCTTGAAGCCAGACCATAAAGTCCAATTTATATTAAGATCGGAGTCAATACTTAAAACCTTCGCCAGTCACGTCCAAGTCATGCTTCATTATGTCAAGGAGCGTTCATAAAGTTCCAAGCAAGCGCCTGGTCGTCTTTATATAACTGATATGACAGCTTGATCCATATTATGTAAATAAACTGCAAAGGTCGTGTAGATTTAATTATAAGAAGGAAATCTGTTCTGTCCTTTATTTATGGAGATCTGTAACTAAGATGTAAATTTATAAAAGTATCTTAAAAATAAACCATCTTCAGGAAAATAATTGCCCATAAAGAAGCCTACTGAAGACGCAGACCTTTCTTCGGAAACAGATGTTATTCATTTATAAAATCTCCCTTTTCCATAGCCTGTCAAATGACTTAGTACATAACAGTGGAAGCTTCATATCCCATGTATTTCTACTACTATACCCGTACCTGAGAGGGGTCAGAGTATCCCATTAGCCCACTGAGTTTTAGCCGAGGTGAAGAAACAGATGACATAGGATATTGAAAGGTGATTGAAAGAAATAGGAAGGTAAAGATGAGGATGGACGCTTTGTCTTCGTGATTTTTTTAATGTAATAGCTGCGATTGTATGGTTCTTTGAAGGCGATTTATGCTCGAGGACGCTGACGACAGAGGGTGGCCTAAAGGTTCGAGAGAGGAACCGCCACGAAGCCTAGTTCAGTATGAGAGCAGCCTAAAGTGTCGCGATGGATGTTTCCGCTCACTTTCTTCGTCTCCTTCGAAGTTTAGAGCTGGCGATCGAGCACAGGTCTCTCCCCAGCCATGCAGCTAAGCAATGATGATTTCAAAAGGATGGTATTTGTTTTATTTTGATTTTGAGCGTTTTCCCTCATCAGTTGTTATGTTTTCCTTCCCAATTTTGCGTAACGCTAAGCGTCGCTCTTCATAGTCATTCACCTGTTGATATGTGCTGATAGGAATATTGGCAGCCCTGAAAGGACTCCCCTGGAATTGGAGGAAAGGAAATGAAGGGAGAGATAGGTGTTGATAGTGATCACGGCGGCATCTTACAGAGGTTCCGGGTTTGTTTCACGGTGGAAGCTCCTAAATGTTGGTGCCGACACATCATCTACTGGAAAAAAAGAAAGAAGTAGCGGGCTCAGGTCACGAAAACCAGGAAACAGCGGCGATGGGACTCGAGGGTACTTTATTCGGATTTTGCTTATTAATACCCTTAAATTAGAGAAAAAATTACAATATACAGTAAAACCTCGATAATCCGGACTAATGTGGGTATAAGTTGACCGGTTTAACGAAAGTCCGGAAACTGAAATAACCTAAACGAACAGTAGAAAGTGCACTAAAACTCCGTTTATATCAACAAAACACGTTTATTATGGTGTATTTAAAGGGTATAGGCCTAAATACACTATACAGTACAGAACAAAGTCTACGGGAAACAGAATTACATCAGTGGTTTACTGCCTTTTCCTTGGGAAGTTATCTTGTTGACTTCTATCCACATTTAAAACCTTGCATTCTGCTTTTTTTGCCTTTTGCCTGTCCGAATTAAGCGAAGTCCGGCTTATCAGAGTCCGGATTTACGAGGTTTTACTGATAGCGCCCTCATCAGTTAGAATAATGATGTGTTGGTCTAACGATCAGTTTGGGAATTCAGGTCAAAGCAAGTGACGTCACATCCCTCATAGCATATAAACTGTTGGGAATATTAAAACACTATAAGGACAAAAATCTTCATTATAAAACGAAGCATGTATTGTGTTTGAAACTTTTGCCTCTATCAGGAGCACCTAATGAAATATTCGCAACAATATAAAAAATTGGCTTCCATTTTCCATTCCAAAACTTCAATTTTAGAGAGCTTTTAGTAGGAAGGCACTTCTGTCAAATTTCTTGTTTGCCATTTTTTTGCCAACAACTCTCCTGTTTGCTGCTCTAAACAGCCATGTTGCTGAAAAATCAAAATTAATCTATGTTCTCATCGTTTTGAAGAGCAAGAGCTCTGATATGAAAAGGAATTAGGCTCCGTCTCCAGTGTCAATTCAGCTGGAAGCAAATTTGATACCTGTCTTGTATTCTCTTCTCCTCGCGATGCTCTGAAACGTTTCATCACAAGTGACGGGAAGAGTCCCACCAGAGATAATTTTACAGCTGTCTTATTCCGGAACAAGCAGAGGCGTCGATAAAACTACCTTCTTCCATAATTTTCAAAGGCGCTCTAAACTATCTGCTTTGTAGGAGGAGAGGGATAGAGGATGATGCATTCAAGTTGAAACAAAAAATGTAGATCCAGAATTTTACAAGGAAATCAATGCTTCGGAGCAAGGAGGGACAAGTATACTCTCTGACGGTTATCTCTGGAGCAATGCCGCGCAGATGAGGGATGGGGGATCGAGTGGCAGAGGGAAGCAGTACACGCTCCTGCGAAGGCTGGTAACCGCAGTCGCTTTCACCCCTCCACGCAATCCCATTCCCTCTCACGTGTTCACTGGAGGAACCGTCTCGCGCCACTACTTGCGTAGAGACTTGTTTTTGTTCGCTTGCTCCAGGAGGTACCCAGGGCAGAGTACAAATATTAATTTAACGCATATAACGCAGGCCCGAGAAAGTCGCTTACATTAGTGCAGGCTGTGCAGGGCGAGTTTCCCGTCTGCACATGTCACCTGAAGGCCAGTAAACACCTGTTAGAAAGTTACAGTACAAGAACTCGTTCTTCAGTCCATACATGCATACGAGACCCTTCTCAACAAATATGTTGTGTTGATTACCCCTGCACTGCATCCTCAGAAAAATGTTTCTGTATCTGGAATGTTCTTTGTCCATTTTGTGGCTAAAATTATTCGAAATGCTTTCTTAAATAATGCCCACATTTTACACCTTTATTTATGCATTATACATAACATTCCAGGCAGTGGCTATTATTGAGTCTAAGATCTGGGCTATCTCACAATGTCACGTGGTCCTAGGCTATGAATAGAAATAAATTTACCAACTCCTAAGAAATCAGGTTGCCAACTCATAGTACATCAGGTTGCCAACTCATAGGAAATCAGGTTGCCAACGCATAGGAAATCAGGTTGCCATCTCATAGGAAATCAGGTTGCCATCTCATAGGAAATCAGGTTGCCAACTCATAGGAAATCAGGTTGCCAACTCATAGGAAATCAGGTTGCCAACTCATAGGAAATCAGGTTGCCAACTCATAGGAAATCAGGTTGCCAACTCATAGGAAATCAGGTTGCCAACTCATAGGAAATCAGGTTGCCAACTCCTAAGAAATCAGGTTGCCAACTCTAGAATCAGCATCATCATCTCACTGATATGAATAATATTATTTACAATTTCTGATCGATTTTTCTCCTGAATTTTATTCTCTAGACTTCAGGCTTCGCAGATTGCCTAGCTAGACTAGAATATACGCTCCTGATTCCAGGGTATACACACACTGTTCCTGGAATCTCTGGAGCAAGCGAACGTAAGCAAGTTTTCTGCGCAAGTAGTGACTGGAGGGGGCCCGACCAATGAACTCGAGAGAGGGGAAGTGAGTGCATGGAGGGGAAAACTCGACTGCAGCGCGCACTTCTTTGCTACGCCCACTCGCTTCCTCTCCTTCTCTACCGTTATGCGTGGGCTTGCTCCACAGACTATATAAAAGAAAATTATTGAGTAAGAACGCTCTTCCGCATCAAAGGCACAAGAGACATCGAGACCCATGCTTGAAGTGTGACGTCACTTCTCAGTACGCTTTTCGGCCCGTCGTAACTTGAGCTCCGTTACAAATCAATGCCGCTTCTCAGAGTAAAAAATCCGCCACTTCAACATAACTTCGAAAAGATTTTGAAGCTTTCTGAGCGAGAGAAGAATAATCTTTCCTCCTCTGACTAAAAAAAATGGAATTTTCTGAAGCACGTCAGGAACTCGCCGAACGAACCCCTATTGTCTGACGCTGTCAAGGCGAGTTTTCGAAAATGACACGGCCCCTCCCACCTCCCCCTTCGTGCACGCTATAAGGTCACGGCTTCATTACCCCTCCCCCTCCCATTCCGATCAGCCAATACCAAACTCCCTTTCATCTCGCTTCAGCCTTCAGTCACTTCCCATCAGTTACTGTACTTAACAATGCCGGATGAAAAGCAAACTTCCGAGTTAAGACGTTGGGAAGACAAAGAGGAAGAGGAGATAGAGGAGGCCAAAGAGGAAACTCCATTTACTTCTGTCGGATCAATGGCTCGGAGCTTCTTATCATTCTTCTCAAGTTTTCATACAGTTATTCTTTCAATTATTAACAACTCCTGTTAAAGAGAGTCGGCCCATTGTTTGCGATTCGTTCTTATCGCTCTCCATTAACTTGTCGTCTCTGATTGGATGGTGAATTCCTAGAGACTCGCACCGTCTTGTCTCTCTATTATCGATCCTCACTACCACGTATCAGAATTAGAATTTTACACAGTTTATGCATGCACACAGAACCTAAAACGTGTCAGGGCCTCCATGATGGCGTAGTGGTAACGTCGTGGCCTTGTAATCAAGGAGTCCCCGGGATCGATACCCGGTGAAGGCAAATAGTTGTTCGGATCCTAAACGTGTCAACTGACACATATATGTTCACTTCAATAACACATTAACGTACATAAACTGCAAATGATGTACTTTTTGGTGTGTCAAAATACGCATAGAAATGCATAAAAGGGCACTGAAAATGCATCAATTGAGAAGATCAGACAAGATCATTTCAAAGATAACAAAATTACACATTTAGCTGTTTCTATTGATGCATCAAAAGTGCAATTTTGTTATCTTTGAAATGATATTGTCTGATCTTCCCAATTGATGCATTTTCAGTGCCCTTTTATGCATTTCTATGCGTATTTTGACACACCAAAAAGTGCATCATTTGCAGTTTATGTACGTTAATGTGTTATTGGAGTCAACATATATGTGTCAGTTGACACGTTTTTGGTTCTATATGTATTCAGACCACCTCCTTGCCTTCATTTGGAACGTGTTAGTAGAATAAAATTACAATGAAAGTTGATTCCTTGTTCCATACTATTTGTTGTAATAATAGGGGAAACGCTTAAGTTTTGATGATGAATTATGGAATTAATTGACAACATTTTAGACTCTGCTCATATTCTAAGGAAACCTAAATACCTTCCCTTCAAACTCAACTCGGTAACAATGTTCCCAAACTAATTATTTTGCACAAGAGACCAAGAACAGCTGCCACGTTCGGCATTGCATGGATTTTTCGGGGGTAATGTCGAACATAATATTAGCCATTAACCCTTATGAAAAATAGTTACCGCAAAGGGTAAGGCTTATTGGTGCCATGTCTCTTCATTTTTAATTATTATTTTTTAATATTATTTGTGGAAGGTTTTTCTTTTCAAGAGTTAAAGTCTAAAGCTCACTGGCATCTCAGTGGGCGATAATGTTTAAAGACTTTTGGCACGGAAATTTCGTGCTTCGGTTTCGCGCGTTTCCCTGTAGTAGGCGTTACACCATTGGAATTTAATAGAAACAGACAACAGAATTTCTGTTGCCGCGTTTCTAAGCGTTTTCATGCGTCTCAGTGGGCGTTAAGCTTAATATAAACGTAAGATACTATGATTTTCGTTTGTTTCTTGGATTTGTACAAAACAAGCTGATTTTAAATTACATGTTAAGATGCTGGGGTAATGCCGAACACCTGTTCGCCATTGTCCTTTTCTTTGCCTTGTTGTTTTCATTATTACCACACGTGCTGTACATAATATAGGAGCATTGCAGTGAGTTTGAAAATTCTCTCAATAAATGTACAATATACACTATCTACCAAAATGTAATTGGACACCCATGATGGTGGTTAATTTAGTATCTAATTTGAATCATTTAGTATCATTTAGTGGGACCACTGGTGGTTGTTCGAGGCACAATGAACTCGCAGGCATACTGTACAACACTAGACAATGAAATGCTCCCATCCTTGTGGCGTTTTTACGGAATGGACCCCTGTTACTTCCAGGATGACAATGCTAGGTGGCATGTTTGGGAGGCTACTATGCAGTGGTATGCCGACGACAATATTCACCGATTGGTCTGGCTTGCACAGAGTCCTCATCTCAATCCCATAGAACACCTTTGGGAGGCATTGGACTGGCGGGTGAGGTCTCGGGAGATGCAGCCAAATTCCATTGTTCAACTGAGTGAGATCCAGCAAGAGGAATGGCGACGCATTCCAATGGACGTCCTCCACAAACTAGTCGAGAGCATGCCTGACAGAGTGGCTGCTGTTATAGCAGCAAGAGGTGTCTCCACGAGGTTCTAACAGGGTTCGAACCACCAGACAACCATTTTGTGCACGTGCCCAATTACTTTTTGGTAGATAGTGTACAAGAGTAAACGGCATTAAAAAATAATGTTACGTTCTTCACTTGTAAATACAGCACATAAATTACAAGAAAAATTAAAGAATAGACAATATTTGTCCGGTGGTCTGATGTCTCGCAGAGACGCCGGAAGCGCGGCAACAGAACGGAGCAGTTTCGGTTCCGTCGTCTCAGTGGGTCATAACGCTCAAAGATAAACTACAGACTTCTAGCCGGAAATTCTGTGCTTCGGTTCCGCACGTTCCCCTGTAGTAAGCGTTACACCATTTCATTTCAATAGAAGCTGACGACAGAAGTTCTGTTGCCGGATTTTTCCGGGTCTCAGTGCGCGGGGTCCTTAAGGCATTGTTCGTGACAGGTGCTTGGTGGCTGCACCAATTGGATCACTCACATCAAGGAAGATAACCTGGTGTTCAGATTCAGGAGCATGTTTTGTAATCAAAGGGTTCGAGGTTCGATCCCGGTGGAGGCACACAGTAGTTCGGATTGTACTTTAAACTGTAGGTCCAGTACTAGGCTTTACTTCGTTTTTTCTAGCAATCACGTGTCACAATCTATTAATTTACCTAAAATTTCAGATGCAGTAGTTAATGAACATTTTATAATTAAATAGTTAATGCAGGCAACATCAACAAAACAGTACAAGATGGCACAGAATAAACGTAAATGTTACGCATGCATTCTTAACGATTGTGACAAGAATATGTCAACATTTGGTGGCAGATTATTACGTACGCGAGGAAGCCAATAGAAAAGACAGCGCTGTAGAAGGGAGAGCCCTGTACACTCTGTCCAGGGAATCTCTGGAGCAAGCGAAGGAAAACAAGTCGTCTGCACAAGTAGGACTCGAGACAGCTTCTAGTTGTTTGCAGCAGCGCGCACGGCTTTGCTCTGTCCACTCGCTTTCTCCCTGCTCTACCGTTATGCGCGACCCTGCTCCACGGATCCCCGAAATATAATGTAGGTACAGAGGATTCCTAGGACTTGACCTTACGTCGATCAATTTAGCATTTACGCATATTGTGAACAGGCCAAAAGGGCCTACAGAATTCAACGTTTAAGAAATCGTTTCATATCGGAACTTAGATTAGTTTTAAAACATGTAGGTGGGACAGAATTAGAGAACAGAAGCCCAATGTATTCTTGCACCTCTACTAAATTTTCATTGGTTTTGCATTCCCCGCTCCTTGTTCCCCATTCCCCCCTTTCCCCGGGGGGCTGGTGGAGGATAAGAAATTTCCCTGGACCCCTCAGGGTTACCAGGGGTGGGAGAACAGAGCTCAGTCCTCTCAAATCCACAAATTGGGGGATTTTGTGCGGCTACGAAACCCTCCGTGGAATCTATTCGAGAAATATCGTCCTCACGAGACAAGTTTTTGGTTCGAAGGAGGTTCTTTTTTTCCCACCTTCCCCTCACCTCTTCATTTCCCTTTAGGTGTACGAACCGCGACAGAGGCCCAGGATTTGAATTGATAACGGCGAAGTGGCCATAAATTTTAATAACGATCTTTGTATATACTGATTTCTCCTCGCGGGCCAACACTTCTTTCTCGCGTGATCATTCACAATCAAGGTTGACAAAAATTTATGCGGAAACTTTTTTCCACCGCTGTCTTTTGTTTCTTTCTCTGTCCGACACAGAGCTAAGTTGTCACCCTTTTAGCAAGCTGCAGGTACTTTCGTTCGCTAAAAGCACAGTTGCCAGGTCCCCAACCAGTCAACTGAATTAGATTTGCAATGGAACTTAAAACCCCAACCAAACATACAAATAAAGAAAGTAAATGAGTGTATTTCTTATCTTTAAAACAGCAATGTTGCCCGTAGTATTATATGGATGCGAAACGTTGTCCCTTACATTAAAAGAACATAAATTAAAACTATTTGAAAAAAAATAATTCTCAGATAAATATTTAGACCTAAAATAGATGAGGAGACAGGTGAGCGGAGAAGGTCACATAATGTAGAACTGTATAATTTGTATTCGTGTCCAGATATTATTAGAATAATTAAATCAAGAAGACTTAGGTGGGCAGGCCATGTGGCACGAATGGGAGAGGAAAGAGGAGTTTACAGGATTCTTGTTGGGAAACCTGATGGTAAGAGACCTGTAGGAAGGCCAAGACGAAGAAGGAGAGATAACGTTGAGATGAACCTAGAGGATATCGGTAAGGATGGAAAACATTGGATTGATCTTGCCCAGGATGGGGACAGATGGAAGGCTTGTGTTGCTGCAGCCTTCGGGTTTAAGAAGGGTAGAGAGCTAGTTACTTAGTTATATTCCAGTTTCACCTAACGGCTTGTCAACACTAAAGTAAGGTGGTTTATTACCTGCCACTATTTTAGGCGAAACGGGAATCCCATTGCACCTAATATGGGGTAAGAAACCACGGTCCGGAAACGCGTAATTAAAAAGTTGTAAGCTAAAAGTAGTTCGAGCTGCCTCTGACAGTGGAACAAGACAACTCAAGGATGTGGCTTGCAGATTTAACAGGACATTACACTACAGTGTATCGTTGTACAAGAGAGACCGCTAGAGAGCAGGGTTGTAAAAGGTCCATAAATTCTAATTGGTTCTATAGGGTTCGGTAACAGGACCGGAATATTTTTTCTCGCACAATTTAAATTCGGTACAAGTTGCGTATTGTTTCATTGAAATAAGGTTCCTGGACCGAATTAAAATTCATCCGGGAAAATGGTTCCTGGACCGAATTAAAATTCATCCGGGAAAATGGTTCCTGGACCGAATTGGAAAGCTTTACAGATCAAAAGGTTCCTTTCGCTCCATAGCCCATCACGCTTGCTGATTCTCTCTTCTGGACCGGAATTCACTTTATTTAAAATTTCTGAACCTTTACCAACCCTGGTAGAGTGAAGTGGGCCTGCTGGCGATAATCCTTAATGCCTGTGATATCGTAAGAACGACTGCGGGGATGTTCCAGCTAATGCGACGCTGTCGTACCAGCATCGATGCTGGGGTCCGCCATTTTGAATACCTACTGTAACGTTTCCGTCATACACTACGATACACTCTAGTAATGTCCATATTAAATCTGCAAGCCGCATCTTTCATTTATCTTATCTCATATTGGTACTTGGGTGAGTCTGCATCCACCTAGCAGTTTGATTTGATTTGATTTGATTTCATTTATTTTACTTCGCTTCTTGTGCCAATTTTGGCTAATTTGCGAAGATGTGGATGAGTGATGATATGATGAAATTGATCAATATACATCACAAACGTCCATGCCCAAGCCAGGATTCGAACCCGGGACCCCTGGCGTCGCAGCGCGATGTGCTAACCACTCCGCCATGGGGGCCGGCACCTAGCAGTTTGGTTTAAGATCAAGAAAAGACCCTGTATATCATTTACTTACAAACGCAGTGAATAGGACGATAAAACTTAATGTATTGAAAGACCTAGTCGTCTTACTATGACGCGATAGCCAGTTGATATCAGTGTGCGAATTAACGGAGGAGATGCTGGGAATCCCCCCCCCCACAAAAAACTTTGTCCCCGGCAAAAGAAAATTATTTCTATCCCTGCCAGGGACGATTTTATACCCCTCAAAGAAAATGGAATTGAAGCCAAGGTACAGTAAAACCTCGTTAATCCGGACTAATGGGGGGATAAGTTGACCTGTTTAACGAAAGTCCGGATTAACTGAAAGAACCTAAAAGAACAGTAGAAAGTGCATTAAGAGTCCGTTTATAGCAACAAAACACGTTTATTATGGTGTATTTAAAGGGCACAGGCCTTTTCTTTGGGAAGTTCTCCCATGGACGTTGGATGTACGTATTCTTAGCAGTTACGGAGGAATAAGTGAATGCGCTTGTTGACTTCTAGCCATATTTAAAACCTTGCATTCTGCTTTTTTTTGGCCTTTTGCCTGTCCGGATTAAGCGAAGTCCGGCTTATCGGGATCCTTAACGAGGTTTTACTGTAGTATAACAATTCTTAACTACGCAACAAACAATTGAAAAATAATTTGTGTCCATTAACGGTCCAGTGATCATAAGATTTGCCTGTCGAAAAGTATGCAGCCTTGTGGATTGAAAGAGGACATCATACAACTCGCCAACCTCATAGAGCCAACACCAGGCTGTTTTCCACTGAATTTTTCATGGCATGGTGTTGATATTTTACATACCGGGTGGCCAGAATTGAAGTTACCCAACTCAGAGCCCTCTGTAGCCTGTTTGAGACACTCTGAAATTTGGTGAATCAACTATGCAGACCATGAAGAAGAGGATGGCGATACAAAAATAAAATAGTTCAATTTTCCGCCACCAGGTTGAAATGTGGCGCTGTACTTAAATGATGGGTTGTAATAATGACGTAAACTGCTCCAATTGGTTATGGATTTGCCTTTACCTTGCAATCTTGCAATAAACGAGAGATTATTTTCTCGCAACTTCCAGCCACTAACAAATGTCTTTCTAATTAATAACTCAGCTAAATCACTTAACGTGATTATTTGTACAACCAATCATGGAAGTACAGCGCCACATTTCAACCTTGTGGCGGAAAATTGAACTATTTTCATCGTCATCCTCTTCTCCATGGTCTGCATAGTGTATTCACCAAATTTCAGAGTTCTACGATGCCTCAAACAGGCTACAGAGGGCTCTGAGTCGGGTAACTTTAATTTTGACCACCCGGTACATTGAAATACTCACAATAGACTTGTGGGTGGGTTAGATAGAGATGAAGCTTGAACGAGGACGGTTAAAGGTGCAGGAATTCTAAAGAAATTCATTTCCGGTCCAGGAGAGAAAATCAGGAAGCCTAAATTGGTTCTGGACCGTAAAGAACCTTTTAATCTGTAAGGTATTTCAATTCGGTCCAGGAACATTTTTCCGGACGAATTTAAATTCGGTCCATGAACCTTTTTTTAATGGAACAATACCCTACTTGGACCGAATTTAAATTGTGCTGGAAAACGATTCCGGTCCTGTTACCGAACCCAATAGAATCCATTAGAAGTTTTAGGTTCCTGCACCTTCAACAACCCTAGCTTGAACTTGGTAATAGAAATTTGGTCAAGAGTTTCGGTGTTACTGGTTCGATAGGTCTCTTTGCGTAGGAGTTTGGGTTTCCTAGAATGTAAAAATAGTGTTTCTAAATTACGTGAAATTGCTATCATAAGCTGAAACCAAAGTTCTATAGTACTTAAAACCGCAAGGCTATAGTTTACTTTACTGATTGGTAACATAGATAATAATTTACATACCCCCTAAAAAAATGTACCTACCAAAATGAAACCACAAATACGCCACTGAGTGTGAATCCCCCAAAGCAAAAAGCTCAATTCGCACAGTGGTTGATATAAATTGATTATACTGAAGTAATAAATGAATGTTTTATACAGATAAAAATTTTACATATTGGTTTATTGTAATGTAAACTATAGTGCCTTGCCACTATTCGTACACATTAAAATTCCCATACTTTCATTATCGTGTCGTGCTCGAAACTGGTTATTCATGCAAGTCTCTCTCATGAATATCGTTGAGATTTCAGTAATGAAAGAAGTGAGAAGTGGACTTCGTAAGTTTCTAATTGGTACATTTGAAATTACGCAATAGATAGGAGGAATTCCAAATATGCATAGAGTTGCAAGGCAAAAAACAGCTCTGCAGGGGGAAAACGTGGCTCTCCAAGACGGCGGAATTATTTTTGCTTCTCCCTGCATAACAAGTAGGTCCGCTCCGAAAGCAATTCCTCCGCGCTTTCTTTACAGCCAATTAAAAACTGGTTTAGGTGTAATTACACAAGAAATACAACCTACAATGCAGAAAATTAAAGTTTGCCGCGGACGTCGATGTCGGAGAACAATACGAGAAATAGCAGCCTCGTTTCCCGACCACAAAAAGCGGGAAGGAAATTTTCTCTCGTCTCCTGCCACGAAACAAGCAAAGGATTTTTGAGAGTTCTTAATTTAGCGTCCAGGCTGTGGACCTCACATCTGCATTCAATTTGTTTTCTCTGTGTGAGAAAACGCAAATGGAGTTCAAGATATAAACTCCCGCTAAAAGGTTTTTGTTACATTTTTTTCTTCCTAACTGTAAGGTTCAGTAACTGAAAACTAGGCCAAAAAAATAATATACAGGGTGTTCAACAAATCCCCGTACCACTACTTGCATGCATCATGTTGTGACTTTGTTGAAAATTAACACCTATTCCTTAAATTTCAACTTTACATTCGCTTCGTACTCAAAGGACAATTAGTAGTGAAGTAACTCAACATATTTATTACAAATTCAAAGGTTATTCGTGACTTCATGTGTTAAAAAATGAATGGGCTGAATCACCATAAATTACTATTTATATATATTGTTTTTGTGATGGTTACTTCTTGTTGTAAATTTAGTGCCATCGTAAGTATGTTACGATGTAAATATATAAACACATATGTCACAATAAATAAATATGTCATATTTAGGGGTAATAGGTACTATGTATGTAATATAATCTAGGGGTACAAGACTTCTCGAACATTCTATACAACAGTGCCACATAGTGGGCTGTTTATAAGTACATGTCCATAGTAACATTAGAAATTAACATCGATGCAAAATACCAAATGTTCCACAGCACACTGAATCTAAGCCAAGAGCGTGCCGACAGAGATAGTTTGAGGTTCCAACCCATCAAAATACGAGATGCAAAATAGTAGTACTAAAATTAAACTATGTACAGTTAGTTTTAGGCTACCCTTTCTTTACGTTCACATTGTTTACGAATTGGAAAATTCTCATTTTATTACTCACAGATGGAGTAGTAATGTTATGCAAGCAGTTGACTGCACTATATTCTAATGGAAAATATTCTTAAACTTTAAACCCATCGTAATATGTAGTATACCAACAAAAATGCACTGTCCCTCACACAAAGTAACTAAAAGCAAATTGAATTTTGCACTGTAAGTAAAGAGTCAGATGTCATCAAACATTTTAAGCTATTTCAAATTATTTCTCGAAAGAAATACCGGAATGGCAAAATTTCGCTAATTTCAGGATCATTTCGTATTAAAGGTTTAAATGTGTCGAGAAGTGTTTGGGAATGATAGTCTTTTATTCCAGAACAGGAAGCAATCACTTCTGGGAGAAAAATTGAATTGTGTTCTCTGTCCGAGGAGTCTGTGGAGCAAGCGAACGAGAACCAGTCGTCTGCGCAAATAATGAATCGAGAGGGCTCGAGAAATCAACGTCTGAGAGAGAAAGGGAGTTCGTGGAGGAGTCAACGTGACGGCCGCTACCAGGTACGAACTCTCATGATGAAGTGAGAAAACTAAAACGTTTTCCACTGTTTCAACATATATGGTAGCGCAAAATCATGGTTCATTTGAAGGTACTTCATTGTTTGTTTTTCATTTTCTCTTTTCCTAAATGTGCTCGTGTATTAGAATATTATGATCTATACAAGTGCTTGAAATATATATATAAAATATCCATATATATGAAGGAAGATTCAGTAAGAGGTTATACATTTTATAGCGTAAGAAAATATTGATCATGTATCACATAGGAGTACAAAAAGTATAGCAATATAGTTCCTAAGTTCAGTGCCATCTACCCTTTTATTATGAATACACACAATTTAATAGTATGTGTTTATGTAGTATCTTTAACGCAAGAAACCTTTAATTTGGTACTGATACTCCTTGGTTCTACAAGAAAATTATGGCACGATTCAATAGAAAAAGTAGGAAACCACAGGATACCGCTAAAACAATTCATAAAAATGAGAACTTCCATTTTGAAAAAAGAATGTCCGCCATCTTGATTCCTGTTGTACTTAGCCTATGAAATGACTAGGCCTACATTAGTTTGATTTATAACTGTGCAAATCAGTACAAAGATTGTATTTTTAAGCGAACCGACAAGACTGAAATCTTGGTATCCGTAACATAACAACGCGTGTCCGAAAATGGAAACGTGGTTATGTTTTATTAATGTCAAGTGAAAGCTGTACATGACCGTTTGCAATGTCCATATCAAAAGGCTTCAGGATATCAAGAGGAATGCGGTAGAGTCCTTCTGCACATCTGCGTACAGAGATGTAAAGGCGCAGATTGCGAGTGGCTGTCAACATGAAAGTAACGGCGAACCTTCTTATCAACAGCTCACGCGAGGCTCATAATGGCCGCAGTCAATAAGGTCGCAGTGCGAGCTATGCTGGCTGGGCTGAGAGTAGCGAAAGGGAGAATGGCTTTCCGAGAGTCTAGCGTCGAATAAGGAGCAAAAGAAATCACCACTACTATCATATCAGGGGCGTCGCCAAAAGGGCAAGGGTGAGCTCTACCCCAACGTTGTATACAGACTTTCTTCATCATCAAACGCACTCAAATGGCCTACCTGAGAATGTTTTCAGAACAATTTTAGTGGAGCTAAAATTACACAGACAGAGGTACAGAAACGAAAGGAAATAAGAGAGAGAGATAGAACTAAGAACTAACAGGATAGACGAACAGACGGAGACAGAAAGACAAGTGACAGAGTGAAATAAAGAAAAGCGAAAGAAATAAAAAGACAGAATGACAAAGAAAGTAAGGGAACAAAGATACAGGAAGAAAAAGAGATTGAACGAGAAAATAATATGGAGTGGAATAAAGAAAGATATAAAGAAATAGAGGAAGAAAGAAATCGTTGTATAGAAAAGGGGGAAGAAATAGTGATAAAAATAAAGACAGAAGAGGAAGACAGAAATACAAAGAAAGTGAGAAACAGGAATATGGGGAAAGATGAAGAATAAAAGGCATGCAGAGAAAGAAAAGTTCGCTTAGAAACTGGGGAAGAATGAGAGATATAGGAACAAAGATATAGGAACATAGAAAACCAGAGACACAAAGAAAGTAAGAGAGACAGGAGGGAAGATAAACGATAGAGATAAACGAACAGGAGGAGAAGATAGAGAAAAATGAAGTGAAAAAAACGAACAAACAAAGCTACAGAGGAAATGAGATAATGAAACAGAAGAGGAAGAGATGAAAAAGTACAGGATTTCTTTGGAATCTTAGAAGTTATGATCGAAACAGAACCCAATCGAAAATATTTTATTCATTCTCAACCGCACGAACAACATTGCTGATATGGATCACACTCTGCCACTGGCTAGAGAAATTACTTATGCCACAGAAAGGGTATTAGGTAGAATTTTCCCAGATACTATATACGTAGATAACATAGAAACATAAGATAAATTCCGACAACATAAAATAAAAAGTTAAAATATTAAGAATCAGACATGAAGAATCAAGTAATCCAATTCGTTAGTTTTGATTGCCTAAAGATGTCGCACTTTTCTTCTCGCTTTTTTAACTATGTTAACTATTATAGAATAAAACTTGTAATAACTAAATTAAATGAAAAATCAACTACTAATTATCTCGTGCAACCACGTGTTCTCGTCGAGTCAGCGTAAAGAGACAGAGGCACGTAAATGAATGGAAATATGCATATTTGTGGGTATTGTACAAGTTCCATGTATTATATATGAGACACGCTTTGGAAGGACCTAATTCGGGGCTTTATAATTTTGAATTACATTCTAATATTGAATATCGCTTACCTAGTTAAGACATGCTATGTACCTTTATTGTATCTAGATTGACAAAAATCCGTCTCAAATGTTTTTTTTTTTTTCTGGCCATGAACTCCAATCAGCACGAAATTTCCAAAAATTGTAAATTCAAAAGAATAATTTCAGCATTTATTGGAAATTTCCGATCTCAACCTCATTATGAGAGGTTATCAGCGGCTCGGAGAGATAACGGCAGATAGCTCAAAATCCACACTTTTGCTCATATCATCACGTATCACGCAAAACGCTCAATTCCCCACGTCGGTAAATATCAGGTTTGGCTGGTATAATTAGCACAAATACTTTGCACTGTATTTCTGGAGTTTTCCTTTGGAATCTGTGTCACAAACCCTATTTAATGCATCGATCTCTAACACAAATAGTTGATCAATGTGTCTTTAGTGTGGATATATACAGATCACTCATAATCCTCGCCGCAGATAGCCAAAAGTGGCAGAATATCGACGCTAAACAACAAAATTTAAATCAAATCAAAGTTCCTTAATGGATAATACAAGTACTTAGAAGAACCTCTCAATGTAAATATACTAAAACGAATGGAGCACGTGTAAGTGCGTGTGGGTGGAGGTACTCAAACATCAACCTTTCTTCTAGTACACCCTGGGATGCATATTTGCAGGCTGACGAGGCTTTGGCGCCTGGACTCAAAGCCAGGAAAATCCTCTGTGGGTCATGTGTTGTGTCGTCCCTATACGTTCGTGATTGTCCCTTGATCCGTCTCATGTGATCACTGGTACCCGGAGGGCTACGTCGATAATTTCATTGGTGCAGAGGTCCCTCCCCCCCATTTTACGACATCTTTGCAGGAAAATGTGTGTGTGTGTGTATATATATATATATATATATATATATATATATATATATATATATATATATATATATATATACCGTGTTCTAATCGTGATCAGAAATTGATTTCTCTGCATGTTTAAATTTGTACAAATTCGTCTGTTGGCCACACATTGAAATGGTAATAAAATTTCCCCCCAAATTTTTGTAATTGCACTTACAGAACGAGACGTTGCTCGACTAGCCTTGTGATTGTTTGATTGATTTGGTGTTTTAAGTCCACTTCATCCACAGTAAGGCTAATCGGTACTGGACCTACAGTTTAAAGTGGGATCCGAACCACCATGTGCCTCCACCGGATATCGAACCTGAGAACCCTTTATTACAAGGCGACGATACCACTGCGCCATCTGAAATCAGCCTTGTGAAACTACAATCACGAAGAAGCATGAAAGGCGAAGTTTCACATGGGGAAGTGAGTCATATGTGAGCAAACCTGTGCTAACATGAAATTTAGAGAAAGTCACGTACTTGGTCAGATGGCGTTCCATTCCATCCTCTTTCTGAATAATATTACCAATATTACCGGTCTTTCCAAGCACGATATAGCGAGAGCTACTAGTGTTTATGAATCAACTGTTCATTTTTGTCCAGTATTTCGCATTCACTTCGTTCTGCGAATCAGAACAAATGATGAACCTTTGTTTGACGCTCGGTCCACATCAGTGGCGGCGATTGGGGGCGAGGGGGCAGTTGCCTTCCACTTTTAGCCACTTTTCCCCCTGCACTATGCTAAACGTTATCTACAAAGGGAAATATACTGTCCTTGCTCCCCCCAGTTTTGGCACCTTCTGCCCCCCGGTTTTGGAACCCAATTGCCGCTACTGGTCCACACTTACAATTGTATAACAGACACATATTGTTTTCGAACAAAATGGTTAGTTTGCGAGTTAGTGTTTTAAGTTCACTTTATGCACAGTAAGGCTAATCGGGATTGAACCTACAGAATAAAGTACCTAGGTTTGATCCGAACTATTTTGTGCCTCCATTGGGTATCGTACCTGGGACTTCGAACAAAACTGTGTTTACAAATAAGTGAAAAATCAAAATGTAATTAGCTCTAATATTTACTAACTCAACGTATTTCGATATTTTTCAAATTCATGTGACGATTCTAGAACCTCCTGGCTCCAACATACACATAGGGTGCAGCAGTGGTCCAGTCGGTATGGCATCTGACTGCCGAGAGTGGTTCTGGGTTCGACTCCTGGGGTGGGTGATTTTTGGTAAGAATATGTCCAGCAATGAAGAGGCTCCGGAGTTTACCCAGCCTCAAATACAATTGAATCTGGATGGTTAAAGGCGGACGGAGCACGTTGCCGATCACATTACCTACACAAATGGTTGATAACGTGAATCCGTGGAGCCCTACCTCCAAATATCCCACACGTCTGCATGGAATGTTGCAGTGTGCATGGAGTTGGTTTACCTTACCGTTATTTAAGTGAGTATATATGTCCTATATTGGCACACACACACACAGAAACACCCAAACTCCAAATATTTATCTAATTTTCAGTTTTGGATACATTTTCGTCATCATGCATACATGCAGGCGTACGCAGGGGGAGGTGATGGGACTACTGCTCCTACCGAAATTTTGAGAAAATCAAAATTTCAAATGAATGCAGAAAATAACTCTGGAAAACCCATACTGAAAAATATAACCCCCTGAAAATTACCTCGCATTGCCATCTTTGAATCTATCTTCTATATATATAAATATTGATGTATGTGTGTGGGTGTGTATATATGTTTGTTCCGGCATAACTCTCGAACGCCTGGAGCAATTTCAACCAAGCTTGGTACACGTGTTACTTGCAATCTCGAAAGAATACTTTGGGGTAAGACACCCCTAGCACCCCTAGGGGTGGGGTGGGAAGGGGTAACATGTAAAAATAATCGAGAACCACCGATATTAAATTCCGCACAGACAGACATCCTTGACTATGCAATCCCGCACAACGATATTGTTTCTCGGGTTGTCTAACATTCAGGCTGTGTTGCGAATGGAATCCATAGTTTTCGTGAGGTTCAACTTGAAGTTCATAACTTATCCGCATGGGGGTTGCGGGGGGGGGGGGTGAAAGATAAAATGCCACAAATGACCTAGATTAGTGTCGAATCCATAGTTTTCGGAGTCTCTAAGCTCATTGCTGACATTCACGATAAAAAAAATAAAATTAGTTACATTTTGCACTATAGTTAGAATTCATCATTTTCCTGTCTAATAGAAGATTGGGATAAATAAATACCCGGGCAACGCCGGCTAATCAGCTAGTAACTTATAAAAGGAAGGTTAAAGATGCTACTTACAAAATAGTTTATTGTGCATTCTGCCCATAACTACCGTAGAAGGCAGGTATATCTACACTGCCAGCCCTCTGAAAAACAAATATCCTGCGTATGTTAGTGTACATTACACGTACACATACACACGCATGTAAGGTAAATGTATCTCCCTGCACACTGTAATATACCTTGAATACAGATAGAGGGATGTGGCGGTAGGGCCCCCACACATTAACAACACCAACCATCTGTGGAGGTGATGTGATCAGCACCAGGCTCCGGACGACTTCCCCACCCCTCAAACGTATCCAGAGGCTGGGTGAGCCCCAAAGCCGATCCATGCAGGGACATTGATTAAAGTATTCCTCACTCAGGGAATCGAACCCAGGTCCTGCGCGTGGCATTTGGACATCATACCGAATGATCCACCGCGGTCCGCGGCGTGTGTAAAGCAAACCATCACTTTCCCTTTGCCCTAGAAAAGTTTTTCTTGTATGTTTCTGTATGCTTTCTAGGTTCACTCGCTGTACGTGAGATTTTCAAAACCAAGAACTGGTTTTGAATATCCACGCAACAGCACCAATACCACGAGAGCACAAAAAAGAGCATGTAACTTTAAAGCACTCCATTAATGTATTGTTGTGACGTACATTGTTGCACGCTTCATATGAGATCCTTTTATCACTCTTTTACACTCCCTAAACATGCGGCTTATCGACCATAAACTTTTTTTATGGTAGTATAAATGTGGAGGGAGGGAAATATATGAAGTTTTATTATCGCGTAGATATGAACATTCTAGTGTCCCATTTTTTTGAGTTTTGATACAAAAAAAAATTTAGTACTAACCTTTTTTTCTTATTTTGTAATCCTTCACTTCGATCTCTCCTTTATTAAAATGGATTTTTTGGTCTTTACAACAGGTTGGATGGTAGGGTGCACTTATCTTGAGTGAAAAAGCGCGTGAATACGCACATGTACACACGCACTAGTTCTGGCCGCCACCCACACACACACACACACTTGTCTCAATGCACTGTAAAACACGCACGTTACGAGCAGCGGGGGGCCGCGTGCGAGCCGCTTCTCTGCCACCTGAGTCGCCACACGGTCTGCCAGGACTAAAAGCCTTGCGCGTCTCGGGATCTCCCTCCAGCTGCCTCATCGTGGCGGCACGGTCCGTCGACGCGGCGCGGTCCGTCACGGCGCGGAGCTATCGGTCTTTGCCTCGGGCTCACGTCCTTCGTGGAAAGCGACCTGAAACCACGCTCTGGGATGGTGGGATTAGGTGTCTGGTTGCATTTGCGCTCTTGTGACGTCATCACAGAGCCCTGATCACCAGGAAAAGGATTTATATGTAAATACATGAATCTGAAGTGTTATATTGTGTATTATCTTTGCGCATCACAGATTTTATTTTCGATATTTGTAGTTTTGACTCATATTTTAGTTATTTTTACATATTATTTCCATATTTCAGAAAATTTCTCAACATATACTACATATTCGAGCAATAACTACATGTCCCTGTGTGACCGAAAGAATTGAATGTATTTCTTTTGAATCTATATTCGAAAAAAATGGATTTAAGTGTGTGTTTGTTCCGGCATAACTCTCGAACGCCTGGAGCAATTTCAACCAAACTTGGTACACGTATCACTTGCAATCTCGACAGAAATAATGTGGGAGTAAGACACCCCTGGCACCCCTAGGGGTGGGGGACGGAAGGGGACATACAATAGCATTCTGTTGCGTGGAATCTTCGTGTGTAATATCCTGCAAGTTATGCTTCCCGCTACATAGCACGGCGAATTTGGTTGCCTACACAGAAGGTGCGAAATAGCTATGCAATGCCGTTCAACTCCAAGTTCATCACCTATCGGCATTGGGGGGTGATAGGGGGTGAAAATGACCTACATTAGTGTCGAATCCATAGTTTTCGGAGTCGCTAATTGGTGACATTTTACACTATAGTTAGAATTCATCATTCTCCTGTCTAGTAGAATATTGGGATAAATAAATACACAAGCGATAAACAACGAAACCTTACCACCTTTTTTATACCCTGCAATTGCGTTAATTACAAGTTTTCTGTCACCTGAACAATATTATTTTTTCCAACTTTACACCTCCCAACCGTTTGCTTTTGCTATTGTAAAACACTTGAAATTCCTGTTTATTTACAATTGTTGTCAACAATGGAGAATGAGGTCTCAAGCAACGGCTCCTGGTTGTTACAAACGTTATTTTGGCAACCTTAGAAGATAGTCCCAAGTCGAGTAGTCTATTGCTAACACATAAAAAAAATAACAATTTAATCCATATCTCAAAACATTACTACATAACTAACTCCATTTTTGACAACTAATCAACAAAACAATTGAACACCTACATACAAAGGTATTATAACATCGTAGGTGTTTTACAATATATCTACTGCACAAAGCGCTCCCTAACAAACACACTTTAAACGTAACGTATCTGCCTTCTAACAGGGCCTACTTCAGACAAAGATTCAAACTAAATATCCCAAAGAACACCCTGTTAGAGGGTAGAAACATTACGTTCACAGTGTAGTGTTTAAATATGGATTGCCCTGGTCAGGATTTTAGCGTTTTATTAAATATGGAAACAAGGCTAAATAGTGATACCATTAGCTTTTATGCCACTTTTGGCTAAAGGTATTTTCCACTCTTACGGCGGCCGGTCCTAGTTCTGGCAAGGGAAGTGGGGAGCGGGGATTACGCCGCAGACCAATCAGACAACAGCAGTGGCGCCGAGAAACACGACGCGGCGGAAAAAGGTACTACGTGAACCTCGTTCTATTGGCTGCTGCGTTTCTTATCGCGCTGGATTGGTCGTTTCCCCGCTCCCCTTGCCAGCTTATAGGGCGCCCGCCGTAAGACTGGAAAACAGCTATAATCGCGAAGAATGACGTTGAATGGTGATGATATGGACGAAAGTACAACAATATGGTATAAGAGGTGGCCGTTGTGTAGATACCCAAATGTCAATCCCCCTTCAACTTAGTACACGCTGGACTGCATTTTTCCAGTCTATCGAGGCTCTAGCGAGTGAACTCATGGTCAGTTTAATCCTTATGGGACATGTGTCCTGTCCATGCGTGTTTCTGACTACGCCCTCATCTACTACTTCTTATTGGGTTTCCCCGATGGCTCCGTAGTCACCTTGAAATGAATGGGTCCCGAGTTCGATACCCGGTGTAGTCTCTTACTGGTCCCGATCCAACTTTAAACTGTAGGTCGTCCCGATTAGCCTATATGTGCATAAAGTTGACTTAAGGCAACTCAAGCTCTCTTACCATCATTCATCTTATATCCTCGCGATTAGCTAAAAGTGGCAGAAACGCGAAGTAAATTAATTCAATTCATTCATTCACGAGCTCTACAGAGGATTATGCTGGCTGTGAGACCAGACGCCAGAGCCTCGCTAGTCTGCAACATGCAGTTTAGCGTGTATTCTACATACGTAGATGGCAGGTTGATATTCCGTATGTTCGTTTGTTGACGATTAGGTATGGAGTAATTTGAAACATTTGATACGCACCCACTTATTGTATCATTTTAAGTGTTTGATATGTTTAAAATGTTAATTGTCTATTATGACGTAATTTGTTTTGTTCAATTGGGTAGTCTTTTATGGTTATGGACTAACCTTAAAACATTTGATTGTGGGTTGCGAGGTAAGAGATATTATCAGGCCTCCCGCACTGGTGCAAAAAGCCGAATAAGGTTAATTTCGGAATTGATTTGTTCGTGCATGAATTAACCAGCTACCAGTCGGCACCACCATCGATGCTAAATCCTAATTTTCTCATTACAAATTTAGTTTATGTATCTATTAATCAATGATGATCACTTGTACGTGATTTTGTATTTTATTAAATGCCTTTCCCTTCTTAAACATGTATAAGAAAAATCGTATTTTTAAAGTCACTAGTTCTACATGACGTAACATCGTTCCATATGATCTGTCATGGACGTCCACTAACTATTTTAATAAGGATGTAGAAGAACAAAAAATAAAAACAATGGCTTATTGTGCAGATTTTATTGTAAAAACTGTCAGAAGAGGAATCCAGAGCTGTGTTCGTGTTCTGTCATATCCTGAAAGGTTAGTTATTTATGAATTCTGTTCGCTCTTTATGTAAAAATAATTTCCATAAAGTTAAGAATAATTAAGAATAATTCCTAGCATGTCTTCGTATTCTGTATTTTGCTTCATTTAAGTAAAAGGACATGTGTTAAAAAAAACGTCTGAAAGATTAAAGGTTCGATTTTGTAACTTAATGTTATATATAAGTTACACAGGAGGATAGGAAGCCAACGAGAATAGTAGGAATGACTTGAAGTTTGTTTGAAGTTCGGAAAAGCTCATTTGTGCATGTTAAAATGCAGAAAGTTGCAAGTTATCGCGCTCCTATTCGCTTCTGCACGAAGTTTATTTCTTCTAGCATTTAAAACTTTGTCAACATGTACAGGAGATGAAAAAAGCGTGTAAATATTAAAGCAATGAAATCTAAGGAACGGTTCCTATCGTTCTATGATTTTTTTAAAAATTCTCTTAGCAGGAAGACTAATTATCGTAGAATTTTAGAAATCATTGTCACGCGAAATTTGAACCTTTCTTAAAGTAATTATCACTCTTTGGATTTTTTTTAAAGAAAATATTTCTGTTGAAAAAACAACTTAAAAATTACCTTACGCAAGCTTGCACGCTTCCCAAGGACAATGTATTTTCCATTGACAAGGGACAAGTATCGTAGACTAGTGGGAATTAATGTAGAAGTAAATCGGAACCTTAGTAAAATGAATTTAGGTAATTTATTTATAATGCTAAGAGAACCAAACCTGGCCTGCCTAACCTAACTACGAAAGCATACATTGAACCAAATCATAAGTAATCACTAGTTTTGGAAACGAAATGAGTGTAACTAACCTACATGTGCAGTACATGCAAAATATTTTAGGAACATTTACACATGTGTTACTGTAAAGAAAAATCCTTTCTCACTGGTGCCACGGGAGGAAGATTTTGTGTTTCAAATCGCATTTTAATCTATGTGCTTTAATCCAACCCTACAGAATTATGGATGTTACTCCTATTATTAATAATAATATATTTTGTTGATGGAATCATCTAATTATACCTGTAGTTAATATTATTGCTGTAATAGCTCTTGTTGTTGGTCATGGGCTTTGATCTACTAGATGGTATGGGTGATTTTGATTTGTTGACATATTTCCCATCCTAGAAATATGTTGTGTCATAACATTTTTCCTGAAAGCACTCCCGGGAATAGATTCCATGATCCATTTAATGACAAAAATTGCAGTTAGCCAGTTGTAGGTTAGGCAGTAAGCTTCAGGGACTCTTTCTAAAAGATAATGTGGTAAAACATTGCTTCATATGTTAGGAAGTTTAGTGCAATATCTATAATATTTTTTATTTGCATTACAACACACTGTATGGTCCCATAAGAAGTAGTTACGATGAGAAATAATGTGAAAATTGAGTAAAAATAAATCAATTGAATGGTGACAACCTCATAAGATTTTGCGCAATTGTTGAAGGAGCTATCATAGAATGGACCCTTATACATTTGACACTACTTTATTCAACAGATACAGATAGCGATCTAATGCATATTCATTTTCAGTAACTTTTCTTTGTGTTGACACGCTTTGACCTTAGCTCACTAACAACTCTTGCATCTTGGAATTTATCTTTTTTGAGTGACATAAAATGCAGAATGCTTTGTCTTGCATAGTTATATGTTTCTAAAATAATTTTTCGTCTTTTATTTTTCTCGTAGAGCTGAGATATATTTGGAGAAAATATGGCGAAAGGACTTTAGGCACAAAACATACAAAAGTTACAGAGTTTGTGAAGACAATTTTTCAGAGAAAATGTTTATGAATTCTAATAGAAATAAGTTAGTGCATGATGCATACCCAGATGTAGAACCAAGTAAGTATATTGCATTTCTTATGGAATAACATTGTCATCAGTTATGTGGCTCATGCATAAGAAATTGTATTTTCCCTTTTCTGCATTAAAAAAATATATGCTTTAGAGATAAATTTTGCTTAAAGTACATAACACCTAACAACACGATACATTGCTTGAGGATGTTAGAAACAAATGTATTTAATGTTTCACTAAATATTCCAAGCAGGATGGATGAAAAAGATATGATTTTCAGCTAAACAGTCCTGTAAAATATTTGAAAAGTTTGATTAAAGGAAATAAAATGCACATATTTTTCTGTTTAAGACTGTACATATGTGAACCTACTATGGAAATGTTTGTTGAGTGTGTTAATGATGCTTTAATAATTTCAGTAACTTTTATTCCAGTGAAAGTCTGTAGGACCTCAAAGAGATTATCATACCTTATGCAAAATATATTAATTACTAGTGATTCAATAAATATATATATATACCTGAATAATAACGTGTTTGTTTATTTTCCCTTACATTTGTTATTAGCAATAGAATATAATGTTTTACATTTCCGCAGTATGAGTATTAAATCATTAAGAGTAATGTACTTACTCTGAAACTGTTCTCTTCTTCTGGAGTATTTCAACATGTAAATTCATTCTTGGTCACCATAGCGAGTGTCTGACCAAGAAACCTATCAGTATGACTATCAATGGTTTGTCTTATGGAATTTCATTAACAATATTACGATAATAATCAATACAGGGGAAATTAAATGATGTAGGGTTTTAAGGATTTCTTATAGTCTTTTGCTCTATATTCCATATGTTTAATGCTAACAATAAGATTTATATATGTAATTGGAAGTAAGATGCTTGAAATGAATTTTGGGACTTGTAGGCATAATGACCATATTGGGCCATTCAATGTACAACCTTAGTGACAATGAAGTTCGACCAGTCACAAATATAGGAGTGCGTTGTGAAAGAAGGAGAACACATGCATATGCTGAACATATTTTATTCAGCAGGCTACATGGAACAAAGGAAAACATAAATTTCCGCTGCAACGCAGCAGTGTATGGTGGCCACACAAAATAAAACATTTTCGTCCATCTACACGTGACATTGAAGTTCGACCACTGTTAGAGGGGATCCTGTTTACCATGGTGTGACGGCGCCCCGTCGGCGAATAACTGTGGCAATGCGTCGGGGCATGCTGCGGACGAGTCGTTCAAGGTATTCCACATCGATGCGGTGCCATTCCTCCTGCAGGCAGGCGATAAGAGCAGCCACTGTCGTGGTTCCCCTCAGTTGCACACGTCGCTTAAGAACACGCCACACATTCTCAATGGGCGAGAGGTCGGGACTCGATGGTGGCCATGGCAGAGTTCGCACGTGATGGCGAGTCAACCATTCTCTTGTCAGCCTCGCTGTATGAGGCCTGGAATTGTCGTGTTGAAAGATGAGACGCCGCCTGTGGAACAGGTGCCTTCGCACTGTGGGAAGATGCCGCTCCAGTACGCGTGTATAAGCATGTGCATTCACAATGCCCTCACAGACGTGTAGTGGGCCAACCCCAGATGCCGTCATGCATCCCCATACCATCACTGACGCAGGTTTCTGTACCCGACGTGCATAATATTTTGCTTCATTCTGTTCCTCCTTCCGACAAATTACTGTTTTCCGTATTTTCCCGTACACAACATTGAAAATGGATTCGTCTGTCCACAAAACCCTGTTCCACTGCCGAAATGTCCATCCCCGGTACATTCGTGCCCACCGTAGTCGATTGCCTTTGTTCAACATGGAAAGGAAGGGTTTACGTTTCGCCTTGTACACTCGCTAACCGCATCGCTGTAGGTAACGGCGAATGGTTCTGGTTGACACTTCAATGTGAAAGCGTTCTCGAGTCCACAGTCGTAATTCGGCCACAGAAACATGATTGTTGGTCTGGATATAGCGTCTAAATATCCGTAGGTCACGCACGCTCAGCAGGCGTATTCGACCGGGGGAATTACCTGGCTCTGTAGTACCCGTATTTTGGTGGTGTTTGATGATGCAGTGGACGGTTGACTTGGGTAAGTTCAGTTGGCGCCCTATTTCCCGTTCACTGAGTCCATCCCGTTGCAACTCCACCACTCTTCTCCTCACGGTGTTGTCAATAGGTTTGTCCCTGGCCATGGTGATGATGCACTGCGGTTCCTCGGTGCACAACACGCGCTTATATACGGCGGACTCCCTTATCGTGTCCGTGACGTCATGCTTCCGTCGAATGCGCCACTATCTGGAATTTGCCGTATGGGTCTGGTGCCTGGTCGAAGTTCAATGTCACGCGTATAGTTCCCCGTTTTCGTTCTTTACGTGACCTTGGGTGCAACATGCTGGGATCACGATTCGTGCCTGCTCACACGCCTCCTCTTACACACATGCGTCACTTCTGCGGGTTACCCATTCCACCGCCCATGCCTCTGTGCATTTAATCACGTATGCCTTTCTGGTCGAACTTCATTGTCACCAAGGTTGTATGTGAGGAAGAATCCTCTTATCTAATATCCTTACTTGAGTTTGAACTGTTCTTTTAGGTCTACTTTATGCACAGAAAGGCTAATTGGGTTGAACCTACCGTTTAAAGTGGGATCCGAAACACTATGGGCCTCCACCGGGTATCGAACCCATGCCTGAGTTAAAATATGGGTGTGAAGAGCCCCTTCAGAAAGGTTGAAAGTGAAATGTTATAAAGACTTGAAAAGGATATACACAAAACTACGAACTTCCTCAGAGACAGTATAAGAGCCCAGCTCTTCTCAAAAAGGTAATGACATTTCTTAAACTGCTTTCATTATCTCCCAACCTGGTCAATAATTGGTAAGATCAAAAGTTTGAGGAAAGTATAATCTACACATTAGGTAGGAATAAGCCAATCACTTAACATTTAGACATGACACATTGGATGGTCTAGCCCTTGCAGCAAATCATCATGAGTGAGACACCTATGTTCAATACGAGGCCAAGTTAAATTTACTTCTTGATGGAAGGGATGATATGAGAAACATGCACCAATGATCGACCTGATAGTGTGAAGCTTGAAAGAATGATTATTTATTAACTCTTTATGTTCACTTTCTTTTAGACTGACTAGAAACATGTGTGACATTATTTAGAAGTAGCAGGGATTTTGTCAATATGGCATCCACTATGAGTGAAATGTTGATGTTCATTGGTTCATTTCCAAGTGGCATATGTCACATGTCACTTTGGTGTGAAATCTCTCTAAATTGCAAAAAATACTGTTGGTTTCTTTGTCATCAGCTGGAAATTTGCACAATTCTTTTGTTTTTTAATTAGCTTTAAAAAATTCATGTGGAATATTTATTCTGAATGCATGGATTGTATCATCTTCAGTACTGTATTAAGTATATGAATATATAAAATACATATCTGTGCAGGATAAGATCTTTCAGTGGTGTATTTTTAATTCCATTGTGTGTGTGTTTAGGAGTGGGGGGCTGGGAGTGTGCTTATCTAGCTTGATCCTACATACTCAATGACTGCTTTGTTTTTTATTCTAAGACATTCATATTTCGAGTCCAGATTTTTGTGTAACTATGAAATATGTAATGCCATATGATGAAATTGTAGTCAATATGTAGAGTGGTTCCAGTAAGTAACTTCGAACAAAACTCGCTTGTATGATATACTCCTACTCCCATTCTAGATTAAAAATTAGGGATTTTTGACAAATACTAAAATGAATAAGCATGCAGTGATTAGTTAATAATATATCTTACAAACATTCACACTTTTTTAGAAATGGGTTGAAATTACTCTCATGCAAACCAGAAAATTGAAATTTCATACAACTTCGTTTGATTGATTGATTTGGTGTTTTAAGTCAACTTTATTCACAGTAAGGCCAATCGGGACTGGAACTACAGTTTAAAGTGGGATCCGAACCACTATGCGTCTCCATATAGGTACAACTTCGAGATGGGGTGGTTGCTATATAGGCATTCTAGGTTAACTTGTGTAAGGTGTGACCTTTTCTTACTCTATTTTCCCATAACTATTCATTATCACCATCATAGGAGTTTTTACAGAGAAATAGACTGATAGAATTAAAACAATTACAATTTTATTCCAGAAATTATTCTGTTTGATAACTTCCCCAATGAGCTGTGTCACTCATAACTATTATTTTATTCTATTCTCTCATGGCAGATGGCACTGAACTAGTTTCTATGTCGTATTGTCCAAAATACTATTTCATCTACAGAACACTGAATGTAAGTTGTGATAGAAATTAACTGTAGTGTAAAATATTTACTTTCATCTACAGCATAACATAACCCATGGTTCTACAGAATAGTTTCTCAACCTATAGGGTGCGACCAACTCCTGGGTCCTGAGGGGACATTTGGTGGGTCGGGAAGTTGGGTTCGAAACTTTGTTAACTGGGTCTTAAAAACCTATTACCTTAAATTACTTAGATCTATTGTTTTAACAATTTAAATTCTGGCCGTGTTGTTGTAAAAGAGCAAATATATGATTATAGACTAGGTGTAATATCCTTCAAGGTGGGTCCCCGACTGAAAAAAGGTTGAGATCCACTGCTCTACAGCCCTGGAAGGTCCTTGGCCTATCAACTGACTGCCAGTCTGCCTCCCACAACCCTACCTAGAGGTGTGGAGATCTTCAACCAGTAGTGGGGTGACGTAGGGTCAGCACATCGAACCCTTAGCTGTTACAGGAGATTTCCCAGACTGGGTTACGCTACTCACTTGTAGGTCCCCAATTTTCTTAGGATGGTGGTTAAGTTTCGAAAACAAGTACTGACTGACTATATGTATATATCTTTTATTCCAGTATATTTCATACCTACAAGCCGCCAGCCGATTTGTTATGGTTTCGTTAGATGAATAGCGTTAATGTTCCATCAGTAGTTTTTAATATACGTTTTATGATTTATTCTTATTTCCTGAGACAAAACCTTCGAATCCTGTCTTTTGTTTCCCTGTCATTTTCAGCATCAAATCCACCCCCCCCTCTCAGGGTACTCCACTGATATCAATTGCAGAGAAAGTGGATGCATTTGTCTTTCGTTTTATGAGGCCATAGACAGATGAATGGAATTTTCTACGTTGGTAAATCAGAAGTGTCTACAACTTGCGTTTGAATATGGTAGGCCTACACAAGGGAGAAAATTACAGTGACGGCACCAGAAACAGTTGCTGGTATTAAGTATGCTGTATCCTGCAGATTGCCACCCACGTTAAACTGTGCAGCAATTGTTATGAAGAGAAAGAGACAATTTGGGAAATGTTGCAACATGGCTCGAGCGCCCTTTAGAACACTTTGGGTAGCGCAATGATCCGCTCACCCCACCCTTCCATTCCTGCTTTTATTTTCTGCTAATAATTCGGACATATCTCGTAAGGTCGTATTATTTATTTTATTTAAGTTCATAAAAATTTTCTACAAGGATAAATACCATTGTTCGCTTAATGCAGGGGTCCTGGGTTCGAATCCCTGTTAGAGCTTTCTTTGTGTCATCAATTTTTCATAGCATCGTCACGATTAGCCTAAATTGAAAAAATGCGACGCTAAATAAACAACGACGAGGGGGGTAAAACGCATTGATCTACGAACAAAGTAATCGCTGTAGAGTTTACACAAGATAAAATCGCGATTTGCCCAAAATGTCAGAAAAGCAACGCATAATAGGGAGAATACGACATAAAAATACTTATTACCACAGATAATACACGGACCATTTTTCATGCACAACGGAATGATTTACGTGGTGGAATTTCAGGAACTTGAAATTATTTTCCTATGTTGTGCTTCTGGGCTACTTATTCTGTATATCTCGTAACTTAGATATAGAAATCATTCAAACGTAACGTGCATTAACTGAACAATGGTATTTATCCTTGTAGAACATTTTTATGCACTTAAAATAAAATAATTAATTCGACCTTACGAGATATGTCCAGAATTATTAGCGGAAAATAAAAGCAGCAATGGAAGGGTGGGGTGAGCGGATCATTGCGCTGAGACGCATTCAACTGTCACTGCCAAGAGTAAGATATGATTGGCGGAGAGGTTGCTATGACAACGCTTTACGTTTCGAAACAGCCGTAGGGTGGCTCCACATGTCCGGTTTGGTATACGCACAGATTACAAAGGAGAGATAGGAAGTAAGCGATCTTATTAATCTGTGATATTATTATGAATGTTGTGGGGTAATGGAAGTGATTTAAAAAATGTGAATGTGTTAATTTGTGTAGTGAAGAACAATTATGAACTTAATACAATTTTGTTTCTAATAAGGAGTTTAATTGCAAGTGCAAGTTGGTAAGGTTTACGTAAGCATATCCTTATCTGATTTCCCACAACCTGAGGGCTTCAAAGTAGGCTGATAAGTCTCATGCTCGCCGTTGAGGAATAAAAGTAAGTAGATCCATTGAGACTAAACCGGGGAACGTAGCACATTACAATGAAAATTTTAGGCGCATCAGCATTTAGGTTATTTGCCCCTGTCACATTATACGAGGCCATACCATAACTAAATTCAACAAGCGTCTCTGGGAACTAAAATCTTCTTACCTAGATTAAAAGCGGAAAAAGGTTGCTTTGCACATATAAGGCCAAAACGCAGCCTTACAGAGGATTATAGTGACTGTAGGGCCAGGCGTCAGAGCCTCGTTGGTCTACAGTGAGGCTGTCTTCACAAAAGGTCACCCCTTATACCCAACAGTACACACTAGAACCGAGATACTTTATATCAATGTATCAGGCAGAAGTTTCTGTCAAAAGGATTTCAACTTTTCGTATTTAGTGGTTACTGAGAAACCTACGTGTGTGTGACGATAATCGCATCGAGAAGTCAATTCATCGTTCTTTCAACTCGTGAAGTTTCATATTAATAAGTGGAATGGTTTCGGAGATATTGCAGCATTGAAACTATATTGATTGTCGAATAAATCGTTTCACGCCCAAAACAAGATGCACGGGTCAATAAAATAAGTCGTTTTAAACTAATATTTAAATGGTTTTCACTACTTAAACTCTGTCTCGGGAATCTGTGGAGCAAGGCTGCTCATAACGGTAGAGAAGAGGACAAAGCGAGCGAGTGGAGCAAAGCTGTGTGCTCTGCTGCAAACGGATGATAGCCGCAGTCGCGTTTTCCCCTCAATGCACTCACTCTCTCTCGAGTTACTACTTGCGCAGAGACTTGTATTCGTTCGCCTGCTCCAGTGCTTCCCGGGACAGAACGTAGAGCACTGTTCTTCTGGAAAGAAACATGGAAATAGGGAGAGACAGGCAAAAATATTACACAAGAAAATATTTTGTCTACCCTCAAGCTTCGACGCCAGATGGTGCTATCGTAGTTCTACACAGAAACATTTTCAAAAAATTCAAGCTTGACTGCTTAGTGAGCTGGAAATAGACTAAAAAAATGTTCATAAGTATTCTTCACTAGAAAATTATTAACTATGAAACGTTTGAAACGCACATAGATACAGGTGCACCATTTCCTCGCTGCTCACAAGGAATAACTAAGTTTTTAAGACCGTTATTTTCAACCGTGGACGTTAATGCTTCGATTTGGCACGCGCGGTGAATGAAGGTTGACCCATTTCCAACGTTCTCCAGACGGACTGATAAAACCCTTCCCCCCCAGCAACGGTCCGCCAGTTTTATCGAGGGTGAAGCAGTGGGATGAACGGTTATGGGAACGAAGAGCCCGCACCATCTGGTCGAAAGCGGACCCGGAATTCGACGTAGCCCATCTGCACACGGTGGCCATTTTCCGCAAAACCGCCACCACCTCTGCTCTTGCCAGAAGTCATTATGAGCACACACATATGCTAATACGGGCCCCTATCGATTGTACCGTTGTTTATATGTTGTGTTGTTTTGGGTCGCCGTCCCAACGGTCAGTGCGTCCAATAGGAAACAAGTTTAACTGACGCTGTTTTAGCGGTATGTAATTATCCAGAAATTGTTAGTGACATGTGAAGTTAGAGTAGAATGAAAACTTCTGAAAACACCGTCAGAATGTTTTCATAAGGGTAGCATAATAGAGGTGGGGCATTCAGTAACATTTTGCTTTTTAGTATTTGCCCCAATCTTCCCTAAAAGGCAATAGATCCCCCTCGTATATCTTCAGCCTAAAACCTCACTCACATCCCCTTGGTACAGCTCAACCAAGATGAGAATAACCCCGGAAAACATGCGAACTAAAGTGCACAGTCATTTGCTTTCTGTACTCGTCTTTACCTTGTGCGCGAGTGGCCCCGTGTTGCCATATGCAGAACTTCTCTCCCTTGATTCAATGTACGGTCACCGGCAATACAAATTTGACACCTCCATCCTGAAATATTCTCTTCCCTGCAAGGCGCTATGTTTGTTGCATAACTTTACGGAGGTGGTAGAAGAGGCCATTGAAAGTTTGCTAATAAAATCCACTTATCGCCGAAGTGTTAGTCAACACACACAACTCCTTGCAAGGAATCGCGGATTTCATTTTTATTGGTGGTGACTGTACAAATCTTCAACAACGTTAAAAGTCTCTGCTTTCATTGTATACAGGCATTTTCCTTTCACGATAATACAAACATCTGAATAAAGGTGATCCACATTTTGTCAACGCAGGGGGCAGGATTACATTATAAACAGCTGATTCGAGGGCTCGACGAATGAACGCCTGAGAGGGGAAAACGTGGCTTCAGCCAGGGCCGGATTAAAACGAAATTGGGCCTGATGCTTTACTAAGTAAACTGTTTAACGTAAACTTGATAGCATTATCTTGAAATCTTCGGTGAACAATAAACACAACGACGTTATAGTTACGTCACAATGCAAAGAATAATAGTAACTGTAGAATAAGTAACGCTGTGTCTGTGGATTTATTTTCAGGTTAATACGAGGCGTATTCGGAAAGTAAGTACTGAAAGAGTGTAAAAATAAAGTAAATAGTTTTGTACCTTTTTTTATTTTCATTGCATTCTACAGACCTTAAACTACTTTTCTACGTAGTTTCCACCATTGTTCAAGCATTTGTCGTAGCGTGGCACTAGTTTTTGTATCCCATCATCATAGAATGTGCCCGCCTGTGACGAAGCCATCCATGCACTGTTGCTTCGACGTCGTCATCCTCGTCGAAACGCTGACCAGCAAGAAACTTCTTCTTCAGATGAAGAAAGAGATGGTAGTCACTTGGTGCCAAGTCAGGGCTGTTGGCGGATGAACAAATTGTTCCCAACCGAATGACGTGATGACATTTTGAGTTTGTTGGGCCGTATGCGGACGAGCATTGTCGTGAAGCAACACAATGCCTTCGCTAAGCATTCCGATTATTTTGTTTTGAATTGCACGACTGAGCCGGATTAATGTGTCACAGCAGGCATCTTTGTTGGTGGTCTGTCCTCTAGGCAAGAACTCAACCATTCTTGCATTGAGAAAACAAATCACAGACCGGACATCACAGTCGGCGGGCCGATTGATTTTCTTGAACATTTCGAACCATCAGAAAACTACGAAGAAAAATAATGACCTGCTCCCACGCGTGCCTGTGGCTAACTAATGGATGAAGGACGTCAGCGAGAACTCACACGGTCGCGACTGCATCGCTACAGCGGCAATATTTGCAAACGGTATTTACTTTACGAATACGCCTCGTATAACAAAAGAATACTGTTCAGCTTTCGGAAAATTCTAATCTGTTTTCATCTGTGCCTATTTCAGGAATGGGCCTAATGCTGCAGCATCAATAGCACCCACCTTAACCCGTCACTGGCTGCAGCTCCCAGCCGTTGCAGCAGCGCGTACTGCCTTGTTCCACCCACTCGATTCCTCCTCTTCTCTGTCATTATGCGCAGCCTTGCTCCACAGATTCCTCATCGTCGCGACTGATAGCATCGGTAGAAAAGCGTTCCCAAAAAAATATAGACTGAAAGAGACAACACGCAGTCATACAAATAATTATCATTCGCCAGATCCTCGCTAGCCTACAAATATCCATTTCCAAAGGTTTACCCTGTGGAAGAGAAGACACTTAGAGCCCTCCACCCTTGCCCTTCTATGGGGAGAAAAAGTGGCACACACGGCACTCTGACATTCACCCCCCCCCCCAGAAACTCAATCACCTAATAAACCTTTATTCTCGGACGTGGCCAGGGGCGGAGCAAGCTCGTAAACTGCCCGCATGAACGTCCGTGCATGAAACAGGCAATAACGCACGGGGGAATGATGTTAATGGCCCTGCGGATATGCCAGGTGCTGATCTCAGTGATTCCCTACTCTGGATGAGGGTCATGCATCTTTGCAGAGGGTTACGCATTCCTCTTGCATTCCAAACAGACGGAAATGTAACGCCAGTGCCCGGATGGCACCTGGCTTAAAGTTGAACCTTAAGAGCTTGTCAGTACATCTCGTCCTTCATTCTACTACCACACGATAGAATTTTAGGCTTTCAAAATCACACAACTGGGAGTGTAAATACGCTATAAACTCCTAAAATGGGCTCTAAAGCTACAAAATAGGCGCTAACATTAGAGATTAGTCGCTATGACTCATAGATAGCCTTAAAATAAAAAAAATACACTCTAAAGTTTAAAAGTTTAGCTCTAAAATTAACCCAATAAGATCTAAACTTACAAAAATAGAATAAAGGTACACGATAAGGGCTACACGATTAACGTAGGAGAATATGAACGTCATCTTTCATAAAATAGTCAATTAAATAACTAAACTACATTATAAACTACAAAATAAATACTGTATTTCTCCAAATAGACTTTAAACAAAAAAACACAGCCTATAGTTAAATGGGTTCTAAAATTAAGAGATAAAAGGGTAAGAAAATAGATTCTAATAAACAAAATAGGAGCTATAAACCTGCAATTACAAAAACTAGGTTTGTAAATCCTGAAACTGACTCTAAAGTGCTACAATTCACTAGACATGACTCGAAAATAATCATATATTTTGTTGCAATATCGCACTACTACAGTACGGGAATTTCACGTGTAGAAAGATTCTCTTGACACTGGCAGTTGCTGATTCGGACTATAACAGTACGGGAATTTCACAGGTCGAACGCTAGCATCTGCATATTCGGACAGCCATGGTTCGGGAATTTTACAGGTTGAACGCTAGCATCTGCATATTCGGACAGCCATGGTTCGGGAATTTTACAGGTTGAACGCTAGCAGATGTGGATTTGGACTGCAACATTACGGGAATTTCACAGATTGAACGCTAGCAGATGTGAATTCGAAATGTAACGTTACGGGAATTTCACAGGTTGAACGCTAGCATCTGCATATTCGGACAGCCATGGTTCGGGAATTTTACAGGTTGAACGCTAGTAGATGTGGATTCGAACTGCAACGTTACGGGAATTTCACAGGTTGAACGCTAGCAGCTACGGATTCGAAATGGAACGTTACGGGAATTTCACACGTTGAACGCTAGCAGATGTGGATTCGGACTCCAACATTACGGGAATTTCACAGATTGAACGCTAGCAGATGTGAATTCGAAATGTAACGTTACGGGAATTTCACAGGTTGAACGCTAGCATCTGCGGATTCGAAATGGAAAGTTACGGGAATTTCACAGGTTGAACGCTAGTAGATGTGGATTCGAACTGCAACGTTACGGGAATTTCACAGGTTGAACGCTAGTAGATGTGGATTCGAACTGCAACGTTACGGGAATTTCACAGGTTGAACGCTAGTAGATGTGGATTCGAACTGCAACGTTACGGGAATTTCACAGGTTGAACGCTAGCAGCTACGGATTCGAAATGGAACGTTACGGGAATTTCACACGTTGAACGCGAGCAGATGTGGATTCGGACTCCAACATTACGGGAATTTCACAGATTGAACGCTAGCAGATGTGGATTCGAAATGTAACGTTACGGGAATTTCACAGGTTGAACGCTAGCAGCTACGGATTCGGACTCCAACGTTACGGGAATTTCACAGATTGAACGCTAGCATCTGCGGATTCGAAATGGAACGTTACGGGAATTTCACAGGTTGAACGCTAGTAGATGTGGATTCGAACTGCAACGTTACGGGAATTTCACAGGTTGAACGCTAGTAGATGTGGATTCGAACTGCAACGTTACGGGAATTTCACAGGTTGAACGCTAGTAGATGTGGATTCGAACTGCAACGTTACGGGAATTTCACAGGTTGAACGCTAGCAGCTACGGATTCGAAATGGAACGTTACGGGAATTTCACACGTTGAACGCTAGCAGATGTGGATTCGGACTCCAACGTTACGGGAATTTCACAGATTGAACGCTAGCAGATGTGGATTCGAAATGTAACGTTACGGGAATTTCACAGGTTGAACGCTAGCATCTGCGGATTCGAAATGGAACGTTACGGGAATTTCACAGGTTGAACGCTAGTAGATGTGGATTCGAACTGCAACGTTACGGGAATTTCACAGGTTGAACGCTAGTAGATGTGGATTCGGACTGCAACGTTACGGGAATTTTACAGGTTGAACGCTAGCAGCTACGGATTCGAAATGGAACGTTACGGGAATTTCACACGTTGAACGCTAGCAGATGTGGATTCGGACTCCAACATTACGGGAATTTCACAGATTGAACGCTAGCAGATGTGGATTCGGACTCCAACATTACGGGAATTTCACAGGTTGAACGCTAGCAGTTACGGATTCGGACTCCAACATTACGGGAATTTCACAGGTTGAACGCTAGCAGTTACGGATTCGGACTCCAACGTTACGGGAATTTTACAGGTTGAACGCTAGCAGATGTGGATTCGGACTCCAACATTACGGGAATTTCACAGATTGAACGCTAGCAGATGTGGATTCGAAATGTAACGTTACGGGAATTTCACAGGTTGAACGCTAGCATCTGCATATTCGGACAGCCATGGTTCGGGAATTTTACAGGTTGAACGCTAGTAGATGTGGATTCGGACTCCAACATTACGGGAATTTCACAGATTGAACGCTAGCAGATGTGGATTCGAAATGTAACGTTACGGGAATTTCACAGGTTGAACGCTAGCATCTGCGGATTCGGACGGCCATGGTTCGGGAATTTCACAGGTTGAACACTAGCAGCTTCAGATTCGGAATGTAACGGTACATGATTTTTACAGATAACGGTACTCCATCCCAATATTGAGCGGCGCGATCGAATATAGTTGCCAAATCATGTTATTCCGGGACTTTCTGATTCTATCACGCATTATTAAACTGTCAGAACACAGTATTTGTTGATTCGAACATTATGGTTCTAACCAAAAAATGTAGCATTAACAGGGGGGGAGAGGACGGAATAGAGGAGAGATCCGTCTAATTTTAACTCATTCACCAAAAAAATTGGAATACGTGGTATTTCCAATTGAAAGAGTAATTTTTAAGTCGGATAACAAAGTTTTTAAGAATAATTGATTTAAACGGGAACGATTCACCTCGATAAATGCAGAAACAACCGAATCAACCGCTTTCACAATTCCGTGCAGCGAAAGAACTTCTTCTGCACCAGTTACCCCGCGAGGTAATTTGGCACTTGCGGGTCGGCAGAATTCAAGAGCGGAAGCAAACATTGGTTGTTTTATCGCGTTAGAGGGGGCCGTATTGCGTTAAGTTAATGTGTTGACCTGCTGACGTTAATTTGCTATCAGGATTTCGAATCCATTAAGAGTTCAGTTCATGTTGCGTGCGTGTGGAGGGGGTGGCTGTGGGTTGGTACAAATCAATGGTCATCCCCAAATTGGTGACGTTGGATTTTGTGTCAGTTGTCTTTTCTGGGAGGTGACTGCATGTCCCGAAGCCGTCAACGAAATGAATGCGAGTTGGAGCTCAGTTTACTGCCTGGATTTGATAAGTTTTTTGTAGAGTGGAATGCATAAGTACGGTCGTCGGAAGAAATCTCGTCCCCTTGAGTTTCTCGGTCCTGCCGCTAAGACTGTGCCAGCACGTGTGTGTAGGGAAAGACAGACAGAGACATTTCTGAAGTTTACGTGATCCAGCCAGGAAGCTCCGGTTCGGATTTTACAAAGATTTTTCGTTTTCTTGGCAAGATAAGTCATTGCAATGTTATAATTAAAAGTACCTTACGCCTGCTGTAATCGTTGTTTTTATATTGTCTGCATGTCATCGGTTTGGGTACTTTGTCAACAGAAGGATCTGCGAGTCGCGTGCCATCAGGTTCACTTGTGTAGAAAGTGGAGGTCTCCAAGCTAGTTTGATGAGATTTCCTAATTTAGTATCCATTTCGTTTCCTAATTTAGTCTCCCTTCCGTTTCCTAATTTAGTCCCCTCATACTTTTCGTGTTTGGTTAACACGGGGCCCTGGAGACATGTCATCTTAAAGAAATAATGATACGGTTTTTATTTCTTTAAGTAAACATAAAATTATTTCTAAAGTTTTCTAAATTTAGATTCTTAATTATCAATGGCGTAGGGATGTGACGACCTCATCGCCCAGTGATGTGTTCACTGCAGTTAGTCAACCAACAGGGTGAAATGGTCAACATTTTGCTTTGTTTGGATTTACAGAGCTATCCTGTCATGGCTCTATGAGCGTCCCACAATCGGCAGAAGTGGGGTATGGTTGGTGGACTAGAATGTGATCCTCCCAGCTAGATCCGAGGGATCCACTGACCAACGACAGGTGCGGTCCTCCATTCATATTGGGGGTTAGAAGTAGAGCTGACAACTCTGCACTGTAAAAAGACATGTCAAGAAACAGCAATATGAGGCCATGGCTGTTCCCAAGGTAAAATATTCCGGAGGTAAAATAGTCTCCCATTCGGATCTCCTGGCGGGGACTACTGTGGGAGGTCCCTGGACTAAGGATAAGATCTACGTTAGGAATAAGGATATTAAATTAGGCACCTGGAATGTTCTGAGCCTTTGCCGGCCTGGGGCATTTCAGTGTACGTTGAGATAGACCTAAAGGAAATCGGTAGGGATGGACAAGAGTATATAGATCTTGCTCAAGATAAGAACAGATGGAAGGTCTGTGTTGCTGCAGCCATGAACCTTCGGGTTTTAGAAGGCTAGAGAGTTAGTTAGTTAGTTATATTCTTAATTATCTGTTCGTATAGCACCTATATTACAGACTGTCCTGGGGAAATCTCTATAGCAACCGAACGAAAACAATTCTTTGCGCAAGTTGTGACTCGACAGGACTAAACCAATGAACGACTGAGAGGGGACGCGAGTTAATGGAGGAGAAAACGCGGCTGCAGCTACCAGTCGTCGGCAACAGTACCCACTGCTTCGTTCCGCCCACTCACTTCATCCCATTCTTTCTGTGGGTCTTAGCCCACAGATTCCCAACTAAAGCAGAATGTACGTTTAAAGCACACCTTTATTTAAAAATATGATTTTTTGTCATCAAAACATGGGTGGCAGATTCCTCACTAAATCTTCGTAAAGGTTTTGTACAATTTCTGTAATTAACGTATGCCAACTTTTGTGGTAGAGTAGTTAGCACAGCGCGCTACGACACCAGGCTCCAGGGTTTGAATCCCGGCTTCTGTGTTCCCGGTCCAGTGTTCTTTGTGAGTCCTCCTATATCAATTTTATCACATTATCACTCATCCTCACGATTATACAAAAGTGGCAGAAAAGCGAAGTTACATAAACCCCATCAATCTAATTAACGTATTTACAAATACACTCGAAGGGTTCCAATGGACGCTACCTGGAAATCAGTTACTGTCCTCGTACAATGAAGAACGACAAAATAGTAAACAAGAAGCATGTTCTCCACATGCATATAGAATGACAGGTAGCTCTCTGACGCTTAGAGCACATCTAAAGAACCCACCCTCTCCCCCTTCCAACAGTTCGTACGCAGCCACTCAAAATCACCGCAGCTCACCATCATTGAACACAGTGTTCTGCATTAGCACACGTCTCGCTCATCAAAAGGGAAGCAGGGAGACGTTAAGGAAAGATGGTCCGTGGGGGAGGAAGTGAGTGGGAGGGGCATTTCTCCCCCACACCCATCAGAACACTACCGCGAGAGCAGGGTTCATTCAATTAGATGGAAAACTGCTCTTCAATACGTGGAGATTGCCAGGCAGTGCGTCGCAAGGTCCACTGGTGTGGTGGAACTACCGCGAGACGATAAAGCGTGGAATGGTATAAAAGCGAAAGTTCAACAGGGATATGTGGAAAAGAAGGAATGAAATAAAAGCGAAAAGCCATGGAAATATGTGAGAGAGGACATTATTTATAGTTGAAAGATTTTAGAAGGAAGCAAAATAACCACTAAAGATAAAAAAACAAGAAAGAAATCGAGTGCATTAAAAAACTCGAAAAGAATAACAGCGAAATGGATTGTGCAGAAGAGGAACTACACGGGAAAAGGAGGTGAGGAGTAACAACTAAGAAACATGTATGCAAATATGATACTGGATACAGAAATAATTGGAGATAGATACACTGAGAAACAGATGTGCAAATGTGACGTTCGACACCCCAAAACGTGGAAAAGGATCAACTGAGATGTGTCTAAAGTGATAAATAACTAACCAAAGATAGAATAAGCTCTAAAATGTAACATAGAAACCAATTAGAAACGATGTGATGAACATACTGAACGTGGGTACCAGTTTCATAGATCGGAGACACATTAAAATCGGATATTTTGTGTTTCGCATGCTTCGTACTTACCAATTGTGTATTGCGGAACATAGTTCAAGGTGCCATTATGCTGTTTACATGAAAACAAACACCTTTTCTACTAAAATAACGCATTTTTCTAAGTGCTACCGAACGCACGTAACGGTGCGATATCGCTTACTTTGCGAATGATATCGCTTCTTTTGTTTTCGAATATCATTGTTTCCAACCTTCTTCACCGAAAAATACCTACTATCGTGTTCGTCACGTGTGCAAATTGTACATTATGCACGGGTAGCTGATGGATAGCCCCACGAACCATTTCCGATAATGTTAGGTTAGGTTTCGTTAGGTTAGGCAAGCATAGTTAAGAAAAAGGTATTGGAAACACTGACATGATTTCCCGGTCAAATAGATACCACGATGAAAGAAAATACCTCGACTAACGTTGGAAACCTTAGAGAAACTTATTTCCGTAAGTAGTTTCTTCTGTAAAAATGAAGAAATGTGTCTCCGATGTATGAAACTGTTACCCTGAACGTGAATAAGTATCCCCTATAGTGAATGTGAGATGTTCACGATAGATATCGCCACGTAGACGAGGTGGAAAAGTCATAGTGAAAATGATTAGTGCAGACACAATAAACATAATTTCAAGCAAGTAATACAATTTTACTCAACCTTCGAAGAAAACTGCCTCATGTGGCATGTTACGTGGCAGGTCATTTAAAAATGATCCCTAAATTGTATATCTCTGATGCGAATTTTGTGCGAAAGACCATTTTAGAAGCCCAGCAGCTCCAGGTTGCAGCGTGGAAAAGTCACGCTGTGTGGACCTCTCCTTCCACAAGCCGTGCTCCTGGCGATGGTGGATCCTGTCCCAGAGTCAAATCACCGACTCGGTTTAAGGCTGAGAATTTTTAGGGATTTGCCACCAGTAGCCGAGTCGATCCCAAAGCTTGTTTTCAAATAAAACAGCGAGGGGTGAATCCAGGGTTGCCAGGAGGAAAAACTATTTTGTCACCAGGCAAAGAATGTTTGCAGAGGATATTCACATGCAAAATTACCCGTGGAGTTTGGGGAGTTCCTATTTCATCTCGTAAGGATGCAAAAGCGTAGATAAGGAAAGCGAGTGAAGCGTGTAAACGGGATAGTCAGCAAGAATTCTAATTGCATTTCTGAAAAGTGTGTAATAATAATCTTTACTCATAAAATTATGTGTTTTCTTGCTTTCTCTGCCTTTTAAGCCAACCGTGAAGATGACTGATTGGTTAATTCGTTTTATTTTGCTTCGCTTTTCTGCCACTCTGGCTAATAGCGACGATGAGATGAATGCAGATTTGATTAAATTGATGAAGAGAGACATAGAACACCCATGTCCAGGCAGGGACACCTAGCGTCGTAGCCAGCTACGATAACCACTACGCCACGCAGGTCGGTAATCGCAAAATAGGAGTATGAATGATGATTACACACCGCCTAAGCGGCCGAGCGCATTAGGTCTGACAACCGAATGCTTTACGCTCGAGTCCCGGCTCTGGTATTGGTGTTTCTCTGAGAGTGTCCTTCACCAGATTAATTTAATCATCCTTCATCGCTGCGATTAGCAAAATCGGAAGAAATGCGACCTAAAATAAGGTACTGTAAAGGTACACTGATAGTCACTCCAGAACTTCAGAACTCCGAGAATCAGAACCACAGAAGAGTCCAACTCAGATTCGCATCATTACAAAGCAACCTCGTCAGTCAGGGAAGACTTTATACAAAAGCCACACACAACAGGCGAACTTACAAAGGGTAGTAGTTGGTGCTGCAATACCAATTATAAACGCAATTAAGTTGTGAGTTGAAGAAGAAATGAAGTTGATGCATTCAAATTAATATCTTAGTGTTAATCACGGTTGATTGACAATAAGTGCAGTTCAATCTTTCGTTTTTCAATTATTTGTCGAAATACTTTTTATGATCAAAATGCAAAATCCGAGTTTTCAGTTTTAGTTTCCTTGTATATAGGAAAAAGTCAATTAATATTTTACCACTGAATGTGAAATTGCTATATCTAAAAGCTATCAAAAAGAGGGAAAAGTTCCATTATCATGAAACATGAGAAAAATGAACAACAGATGGAGTTCTCTTTCATCTCATTGATTACAGACAAAAAAAATCTTCAGAGTAGAAAATGGGGATTCTCTGTAATCTACGTAAATGTAAGTTAATTAATTATTTTTCTTGTAGGTTTTTAAAACTCTTCACCGATTTTCACAAATTTTTATTACTAAACTCCACTGATATAGTGCAACAATATTAATTGTTCGGGTATGGTTAAACTTCATACCGATTTTTGTTTCAAGTGAACTTTTCTTGTTCATGCTCAAGAGAATGTACATACTTGTGGAAATTCGCGATATTCTGGTCGTTTCTTCTAATTTACAATACAATTTCTTTTGATTTTAGTTTTCATTTTTACATCCAATACCTACAAAACTTGTAATACACTTCCAAATATTGGGGTTTTTATAATTCTCTACGATCATATTTCTCCGTTAGATGGCCTCCGAGTTAATTTTTAATGTCTCAAGCAGCTGAAATCGCCCAGTTAAGTTATGGAATTAATTGATAATGAAACTCACTTTCATGGCAACTGCATTATGTTCTAATAATTATGGCATTCACGAGGCCTTCTTTTATTTTTTACGAAGTTTCTCTACTTAAAAAAGTGGTCAGTTTGTACAAGTTGTTTGTGGAGAAATGCTACATACCATGTCTTTACATGCTTTAAATAGAGAATGTATGAACTGAGTTACTTTTCGAGTGAAGTAACAGAAACTCCAAGCGGGTTACTTTTAGAGCGAAGTGTCAGTAACTCAAACAGAGTTACATTTCGAGTAAAATTTCTGTAATTCTGAGTTACTTTTTGAGTTAAATAAATGTAACTCCAACTGAGTTACTTTTTGAGTTTAGTAACTGTAATTGTAGTATAATTACTTTTAAAAAGTTACATTCTGAGGATTGGTTCTGAGTTAGAGAGATTATGGAGTACTGGAGAGAAATGTTGTAAATTGTGTTGATAAACCATGTTGAATCTAATACAATATCCGATACTATTAGTAGGATTTTGGTATTATTTGATGTTAATAATATAGATGTGGCAATACTGGGAAATGTATATCTTTATTGATTTGGTTAATTTTACTTAACTTTTCTGACACTTTTGACAAATCGAATAAATCAGAATGAGTAATGATACACAACCGGGATTTCGAACCTTGGAGACCTTACGTGGTACCACGGTGTGATAACCACTCGGCCACGGAGGTCGGTGGAAATTGATATTTGTTTACCTGACACAGATAAAGTACATGAGGGAACAATCACAATGTATCACCAATCACTTAACGCTATTACACCACGCAGGAAGATTGCATATTGAAAGAAACAAGAGTTGGTATACACAGAGAGGAGATATGGGATGGATGCCGTGCAAGAACATTGTGACCATGAAATAAAAATTTCAACAAACGAAGGTAAGAAAAAATTACTCGCACTACAGACAATTAACCTCAACAATGAATTTTTCAGCACTTTCGCATACTTTCACGCGCATACTACCGACCCGAATCACATTGCAAGTATTCTGAAAATTCTCAGATCCGATATCGCCTCTCTGCCGTTCCATGCGGGCGGCGTGGAGAGGAGGCTTCTCCCTCCGGATGAAATTTTTGGGTTTGCACACGGAGAGATGTATCCGGTTCCGTACAGCATCAGAACACTTGCAACAAATCGATCATTAAAACAGTGTGAAGAACTTGCTTTCTCTGTGCGAGAATCTGTGGAGCAAACGAACGAAAGCAAGTCTCAGCGCAAGTGGTGACTCGAGAAGGCTCGGCCAATGAACGTGTGAGAGGGAAGTGAGTACGTGAAGGGGTAAACGTAGCTACAGCTACCGGCAATTAGGAACAATGCGTACTCCTTTGCTCCGCCCACTCGTTTCCTCCTGTTCTCTACAGTTATGCGTGGCGTTGCTCCATAGACTCCTGGGACGTAGTATAGAGAGCCAATCTTCTTCAAAAGCTAAAAACATTTGTTAAAACACTGTCGTCTTGTCCCAACAGGGATAATAAACAGTTGCGAAGAGAAAGGTCTGCCTGAGAAAAGCAAAATCGAAACATTCACTAAGTATATACCAAACTCTTAAAATAACACATTAGAGTGTCCAGCCCGTGCAGCAAGTGACCACGAGTGAGACGGCTGTGTCCAATACGCAGCCGAGTTAGAATTAATCTCCACTTGAGGGGTGGTACGAGGAACGACATGCACCAATGGTGTGCTTGATAGGGTGAAGCTTGTTTCCCGTTATCTCCCACTCTTCCTGCCAAGCGTCAAGAAAGGAACAACGAAACACCTTCTTTATATTTTAATTGTAACTAACCCCCTAGCCTTCTTAAACCCGAAGGTTCATGGCTGCAGCAACACAGGCCTTCCCTCTTTCCCTATCTTGAGCAAGATCTATATACTCTTTTCCATCCCTACCGATTTCTCTTAGGTCCATCTAAATGTTGTCCCTCCATCTTCGTCTTGGCCTTCCTACAGGTCTCTTACCATCAGGTTTCCCAACAAGAATCCTGTAAACTCCTCTTTCCTCTCCCATTCGTGCCACATGGCCTGCCCACCTAAGTCTTCTTGATTTAATTATTCTAATAATATCTGGACATGAATACAAATTATGTAGTTCTAAATTATGTAACCTTCTCCACTCACCTGTCTCCTCATCCCTTTTAGGTCCAAAGATTTTCCTAAGGATCTTATTTTTAAATACCCTCAATTTCTGTTCCTCTTTCAATGTAAGGGACCAAGTTTCACATCCATATAATACTACAGGCAAAATTACTGTTTTGTATATTTTAACTTTTAGTTTCTTAGATATTAAACGAGAAGACAAAAGTTTATGAAGAGAGAGTAGTAACATGCATTTCCTGAATTAAGCCTACTTTTTATTTCCTCTTTAATATAATTTTCATTTGTTAATATTACTCCTAAGTATTTGAATTTGGAGACTGGTTCAAACGAGTTGTTATCAATAATTAGATTTTGATTATTACATAACACTTGGTTTCGGCCTGTAAGCATATATTTAGTTTTGTCTTTGTTAACTTCCAAACCTATCTCTTTAGCAGTTTTGAAAAATATTTTAGCATTACTCTTAATTGTATTCACATCATCCCCCAGTAAGTCTACATCATCTACATATGCTAACAACTGAGTCACACCATTTAATTTTAGTCCTTCTTTAGTCTCTTTTACCTTCCTAACAGCATATTCCAGGGCAAAATTAAAGAGCAATGGAGATAATGCATCTCCTTGTTTTAACCCATCATGAATTGTAAATTTGTCAGACATATTAATACTCACACGAATTTTACTTTCTGTTTCATTGGTGCATATTTTTATCATACTAACAAGCTTCTTAGGTATTCCAAACTCTACTAATATATTATATAATTTATCTCTTTTGACCGAATCATATGCTTTTTTGAAATCAATGAATAGCTGAAGGACATTTTGATTATATTCCCATTTTTTTCAAGTGTCTGTCTGATGTGAAAAATTTGATCTGTAGTTGATCTGTTACGTTTAAATCCACATTGATAATCACCTATAATTTCATTAGCATATGGGGTTAGTCTTGTTAAAAGAATGTTAGATAATATTTTATATGTTGTTGAGAGTAGAGAAAATTCCACGGTAATTATTGCAGTTCATTTTATCACCTTTTTTAAACACAGGAACAATTATGGATTCTTTCCACTGTTGAGGGATTTCTTCTTTATTCCATATTAAACAAATTAATTTATGAATTTGACATATTAATGAATTTCCACCATATTTAATTAACTCAGCTGGTATTAAATCAATGCCAGGTGCTTTGTTATTCTTTAGCCTTTTAATAGCATCTTTAACTTCAGTCAAGTTAGGTTCTGGAACTAAAGGTTCTGCTGTGTGTACTTCATTTACTTCTGATTTATCTCCTACATGGACATTTAAAAGGTCATTAAAGTAGTTCTTCCATCTATTTAGAATATCGTTTGGGTCAGCTAGAAGATCACCGTCTTTATCTTTTATCAAGTTTACTTTAGGTTGCCACCCCTTTCTAAACTCATTTACACCTTTATATAAATCTCTGATATTTTTATTTTTGCTGTTTGTTTCAATTTTGTTAATTTTGCTTTTCAAGTAATCTCTTTTTTTACTTCTAAACGTGCGGTTAACTTCTCGCTTTATTCTATTATAATTGTTTAGATTTGTATCATCAGAGTTATTTAACCACCTAAGTCTAGCCTGATTTCTTATTTCTATTAGATTATGACATTCATTATCAAACCATGGCTTACTTTTTCTCGGTTTATGGTATCCTATACTTTCTTTAGCTGCTGATTCTATTGCATTACGTATGTGCTCCCAATTCTTATTTACGTCTGTTTCATTTATATTTCCATCATCACTTAAATCCTGCAAAACATCAAATCTATTGGACAGTTTAATTTGGTAATCTTTCTTAATTCTTTCATCAGTAAATTTTCCTGTATCAAATTTTAGAACTTTTAGATTTTGTTGCTTATGATTTATCACTGAGAGTATTTCTCTTAATTTAGTAATTACTAAATAATGGTCAGTGGCACAGTCAGCACCTCTATGTGTACGAACGTCAATTATACTAGTATGCCTTCTCTTATCAATGAGAATATGATCTATCTGATTATGAGTTTTACCATCTGGAGAAGACCAGGTATATTTATGGATATCTTTATGTTTAAAAGTGGTACTTTTCACAATTAAATTCTTTGAGGTTGCAAAAGTAATCAATCTTATACCATTATCATTACTTAATTCATGAAGACTTTCTTTACCAATCGTGGGTTTAAATGTCTCTTCTTTGCCAATCTGTGCATTACAGTCACCTAACAGAATTTTCATATCATACTGAGAAAATTTATCAAAGACCTGTTCTAACTCTGTATAAAAATCATCTTTAGTATTATCATCTTTATCTTCCGTTGGTGCATGTATGTTTATTAAAATAATTTTACACCACCTACCCTGTAAAACTGCATATGATATCCTATGATTAATAAATTCTACTGTTTTAAGAGCCGAGATAATTCTATTATTTATGAAAAAGCCTGTTCCAAAATTATGATTTTCAGTACCACCATAGAAAAAAGTATAATTTTTAGTTTTACAATCCCCTTCTCCTGGCCACCTAACTTCCTGGACAGCTACTACATCTAATTTATACTTAACTATATCATTAACTGTACACTGAAATGCCCCAGGCCGGTAAAGGCTCAGAACATTCCAGGTGCCTAATTTAATATCCTTCTTCCTAACGTAGATCTTATCCTTAGTCCAGGGCCCTCCCAAAGTAGTCCCCACCCGGAGATCCGAACGGGGGACTATTTTACCTCCGGAATATTTTACCTTGGGAACATCCATGGCCTTATATTGCTGTTTCTTGACATTTTTTTTTTACAGTGCAGAGTTGTCAGCTCTACGCCTAACCCCCAATATGAATGGAGGAACTACTACAGAAGACGAACACAAACAGAATCAGCGTGGTTAAAAGTCCAGGAATTTTAAAATAAATTCAAATTCGGCCCAGGAGAGAAAATCAACAAGCGTAAATGAGTTCCGGACCGTAAAGAAGCTCTTTTATCTGTAAAGTATTTCAGTTCGGTCGAGGAACATTTTTACAGCTGAATTTAAATACGATCCACGAACCTTTTTTCCGGTTGAATTTAAATACGGTGCGGGAACCTATTTTTTTCCCGATAATTTTAAATTGGGTCCAAGATCCGTATTGAAAGGAAACAATACGCAACTTGGAGCGAATTTAAGGCGTGCGACAAAAAAAAGTTTCCGTTCTTGCAGCGGAACCCAATAGAACCGATTACAATTTATGGGTTTCTGGACGTGTAACAACGCTGCTGAGGATAATAGAACAAGCCCGACCCTGTGGCCGAGTGGTTAGCACATCGCGCTGCGACGCCAAGGGTCCCGGGTTCGAATCACGGTCGGGCTTGTTTGTTTGTGAATTACCATTCATCAATTTCATCATTTCATCACTCATCCCCATCGTCGCAAATTAGTCAAGAGGCACAAAACGCGAAGTAAAATAAACTAAATCAATCAACCAATAATAAGACAAGCATTCCGTACAAATTCACTAATTCAGGTGTATTGTGAAATTACTCCTTTCCATAATGAAGCATTTATGAAAAAAAAGAAAGCAAGTAGAAATTTAGCAGATATGAAAAGTACAAGATGCAAAACTTTGTTTATAAAATACGAAACATTTACTTTGCATTCATTAAATATATGAAACAAAAGTCTTGTGTAAAAATATATTACTAGACGAAGCTCAATAGAGCTCACATGCAACATTGGAAATAAATAAAATAAGACCAAACTTCACCGCACGGACCCTAATTCAAGGACCCGAACAGATAGCAATTAAAATATTCAACAATTTACCAAATGATATAAAAACAAAGAGTGTATGACAAAGTTAAAAAGGAAATTTAAATTAATTAACCATGAACACTACAGCGTATGTAAACATTTATACAGTACATTATAGAAATTCTGTAATTAATTATATTGTATGTCTTGTAATAAAAACAGCGAAACTGTACTGAACGCTGCAAATACCTATACAGGACATGGCCGTACATAAGAGGAGGGTTTAGCTGGTCCAAGCCATCTCCAATGGTTTAATAAACATTTTGCATTAATGAAATAATTAAATCAACATTTGATAATATTTGAACTAGTTCAGAAAAAATATAACAGTTAGAGTTTACCCGCGCGCATAATGGATAGTGTTATGTTCTTCATGTCTTCAGTGTGAATGTATCAGCAGTTATTATGTTAAAAATAAACTGGAAAATGACAATAACTCGAATGCATTTAAAATATATATATAAAAACTGCGATATATTTTGATAAATAACAAAATTAAAGGTTTTGAAGAAAAATTCAAATGTACAGTAACCGTCAATAAAATGGGACACCTAGATCCTGAAATGCTCGCATTTCTGCAAAGGCGTTATGTGTGTTGCCTACCTCTAAGGTGAAAAGTGGATTTAATAGGACATTTTCAATGGCAACTTGTATCGGCCCCGTAGAGTTAGGCAACACACAAAACCTTGCATGGAAGCGAATATTTCAGGATCTAGGTGTTACATTTTTATTGCCGGTCACTGTACATAATGAAAAATAATATTGTAAATGTTAGTATAGTGAGCGTAAATATGTAGTGATATATTAAGAAATATTAATTTGCAACTGTTTCAAGACACAAATAATGTAATTATAATTATTAAGTAGTTTACAGTTAGTGAAAAATAAGGGTATCTATAATGAATAGTTATTATTAATATTACAGGTATTTAATTTTTAATATCCTCTGACTACTGAAACTTGAACCCTCCATTTTTTTCTTATAAATACGTCCATGATGTAGGATGTGAATACGGAGAATCAACCGCATAAATCTATCCTGATATAAATAAGGATTGGAACATATTTTAGATCAATGCGTCTGCATTTAATATGTGTAAAGTGGCACTATATGTGTACAAAGAACAAACTATTCTCTACAATACAAATTGAAACTAATAACTCTATATTTTCTAGAGAGTAAATATAAAAATAAAGTCTAATAGAATCTATTTTGCAAGGCGATCCACAACAAAATTACCAGCACCACCTTCTGACAAATATTACAATTTCTTCCATGTAGGTAAACTTTAATATTCCACTAATGTTTACAAATTCCTTTCTAACTTTTGTATAACATACTCCCATTTTCCCCTTAATTTGTCATGGCACGTGTCATAAGATTATCTTTTACAGTAGCGACAATAAGAAAAACCAGGATAGGTCATGTCAGCGTGTCCATCCCATGTTTTAAAAAAAATATAGGGTGATCCAAAAGTCTGATACCACAGGGGCAAATTGTTGAAATATGGTGTTTTCAATCTCATTTGCTTGAATATTTACCGTAGAATGCACTTTTGAGGTCAAAGGTGATGACAATTTCCAAGAATGAATAACTGTTTGCACGTTTTTCCTCAATAAAGGTCAATTGCCGCAATAGAATAGAATAGAATAGAATGGTCTTTATTTAAGCAGGCGTGTTTCGGCCTCGTGGGCCGTTCTTACAACCAACCCTTGTCAAATATACAATAAATGAATAAAAACATAGAAAAAAACACATTGATCATAATAATACAATAAAGTTAATATAAAGATTATACAATAATAAACATTGACTTGATAAGTATAAAAGATAAGTAATAAGTCTTCAGTAGTTCATTGTGTGGGTGCGGGGGTGGGTGTTAGGTATTCATTGTGTGATGTGTAAGTGCAGGTGCGATTGTTTACATATGAAGGTTAATGTAGTTGTTGGGACAAGAGTAAGTTCTTTAGTTGTTTCTTAAAACTTTGATGGCAAATAATGTTAGTCAATGGTGCAGGCAGTTTGTTCCATTCCCTTATCCCTGTAACAAGGAAGGACTTGTTATATGTGGCGGTTTTATGTTTGGGGATTTTTAGATTGTGCTTCTTGCGGATATTATGTTCGACCGAAGTTCTACGAGAGCAGATCTTATCGGATAAGTATTTTGGGGAGCCACTCTTAAGTATTTTGTGCATCAAGGTGAGTGTTAAGTATTTTCTTGTATTGTTAATGTTTAGCCAAGAAAGTTTCTTTTTTTAGGATAAATATGAAACGTATACAACAGTTCTGAATTTTTTGAAGTTTATAGTTTTTACCCTGGGAGATATTACTGTACACTGGAGTGCAATAGTCTAGTGTAGATAGAACGAGTGCTTGCAAAGGCGATCTTTAATATTAGCGTCCAGAGTATGTTTTACAAATGTAATTGATACAAATATTTAAGTTTCCCCATACAGCTTTTCACAACACATTCTACTTGTGCCTCCCAATTTAAGTGTCTATCGAACACAATTCCCAAGTTTTTGCTTGTATCCACTTCGCTTAGCGGTATACTGCCGAGAGTTGGAGGAGAAGGTGCATTTTTGTGAAGTTTGTTAAGTGTACCGTGAGTTCCTATGATCATGAAGCAAGATTTTGTTGGATTTAATTGAAGGGAGTTCCTCCGTGACCAATTTGTTATAGCATCAAGGTCGAATTGGAGTTTGGTCATCGCATTATCGTAGTTTTCTGTATTACACTGAATATAGATTTGAGAATCGTCAGCATACTGATGGTAGTGGCAATTTTGGACAGCACGGTCGAAATCAGTTACGTAAATCATACGTTAATAGTGGACCTAATATACTTCCTTGAGGGACGCCTTGTTGAACAGCTAACCATTTAGAGTACGTAACTTCCGGTTCCCGATATTTCCCACGTTGTTTTCTGTTGCCTAAATATGAACGAAACCAATTTAACGCGTTTCCGGTAACGCCATAGTGATACAGTTTGGCCAATAGCAATTCAAGATTGATCGAGTCGAACGCTCTTGAATAGTCCAACAAGACTAAAAGTGTAACTTCATTTTCATATATTCCTTTACTTACATTGTCTACGATATCTACCATCGCAGTGCAAGTACTATGAAAGTATTATATATGCAAGTTTTCAATTTGCGGTGGTTATGGAATAGATTGCTGGAAATGAAATCCGCCCCTCTCTCCCTGTGTATCTGCCTCTTAATGGAAAGTGACGGTTCAGACCATTGATAAAAACTTGGAATAACAGAATCAATAACAATAATAATATATAATGACTAGTATAAACTAATAACAATAAACAACATTATTCCAAATGTATTATTATTATATACTCTAGGATTACTAGACCGCCGTCCCACGTGGCGGAGTGGTTAGCACATCGCGCAACGACACCAGGTATACCGGGTTCGAATCCTGGCCTGGCCATGGATGTTTGTGAGTGTCCATTCATCAATTTCATCATATCATCACTCATCCCCATCTTCGCAAATTACCTACAGTGGCACAAAAAGCGAAGTAAAATAAATCAAATCACGTCTCACCAAATGGGTGAATGAATATCCAGTACAACAGGTTTTCATAATATTTGTACACTTAATGTGGCTAGTGTACTGAAATGAATAGTTATTCTATTTTGTTATTAACTTTTAAGCACCTTGTTCATGAAAAATCTTTGTGTGATCTCTCGCATAAAAATCTCATTTTGGGGATTCTGAAAACTGTGGAAACATCTCATTTATTATTTGCATTAATTGGGAGAATATGGAATCACAGCCTGGTTCTGTATTTTTACACTCAATGTATTCGATTTAATGTTTCTCTTTTACTTTGGTTAATGTGTTCGAATACTAATCAAATTATTTCTGTTATTAACTATAAAATATAATAAGGTTTCTGTTTTGTTACTTGATAAAATCGAATGTCCAACCCCATCCGACGTCAATGTTGCCAACCCCTTTTAGGCCTTCCACAACATAATTTGGAACGGTTAAGTATTTATAATGAAAGTGTACTAGATGCAAAAATTGTGCTTATGCGCTGTAATCGGATTCATTCGAAGTGTGGAGTTACGTTGATAATGATTTGAGATGAGCACCCTATTATCTAGAACCAAGTTTACATGACCTGACTTCTAGAGAACAAGTGCCATTAGTGCTAATCATCTGGGTAGTTGTGTTCAAGTGATATTCTTGCGACAGTAATTCGATCTCCGTTGTTTGGTTACGGAAATTTCCACTGAGCTTGTAGTCTTGTCGAGGTTTCAAGTCTGATGAAGTGTTCGTTTTTGGGTTCAAGATAAATTGTTGTTCGTATCATTGTGCTGCTGGTAATTTTGACCACCTTCACGTCACTTTTCCACCTGTTAAGATAATCGTGGCGATGAAATGAAATGAGTTACGGAACATGAACTGATTCGGTAAGAGATGAGAGTGAGAGAGAGTGATGAAGAGGTGACAGTCGGAAGATGATAAATAGAGAGATGGAGAGAATATGAGGCCATGATATATATAATAGAAAGGAAGAGAGTAGAACATGAAGGGGAATACTCAGGGAAGATGAGGAAATAGAAGAAGGTGCGAAGTTTGGGAAGATGAATAACGAGACACACCAGAGCTAGAGGAAGATGAAGAGAGAATGGAAAGATTGAAAGATTGAGAGTTAGTGAAAAGATGAAGAGAGAGAGTTAGTGAAAAGATGAAGACAGAGAGAGTGAAAAGAAGAAGAGAGAGAGTGTGTGTTAAGATGAAGGGAGAGAAAGAGTGGAAAGATGAAGAGAAAGAGAATGGAAAGATGAAGAGAGAGAGAATGGAAAGATGAAGAGAGAGAGAGAGATAGAATGGAAAGATGAAGAGAGAGAGAGAGTGGAAAGATGAAGAGAGAGAGAGAGGGTGAAAATATGAAGAGAGAGAGAGGGTGAAAAGATGAAGAGAGAGAGAGAGAAAGAGAGAGTATGAAAATGAAGAGAGAGAGAGTGTGTAAAGATGAAGAGAGAGAGAGAGTAGAAAAAGGTAACGAAGAAGGAAAATTAAGAGAAAGAGGGAAGATGAAGAGGCAAATTGAATAGGACGGGGAAGATGTACAGAGGAGAAGATGGAGGGAGAGAGATAAATGGAGAAGGGGAAAGTTGGAGAGGTAGTAGAAGATTAATAGAGAGAATGATAAGAATGCTGAATAGAGGGAGATACAGAAATAGAAGTTTGATTGATTGATTGATTTGATGTTTTAAGTCCACTTTATGCACAGTAAGGCTAATCGGTACTGGACCTACAGTTTAAAGTGGGATCGGAAGCACTATGTGCCTCCACCGGATATCGAACCCGGGACAAGAAAGATTGAAGAAGAGATTGAGGATGTAGAATGAGATGATGGCTGGAGATGAATGAAGAGAGAGATAAAAACGGGGACGGAAAAAAATATGCAGATGAAGAGAGAGCAACAATAAATTACATATTAACAGGCAAAACGAGGTAACAGCGATTCCATTTTTTACTCGCAGGAAGTGCGTGTGAAAAGACCGTAGCTGGAGCGATCGAAATCTGTGAAAAAGAGCAGCATCCCCCTCCCTCTCCCACATCGAAAACAATGTCGGAATTGACCGTTATGAATGTCACAGGACAGAGGAGAGTTCTGGATCGCAAAAGCCACGAACGGAAATGATTGATGCTGGAATAATTAGTTGGAATTTTTCATTGGGATGTTGCCAGACGCGATGCTGAGCTTTGCATCCTCATCCACCGGAGCGTGACGCAACTTTTCAGCCAGCGTGGTGGACCTGAAGGGTCAGATATGGAGAGGGTTTCGCTAAAACTAGAGAACGTTGTTTGGTCCGGCGTCGCATTTGTACCACTGGGTCGACCTTGAAGATGAGATCCTTAGGAAAATATTTGGACCTAAAAGGGATGAAGAGACAGGTGAGAGGAGAAGGTTATATAATTTAGAACTACATAATTTGTATTCATGTCCAGATATTATTAGAATGATTAAATCAAGAAGACTTAGGTGGGCAGGCCATGTGGCACGAATGGGAGATGAAAGAAGAGTTTACAGGATTCTTGTTAGAAAACCTGATGGTAAGAGACCAATAGGAAGACCAAGACGAAGGTGGAGGGATAGTGTTGAGATGGACGTAAAGGAAATTGGTAGGGATGGAAAAGAATGTATAGATCTTGCTCAGGATAGGGACAGATGAAAGGCCTGTGTTGTTGCAGCGATGAACCTTCGGGTTTAAGAAGGCTAGAGAGTTAGTTTGTTAGTGGTTCGACCTTGAAGAAGATGCCGAATGAGACATAGCCTAAAATATTTAGGGTAAGGGTGGGGCAAAAGGACACCATAAGTACATTTTTAAAAATAACTCTGAAACATTTTATTGAAAATGAAAATAATGGTTGGTACAGAAGGTGTGAACATTCAACAAACACAGAATATCTGTAATATTATAAAGAGGAACGTCTGTCTCAAAATAGTCCATCCAATCACACAGCGTTGCATTGACCGTTTGCCCTAGATGAGTGGTTCTCAAATTGTGGTACGTGTACCTCCATGGGTACATGAACGACTTGAAGGGCGTACGCGATCAGCTAGGAAGAGAAATGTGGAGAATACCCGCACCATAACATTTGACTTTAATGTTTCAGACTTCATAGCCTTAAAACTCAAGATGATAAAATGGCCGATTGTCACTGACACACTTATCTTTTCTCATATGTTTTGAAATAAAATACTCGTTCGAAATATATAATAGGCTAAGCATGGAGCCGAATCTCCGCCTGGAAGTTTCAAGTGCACACATCCTTCTCACTATAGCTCTTTTCAGTTCTTACGGCGGGCGCTCTAGAAGCTGACAGGGGAAGTGGGAAGCGGGGATTACGCCGCAGACCAACCAGACAACAGCAGTGGCGCCCAGAGACACGACGCGGCAGAAAAAAGTACTACTTGAACCTTGTTCTACTGGCTGCTGCGTTTCTTATCGCACTGGATTGGTCGCTTCCCCGCTCCCCACTTCCCCTGCCAGCTTCTAGAGCGCCCGCCGTAAGAACTGAACAAAGCTATACAAACTCTAAGGATTTTCAATAAAAACTTCAAAATTGAGCTTTCCAGTTTGTTTGCAAACTTATTTTTCTCCTCATCTTTTCTTCAAAACGTCTGGAGAAAATATATGTAAATTAAAGTCCTTTATATACTTATTAGCATACATGTGTTTCACATTTTTATTTTTGTTAACTAATCATAGAGATTGTAAACGTAGGAACACCCAATGAAATAATAAACATAGCATTATAATGTTTATTTGTTTGCAATCTTTCCACGTTCAGCCCGAATGCCATTTTAGTCTATTGAAGATACACGCCTCGTACATATGAAAAACACACCAATCAGGATGCCGAAATAAAATCCCCAAAATCCGATACTTGAAGAAAACCAATGGTGGGGATTCATAGACGTTTAGTCACGACTAAAAGGTACAATGAGAGAAAAGTTTGAGAACCACTGTTTAGTTGATTTAGAACCCATCATCAGAGACACAACACGAAATGTACGCCATTGTCATACGCAGGGTGAACGCACTCAGAACTGCCCCAAGATTTGATGCAGCTTGAACACATTTTTGTACACAAGGCAGTTGATGCGTTTATCCTGCTTTGATTTTCTTTAATGTTTAATTTCCAGCTCTCAGTTTTGTCTCTGTGAGGAGAGCGATGAAGGAGGGATTCGTTAATGTTTCCAGTTTTCTATTGCAGGTCGCAGAATTTCATAGCAAGGGGCTCAGCTCCTCAAAACTTCCGCGGGATGACCCCATGTCCGTTTGTCCCGTACGTACCCTAACTTATAATACACCCTGTCTGGGGAATCTGTGGAGAATGGCCGCGCATAATGGAAGAGCAGGGGAGAAATCGAGTGAGCGAAGCAAAGCCGTGCGCGCTGTTGCAAACGTCTGGTAGCTGCAGCCGCATTTTTTCCTCTCACGCGCCGCACTCTCGAGCCACTTCTTGCGCAGAGAACATGTTCTCGTTTGCTTGCTCCACAGATTCCTGGGACAGAGTGTAGTACCAATTCTGCCCTTTAGCCCGTAATAGCAATGACTGCCATTTGCTATTGTATGGTATTGGGTTTTAGTTCTAGTTGTTGTAACAACTGATAGAGGGCAAAGCCATCCTTAAACTATCAATTATGTCCACTGTCAAACTGTATAATCTGGATACTTATAACTTTAAACTTACTTAAAATGAAAATTAATTCGTCTGAAATGAGAATGTAAATACGCCATTAATATCTTTACCGTGAGGTTCCAAGCCGATGACTCCATTTATGGAGTACCACAAAAACAATAAATTATTTCTTTAAATGTATCTTCACTTTAAGAAAATGTATTAATAAAAACAATGAGATATGACTTCTAAATTCGTTAACTGTTTAAAACAAGTGGAATAATTTCTACCAGCATATACGAGACTTGCTCATATAAAACATTATATTTCCTTTGGTACTAATGTTAATCTGTAAAAATATATTGCATTGGCAGGATTACTTTCATCGTATATACAGAGTGCTCAAAAAGTGACACAACCTTATGTGAAATCTCATGAATTGTGCTTGTTATGGGGCTATACGTTGCAACAGTGTATATGCATTGTGACAGACGATGATTGATACTGAACTGATGAGGCATGGTTCCATCTGGATGGATACATTAATGCCCAAAATTCTCGGGTATGGGCCAGTGACAACCCACATGTGATGAAGGAGTTGCCTCTGCATTCACAGAAAATTGGAGCTTGGTGTGCCATATCAGTAGTCGCGTGTTTATTACATTCTGAACGGTATGTGACAATGGTGAGAGAATTTGTTAACACGTTGTCAGCTGAGAAGTTGCCACGCACATGGTTTCAACAGGACGATGCCACAGCTCACACAGCTGGGAACACAATGCGTTACTTGGAAGAGTGTTTTCCAGGACGACTGATCTCAGTGGGGTTATGGCCACCGCGATCTCCAGATTTATCGCCTCCAGACTTCTTCTTGTGGGGTTATCTTGAGGACTCCGTCTACGTTACTCATCCGCACAGTATTCCGGTATTGAAAGACAATATTTGTAGCTGTGTTGGTAACATCTCACAGATAACAATTAAAAGGGTTTTCAACAACATGGTTCGTTGTGTCCACTTGTGTGAAGAACAAAACGGCAGTCACTTCCAGCACTTAATGTAAAAAAGTAATAAGAAAAGTTTTCCCAAAAGGTTGTGTAACTGTTTGAACACCCTGTAGTACACAGTTAAGTCTAACGTATAAGATTTTAAACGAAACAAAATCTAAATAAATTTAAATATTTTTCTTGAGGAGACAGCAATTTTATAAAGTAGGAAGTGACATTTACACTAGTACATGCGGTACTGTTAGTTGAGACATGCTACGTCGGAAATCTATGAATTACACATTTTGGTCACAATTTGATGAGTTACAAAGTAGGAATTTTTTTCAGCTATTTCTGAATCAGGAAATCACTTTTCAAAAGCCTCTTGCAGATCCACAATACGTCAATCAATAAGAGGTTACGTGCTCATGCACGTTATGTTGTCTATTTTCGATCTCGATGCTGAATTCTCCGGGTTCGACTCGCGGCCTTGGCAAAAGTGTTCTTTGTGAGTGTCGTCGCGATTAGTCAAAACTGGCAGAAATATGACGCAATATGTCAACCATCAATAAATAATTCAGACAGTTGGTTTACTAGCTGAAGGATTCAGGTTCAAATCTCATCTTACCATTTCTTCGTAATCAAGGGGTCCCGGGTTCGATCTCCAGTAGAGGCACATTGCGCAGTGGTTCGTATCACATTTTAAAACTGTAATTCAAGTCTCTAACAAGTGAGGTTATCTAAGTGCCCCCTAAAACTGTTTTTTAGCCGAAACAAGAAACACGTATTTCTTCCTTTGGGCCACACTATACACCTGCCAAGTTTCATGGAAATCGGAGGGGGACACTTAGATAACCAACCTCCCTTGTAAGTCAAAGCATTAAGTGAAGTTAAACTTAAACTTAAACATAATATTTCACAATTTGTCTTACAGCATGTGCTATGCAACCAAACTAGCAGTACTGAAAGTTGGGTTGCATAACAAGCAGGGTAGAAGAGAATTCAAAGTTTGGTAGGATGAAATGTTTGCATCGAATCTAGCCGACACGCGGGCAGTTTCTCTCACCTACTCTGTACGGTCGGTGAAACTCACTGCCTCTCTAAACTCTGTATAACAACCTTTTATGATCTTAAGGCTCGGCCGACGCCTGGTAAGTTGTTTTCGTAGGTTTCTCTCCAATCGAAAAATCGCTATGATATTCCAAAATCTGAAAAATTGGCTTAGAATTCTTTCTAGAGCATTCATTTCAATCTTCGTGTGATCTGCTAGATATTATCAATAGTTTAATGGACTTAAGTAGCCATGAAACTAATGAGAATATCTAGACAACCTCACGAATATTCGTGTGAATTCTCTTATATATTTTTTTCAAATTTTGGAATATCGTAACTGTTTATGGAAAGGACAGAAAACTCGAAAACAGTTACCATGCCGTCGGCGAAAAGTCTAGCCGAGTAATAATATCAAGTGCCTTTCGTCCATACTGTCCGAAACAATAACTGAAATCAGTGGCGGCGATTGAGTTCCAAAACTTGGGGGACAAGGACAGTTTAATCTCGGTAGACAAGAGTTAGTATAGTGTGGGGACAAAAGTGGCAAAAATTGGGGGCAAGTTACCCCCTTCGCTCCACTGACTGAAATGTAACTGGGTTCCGTTTAACTACAGCACACACTGAGCTTTCTCTTGCACAGACGTCATTATGAACGTTTCTGACTGCAGTGCCATAAATTCGGTTCAGAGATGGCAGGAGTATACAGAAAAGTACAGTTGTACCGTTTCGTTGCTTATTGCCGCAAACCGCATTATCCTAGCTAGAATTTCTTAACATTATAAAGTGTCTTTATATCGGGAAAGACTTTTTGACAATGCTGTATTTCTGTCATTGGACATTTCAGTGAATGAAGCACAGATTCATAAAAATTAACATTCCATTTCCCAGTTAAATTTTGCGTTCGTCAATTCACAAACGAACTGAATATTTTGTTGAATTCCTTTACCAGTTTTTACATTTCTCAACTAGCTTACTTTCCACCGTCTGAGAAAAGGGTGAGTGTCGGACAGGACTGGGTACACGAGATGAATTTCATAAACCTTCCTCTCTAGGTCATTAGAAGATCCGCAAGTAGTCATCAGCATGGAAAAGACACATCCATCAGCGCTATGTACTGGAATTTTTACGTCCAGTGTACTTTATGTCCGCCATATATTCAGCTTCTCTCTGAAGAAAATCTTACGTCACATTCTAGCAATTAATCACATAAGGGGATACGCTAATTAGATAGTTTTAATTTCAGTGGGAACGACCTGTGTAAATCATCTTGGCGTGCGGAAAGATGACCCTAATAATCTCGCATCCATAGGAGTGAAGAGGGTTTCATAATTTCTATATTCGCATGTACCCATGCCGAGAGTATAATACCCATTTATTCAAAGTTTCTCGTTAGGTTCTTAACAAGTTTTCTAGTATTAAAACCTCAGTTATTGGTAACTTTTTACACTCTACTGAATCTAATGAAGGTGTACTTATGCCGCAGTGCGCCGAGTATTCGATTCAAAATCTTGTCAGGGGCTCCCCTATGGCGTAGTGGTAACGTCGTCGCTTTGTTATCAAGGGGTCTCGGGTTCGATACCCGGTGGAGGAACATACGGTATGCGCCAAAATATACAGTACTGAAACTTGCGCATCTCGAACACGTGGTTGCGTTTGTCGACGGGGCATAGCTCCAGCTGCACGTGTTCGCAGTAGTGAAAAGGAAGTTGTGTTGTGCAGTTGTTGTTGAAAATGGGTCTCTCGACGGAGGAAAAAGTATTCATAGTTGAGCATTATTTCCACTCATACGAAAGCGGTCGTGAAGGTGGACTGAGTTTTTAAAAGGTGACTGGTCTAAATGCAACCGAAATGACAATCGTACACTCCACATGCCCTAACCTAACCTTAAGTTTCCTGACAGTTATGCAACCCAAAATGCTAGATTGTTATTTGGGTTGCATATAGACCAGTCACTATATTGTAACATGTCTTATACTTTTGTTCATCTTTTCATTTCAGTACTGTATATTTTGGCGCATACTGTACTTGCAAATACTATAAACCTTTGTTCCAGACCCTAATGGCTAAGCTGACCATGTGTCCCGCTAAGCAGACGTATTCCTGTCGTCCCGTCCATATTTTAAAAATCCTCAATATGTCCCGTTTTATAAAAATCTACAAGTTAGCTCGAAAATTAGATCTACATTTGAGACATTTTATGCCAAATGAACAGTTCTGGCATTCTTCAACTTAGCGTAGGCCTAACATCAAGGGGCCGGCCCCTGTGGTGGAGTGGTTAGCACATCGCGCTATGACGCCAGATGTCTCGCGTTCGAATTCTGGCCTGGGCATGGATATTTGTGAGTCTCCATCCAATTTCATCATGTCATCACTCATCCCCATCTTCGCAAATTAGCCGAAAGTGGCACAAAAAGCGGAGTAAAAAAACAAATCCAAACCTAACATCAAGGGCTGATCAGGAGGGAGGAAGTATACCATATAAGTCATACTGAGCTCAGAATTATCCCTTTGCTAATGTATTATTTACGTGATACATACTTTCATTAATAATAATATTATTTATAATAATAATAATAATAGTTTTATGATTGACGATTTTGGAGGAGAGTGTAATCTGACTTCCGGTCAAAATATTATGGTCATCCTACTAATAGCCTATCTGTGTACAAATTGGACTTATAGACAAATTCTAACATACGCCAGAGCTTGTCTCCGAAAGTTCCGCATTTGAGTCTTTGCTACGTTGTATTCTTTATTTCACATTTTGTTCAGATTTATTTATTCCGTTCAATAATAATACCACAACGAACGTATTTGTATTTTCTTTAAATTAAAGTCTACCATTACCTGAAAACGATGAGCACATAAATGAAAATGCAAAGCCTAGGACTGAATTTGAACCCGCAAACTTCGGCACAGAGTTTTTGAATCGACCAATGATCGTGCTTGAACACCGAGGTAGCATCACAAAGAGCAACCCGTAAAAGTGCACGGTTTCTTGTTAGATGTGTCGTCATATCGAGTGCCAACTCTTATCCACCTATCTTTCCCGGATATCACTGCCTCTTTCCACGTTGTTTGCCAATTGCTATCATGTAGGCCGTACTGGAAGTGATGTGATCGGCACCATAGGGTTTCTTTACTCTGCCTCCTTCGAGATGTGGGTGTCCTGAATGGAACATGTTCGGATGAACGCCTCCACTGTCGCATGGAACATGTTCGGATGAACGCCTGCACTGTCGCATGGAACGTGTTCGGTTGAACGCCTCAACTGTCGAATGGAACACGTTCGGATGAACGCCTCCACTGCCGCGATTCAAGTCTGATTCGGCGAAGGTTCCTTTGCAGACTGATCGCGAACCTTGCAGCTGCCTAAGCAAGATAAATTTGTGCGCATGCTCTCGGACAGTGTTACATACTGACAATGTACAATATGAGCCTCTGTACACACAGTATTGTTACTCATAAACTGCAAAATATTTTGCCTCGGTATGATTAATGGATTAAAGTTCCGGCGATTATATTGTCCATACAAAACCAACTTGGCTGAATGCAATTGAATTCCATTTTGTATATTTCAAAGCCTTCATTATTATCCATCTGCTTGAAAGGAACATGCCATTATGGAACGAAAGTTTGAGGCCTGCGAACGAAGGGAGTACTATCATTACTAAGTTAAATTAAAACAACATGCTAGGAAAATATATAATACGTACATAGAAAGGTACAGGAACAGACGTGGTAAAATCGCATTGCAGAAAAGAACGCCATTTCTTACCTGGAACAAAGAATAAGATAATTTAAACAATCATAATTATACATGATAATAATGCATACAACCCGTAAAAAACTAATAGAGCACTATTGCCACTTGTAATTACCATTTATATAAATATATATTTAAGCAAAAACTTTACAGTGAAGGGCAGTGGACTATACATTAATGTGTACACAAATAAAATGGAGACTAGTTGAATAGACCATTCAACAGTTTTATGTACAGTCATGAACAATGTTAAAAGTTAGATCCTAAAATTGTTGCTTCTCTACTGCGATGAGCGAAATTCAATGGAGTTCGACCATCGACATCGTGTTAGACAACACATGCAGGGTGGTCATGAATTAAGTGGGCCCCTTTGTCACTTTCTAACTTTTGTATTAATTGAGCTAGTATGTTTTCCCCTTTTCTATCTTTCTTTACACGTATGTAAAATCTAACCAATATAGCGGAAGAAGTGGATGTTGTTTAGATTGTAAGCAAGTCACCAAAATATTGAGCAGCGTGTCAAATGAGTACGTGTATTTTCCATTACCAATAACGTATAGCTGAAGTTCAGCGACGAATGCTGCAGAAATGTGGACCTCTGTCACTTAAAAACGACACTATCTCAAGAATCAATAAGCTATTTGATGCAACCGGAAGTGTTTCACATCTTTAAAAATCTGGTAAGCCACGAACAGTTAGAAGGAAAGCTTGCATTGGTTTAAATGGAGGTCAAATTGATAATTATGTAGAAAACAGATAAAATTGTCTAAGTTACTATCTTCATAAAATTATAAAATTAAAAAGTTGTCAATATTATACACTATCTACCAAAAAGTAATCGGGCACCTATGATGGTGGTTAATTTAGTATCTAATTTGAATCATTTAGTATCATTTAGTGGGACCACTGGTGGTTGATCGTGCCACAATGAACTCACAGGCATACTGTACAATACTAGACAATGAAATGCTCCCAACCTTGTGGCGTTTTTACGGAATGGACCCCTGTTACTTCCAGGATGACAATGTTAGGTGGCATGTTTCGGAGGCTACTATACAGTGGTATGCCGACAACAATGTTCACCGATTGGTCTGGCTTGCACAGAGTCCTCCTCTCAATCCCATAGAACACCTTTGGGAGGCATTGGACTGGCGGGTGATGTCTCGGGAGATGCGGCCAAATTCCATTGTTCAACTGAGTGAGATCTTGCAAGAGGAATGGCGACACATTCCAATGGACGTCCTCCACAAACTAGTCGAGAGCATGCCTGACAGAGTGGCTGCTATTATAGCTGCAAGAGGTGTCTCCACGAGGTTCTAACAGGGTTCGCACCACCAGACAACCATTTCGTACACGTGCCCAATTACTTTTTGGTAGATAGTGTAAATATGTTGTCATTGTTATACGTAAAATATGATCAAAAGGTGCCTCCTTAATTCGTGACCACCCTGTATAACGCATTGCACGAATGCATTTTTGGATCTAGGTGTGTTATTTAATGGATTTATTTTACCTCCCTCCCCTTCCTCTCTCTATCTCAGTCTGTTATATTTCTATATATCTTTGTGTGTGTGTGTGTGTGTGTGTGTGTGTGTGTGTGTTCTCTCTGCCTCTCTGTATTTCTCAATATCTATGTACGTCTATATTTCTCTCTCTCTTTCTCTCTCTCTCTCTCTACCGCCAAAGTTCTATTTCTGAAACTCCCCTCTCTATTATTTAGATTACATAAAATCGATATTTTTCAAAAATTTCTTCACTTTTTTAAAAATTTCGGCCCTTTATGAATTTCAATATATCTAATTTTAAACATTTAGGCATGCCAAAAATTACAAAATCACTTAGCCAAATGTTGCTGCGGGCATTTTAGCAGAACAAACAAATGGAACATCCCTCAACTTTCCATTCACGGAACGAAGAGAAATTTCTTTTCAGCAGGGCGTTCACGTAGCTCCTAATGCACATTCCCATCTCCTACTTTTGACTTTTGGTCCAGATGTTATTAGAGTTTCAACTCTCATCCTTTTTTTTCCCTTTCGACTTACAAGGTTGCACTTTTTTTTCCCTCCGATCGATTTCTCAAACTTTGTTCTTACTTCCTCGCATTAAGTTCATACTTCACATTTTCCCATCATTTATTTTAAAAGGGAATTTTTCCCTCTTTTTTTCCCCTGTAACTCTGAGGAAGGAAGGAAAAAGTTAAAGGATCGGAAAAAGAAAGGAAAGTAATGTAAATCGCGATCAGGAAGTATTCTTCGGGGGGGGGGGGGGCTATGAGGCGGTCTTCGGTCCTTCTCCAACATAAGACCATTTCGTTCCACGACGTGTGTTATCATCACATCTCTCTCAAGTACCCCATCCTCGATGCTCTTTGGGATTTCTCCAAATCTCTTCCCCTCCCTCCCGTCACCTCCTGCCCCCGTTGAACACTCCAAGATCTAATTAGGTAGTTTCTTTCCTGATTCCCTGAATTGATTTTGCATCCTTTCCGTCTATCTAAACCAATCTAATCTCCTTATAATTGACCTGATTTCATTTGCACATTTTCTGCTCAACCCCACGTCCTGTTCAATTTTCGATACTGTCCTCACTCCTCTCTTGCTCCGAAATGGTTTTGCTCCGAATTCGAGGATTTAGCCCCCACTGCCAAACAAGCCCTTCTTAACTAGACAATGCACCCAGTCCCCCACAAAAAGCAAGGATCTCACTTTGAATAACGTCACGAGAATTGAACCCCGTTTCTAAAGTGGTAAATGGTTTGAGACATCATATCTGTCGGTTTTCGCTTTTCTTAATAGACAATTAAGTAAAAAATTAGGAAAGAAAAACTTTTGCTTCATTTTAAAAGCTACATTGGTAATATTTTAAGAAGCTTTACAAATCTTCTGCTCAGAGGATATAAATAGTTAATACAGTAATGAACCTTAAATGAAAATCTTATTAGGTACATTAAAAGAAATATAACAGAAAAGCGTTACTATAAATAGACTCATTGTAGGTCTCACTAACAACACAGGATAATAAAATATTCACAGCAGTGACACCTATCGGTTATTTTTTCTTGTTTTCATTACCTTGAATATTACCGATTGCTTTTTCTTTTCAACAGTGCGTTTATAGATAATTACATAATTTTAATTGAACTAAAATTTTATTTTTTGTTCACAAAACCTTTTCATATTTTGAATAACTTTACCAATATTTGAACTAATTCAAATTTGTAAATAAATAATTATTTGTATGCACTCTAATTCTAATCATGTAGAATAATTGTATGTTTTTGTTAAAATAACTATAATAAAGCAAAACGTATAAGCAAAACAATGGTGCCTCTATGTAAATGAAAAATGCTAAACACATATTTTCCTACTTCAGTTAACCGTGGGGTTTTATAGCTCCGGTCGGGAAAGTTTTTGACGTTCCCTTGTATACGCTAGCCGCTATTTGACGAAATTGTAATTCCCGTGAATCTGGGGCGCGTGGTTGCATACATACAGGATAAACATTACTATTTTCTTCGAGGACTGGTACCTTCGAAAAGAGGTCTCAACGGGCGATACCAGGAAAAGTTGTTCGTCTCGATGTCGTATACGCGCTATGAACGTTCGTCTGTGTTGCACGGCGACATCCTGTATACACGAGAAAAATCACAGCTTAATATGAGATCCAAAATTCACTGTTTTTTCCGTCATCAATGAACCCCTGTTTTCACTCTCGCAGCTTGACAACATGGCATTCTTTTGTCACTTCCGGAATGGAATTTCAGACCCTCCCTCCACTTCCGTCTTCAAGGCAGCTACAAGTGATGTCCACGAAAGGATTAACCGTCCTCCAGGAATGAATTTTCCCAATCCCGTCGCCCCCCTGGAGAAGAAATTCCTGTCATCCTTGAGATCAGCCCTTCCGAAGAGGGTCGGGGGAGCAGCTTGGCGGTGACAGTTCAGAGGACTTCTCTGACTGCGCGATGACGTCGCACGGCAAAGGAAGTGACGTGTCCTCTCTTCTTTCCCTCCCCTTCCTTTCCAATCTGGACTTTGGTAAATCTTCAACGTCCCGGCGGGAAGTTCTTTTCTCTTACGTAGATTGTCGCTAAGGGAGTTTTCAGAGTGGAGAAACAGCGACTTTGCAAAGTGCAACGCTCAAAAATGTGCCATTTTTCTTCCGGTAACAGCCCCTTGCTTGTTCCAACCCTTATAAATATTATTTTATATGGCACAGAAGGAACACTTCTTTACATGAATTCGTATCAACACGCAGGACTGTTTTTCAAATAAAGCTCCCAGCAGAAAAGATATGAGAGTAGATATAGATGTTTTCTATTTTAATTTAAAATGTTCTATCGAAATATTTCATTTCATAGTATTTCTGAGTTCCTAAGTTAGTTTATTAATTAGCTAGTTAGTGTTGGTTGGTTACTTTGGTGGTTATTTTGGTTAGTGTTGGTTGGTTAATTAGGTAGTGTTGGACAGTTGATTACTTATGCCGTTGGCGATGTTAATATTAGGCGGTCAGAGTTAGTTTTAAACGTACAAACTAAGAGAAACTTTGCTCAGGGTGGCGGGCTGCTTGATTTGAACCCACGACTCGCAGAATGTTAGTCTCTCACTTTTACAACTTGTCCAAACTCGTTCGATCCCACATTCTAGAATAACATATCCATTAAGTCAAAAGGTTTGGGTGAATGGCGATGACGAGGATGAAATGGTGCAAGAATTTCAGAAAAGTGAGACCAAGAATTTCAGCTAAAAGGAAGAACGAGAATTTCTGAACAAAAAAGAGACAGAATTTTTGATCAAGAAAGAGACAGAGATTTTCTGAACAAGAAAGAGACCGAGATTTTCTGAACAAGAAAGAGACCGAGAATTTCTGAACAAGAAAGAGACCGAGAATTTCTGAACAAGAAAGAGACCGAGAATTTCTGAACAAGAAAGAGACAGAGAATTTCTGAACAAGAAAGAGACAGAGAATTTCTGAACAACAAAGAGGCAGAGAATTTCAGCTAAAAGGGAGACCGAGAATTTCTGAACAAAAAGAGACAGAGAATTTCTGAACAAGAAAGAGACCGAGAATTTCTGAACAAGAAAGAGACCGAGAATTTCTGAACAAGAAAGAGACCGAGAATTTCTGAACAAGAAAGAGACAGAGAATTTCTGAACAAGTAAGAGACAGAGAATTTCAGAACAAGAAAGAGACCAAGAATTTCAGAACAGAAAGGAGACCAAGAATTTCAGAACAAAAGAGAGATAATTTCAGAAGAAATCAACAATTTCAGAACAAAAAAGACACAAACAGCTTCAGAACAAAAAAGACACAAACAGTTTCAGAACAAAAAAAGACACAAACAATTTCAGAACAAAAAAGACAAACAATTTCAGAACAAAAAAGACAAACAATTTCAGAACAAAAAGACATACAATTTCAGAACAAAAAGACATACAATTTCAGAACAAAAAAGGCACAAACAATTTCAGAACAAAAGAGAGAAACAATTTCAGAACAAAGAAGAGACCAAGAATTTCAGAAAAAAGAGGCCAAGAATTTCAGAACAGAGAGAGAGATATGAATTTCAAAATAAAAGAGAGACCAAGAATTTCAGAACAAGAAAGAAACCGAGAATCTCAGAAAATAATGAACCAAGAATTTCAGAAAAGGGTGAACAAGCATTTCAAGAAAGGAAGAGCAGACGAGACCAAGAATTTCAGAAAAGGAAGACCGAGAAAAACATTCAGGCAGGGAACGTCAATAGATACGTGGAGGATCGTTAATACCTTGGCACATCTTCCAACAGGGAGGAAAAAATTGCACGTTGGCGAGATAGATAGCTCTTCTGAGATAAGGCAACATTTCACTCAGAAGCCGAACTCCATCACGCCGAAGACCGTGTTAAACTCTCGTCCCCAGGCTTTTTCGAGAGCCCTTGGAAAATGTAATCCGGATTCCGGTAGAGGAGAAGTAGCGCCAGCTATATTATTCAACCGGGAGGTGTTAGACCATAGACACCCGAGCTCAAGTCATGCTAAAGAACACTCCCTCCCCTCCTCCTCATGAGAAGAGCCTTATGCCTCGAAGCAGTCGATCTATTCCAGGGGTTCGTAGATCTGAACCACCTCTCCTTGAGATCTCCTACAGAAGGAACCCACCTCTATTCCCCCACCATACCCATAATCGATGGCGTGGTTTCATGGTGGCATGATGGCGCGCCGTAAAACTAGCCAGCGTCAGAGACATAAGGGATTTGGATAACAGCAATTACACTTTAGAGCGCCGTAACTCCGGCAATCTCAAGGCCCCGGGAAAGGAGACAGACCGCTAGATAAAAGAGCGAGATGCCTTTAGATCATATCTGCTTCTTAACCATTTCGTCTCCGGGAGTAAACAGTAAATACCCCAAGGATTTTGAGCCTTCTCTCTTAACAACACAGGGCCCATAAGGATGTTTGTATCGTGTTGTGAAAAACAAGCTATCCCTTCAGTACAGTACAAAGATCAAGCTATGCTTTGTGTGCGAATTGCATAAGGAACTGATTCAACAGTACACTTCCTTCCAGTTACAGCCGTGAAAACACATCACTAAGAACCGTACGTGAAAAACAAAAATACTGTCGGACAGTAACAATACAAAGGAAGTCGTATATGAGAAACTGACAACACTAAATCTTAGATTAAACTATCCATATCACAAACCACCTTTAAAGATCACGTTTGTTGCCTGTATGACTGATCATACCCACACACCGTGAGACAGAAATAAAAAATGGGGTCAAAATTTGACAGCCGTGATTTAAAGTCATGCAGCAGTAACAAAAAGGCAGAGGGAAGATAAAATCATGTGAGTTCTAAGACCTCTCTCACTGTAATGTTACGAAAGACACATATAACAGCTTTGAAGTTACACTGTCCCGGGAATCTCTGGAGCAAGCGAACGAATCCAAATCTTCGAGTGCCAATGAACGCGTGGGAGGGGAAGTGAGTGCATGAAGGGAAAACGCGGCTGCAGCTACAAGTCGTTTGCAGTAGCGTGAAGTGCTTTGTCCGCCCATTCGTTATCTCCCCTTCTCTACCGTAATTCGTGGCTTTGCGCCACAGATTCCCGAGACAGTGTGTAAGTATGAAAAGACGTAACGAAAAGTTAAGGCCACGAGGGAAAGTTTCAGTGTCCAGCCAGACTGCTTCTCCCTCACGAACCTTTCCCCGCCCGGTACGAACCGGAGGAAAAGAGGTCTGTGCGCTGGATGGTTGCAGGAAGGGGAGAAAACTTAGCATTACGCTTATGGGAGTATTATCTTACTTGTTCTATCGGGAATATCAAACTTCTGATGGCGTAGAAAAATACATGAACGGAACGAGGACAGGTTGAGGATTTTGTTTCTGGTGGGGGAAAGTCGAAACTTCCACTTGATTAGCTGTAACTTGAAGATGTCACTGCATAAGGAATATATGGGATTCTGTAAATACTTAGGGGAAGTTTGCTTAATTTGGACCGACTTTGTTTTTGCCTATAGACGAATATTTGAAACAGGTGAGTAAGCATTACTAGTTGGCGACAGTGCCGTGTGCAAATGACTCAGCGGTGAGTCGACTAGAGACGTTTTCATTGTTCGTGTTGTGATTATTGTGCTTCGGATCTTAAGCTGTTGTGTAGAGTAGGGGTAAGTAATGAAATGACCGGTAGTATATTATAAAAGTGTCATTCATTAGCCACTAACTAACTAACCGGCCTCCCCGATGGCGCCGTGGTAGCGTTGTTGCCTTGTAATCAAGGGGTCCCGGGTTCGATACCCGGTGGAGGCACAAGTGGTTCGGATGTCACTTTAAACTGTAGGTCCAGTCCCGGTTAGTCTTACTGTGCATAAAGTGGACTTAAAACAACAAATCAATCAATCAATCAATCAATTAGCCACTAACTATATGTCGTAAAACTAGGGTTTAGTTATATTAATAATAATTGTTACTTACAGTCTTACTTCTCAGGTTCAACTTAGGCAACAGTAAGTCCAAATTAGGACCGGTTTCCTAATTTGGACCATTTATCCAATTTCTTCTTTCTTATTTTATAAATGTTAGTAGCGTACTTATATATTTTAAAATATATTACTATCCGATGAAAGTGCATGTAACGTTCTATACTTTTAAAAAAAAACATTTCTAATTAGTCCTTAATAGAGAAATGAATTAAGAAAAACCAAACCTGGTCCAATTTTGGTAACCTTCCCCTATCAATTTTTTTACATATCGTGCATAGCTTAATAATCATCTTTAAAAAACAGCTTCCACTTGCAAAATGGGAAGAAATTCATACTCTCTTGGACGATATTCTTTAGTAGCACTGTTCACTCCGACGATACTGAAATAAATGCACACTCTTCGCCTTAACATAATTTCCTCAATGCTCATGAGAAAACTAACAGATTTGACGTTATACTTTTCTTTAAAAGAAAAAAATAGTTTCCGTTACCAAGAAACATGCTGTGACGACATGTAAGCATCTTTTAGTCGGCGACTGATTGCAAACGCTATCGCAAATGCCAGGAAAGCATTTCTTTTCCTTTGATACACTGTTTTCTGTGTGTGAAACCAACTTTCGGTAGCCAATTCATTCGCTAATGAAGATCAAAGGAAGCTTTTCCCCGGCGTGTTCTCCTGTACCTGACTCGCAGGGGGTACTAGATTTCGCGACGACGATATCGACACACCTCGTGCCTTAAGGGATGCGGAGGGAGGGTTGGATTCAATATCGTCCTTTGTCTGAAGCACAGCACAAAGTGCGTCGCATATTTCAAATTTTTCAGTGTTGTCTCGGGTTTCACTTTGGAATCCTTCCAGCTTTTATCACGATAGCAGCGTTGCCTGCTCCAGCTCTGGAACATAAACAGAAGGGTATTTGGCGTTGGGTATTTCACAAACAACGTTGTTACTCTGTGTTGCATTTTGTATGTAGTGAAGATTCATACACGACGACCCATCAAATCTACTCGTATATCTATCTCTCTCCTCCCTCACTCTCTCTCCACCCTGTTTGTCTTTAATCCCTCCCTTTTTCCACCTCTCCTTGTAACTTTGGATCTATGCTTCTGCCTCTCTCTCTCTCTCTCTCTCTCTCTCTCTCTCTCTCTCTCTCTCCCGCCGAGTCCTGTGTATGTATGGTGTCTCCTCTCTCTCTCTCTCTTTCACACACACACACACACACACTCTCTCTCTCTCTCTCTCTCTCGCCGAGTCCTGTGTATGTGTGTCTCCTCTCTCTCTCTCTATTTCTTAATATGTCTTAATATGTCAATTCCAGTGCGTGCGTGTCCGCCTGTATATCTCTACCTTTCTCTCTGTGACACTTCCCTCTGTCTGCCTACAAACTTCTATTCCTATCTGTCTGAGTTTGTAATACTGTCCGTCTCTCTCTCTCTCTCTCCCTCTCTCTCTCTTTCTGTGTGTGTGTGTGTGTGTGTGTGTGTGTGTGTGTGTTCGCGCGCGCGCCTGCCTCTATCTACCACCAAAGTTCTATTTCTGTTTGATCCATTTCTCTATTCTCCTCTGCTCGACCTTTTGTCCTAACCCCCTTTCTTGCCTTTTCTTATTTCTGTACCTCTCCTTGTACTTGTATCTGTGTGTTTCTGTGTGGCTCTCCCTTCCTCCCTCTCTCTCTGTCTTTATCTTTCTATCTTCCTTCTGTCTGCTCGTCCGGCCTTCTCTCTGTTTATCTCTTTCTCTGTCTTTCTGTCTCCTCCCCTTCTCTCTCTCTCTTTCTGTGCCTCTGCGTGTGTGTGTCTTTGCATGTATGAATGTGCTGGTGGCTACGTAAAATGTAACTGAATAACAGAAATGCATTGGTACAGGATATCTTATTGAAGCTACCTTTTCCAGTAAGCAGACCTCTTTTCCTATCGTCATCCTTTGTCTCATAAAGACACAGAAGATGTGTAGTACACGTTTCATGCGACAGTCATACGAAATCCCTTCCGTTCACAGAGACATCATCGCAAAAGATCACCTCTCATTTTGTCCATCCCTTTTCCCCATTTCAATGGGAAATTGAAATTGAGCCTGTATTAAAGGACGAGGAAATGAAAGATCTGATATCGATCGTAGATTCCTTTTGTCATTCTCCCTTCACAACTCCGGAAACAAGCACGCAACCTTATCAAAGACCCAATCTTATTCTCCCCGACTGCGCAATGAATATCCATCGGGGAAGAGGAATCGCCTCTTGAGATGTGCAACGTGTGCCTCCCCCTTTGTCAACGAGTCGGCTTTATCCAAAATTCATCATTTTTGCATGATCTAATTTTTCTCCATGTCGTGCGTGCAAAGGTAAACGTGTATGTCCATTGTACCTCTAAGAGAGTGTATAGCTTGCAAAAAGATTTTTCGCTCGAGTTGTCCTTTCCGTTGGGAGGCACAGAGATGTCGTTCTGCAGCAACTATTAAAGGGATGAATGGGGACGCGCCCCCACCCCCCTGTGGAATGTGAAAAGAATGCTTAGTCTCTTAAGTGTTCACCTTCCCTCCTACGTCTTAATTTTCGCCTCTCTATCAGCGTTTTGGAGAGAATCCATTTTTTTCATGCGGTGGTCTTATGAGCCGCGGTGGTTTATTTCGTATGACGCCTGACTGCCACGCGGGAGAGTCGGGTTCGATTCCCGCAATGTCTGATCTAAGGTCTGATGCTTTACGGCTTTGTCCCCGCATAAATCGCTTCTCGGGTTCACCCAGCCTCAAATCAATGGGTACCTGGAACCAACGCTGAGGAAGAAAGGCGGCCGGAGGGTGGTGCTCATCACATCACCTCCAAAAAAATATCACTGAGATCGACAATGTGTGGAACCATATCCCCACATCCTCTAAATGCGCCTTCATGAGACGGTGCTACGTATGCACGGGAAACCTTACCTTTCTCTCTTCTCCATTTCCTGACTCGCTTTCCATTTTATTATATTCCACTATCGCTAGCTTTTCATTTCTCTCATCATTTCTTTATTCCTTTTTTTCTCTAATTTCTTTCGTTCTTCTCCTCCTTTCGATTTTTTTTTATTTATCTGACCCTCCCTTAGATATAATATCTTTTCAATTTCCCTGTAACTTACTGACTCACTCTTAGGGTAAGGACGGGGCAAACGGACACTGGTGCAAACGGACATCCCCTAAGAAAAGTACGATATTTTTTGGTTTGAAGATAGCAACAGTGCAGCAGTTGGTGTTGTGTACGAACCTGAACGTTTGCGAGCAGTTGTGTTGAGCATCGGAAGAAATCGTAAAGAAGAAACGCGAATCCAGCATAAAAACCTGACCAGGTAAGCAGAAAATGTACGTGCAAAACCTTGAATACTACAAAAATGTGTTGCGAACACAAGGATTGCATAGGTTACTATGCTCCCGCCGAAGTTGTGATTTGAAGTGTGGTGGAGGCAGTGATTCCTTTATATACACACACGTGTTGACAACATTGTGCTGCCATCTGGTGGACTTTTTCGGAATGTAAAGTCAAAGGCTACAAGTGGGGCAGATGGACAGGTTGCCGTTGGGGCAAACGGACATAGATGAATTGTATTGCATTTAACTATTGTTATGTACTTTTTTATTGAGATACTAATGTATATTTGACTAAGTAATGGAAATGGCAAGTGTGAATTGTACAGAATGCATTTTGTACCCTTCAAATGTTTGTGTTTCTAATACAATGTGGCCTTGTTACAGGATGGTGAGACATCGTGAACGAACAATGCTGTAAATGGGTTCAATGCTTATGGAATATATCCCGTTAATCCACAACGACTGCCTGGGCAGGTCTTTGTTCCTGCAACTGTCCATGTTCAAGATGAGCGATCATCAGAGCCTACAGCAAGAGAAGAGGGTGTGTCATCTCGTGGAAGTTTTGAGGAGCTAAACCCTTTGCCATCAACTTCTGGCACCTGCAGCAGGAAACGCAAAACTGGGCAATCACACGTATTGAGGGATCCTTTCTTCATCGCTGGCCTCAAGTACAAAAAACTGAAAGCTGCAGCAAAAAATCAAAGAAGTTTAAACGCACCACAAGTGATGAGTGCCGTAAATGCAAAGATGTGTATAACCAGGGTGAAAATTAGAGTGTTCTCTCTGGTTCCATGTACATTGTGTTGCAAAGGGATATGACCCATATTATGTGTGTTGTTATAGTGAGAGTGATGATAGTTCATAAATCATCACGTGTCCATCTGCCCCGATCAAATGTCCGTCTGCCCCGAACGTGCGGGGCACACGGACACTGCCGCATCCGGGGATTGATCAGACTATTTTGAGAGAAATGTTCATTTGCTTGCATACTATGTGCTATCATGTGTTCACTGAAGGTTCACACCTTTTATACCAATAGTTATTTTCATTCTTCAATAAAATATTTCACAGTTATTTTGAAAATTGTGCTTAGGGTATCCGTTTGCCCCGTCCTTACCCTATTTTTTATTTTTATGACTATCTTCGTCATTATCTTATTGCTCCCCCCGCCCTCCTCTCTCTGCTTCTTCCAAAATATTTCTACGTATCTTGCGATGATGTAAACATAACGCCACACGATTTCTCAACACAACTTTCTCATCTTCATCCCCCTCCACCAATATTCTTTTCTGGTAATACTCGTAGCTCTGTCTATATTTGAAGAATAAAATTGGTAAACGCTGTAAGTGCGACAATAATTCAAACATCGTTTTACACGTTAAACTGTGAAATGTGCCAAGCTTTATAATGTGGTAAACGTGAAATGCGGTTGGTAGCCCTCTAAGTAGTTCTAATGGCGTGTAAAGAGTCACTAGTGTGAACGTTCTTACGGGCTGATGTGCTGAACGATGCGATTTCCCAACACTTTCGCTTTTGGCACTTACAACGTTTACCGCTATTAGTCATCATTTCTATTCTGAAATAACAGTTCAATGAGATAATTTTGAAAGAGTATTACTATTTATTTCACCTGGCTGCCAAGTGGGGGCCCCAAGTTCGATTCATAGAGTGCGTAATATGCTAGTATAATTATACGCGTATTGGTAGGTCGCATTTTGTACGTTCTGGAGCATATTTACTAAAACTTTAGGTAATAAATGCATTTCTTAAGGATATTTTGATAATTTTTAGATTGTATAGATCCTAGTATGCTAATTATTGAAGTACATACTACTTCAATAAAGCAAGACAAGGTGGTTATCGAAACTATCATTGAGATCAGAATTTTGTGAACAGCCCTCGTACATATAAATCTGTGCACAGATTCGCGAGGAAAAGTCTCAGATCAACGAAAATAGAAGAACGTGGCAACACGAAGTCTTCCTCCTCCGCTTTCTCAATCTCCAGTTCTCCACCCCTCGAAATATTCGACCCTATTTTTCTCGTTCCTATTAGACCAGGGTCCACGATCTCCCATCAGCGTTTGTGACGGTCATGTAGCTTCTTCGTTACGCCACAAGTCATCCCTCCCCCGCCAGATGGCAACGCTGTATGTAGACAAACGGCCCTTCTGGGAACATTCAGTCACGCGAAGGGCGCGCAAAGAACACGGCAGACATTCCTCCCTCTCGCTTCTCACATTTCCCTCTCCGAAAGAGAAAATTTCCCTTTTATGGCAAGATTTCCCCACAAATTTTCCCATACGTAAACAAAATTTTCCCTTTTGTGTAAAACTTCTCGTCTATGAGGGACATTTCATTCAAAATTTCTATATTTCAATTAAAGTGTTTAAAAATTCACACTTTATTTTTTTTACTGGGAAAACTATTCCCTTTCTGAAAAAAACTATCCCATTGTTAGGAATTTGTCTTACGTAATATGTGCTATTTCAAGTACAGTTTTAGGTTCATTGATAAAACTTCACACGTCGTTAAAACTGTTCCTTCTAGTTAAATTCACATTATGAAAAATCCTATCTGAAGAATTTTTTGCTGTAAATTTAAAATTCTCTTTTTTGAATTGATCTCCCCTTTTGAAGTAAAAATTATAATTGAAATGTGATTTATATTTCTAAAAAATGTCCATTTTTAAATAAAATTTTACTTAAGTAAAATATTCTTAAATACAACCTCCATTTATTCTTATTTCTTTAATTAAAATAACTGTTTTGAAATAAAATTACAGTTTGAACATCTATGTAATTTTTCATCAAGTCGCAAGGAGGTTTCAAAAATGGCGATTAAACATCAATACACATATGATCAGTGACGGAAACAGCAACTATAATTCATGATTCCTTAAGTATGAAAGGTTCATTCTTCTATCTTGAGCAGAAGATACTTTTCTTCATAGACATGAATATTCTCCTAAATAAAATTCCACAGTAAGAAACAAATTTTAGTGCGATGGGAAATTTAAAACTGTCCTGGGCTGAGACTAATTCTAGGTGGTTATGGAAAAGGCACTTAAGTCAAAAAAGCAATTTTACAGCAGACAGTTATGTTTATTAATTTAATAGCAAGCATTACAGACATGACACTTATATCGGATCATCATTGTTTAGTCTCTCTACATATTCTCAATATAAAAGTATATCTATAATATTTGCTGTAATCATTCAGTGTTAGATCAAAGCAACAGAAAATCGAAGTTTGTAACTTATGTGCCTTTTCCCGTACACCCTAGAATTTTATCTTGCATGGAGAACAATGAATGACCTTGCATGGAGAACAATGACCTTGAATAGAGAGCAATTTCCGGGTATATTTATTACGGCGATGTAAATTCCTCTGTATCTAGACAAATTTACATGCACAGATAAAATTTTAATGCAAATATAAATTACCATATAGGTTAAAATGCAAAGAGAAACAACCGTACAAACACAAAATCTCTTAGCAACATAATTTTCTCATAGTGATACGAGTATGAGTGTTCTTGCACGGTAGCTTTAACTGCATGAAGATACATATTTCCCTGCACGGAGAGTTAACATTTCCCTGCACGGAGAGTTAACATTTCCCTGCACGGAGAGTTAACATTCCCTGCACGGAAAGTTAACATTTCCCTGCACGGAGAGTTAACATTTCCCTGCACGGAGAGTTAACATTTCCCTGCACGGAGTGTTAACATTTTCATCCGCGGAGAGTTAACATTTGCATGCACGGCGACACATCTTTCCCTGCACTGAGTGAAAACTTTCCGTGTACTTAGATCCGTTCATGGAGACTAGTTTCCTTGCACCGAAACAAATTTCCCTACGCAGACAAAGATTCCCGTGAACGATAAAAATTTCCCACCACAAGAAAAATTTCCCAGAACCAAGAAATATTTTCCTATACCGAAGCAGATTTTCCCTCCTGCTGCCACCCCTGCCTCGCTATCTTCTCCCAGGGTGGAGAAACGCCGTGACGATTCGAGCAAGACAGAATTCGTACCAGCCTTGGTACGCCAGGAATCCGAGATCTACCGGCGGATGGAATTTCACAGGAAAAAAAAGTTCTCGGATAACAGGAACACCAGAGCTCCTACAACAGACTCAGAAAAAAGAGGGGATCGAATTAAAGATGACGTTCTATTGAGATCTATACACGTTGCTGGCCAAACGCTGAAACGCCATTATACAAGCAGCTGGATTGTAACATTTGGGCATCTTTGATATTAAAGAACGACAAATTTATACACATTGATACAATCAGTACTCGGAATTTTTTTTTTCTTTAAAGTATCCGGGTTAACTGTTAGTATGAATTTGTCGTTCTTATAGTCTGTTAGGAACATCAGCGGAATAACACACCCCGTTCGCATTTTATGTTGACAATGGGACATAGTTTAGTTGTGTGTGGTAAATATGATTCAGCTACAAAGGTTAAGCCCACTTCATGCTCAGATAGGATAGTCGGAACTGGATCTAAAGTTTTAAAGTGCGATCCGAACGACTGTGCAATGAACCGGTGATCGAACTCAGGATCTCTTGATTACAAGGCAACAACGTTATTACTACACTATCGGGAAGGCCCGTCACACACTTGAAAAGTGACTGGGTTGTATGGTTATTTCCTGATGAAAGTTACTCATAGCTATTTATTTTTTGGTACAGTAACTCAATGGCAACAACTTTTCAGATATAAATTTCTGTGTGGAGCGTAAATTTTCCTGCAGAATTGATATCTTTGTAGCAAGGAAAAGTTACTTATTATAGTTACAGACAATTAGTGAGGAAAGTGACTTAGTATTAGTTATTTATCGGGAAAGTAACTTACATATAGCTAGTTCTTTACTTGGGAAAAGTGACTTACTTTTCGTTAATTCATGGGAAAGGTTGTGTCGCACTAGTCGACTGGAACTTTTCAAGCGCTAACCGTTGCATCTGTGTAAGATTATTCTGTGTTCAACTCAGTTTTCTTTAAAAAATGTTATATTTCTTTCTTTAAAAATACTCTATTGTTAATATCACATATATACGTAAAGGGTTTTTAGACTAAATCCTTACTGAACAATAATTTAAAAGATTTTGGTATCTTGTTAAAACACAAGAAAATTGTAAAAGGTTCTGTAGCTATAAATTTATAAATAACTATAGTGTCACCTTGTAGAAATGTAAACAAATTTTCTGTATAAAAGAGAGATAGCTCTGTAAACCTGGGGACACTCTCCTGGTTGCTAAAAGGCTGTTGATTCAGGGGACAGTTGGGGAAATATCTTGCCGCGCGCTCTTCGGGGCGGCTTTGAGGTGCTTGTATTTCAAGGTGGATATTTCTAAACCCAGGGCTTAAAAGGTTTCAAACTGTGGTATAACTAATAGGTTTCGGCCTCCAAGTTATATCGGGTGAATTGTCTATTTAAAAAGTTTATGTATATCGTCGGAAGTTTGAATGAATCTCTAAGTAAGAGATACCAATACTCTTTTATTCCAAATCAATATAGGTAAAATATAAACACATCCTACACCACAGACCACGCAGAGGCTTGGTCCTATTAACCCTCTGATGCCCTTGAGAAGTCCGATAAAAGGGCTGTACACGGACTAACCTAAAGCCCTAAATGCAGAAGGTGCGTGTCAAGGTAAACTTTCCTTGCACAGGAAAAGTTTCCCGTAGAAATTTACATTTTCCTAAGAAGATTGATTTATCCTTGTTGCGAGAACAAGTAACTCATTTCCAATTATTTACATCAAAAAGTTAACAAGTTTCAGTTATTTGCATGAAAAAGTAACTGAAAACAGCTAATTACATGGTTTTAGTCTCAATTCAATTTAACAATAAAGTCTCGTAAAGTAACTCTAAAAGTAAATGTTCATCAAGTTATTTATACTAACAAGTAACTCTGTTAAAGTTGCAGAAACATACTTTTAAAAACTCAATATGCTGACCAAGGCAGTAATTTATTTTATTATAAAACATAAACTAAACGTAACGTTTCGTTTCAACCTTCTAGCAAGGTCTTCTTCAGACTCTGCACCAAGTACAAATGTAACAAGGTACAAAAACAGGACGATATATATACACAAACATCACTCCCCTCCAGACTATTAGAAAGTTGTTCTGGAACATTCTAGCAGGTGGCTTTCCCTTGTCAACTTTACTTTCACCTGAAAGATAATGTGGTTGGACTCTTTCTCTCACACTCTTTTTCCTTCAATCTTCTCCCTCTTCTCTCCTCTTTCTCTCTTGTCCTTTCCACTCTTTCTAACACCTTCTTCCATTCTTTGTTTATCTTCAGTCCCCAATTCCAGTTCATTGTGTCTTCTTCACCTTTCTTCTCTATTTCCTTGGCTTCCTTCTATTTCCTTACTAGCATTCTCTTCTCCCTTCCTATCTGCTTAGCCTCATCCCACTCTATGTCATGTCCTGTTTCTCTCGTGTGTTTAAATATCGCATTTCTCTCTCTCTTAAGAAGTACATCATCCCTATGTTGTTTCAACCTGTCTTTCAGCCTCTTTTTCGTTTCTCCTATTTACACACACACTGACATTCTTTACACTTCAGTTCGTAGATAATCCCTTCCTCTTCCTCTTCTCTGTTTTCCTTTTTCTTGTCTGCATTCTTCGCTATTCTTAAGATGCTTATCCCTCCCTTCCTGTACGTTTTAATGCCCGCTTTCCTAAGCACTTTGCATATCTTTTCTGTGGTCTCCCCCATACTACTTATTCCAAACCTCCTCTCTCTTTGTTTCTCTTCCTCTTCCAATTCTCCCCTGCCCCTTTTCTTCTTTCTTCTGTTTATGTCCAGTCTGTCCTCCTTCTCAAAGCCTTTTTTTCCAGCTGTTTCCATACTCTATTTATTTTGCCTTGTTTTTCACATTCTTTTGTGCATATTTTCTTGATTCTGTCCTCCAGACATATCATATCATAGAAACAAGACTTAATGGTGTTATACTTTTAAAAGTAACCAATAACAGAATTCCTAAAAAGTCACAGTTACTTGAAGTGAGTAGTTACTTGTAAACACTGCAGTGAGGCACACATGGCACAGTGGTTCGGATCCCACTTTAAACTGTAGGTCCAGTCCCGTTTAGCCCATCTGTGCGTAAAGTGGATTTATAACAATTCAAACAAACCAAACGCTGAAGTACACGCATTGTTCAGTTCGTTAAGGAATCAATACCCAATGGAATATCGATATGTTTGGTCTTAGCCGTGACCTCAGCTCCAACATAAATTAAAATACAAGTGCTGTAGCAATCGAAGGGGATTATTTTCATCGAATTGGCAGGTTCCGATTCTCCATTCGTATTACCTGCTGCGCCCCCTCTCGGTCTCTCAGGGCTTGGCACGGGGCCACAGGGAGGCGAGCGTCAGCTGGAGCAATGCAGATTTCTGAGCAAGGCAAGGCGTCTTCTCGCTTCAACGGAAACTTCCCTTGGACACTCGGAGGGAAGAAACAAGTTGGGAAACAAACGTAGTTTCCTCAGATCTCTCCTCGCTCCAGAAGACGACTCTTCAAGTCTTGCTCGAGTGTTGCTCTGCAAAGTTGTACAGTGCGATTCAAAAGTGGTCGCTATTCGGGAACTGTCATTATTTTTCTTAGGCACGTAGCTGAACTGATGTGTTTAAGAAGGGGCCAAAATGTGTGTGTTTGTCCTTTTTTCATAAGTTTGGCTTGGCTTTAAGTTTATTTTATGCACAAATAGGCTAATCGGAACTAGACCTACAGCTTAAAGTGGGATCCGAGGTAATATATGTCTCCAACAAGGATCGAACCCGGCGTCCCGTGATTACAAGGAGACGACGTAACCACTAGGCTACCGGGGAGGTCCACGTTTGTGTGTGGGTGTGTATTGATTGACTTGGCTCTTTTAACTTTGCTTTTCTGTTAGTTATGGCTAATTGCGAGGATGAGGATGAGTGATGATATGAAATTGGTTAGGGACACTCACAAAGAACACCCATGCCCCCAGGATTCGAATCCGGGTCCCCAGGTGTCGTAGCGCGCTGAATGGGCCAAAGAAATATGTATATGTGTGTGTGTGGATAATATGTAATGAATATTATTAATATATAGAAAACAGTATATATATATATATATATATATAAACACCACACATCACATAGAGACAGCGATAGAGATCAGAAGAAGAAAGTGAACGAGGAACAGAAAGAATCAACGAGAGGAAAGTAGGAACAGAGGCAAGAGAAAGGCAGAAACTGAGTAAACACACACACACACACACACACACACACACACACACACACACACACACACACACACACACACAAATGAGGACAGAGAGTCTGACACAAAGAACAAAGGGAGGAAAGCGTGTAACAGAAAAGAGATAGAGAAAATCAGGAACAGAAAAAGAGTGAGAGAAAATCAGGAATCGAAAGAGTGAAGAAACAATGAATATAGGAAGAGTGAGAGAAAATCAGGAACAGAAAGAGTGAGAAAACAATGAATAGAGGAAAGGTGAGAGAGAATGAAGTGATATGAACCAAGACAAGGAAAGTAACGTGACAGAAAAATTTGCTAAACATCTGATTCGACCACCACCCAAAAGAATCAAACCCTTTGATACGTCACTGTCTCCTCCGCCCATCATCACTTAGGTCGTCTTAGCGACCCCCCTCTTCCTTGACACGAGGAATAATGAAGGGTTGTGTTCCAGTCCTTTCAAGTTCGCCCTCTCCCCACCGCGACACGTCGCTCTATATATTTCATGAGCAGCTCTGGAAAATATTGCTCCTCCTTGTGAAGAAGTTTTTGATGACTAATTCAGAATGTTATTATGGCTTGTTTTCTGCATGGAGGAAAGTCGTCTCCGCTGGACCTAGCAGGGGCCACAGTGAAGCGGGGAAACGCCATGCTAGCGGCATTTGTTAAAATGAAAAATCGAAACACTTGTCTCGCGAAATTCCATGTTTTATGCTGAGATTTATTTTCGCTTCCTGATGCCCTGTTCCTTCATAGGACACGCGAACATACAACACTTCTTGAATATTATACCTGCAATGTGCCTTTGCATCAGTAAATATCCAATAAGGTTTGGCAACACTGTTATTGGCAATACTGCACGTGACGTGTGCGCGTTACTAACTAATTAACTATACTTGGTGCATTATTGATTCATTGCTATACAATAATTGTTCCCAGATTCTCCATTTCGAATAAACACCACATAGATACAGCGATAGAGATCAGAAGGAGAAAGTGAACGAGGAACAGAGAGAATCAACGAGAGGAACAGAGAGAAGAGAAAGGCAGAAACTGAGCTAAACACACACACACACACACACACAAATAAGGACAGAGAGACTGACACAAAGAACAAAGAGAGGAAAGCGTGTAGCAGAAAAGCGATAGATAAAATTAGGAACAGAAAACGAGTGAGAGAAAATCTGAAACAGAGAGGAAGAGTGAGATAAAATCAGGAATAGAAAGAGTGAAAAACAATGAATAGATAGCAAGAGAGTAAATCAGGAACAGAAAGACTGAGAAAACAATGAATAAAGGGAGGGTGAGAGAAAATCAGTAATAGAAAGTGAGAAACAATGAATAGAGAGCAAATCAGGAATAGAGAAAGAGTGAGAAAACAATAAGTAGAGGAAGAGATAAAATCAGGAACAGAGAGAAAGAGTGAGAGAAAATCAGGAACAAAAAGGGAGAAAACAATAAATAGAGAGAACGAGTGAGAGAAAATCAGGGACAGAGAAAATCTGATAGAAAATCATGAACAGAAGAAACTTGAGAAAACCAAGAGCAGAGAGGAAAAGTGAGAGAAGAACCGGTAGAGAGAGAAGGGGAGAGATAGAAAACAAGGAACAGAGAGGGAGATAAAAATACACACAGAGAGAAGATACAGAAATAGTAGAAAGACAATTGTCTAATTAATCGGATTATGAAGGCAAAAAATATGTTCTCATACATTCGTATTTAAGACAGTTAATCAAAGATCTTCTTACGACGGATAGACCAACCAGGAAAGACATGACCCATGAGCAGTGATGTGCCGTAGACTATACGTTTACGTCTACATGCGTTGTCTACGCGTAATCTACGCGTAGATTACATTGGGTTGTAGTTTACATAGACTACGTAGACAATCTAAAGTGCATTAAAATTTATTTTCAAGGGTTTTATGAAAGGAAAGTGACATTTTCAACTATATTGGTTCCTAACGAACTGAAAAGAATCCTATTTACAACAAAATTTATCTTCTATCATCAACTATAGAAGAAAATAAATTGTATGCAAAAAAACAACAACAGATGGCAGTCGTGAGGCAAGAGTGGTCTTTTCCCTATAAAACACTAGAATATTTCCTATGTTAGGTTTTTCCTAGGTGAGAAATTGTTCGAATTTGAAAGAAAGAGTAGAAAAGTTCTCTTCACACATCATCAACTGATATGCAGTATAATTTTATTTTAATTACACGGCGCCCTTTGCTAAGTTATCACCTTTCGCCATGTTGTTTACATAGATTACCTAATCTACGTGTATAAAATAGTCTACGTGTAGAATGTAGACTATCGTTGTTTACGCGTAGACGCACATCACTGCCCATGAGGCAATGCACGAAAAATGTCACATCTTCCATCCTGCAGTTGTTTCCAAGGATGACAATATTATAATTTCATAATTTTACTTCCATATCCTCGGTTCGGGGACAATCTTAAAGAAATGCTTCATATTTCTGCCACAAATAGTTTCCAGCTTGTGACAAAGGACGACACAATAACAGTGAAAACGCAAGAAACATGCAGAGAGAACGAGAAACAAGTCCCAGGAGATACGACGTACCAATTGGAATCGTACTCGTTGCTCGTGCAATTTTTTTCAGTATCTGCAGTAAACGTTTCATTTGCGATTGTGGGGCTAAATGAAAGACATATTTTTACAGATTTCCGAAGCCCCGGGGGCCGTAATCAAGCGACAGAATTGGGGGATCGGGCTGCATGATTGGATTGGAAAGGGGGCGTTATGGCGGAATTGCAGGTTGAATACCGGTCGAAATGTTCGCTCCTGGCCATTCGTGGGTGATGTATTATGTAATTAGAAGCCTGTAGCTCACCATCTTGGACGGGCGTTGCTATGCTATTGTAACCGCACTGAAACAATTGATATGGGCGCTATGTTTTACACAAGGTCTACTCTCGACTGTATGTAAGGGTTGTTCCTATCCCCTTTTTTTTAAAAAAAATTCCATATCATTGTTCTGTAATTGCATATGTGCGGGCAAATGAATAAAGGACACGAAAGCTAAGCGTGCTGACATAATGTGCAGGATGGAGTGTTGCTACGATTTTCTTAATTATGAAATGTTTTTAATTTTTGGGAGCTTATGGGGAAAAAAGGTGGCTGAGGCACATCATCTATTTAACAATTTTCGGACTTAACCTGGCATTGTAAACGTAGGAAATAATGTTAAGATGTCTTGCTCTCTTCGTGGTTGCTCCAAAGATGAGAAATTATGAAAAAAATATCTGTGGAATTTTTTGTAGTTTAGCATCGAACCTACTAATCTGGGAGCAAAAAATGGTAATAAACAAAACAAAAGATCATTTATTTCTGAAGGTAATGGTTTCCGAATCATTACATTTGGAGTTATACAACAGATGTTACAGAGATTTTCAAAAACGTCTGAAAACTAAAAAAAAAAAAAAATCACAGCATGCGACTAATTTAAATTGACCGTCTTATCTAAATGGAAGTTTTAAAAAAAATCAATGTTAATTTTGATCCCTTGAAGGATATAGAAGTGATTGAATTATTGATATTTCTTTTTAAATAGTGAAGCGAAAAATTAATTCAACATTTTCGAAATGGTATGGAATGACCCAGCTACGGTAACAAGAGAGACACCCGGGAAAAGGTCTGAGGGGGGGGGGGGAACCCAACATTCTGGTTACTTTAAAATTATAATCCCCGAGAATTTGATAAGTCTTGCTATCTCGTAGTAGGGATCTGCATCACGACTTTGTCAACACACCCGCACTCTTATTGAGTAAAATTTGATTGAAGAATTCCAGGGAAGAGTAAAAAAAATACTCCAAAGGAATCCAATATTTGTGGGCTGCCCTGGAAAGAAAATATGCAGGATGAATTTCTTCGTTTTATTGGATCGAAAATTTCAGATATTGGCTCCGGGATACGCCATTCGACTTGCAATGTATCGATTTCACCGCAGAAAAAGCGTTTATTCAAGCTCTGTGAAAGGATTATTTTTCATCTTTTCGCACAAGAAGTATGCAGTACTAAGAAAAGTTATTGGATAATTTCAAAATAGATTGTTAAGCATTAAACATAGTGAGAAAACAAGATTCAATTTAGTCACATTTGCGATGTGCGTGTATTGTAAAATAGGGAGTGAAATCTGAAGTGGAAAAGTCAATTTTCATGTACACTCCGTTCCAGGAGGCTGTGGAGCAAGGCCGTGCATAACGATAGAGAAGAGGAGTAAAGCAGTGTGCCCTGCTGCAAACGGCTTATAGCTGCAGCCGTGTTTTCCACACAAAGCAGAAACTAGTTGAAAATTTTCCGGCGATGCCACTGAGAGTGAAAGAGCGACAGAGAAAGAGGGGATTTGGGAGAGAGAAATAAACAGTAAGAGTGCGAGAAAGAAGAGAGAGACGGAGAAAGAGTGACAGAGAGAGGGAGAGAGATAATATAGAGCAAGAGAGGGAGAAAGGCAGGGAAAGAGAGTATAGTACAGAGAGAATAAAGAGAAAACAAAGCAAAGATTAAAAAGTGAGATAGATCGGGAGAAAGAACTAGACGAAGCCAAAGATAGAGTAAGAGAGAGTGAGAAAGACAGCGACAGAGAGAGAGTGGGAATGGGCAGAGAAAGAGAGAGGGCGAGTGAGGTAGACAAAGTAACAAAGAGAGAAAAAGAGAGGGTAAAATAGAGAGAAACAAATAATCAGAAGTACAAAGGCTACAGAGAAAGTGAAGTAGACAGGGAGAGAAAGAAATATAGAGACACACATATATAGAGAAGGAGAGGGATCAGTCATGACAGGCAATCTGTTAACAAATAGAAATATCGTGTGTTCCAGATCTGTGAAATTTATTTTGGGCGAAACATGTCTGAACAGGTGTACAGAAGTCTGAATACAATACAGGGAGGGCTGAAAAGATGTTACCACTTACATGGCAATTTGAAGGGAGGATGAGTTATATGTGTATATGGCTTACAAGTGATTATTGGAGACATGTTATATTGAAACTGTAGTTGATATGTAATTGATGTGTGTTATTTGCATTCATTACAGGTTTGAAAGTGTAGGTTGCAGCTATAATTGCATGGCAACACGGTGGAGTCTGGAGGAGAGGAGGAAGTGGAGGCTTGGATGGAAGTTTAAGGGTCAGTTTCTGTGGTGCGTAGGAAGTTTCGGGACTGGTTTGACTGTCTGTCGGATCTACGCCAAGTGGGTGCGTAGAAGTTCTGTTGCAGATGACTGCAGAGGAAACAGTGGACGGAGAACATTGTGCGTGTCCAAGAGTCTAGTCCCAACAAGTCAACCAGACGTCTGTCACTTAAGTTGGGCATTTCACGCACCAGTACCCGACGAATCCTTCATTCCAATCTGGGTATGAAGCCGTACCACCTGCAAATTGTGCAGGCACTGTCCGCAGAGCATAAGAAAGGTCGTGTGAAAGCGTTTCAGAGTTTGATTGAAGTGACACATTGCGATCCCGGCGTTTTCTTCTTCTTTTCGGATGAAACTACGTTTCACGTCTCTGACAACGTTAACAAGCATAACTGTGTGATATGGCCTACAGAACATCCGCATGAACTCCGGGAAAACGTACGGAATTCACCAAAAGTAAACGTGTGGTATCTCTAAACTGGGCATTGTGGGTCCATTCTTCTTTGATGAAAGTACCGTTAAGCGCAAAAGATATCTCGCCATGCTGCGCACTTACATGGAAGACACATCCCACTTACCACCTTGCTATCAGGTTACTTCCAACAAGACGGTGCACCAGCCCACTACGCTCTGGTGGTTCGACGGTACCTGGATTACGCATTTGGGGTACTATGGATTGGAAGAGTGAGCTCTTGATATGGCCAGCATGATCTCCCGACGTCACGCCGTGAGACTTTTGTTGCGAAAACGACGGACCTCCACGACATTCGTCAACGAATCACCTACGTTATTCAGTCCAGTCCCGTCTCTGTGTGTCACCGAGTTCTGGAGAACGGTGGCGTCCAGGTTGAAGGTGTTTACTGAATGGACTGAACTGCTCTGCATCCCTGAGATACACTTTGTACCATTTACATACCTTCATGCATACACATATGTAAATTACAGTGAAAATAAATACCTAAAATATAATAACCGTAACCTCGAGGTATACATTTCAGTGGTAACATCTGAATAAAGTAATTAAATCCGCATCCGAAAAACTACATATTAATAGAATATTCGGATGGTTAAATCTTGGTTTATAACAACTGTTGATTAAATCCATATTCACAAATAGAACAATATTACTAATGCACATGAATTTTGATGCATTGTTCACAGTTGATACAAAACGTAATTCAACATGCAAGAACTAGCAAAAAGTTAACAGAATGATTTATGTCAATATATGTGGAAAGTGCGCAAAGGTATAAAGAGTTGGCCAATCCGAATCGAGTTAACTCAATTACAAATTAACACGTTTTTCATTGCATGGTTTAAATTAAAAATAACGCCTCTGTGAATGAAGGATCTTGCGTATCGTTTTTTTGTTGATTGGAAATTGAAATTTGGCTTCGCAAATTAAATCAGCATCTCTACAAATGAACAAATGAATCAACAACAAAAAACTTTTCATCGTCCTCGTTCGATACCAGGTGGAGGGACATAGTGGTTCTGATCCTACTTTACACTGTAGGCCCAGTCCCGATTATCCTTTCTGGGCATAAAGTGTAGTTAAAGCAGAAATCCACATAAACTCATTAATCAACAGGCAAATAAAATATAATATAGGGGAGACCGGGGCACATTGTCACAAGGGGCACGTTGTCACAGTAGCAATTCTGAGAAAAGTCTAAAAGTCAGCGAGCTGGTGCTGCTTTCTCTTTTACCTACTAGATGTCACTTCCAACTGTACTCGTTTAGAGGTGTGTGGGAAACACGTGGCTGAGTCAGTTGAGCTTTGTCGGTTTTCAGTGCTTCAGTGTACATTTTTTGAGTCCTGGAATTTTCCTACTGTGTGTTCGTGAAAGCGTGAGCGGTAAGTATTTTCGTGTGTGTTATGTAGGTTAGAAATAGAGCTTCATAATGTGGTACTCTGAATGCGCTTAATCTTATTGTTTGGTACAGTTATTTTCAAAAAAGAGGAACTACGACGCGTGGGGCAAGTTGTCACAAATAAGACGGGGCATGTTGTCACTGTATCAATACGTAAAGCTGCCAAAGAATTTCATATCCACTACAGAACATTGGCGAGATTTTGTGCACGTGTTACAGATAGTGAACTACAGTCCGGGCAATGCTCATTCACATTGGGTTACTCAACATGTAACAGAGTATTTGCGGAACCTGAGGAAGACTTACTAGTGTCATACCTAAAACAAGCTTCGGACATATATATAGGAATATTTTTGCAATTTATTAACTCTAAAATCACAAGAAAGTTGAATGTCACTGGCAAATTTCGTGTGTTGGAAGTGTAGGCCCTATCTTTTGCAAATGTTCTTACTGAAACAGTTTTCTGTAACCTTTAAGTTTGTAGTTTTGATTCATTAGCTACTCTGTAAGCTAGTGTTGTTTTCATGAAAGTTCTGGTTTACCTACAAAGATTGATGTAACAATATATGTATCTTTTGGGATGAAGAAAATATACAGCCCACCTACTTTATTTCCTGTTTAACTTGCATAATTTACCTTTTAATTTAATTAGCTTTTAAGTCTCTTTTACATGCTAAGTATTTAGTGCTAGTAACATTGCTAGTCTTTTTCTAGGAGTTGCATTAATAATATATACCTATTTAATGAAACTGCCACTAGAATAGCATGTGACAACTTGCCCCAGATATTGTGACGACTTGCCCCGCATATGGGGTAAATTGTCACAACTGTATTGATCATAAAGAAGAGTTAATAAGTCCAGTTCAGGATGAGTTACATTGTACAGAAGAACATATGTTGTGCACAAGATAACTAAGTATTTGCATGTAAAAAATTATAATTTTCGGCCTTACGTGAGAGCCACAAAAAAATAAAAAGGTGAAAATTGTGACAAAGTGCCTCGGTCTCCCCTAATTTCATTAACACGTGAGACATGTTACCAATATGAGGTTTTGATTTTGTGAGGAGTGGTTTCGATATTGGTTATAATTACATGTATATACAATATACTACAGTAAGACGTCTCCTATTTGCCACCTCTAATAACGGGAATTTTTAATTCCTTTTCAGAAATAACACTTCTCCTAACGGACACCTCTGAATAGCGGACACCTCTAAATTACGGACATTTTTAAATTCCCCGGCAGAAATACATGGGGTTTAATGGCAATATTACTTCTCAATAACGGACATTCTTAATAACGGAAGCGGACACTAAAAACTACCTCCCCAACTCAAATAAAACTTGAAGGAAAACGGTCGCAATTCCTGGAATTCGACACAACAATGGCCAGTATTTTGAACTAACGGGCATTGTTTCATGTTACACCGAACGTATTTCTTTTTAAAAGTGCAGACAGTAGACAGTATTATTTGTGGTTCTTTTGAGAAGTGTGTCACTTTGAATGCAGTAATTTAACAAAGGATTACACTACGTGTACTGTATTTTATTTTTTTGAAATTAGTAAAATATGTAGGGATAGTTTAGTAATTTTAAAATAACCGTATGTAGTGCAGTATTTTGTTCCTTGAATGTAGGGAAAAAAATATGTTCGTAAAGTACGTACTGTAATATGCTTATCCTATTGTGTAACATCCTACACTTTTTTCTGAATAGCGGACATTTATTTTTCCCCCAGGACTGTCCGTTATTGAGAAGTTTTACTGTATATGGTCCTACATTGATAGGTTACTTCTTCATAACGCACGTGGACACTTGAAACTATAACCCCAGTGCCGATTTAAAGGTTCCGAACAACGGACAACCGTGAGAAACAACAATGACGATTTCTGAAATTCGGAGGTAACAGTGTTGCAACAATGATGAAAATTACTTTTCCGCGCAGAAGTTGCGATGATTTCATGGCAGCCAGAAGGATTTATGTATTTCCTTGTCGCTCAAAGAGTACCTGTCCCAGGAATCTCTGAAGCAAGCGAAGGAAAACAGCCCGTCTGCAGCTACCAGCCATTTGCAACGCGCGCACTGCTTCTTCACACACTCGGTTTCTCCCCTTCTCCACCGTTATGCGCGGCATCGCTCCAGCCTTCTGCGACAGGGTATGGCTTCGAGATTGGGTTCATACACTCCAGATGGACACATTTTCCGCGATCTAAGAGTACGGAGATACCATGGGGCATAGCTCAATTACTGTATCTACGTATACATAAAGTTGATTTAAAACTAATATTACAGTCATTCTTAAGCGACAACGTTACCGCTACGCCATCGGGGAGGCCCACGGTTGAATATCGTTAGTGGAACACTCGACGTGACTTGGATACGTAAACGCATCCAGTAATGAGCTCACATTGCTTACTAAGTCCAAAGTAAGTTAGAGCTATTCTGTTAATTCCATTGAACTATGGGGGATTACCCATGTTTCCTTGAGGCTTACGTGCATAATCTATCATCGCTCGAATGTCCAATCCCGTCACAAAGCAATCCGACAACGGAGATAACCGTTATTGGGCGGCAATATTCTAAGTATTCTACCAATTAACTCGATACGGCTATCCTCACAGATAGATCAAGGTGCCATTACCCAGCATGCAAATGTGTTTGCGGTGAGCATGCATAGCCTATACACATGCTCCATGTCACTAGTTACTTACGTTTCCAGCTTACTCCAGTGGCGTATCCACGATTTCATTTTCAGGGTAGCTGAACCTGGCTCTTTATATGTAGAGCATTAATAAATACGATATTTCGCATCTATATAAAGGAAAAAATAAATATGCTGACCAAGACAGTAATTTATTTTATTAAAAACATAAACTAAACGTAACGTTTCAACCTTCTAGCAAGGTCTTCTTCAGACTCTGCACCAAGTACAAATGTAAGAAGATACAAAAACAGGACCATATAGTATATACACAAACATTACTCCCCTCCAGACTATTAGAAAGTTGTTCTGGAACTTTCTAGCAGGCGGCTTTCCTTTGTCAACTGTAATTTCACCTAAAAGGCTAAACATTTTTACTTCCATATAGAATGTGGTTGGACTCTTTATCTCACGCTCTTTTTCCTTCATATTTCTTCCTTCATCTCTCCTCTTTCTCTCTTTCTAACACCTTCTTCCATTCTTTGTTTATCTTCAGTCCCCCATTCCAGTTCATTGTGTCTTCTTCGCCTTTCTTCTCTATTTCCTTAGCCTCCTTCCATTTTCTCACTAGCATTCTCTTCGCCCTTCCTATCTGCTTAGCCTCATCCCACCCTATGTCATGTCCTGTTTCTCTCGTGTGTTTAAATATCGCATTTCTCTCTCTCTTAAGTCGTACATCATCCCTATGTTGTTTCAACCTGTCGTTCAGCCTTTTTTCGTTTCTCCTATGTACACACTCTGACATTCTTTACATTTCACTTCGTAGATAATCCCTTCCTCTTCTCTGTTCTCCTTTTTCTTGCTTGCATTCTTCGCTATTCCTAAGATGCTTCTCCCTCCCTTCCTGTAAGTTTTAATGCCAGCTTTCCTAAGCACTTTGCATATCTTTTCTGTGGTCTTCCCCATACTCCTTATTCCAAACCTCCTCTCTTTTTCTTTCTCTTCCAATTCTCCCCTGCCACTTTTCTTCCTTCTCTGTTTATGTCCAGTTTATCCTCCTTCTCATAGCCATTCTTTTCAAGCTGTTTCCATAGGCTATTTATTTTGCCTTCTTTTTCACATTCTTTTGTGCATATTTTCTTGATTCTGTCGTCCATAGTCTTTATAAAATTTATTTTTGTCACCTCACATACATCACTTCTTTTGTGGCAGAATACCCCTGCTGCACACTTCTTCTGATGCCAAGCGGTTTCAATTTCTTGTCCTCTCTTCCTTTTCATCAATTTATCTAGTTAGCTTAACTTGTCTTCTTCTTCTATTTCAAGTTACCTTTGTACTTGATACAGAGTCTGAAGAAGACTTTGCTAGAAGGTTGAAACGTTACGTTTAGTTTATGTTTTTAATAAAATAAATTACTGTCTTGGTCAGCATATTTAGTTTTTCATAATCATGGAAACAAGGCTTAATGGTGTTATAATTACTATATATAGGGTGTCTATGTAAAACACGGACAAACATCTAAAACGCGTAGAGGATATCTAGACGAACAACTTTTCTTGGTAACGTTTGTTTGTTGGAGACCTACGAATCCCCCAAAGATATGGCAAGGCAATTTTATGAATATGAACATAAGGGGGTAATGAATGTTATCTTCACTTGTCGATTGTGTGTTTTACTGTCATTTTTAAGTGTAGTTATCACATAACAGAGGTTGTAAAAACAATCTAATCAAAAATAATTGGCAATTCTTTTGGATAATTTATGGGTATTTTCCCTGATCGTGTGGGAACGTGGTGCAAGATGGGGTAAGGGTGGGTTTACCATTACGTAGTGACATCTATCGGATATCTTAACTTTATCAACAGAGACTACAATCTGTGCTTTTATTCTGTGGAGGAATTTCGCGCATAACCATAGCGGAGAGGAAAAGCTTGTGGATGGAGCGAAGCAGTGCGCACTGTTGAAAACGGCTGGTAGCTGCATCAGGTTGCACCCTCCACACAATCCCTGACCGTCTCATGCGTTTATTGGTGGAGCCCTCTAGGATCACTGCTTGCGCAGGACTTGTTTTCTTTGGCTTGCTGCACAGACTCATGAAACACAGTATTCATTCCAAGGCGTCGATTCGTTACTTCCATGAGTCGCATCCAGTTTCGTGAACTGCACATCGCGCTACGACGCCAGGGGTCCCGGGTTCGAATCCCGGCCTGGGCATGGATGTTTGTGAGGGTCCATTCATCATATCATCATCACTCATCCCCCATCTTCGTAAATTAGCCAAAAAGTGGCACAAAAATCGAATTAAAATAAAGCAAACCAATCAATCCAAATTTCGTGCACTGTTTTACAATATTCAACATTTGCAGTTTCTTTTTCAACTTGAAACGATTATATTCGGAACTCTTATGTACACTATGTTGCTGATGTGTTCATGAGTTCCCAAAGCAGTCGGCGTTTTTGTTGTCGAGTTTATCGTTATCGAGTTTATCGTTATCGTCAATGTTACTTCGGGGTAATACAGGGTAGTAACTACCCCATTTTGTCTCACATTGTCTTGGGACACATTGTCCCGTTGTACATTGAGTTCAAACGTAATATTATATACTGTAGATACAAGGATTCAGTGTTATGGTATTTTGTCTTCCTTGTGTTTCATATATCGTATCACGCCAAAAGCGTGATTCGAACCCGAGACCTCTGGCGTCTTAGCTCGATCGCCAAGCGATCCGGTTGAAGCGTGGGAAGTAGCTTGTTACAAGCATATTACACCGGCGACCTTCAGTGGATATTTAAACTCCGCTGACACTGGAACTACAGGAAATTAAATGAAATAAAAGTGAAATCAGCTTTATGCAAAAAGTGCGGTTAACGACAGGATGGAACTAGCTCAACGGCTTTAACGATCGGAAAATCGGGGACGGGGTCACGTAGATATACCCAGAACGCGGAAGGCTAGGGGGGGGGGGGCGTTGTTGGGATTATCCAAAGGTACGTGTTCAGGTGGCGGTTTAAAACTATATATATACTCAACTGGGAGAACAGATGTCCAGGGACACCACGGAGGGAAATCCGGGGGGGGGGATGAGGGATGTAAATCCGAGAATTTGCACTTGCTGTCTCGAGTCGTAAATGGAGATGTCTTAAGAGGGGGGTACTTTTTTTCTCGAATAGTTGTTTCTAAACTAATTAATGATACTCGTACATGCTTGTAGATAGGCTAATCGGGACTGGACATGAAGTTTAAAGTGAGATACGAACGACTATGTGCCTCCATCTGGTATCGAATCCGGAACCTCTTCAATACAAGGCGACTATGTTACCACTGCCCCATCGGGGAGGCCCTGAAGTGTTTGAGTTGAAAACTGGTTGGTTTGTGTATATTTAGCATGCATTCCATGTGGTTAAATATTAAGTGCCCTGTCGTGGCCCAGGTTACCCTATAAACACACACACACATAAAAATAAATTATGTTACTTTACTTACAGCCATTTCTTCCTATAATTTCTCAAGGCCGAGATACATACCTGAACAAAATAAAGGTTTAGGTGTTGGTTTTCTGTACACAAGCCTACTTCATTTACTGAGAATATAATTGCAATCTGTTCTTGTTATATTACAAGTAGATGATTCAACAGTTGCCTGCAAGTTCGTGGCCAATGGTTATAGTTAACCAATCGAGAAAGAGAAAAAGAGTAGTCACTGAATTTGATGAAGTACACAATACACACTTACTTATTACATATGGCTAAAATTATTGACTAATATAACTAAACATAACAATTTACACTCTGTTTCGGGAATCTGTGGAGAAGTGCCAGCCATAACTGTAAAGAAGGGGAGAAAGCTAGTGGGCGAAGCAAGAAAGTGCGCACTGCTGCAAACGGCTGGTAGCTTTTTCCTTTCCGTGTGCTCACTTCCACTCTGACTTGTACATTGGTTACTACTAGCAAACAGGACTGTTTTCGTTCGCTTGCTCCAGAGATTCCCGGGACAGATTATAACCTAAAGTTATTGGCTAGTATATTCACGTTATGTATAATTTTGTATACAGATTACTTTCTGTATATACAAGCTACATCTTTCATTTCCAGTTCTTATTAAGGATGTGCTCCAAATCTGTTGGTATTTACGTTGATCATCATGTATAACGGAGACCTGTTACAAGTTTCCCCAAATTTCCTCATTTGCAATATTTCCCTTTCGGTGAAATGGGAAGTTGTTGAAAGTGGAATTCCCGTTTCGCCTAAATGACGGTTGGGTCATACATTATCGAGTACTAATAAGCCATAAGGCGAAAAGGGGATACACGATTCATTCATCAATTTCTTTGTTAGCCAGTTCTACGTATATATATCTTGATTTTTAATTTAACTTTTCCCCGCGACAGTTTTCGCCCTATCCAAAGCGGAAACTGATTACGTTCAACAAGAAATACAACAAATTAGTTCCACGAAACAAGAAAGTTTTTAAAACAAAGGACGAAGGCGTTTCTTGTACACACGTAGGTTCGTACGCGAGCGAGCGAACTCCGCCATCCATCACGCCAGCCGTACAAGATGGAGAAGATGACGTATCAATCACACGCCGCTCCCGTTGCCATGGTGATGGATGACGCGGCAGGAGCCAACACCTGCGACTTCTCCAGCAGGACCAGAACCGATGCTCGGGGGCGGCTTGCTCTGACAACCTGAATTATTGAGGCAAGGTTAGCTCAAACGTAAATCTGTGTCGCGAAGCCGAGGAAACACAAAGCAATTACGGAAACTAATCAAGTCCTCCCCCCCGCCGCTCGGTTTCCTGCGACCCCCCCCCCTTCCTTTCCTGCCGCGTCTGGAGTATTAATATCTAAGCTACGGGAGAGAGGGACTCTAGCAAGGAGCCCAAAAGGGAAGATTTAATTTTGGAAGAAATCGACGGTGTCAAATTCTGGGATCTTGAGAGAAATTTGCAAAGTCGTCGTCTCAGGTGGGACGCTTTGGAAGGGTCGAAAATTCCCGACGGGCTGCATCCAGGAATATAATTAAATGATGTTCCCCCTCCCCCCTAAAAAAATGGCACAGATCTTGAACCTCGCGTAATTTCCTTCTCAAGTCTCGCGTTGAATTCTTGAAAGAAGCTTGACGGATTTCTCACTGTCCTCTGGGGCATAGAATCGGAGGTTTGACGTTTGCCAGCAACTGCAATGTACTACACTCTGTCCAGGAAATCTGTGGAGCAAGCCAACGAACACAAATGTCGGCGAACGTAGTGACTACAGAGTACTCGACAAATGAACGCGGCTACAGCTAAGAAGGAGTTTGCAACTGCGCGCACTGCTTTGCTCCGCTCACTCGCTTCCTCCCCTTCTCTGTCGTTATGCGCGGCCTTGCTCTATAGATTCCAGAGACAAGAATGTAATTCTTGTTAATGACAGTGCTTCATTATTAACATACAATCATAATGGGACATTATCTACTTCTAGATCTTCTGCTAACTTGTCTCTTCTAACACTACATGTCGAGAGATCACATCTTCTCGCGTCTTGAAGTGAACAAATTTCCTTATGGCCGATGGTTGGGATGGAACCAAGGACAGACCTGTGCGCCGTGGAGTAGTTTCTTAGCGTGTCGTAGTAAGATAACAGTCTGTCGCAGATTCGATTTCCACCACCGGCTAAAGAAGAAATTGTTCACTTCAAGACGAGAGAAGATGTGATCCCTCGAAACGTAGTGTTGTACATAGCTCGTATTAACCCGTGGTCATTTGAAAACAAAGTGTGGAGGCTTTAACTTCAGCAATTGGTTCAAGCCAATCATGTCCCATTCGAAAGTTGTGCTACTAGCAAAATGTAACGTCTGGAACAAGTGCGAGAGGCTCTGAATTAATATAATGTATGTCAAGTCACCGATAGAGACTGTCTTATCCACTCCTAACCAACCGTTTTCCTAAATCACGGAAACTCTAGCATTTGCTACACTCTGTCCCGAGAATCTTTGGAGCAAACGAACGGAAACAAGTATTCTGCTCAAGTAGTGACTACAGAGCCTCGATCAATGAACACTCGAGAGTATGTAAGGAGAAAACAGCACGAGCTCCCGGTCCCATTGAGCATCGTGCACTGCTTTGCTCCGCCCACTCGGTTTCTCCACTTGTCTATCGTTATGCGCGGCTTTGCTCCACAGATTACCGAGAAAGTGTACGTTTTGTGAGAAAACGTTACATCGCCACATTTGGTAACTTCCGTAATATCGACAGATCACCTTAGAAGTTGGTGCATTTTTTGGTATATCATCACCTTTCGCAGTTTCCTGCTTCTGGTTGGGTCGGCATAGAAGTGAAGCCTCTCCACTTTTTCCTGGTCTTCCGCCACTCCTCTCTTTCCACGGTGTTACAATCTTGCTTCTCCTCTTCTCTTAACACTAACCACTATCTGCTCTTTCCACCAACATCTTGATCTTCCCCTTTGCCTTATTTCCCACTCCTTGTGCATTGTAAGCTCTTACTGGCAGTCTTTCTGCATCCATCCTCTTCATGTGTCCGAACCATCTCGTCTGTGCCTGATCTATCCTGTCCTGAAGCTTCGCCACACCAACTGTCTGTCGGATCTCCTCATTCCTTATTCTATCCATTCTAGTGTTCCCCAATATACAACCTTGGTGACAATGAAGTTCGACCAGAAAGGAATACGTGATTAAATGCACAGAGGCATAGGCGGTGGAATGGGTGACCCGCAGAAGTGACGCATGTGTGTAAGAGGAGGCGTGTGAGCAGGCAAGAATCGTGATCCCAGCATGTTGCACCCAAGGTCACGTAAAGAACGAAAACGGGGAACATACGCGTGACATTGAACTTCGACCAGGCACCAGACCCATACGGCAAATTCCAGATAGTGGAGCATTCGACGGAAGCATGACGTCACGGACACGATAAGGGAGTCCGCCGTATATAAGCGCGTGATGTGCACCGAGGAACCGCAGTGCATCATCACCATGGCCAGGGGAAACCTATTGACAACACCGTGAGGAGAAGAGTGGTGGAGTTGCAACGGGATGGACTCAGTGAACGGGAAATAGGGCGCCAACTGAACTTACCCAAGTCAACCGTCCACTGCATCATCAAACACCACCAAAATACGGGTACTACAGAGCCAGGTAAGGCCCCCGGTCGAAAACGCCTGCTGAGCGTTCGTGACCTACGGATATTTAGGCGCTATATCCAGACCAACAATCACGTTTCTGTGGCCGAATTACGACTGTGGACTCGAGAACGCTTTCACATTGAAGTGTCAAGCAGAACCATTCGCCGTTACCTACAGCGATGCGGTTACCGAGTGTACAAGGCGAAACGTAAACCCTTCCTTTCCATGTTGAACAAAGGCAATCGACTACGGTGGGCACGAATGTACCGGGGATGGACATTTCGGCAGTGGAACAGGGTTCTGTCGACGGACGAATCCATTTTCAATGTTGTGTACGGGAAAATACGGAAAACAGTCATTTGTCGGAAGGAGGAACAGAATGAAGCAAAATGTTATGCACGTCGGGTACAGAAACCTGCGTCAGTGATGGTATGGGGATGCATGACGGCATCTGGGGTTGGCCCACTACACGTCCGTGAGGGCATTGTGAATGCACACGCCTATACACGCATACTGGAGCGGCATCTTCCCACAGTGCGAAGGCACCTGTTCCACAGGTGGCGTCTCATCTTTCAACACGACAATGCCAGGCCTCATACAGCGCGGCTGACAAGATAATGGTCGACTCGCCATCACGTGCGAACTCTGCCATGGCCACCATCGAGTCCCGACCTCTCGCCCATTGAGAATGTGTGGCGTGTTCTTAAGCGACGTGTGCAACAGAGGGGACCCACGACAGTGGCTGCTCTTATCGCCTGCCTGCAGGAGGAATGGCACCGCATCGATGTGGAATACCTTGAACGACTCGTCCGCAGCATGCCCCGACGCATTGCCACAGTTGTTCGCCGACGGGGCGGCGTCACACCATGGTAAACAGGATCCCCTCTAACAGTGGTCGAACTTCAACGTCACGTGTAGATGGACGAAAATGTTATATTTTGTGTGGACACCATACATTGCTGCGTTGCAGCGGAAATTTATGATTTTCCTTTGTTCCATGTAGCCTGCTGAATAAAATATGTTCAGCATATGCATGTGTTCTCCTTCTTACACTCCTATATTTGTGACTGGTCGAACTTCATTGTCACTAAGGTTGTACTTCTTAAAAAAATCATCTTCACAGCCTGCATCTTTCTTTGTCTCTCTCTGTCATTGTCCAAGTCTCTGCTCCATACATAATTATTGGCACATAGTATATGTTGTATATTACCTTATTGCATTTAATAGGTACATCCCTGTTCCATATTTGGTATAGCTATTACTTATTAGGTCTATCGACGTCGCGACTAACCCAAGAAGTAGAAAAGCGTCCTATAAAGCACGAAAATATAAATGCAGATAGTAGACACAGAAAATAAAATGCATCAGCTGAAACAAGAATGCATAAAGTCTGCAGATCAGATTAAATGTTTAAATGCATCATCGAGAAAGATGCATCAATTAATGCATTAAAATACAGCAGGGCATAGAAAGAAATGCTCACTTGCATCATATACGTACTTTTGGCGTTACCTTTACAAACGATATACAAAAATGCATCAAACAGTAAACATGATTCTTGTAAAAGGCCAGGAAACACATTTTAATGCATCAATCAATGCGTTTCTGCTTCATTAAATACATTTGATGCATTTAGTGTTCTGTCTGTAAGTCGATCAGTCCAACAATATTTTTCTTTATAGCTGTAGTAGTTCGTGAAATTCCGGTTTTGCAAACTCATCACACTATCCAAGGCAGAACCTAGTGTTCAACTCAGGTTTGAGAGTTGAGGTGAGGCCATTTGAGTACTGCCATTATTTACAATTATGGAGCAGTTGAGGTGGAGTCTATTGATCAAGCGGACAAAACTTTTCAACCCAATCCATATCTATCTGTACACGGATCAAATTATACACGAATAAGTCCTTGAATAAGTCCATACTTAAGGGAAGTGACGTCAGAGTGCATATGTTTTTTTTTTATCCATTCGTAACCGACTGCAGATGAATCAGAGCACATGCTATTGAAATCGATTAACGAAATGAAGCATCGGGGTAGAGAATGCTATTTATTTCTATTCTGTGGTGAAGAGAAAGTGATGAGGACAGTAAAAACACGTGTTGTGACAGGAGTAGCGGTGGAACATTCTCGTTTGTATAACAAATAATTATGTATATTTCTACAGCAGTGACTAATTTAATAATAAAATGCATTCGATAACCAACCGTGCGTGTTCATCTTAGATTATAAAACAACTACGAATATCTGTAAAATCGAGATTTCATGAAATTATTTTGTCATTGTGTTCACATGGTTATTCTAAGCCACGCGACAGGGTAAGTTTGCAGCAACTTTTCGCGTGTATAGACACAAACGTGCGCGCAGAATATAGTTCCGCTGCAATACTGCCGATTTTCTCACTGTCTACGATATGAACATCTCTGTTGTTGAGACAAGACTTGTGCGAGAGATTTTTAGAACCGTACTCGTGTAGATTAATACATTAAGCCAGCTGCAAACTTAACTTGTCGCGGGGCTTAGTGCCTCAGATTACATTTAGACTATACTACTGATAAAATACAACATCACACGTCTTTCGAGCCTCTAATATAGCCTACATCTTCCTTTGGAAATAAAATTATTATCTTTGTTACGGCTAATCTCTAAACTATTTCATTTGCGCCGCACACACTCTGCCACCTTTTGGTAAAATGTGAACTTGTCCAGTGTATCTTTGATCGTGCACGGGTCTAATTTCAGACCTTTCAAGATTTCCAATAAGAACGTTGTCCAACGTCTCTCAACTGTCGATTTTTGTTGAGTCACGAATGCTCTCGTTCAATAGCAATTTGATCGTGTGCAGACGGCTTAAGAAATTTAAAATATCATCGAACAATAATGGTGCAAAATCGAGAAATCGAAGTCGAACTCGCAGCTTCGATTGTTGGTTCCGCAGCGTCTTCCTTCGAGAGCGATAGACGCGCCAGAAGGAAACGTTGATGAGGTTAGACACGGAATTCTTGGCCCCCAGCAGGGCTGAAAATCGCCGTTTAACACGTAAACTAATCAGCCAGTAGAAGACGTCCCAGAGACGGAGAACAGGTTCCAACATGCAAACCTGTCACGCTCTGTTTGCACCTGTCAAACTCCATCTCCCGCGCATATCAATGAGGTTCCGCTCAGGGGTTTACTTAGCGCAGACTTTTCTTGCCTTCATAAATGATACAGGAGGGATCAGGTGCTGCCAAAGAACATGTCGAACGGCTTGTACTGACGTCACTGCCAGACAGTGTTTCCGGCATTCAACGTAGAAATATATACGGTAAAAGTATAGCTAGCTGCACATTATAACATGTCGTGAAGACTTATGGGGGATTTTCGCTCATTTGTGGAAGTGACGTGATCAGTACCACGCTCAGTTTTCATAATACTTATAGTACTCAGTTCCAGCAATCTTTGGAGCAAACGAATAAAATAAGACCTCTGCGCAAGTAGTGACTCGAGAGGGCTCGACCAATGAACGGGTGATAAGGGAAGTGAGTGCATGGAAGGGAAAACGGGGCTGTTGCTCTCTCGTAAATCTATGGAGCAAGGCCGCACGTAGAGGAGAGTAGAAAGCGAGTGGGCGGAGCAAAGCAGTGTGCGCTGCTGCAAACGGCTGCTACTCTGTCCTAGGAAGATCTTCACACTTACAACTGTCAGACATATACAGGGTGTCATTTTAATGGCGCCCACGGACCACAGATTCGTATAGAGCACATCAAAACAAACAACTTTTCTCAGTAACATTTTTCTCGTGGTTGCGTCGATTCGACGCTACAGCCGTTCAAAAAAGACCGTTTTGCCGCCTGGATGCTGGCAACCCAACACAACATTTGATCGTATCTGTGACGTCATTTCCTGCGGCGAAACAGCGCACGGCAGGATTGCAAGGAACACACAAATTTTGTGAAATATTACAAACTACCAACCACATTATTAGCTGTAAAACGAAGCGAGAAACGCATCCAGTAGACCGAACATCATAGCCTACCAGCCAGAAGATCAGCAGTCATTTCAGGGGAAAGGGGAAGTGAACAAACGATATGAGAAATGGTAAAAAAAAGTATTCAAAATGAAGTGTCAATATCGGATTTTGCCTCAGCCTACATGTCAAATATCAACAACAATAAATTTTATTGGACTTGCAGCTTACATGTGGCTGTTTACGCCCAGCTAAATTCTTGCAAATCTCGTTGCAAGGTTGATATCTGCAGGTTTGTGTCCAGATGCCTTGTGGTACTTTTGTGCTGATAACGGAAGTATCCGAGGTTCACGTTGTTACATTACGGCTAAAACACGGACAACCACAGTAACAACGTAATGATGAATGAGTAACGAATATAGCTACTGCCCTGTTCACACTTGCAAACTATTACATGTGTATCCGGTGCATAGATAAGCACAGTCGTCGGAGAGCTTGTATTAATACTACTTATATCCCTGTATTTTCAACCATTTTTGACACTTGCCTCAAAATGCCCTGCATATACATTATATTATGTGTTGCTTACCTTTTGAATTTTGAGTTCTTTCATTTCTATTTTGTTATCTGTTCAGTGTGTCACAGACTACTAGTATCAGAAGGACGAAGTGTAGATGCCAACTTGGTAACTAGATTTGTAAATATTTGACATCCCAACTGAGACCAAATTCGATATGACCACTTCCACTTGAATTCTATTTTCTTTCTACCATTTTTCGTATCGTTTGTCTACTTTCTGTTAGGTTACAGAACGTGTTTTCTCGTTTTGTTTTACGGTACATAATGTGGCTGATTTTAGCTATGTCATTTTTCATGGACTGTGTGTGTTCCTGGCACACATCGCTTCCTGTAACGCATCGCTTCACGACGGGATATGACGTCACAAATGCTATCAAATGTTGTGTTAGGTTGCCAGCATTCAGGCGGCAAAACGGGCTTTTTTGAACGACTGTAGCGCCGAAACGACGCACAAACGAGAAAAATGTTACCGAGAAAATTTGTTTGTTTTGATGTCCTCTATATGTTTCCGTGGTCCGTGGGCGCCATTAAAATGACACCCTGTATATTATTCTGTCCCGGGAAGCTCTGGAGCAAGTGAACGAAAACAAGTCCTCTTCTCAAGAAGTGACTCGAGTGAGCTCGACCAATGAATGCGTGTGAGAAAAACGCGACTGCAGCTATCATCCGTTTGCAGCAGCGCGCACTGCTTTGCTCCACCCATTCCCTTTCTCCACTTCTCTACCGGCGCTGCTTCACATACTCCTGAGAGAGACTACATGATGTGAATGTTTGTCATTAGTTCATAGTAACACCCCACCCCGTATGGATTATTAATAAACATTACACCGTCTAGTTTCCTGCACTCTTTAAATCTCTCTGCACTCACTCGTCTACTTCGTTCATTTAGTGTCATGTACAGAGTGTCCGAAAAGTCACGCAACCCGGTGTTTACGACCGTATAACGGAATAGCGAAACGGAATGAGAAGAAACGCTTTCTGCCAAGAGAATGCCCTGTACATTGGGAAAATTTAGAGAGACAAACATATGTAAGAACATGCATGTTTTAATAACAAATAAGCAAAGTGTTGCCAAAGGCGGGAAAAAATATTTGCAAATCGTGTGTATTGATGCACAGAACTCACTGAGGTAAATTATTGCAACATTTCACAATACCAACGAACAATTTGGATGGCCATCTAATGAATTTGACAGAAAAAGAACTTTGACGAATTTTCAAAAACATTGCAGAAGGGAATAAATGGGCTGTTCCAAAAATCGATGTTTTCACAATATTACGAGGGACACTGGCAACACTGTTGGTGTCACGTGTCACTAAAATACGTGTTTCACCTCAGGCTATCACACTAAGGCACTTTTAACGACAAAGGAGAAAGTTGGTTATTCTCGAACATATGCAATAAATTACATACACCTTGCAACCCTGAAATGTGGGTATCCCTAAATGCTTCTCTTACGCAAGAATATGACGATGTTCGGATATATTCTTCAACAATAAACACTCTTTCCTGTGTAGAATATGGCATTTTAAAAACACACACACGACGTCAGCATAAGTAGACACAATCTGGAATGCCGTTCGCGGCAAACAGCAACCACCTAAGGCACAGAAAACATAACAATTGATACACGTTCTTCTGCACCCACATTTCAGGGTTGCAAGCTGTATATAATTTATTGCATATGTTCGAGAATAACCAACTTTCTCCTTTGTCGTTAAAAGTGCCTTAGTGTGATAGCCTGAGGTGAAACACGTCTTTTAGTGACACGTGACACCAACAGTGTTGCCACTGTCCCTCGTAATATTGTGAAAACATCGATTTTTGGAACAGCCCATTTATTCCCTTCTGCAATGTTTTTGAAAATTCGTCAAAGTTCTTTTTCTGTCAAATTCATTAGATGGCCATCCAAATTGTTCGTTGGTATTGTGAAATGTTGCAATAATTTACCTCAGTGAGTTCTGTGCATCAATACACACGATTTGCAAATATTTTTTTTCCGCCTTTGGCAACACTTTGCTTATTTGTTATTAAAACATGCATGTTCTTACATATGTTTGTCTCTCTAAATTTTCCCAATGTACAGGGCATTCTCTTGGCAGAAAGCGTTTCTTCTCATTCCGTTTCGCTATTCCGTTATACGGTCGTAAACACCGGGTTGCGTGACTTTTCGGACACTCTGTAGTTTATTTTTATTGATTGATTCAATTAAAATTGAAGGGTGAGTTAATTAATTAATTAATTAAATCAAGAATACTTAGGTGGGCAGGTCATGTGGCACGAATGGGAGAGGAAAGAGGAGTTTACAGGATTCTTGTTGGGAAACCTGATGGTAAGAGACCTGTAGGAAGGCCAAGACGAAGATGGAGGGATAACGTTGAGATGAACCTACAGGGAATCGGTAAGGATGGAAAAGATTGGATTGATCTTGCGCAGGATAGGGACAGATGGAAGGCCTGTGTTTCTGCAGCCATAAACCTTCGGGTTTAAGAAGGATAGAGAGTTAGTTAGTCGGCACATGAGGACAATTTGCACCCTTCAATGTATACGGGGAAGGTCCCCGTATCTAACACCCTTACCTCAAATAGTAGTGTATTTTAAGGGCGCCCTCGGGATTTTCTCTCGGCGGGGGGGCATGGGCATATAAACTATTATTATTATTACGGTTACTATTATTGCAATTATTTTGTTGTTACTACTACTACTAGTTTACAAATCAGAAAATTCTAATTGAATTAAAAATACTTTGTCGTTGTATACAATTTCAGACTCAAGTCTACCATTTAGATAGAAACAGAATTCGCCTTTCTTCGTTTACATAAACTTTTTCACTTTGTTGATGAACAGTTCTTTGTCTTTTCCATATTTTGTAATCTATATACAATTTGCATAACTGTATACTTAACATTAATTCATGTAGGACAAAAAAGCTGTATTTTACAGTTAGAAAATCAGTGTAAAATATACTTTAAGCTACTTATAGCAATAATAATAATAGTGAAAAAAACATTTTTTTATAATCAAATATCGCTACAATTTCGCCATTCGAATTGCATTAACTCTTTCCAGAAATCTCAAGATGGCAAGCGCCTCCTCTACTCCCCCTTTGGTGTTTTTGTGTCTGGTTGAACACAATTTCCTTGCACCAGCCTGACACCGGAATGCACCTGCACTACACGTGGTGTCAGAAAGTGTAGCGAACTAGACGGGGCAATTATACGAGGGATGATCGAAAAAAAAGGTTACAAAGCCTATTATGGCGTATGTGTTAGACATAGCTGGAAGATCAACACACCTGATGATGGAGGGCACTCAACACTAGTCCTCGATGTAATCACCTTTTTTGTTCAAGCACTTGCCACAACGGTAGATGAGGTTTTCCATACCGGTTGCACAGAAATCCGCGTCAAGTTCTCGTAGCCACCGTGAGGCAGCTCTTTTGACATCATCACATGTCAGACAATGGTGGCCAAACCAAATGGTAGTCCCAGCTCAGCTGATATTGAGCGTAATGTTCTTCTTCTGTCCTCACGAATACACTCATCCACAAGAGCACAGTTCACGTCAGTGGTTGAGGTACTGGGCATACCGCTGTGTCCAGGGTTGTCATTAACAATACTGGTCCGTCCTTCTTTGAAGGCACGACACCACTTCGCTACATGTTGCCTTGAAATTGTCCCCTCCCCATACACCTCCACAATCTGCCTATGAATGTCAGCAGGTGTAGTGTGGCCCACAGGAACCGCACCACTGCCCTCACTTCAACTCTTCTTGACCAATTTTCTAGACGTGTCACCATTTTAAATGTCCGCTTCTCGGGTATACATGGTCAGAATCCGAAGTCCTCAAACTCGCAACAAGACAAACATGTTATTAATATACACATAAATTTTCGTTACGTTACAGTGAATAAAACAAAAGTTGTAACTTTTTTTTTCGATCATCCCTCGTACATCTTGAATACTTGAGAAAAACATGTATTGTACAAGAGACAGTTATACAGATGTGTCTAATCTTGTATATGTATAACACAGAGGCGAGAAAATGACTTCCACACACGAATCCTCCTCAAAACTGTCTCTCAACTCATGCCCCAGGCTGCGAGGGTAGGGAAGCAACGAGGTATCTATCTATTCCCTGTTTGCTTTTCCCTTTGTTCTTCTGTCAACGCGGCTCCGTTTTTTGCTTTTACCTGTGACCTCTGGAAATGTTGACGTGCGTGGAAAAGAAAAGTGAAGAGTCTTTTGTTCTGCATAGAAAGTAGCCTGCTCTATTCCTTTGTCAGTATTTCCATCAGTGTGGAGAATATGCGTAGAGTTTCTGTCCCGCGGGGGTGTACGCATAATACGTACGCATACAAACGCAAAATGGGTACACTGGCCCGCGTAACCTCTTGGGAACGGATGAATGTTTTGTCAGGCTTCAGATTTCCGTAGCGGCATGATTACGTTCGGTGTTGTGTTACGGTGTGTTTAAGCTTCTGTTTATACAGGGTGTTTCAATTATGTTTATACAGTTTTCGTCATCTGAACGTGCTGCATGCCACGCATTCAAGGGCTGTTAGGGATGGAGCGGGCACCTCCCACTACCATGATGAAGTGACAAGATTTGATGAAGATGTACACACTGTCTCGGGAATCTGTGGAGTTACGCAGCGCGTTACGGTAGAGAAGGGGAGAAAACGAGTGGGTGGAACAAAGCAGTGCGTGCTGCTGGAAATGGCTAAAACTGCAGCCGCCTTATCCCTTCCATGCACTCACATCTCATCTCATGCGTTCATTGGTCGAACCCTCTCGAGTCCTGCTTGCGCAGAGACTTGATTTCGTTCGCTTGCTCCACAGATTCCCGGGTCAGAGTGTAACATGGAACTGCGCCTTCATTCACCAGATCTCACATAACTTTTTATGGGCCATCTTAAAGATAACACACATGATATGAAAGTATGACTTGAAAGTACCAAATTAATCCAGAAATGTATATTAATAGGCATCATTCATTAGCAACACGTTGACAAGACCAGTCATCCATTCGAATATTTGCTACAACTCCGAATTGTATTCTTCAATTTGTATTACAAAAGTCGGATACATTGTAATGATCATTCCATGTATAATTGTTCAAAATGCGTATACATTTTTGGGGAGCCTTGTACTAAAGTGATCTTCAAATAATGGAAAATCAGCGAATAATTGCTCTGTAAGGGAGGATGGATACAATAAAGGTGGTAGTCCACTTTTAACCTATCCTTATGAAACTAATCCTTACCAGAAGAGTTTACCACACCCATAAATTCCTATCGGACACGCCACTGCTTCGATTTCATACATTTGAAAATAAATAGCACCAATAATGGAGCAGAATTTGAATGGCGTTATTGGCTTCTGCAAGTTGCAAACTTTTGCCTATTAAAGATTACGTAAAGGTATATTAACTACCTTTATTTTGTAACCTTGATGTTTTACATTCCTTTACAGAAATAATTGCAATGCTCCTTTTATGTTCGAGGGGAAATATAAAAGGAAATATGGATTAGAACCAAGATATTGGATTGAGTACAGTGATAATTAGCGTAATGATAGGTTTTATTCAAATAACTTAAACGTGTGGGATAAGAAAGATAAAACTAATTAAATTCATTAAAAACTCGGATTTGTTTTTATTAAGCATTGGACAAAAGAGGATTTTTCATAAGTGAGCGCCACCTAGGGGAGACTCATGTTCATATCAGTATTTTCGCTGAAAGATCATTTCCAAGAGACAGGAGTCGTCTCGGTCTTGTACAATCATGGACACTTCTGGGCTGTAACGATTACATTGAACGCTAATGGTATTGTTACAACCCAGATGTGTCCTTGACTGTACAACGGACAGATAACTAGACAGAGACTAGACCGAGAACAATACCTGCTTTTAAAACTACAGACGTGCCGACCTCCGTGGAGGAATGGTTAGCACTACGATATCAGAGTCTTGGGTTCGAATCCCGGCCTGAGCATGGGTGTTCTTTGTGAGTGTTCCTTCAACAATTTCATCACTAACCATCTTCGAGATTAGCCAAAAGGGGCAGAAAAGCGAACTAAAATAATCCAAATCAAACCTAGTCTGTAAGCCCCACACATTCACAATCATGGTGATGTTATCAGCACCACGCTTCGGCAGCCTTTACCCTCTCCAGGCACCAATTTACTAGAGGCTAGATTAATCCCAGGGCACCTTTTTGAAGGGGCATTTCTGAAAATGTTCTCACCTGTAGTCAACAAACCTGAGAATCGAACCCGGGTCTCTCGAGTGGCAGTCAAAGGCCCTTGCCGACTTTACAATCGTAGGTTTAAATATAAAAAACATAAGCCAGCCTTCTTGGCGAGGTTGTTAGCACAGCGCGCTACGAAGCCAGAGGTTCTGGGTTCGAATCCAGGCATGGATGTTCTTTGAGTGTGCCTTCGTCAATTTCATGATATCATCACTCAACCTCATCTACGCGATTAGCCAAAATCGGCAGAAATGCGAAGAAAAATGAACCATATCAATGTATAAATATATGTCAAAATACTTGTTTTAAGTCGAATGCGCTCAGATATGGTATTCGGGACGGGGCCTACAGTTTAACGTGGGATCTGAACTACTGAGTAATATTCCTCCACCAAGAATCGAGCCGGGGTGTCAGATAAGATAAAGGTAACGTTCCCTGTCCATAGAGCACCGTGCCACGAACGCACATTTAGGGGATGTGGGAGTAGGACCCCACACATTCTCGATCTCGGCCATTTTGGGAGTGATGTGATCAGCACCACGCTCCGGCCGCCTTTACCTCTTAGGGTTGCCCCCAGATACCCATCGATTTGAGGCTGGGTTAGCCCCAGAGCCGCTTTATGCGGGGGAAGGCCGGAAAAATTTCCGTGGCAGTCAAAAGTGTGAACCCCCCGAAGTATGCCCTCTTCGACCAGCACACTTTCGGGTATCGATCAATCAATCAAGACGTAGCTTCGGTCAAGTCCTCTCGCGAATGGAAACCATCGCTACACTCCACCTCAGATCGTGACGTCACGGAAAGTTTCTTCCGGTCCTTCATGGGCCTTATGAACAAAAGGTTGTGGCGGGGGGACCTGGTCGATAGTAAGAGTGCTAATGATATTGAAAGGGGTTGCGAGGAGAGATGGGTTCAGAAGCATTTGCGCTACGGAGTTCTGGAAGATGGTTCGGGAACAGGAAGTTCCAGAAACAACAAAGTTTACACCGCGGCGCCCTCTAGGTTCGGCTACTGATATGGTAATTGAGGTCGGCCTCATCTTCGGCCTGACAAAACTTGGCGAATCCTTACAAGGAACTCATTTGTGGCGAACCCAAGCCGAAGGGATCCAAGGGAGACGGGATTAGGGACTCCCTTGTTCAGGAAACCTGGCGGGCTTGGCTCTGGAAGGAGGGGAATCCCCGCTACACTAATCCGGGACTCCCTGCTCGTGAAAGGCCTTCTTCCTTGGTCCTTGGTATCTGCTCCTTAATCAGGAGTTCATTATAACTTGCGGCCCGGGGCCGTTCAACCCAATCCATGGCGGGGCCCAGTGCTTGCATCTTATCCGCCACGAGGAATTCGGATTATATAGATTACTCCGCGTGCATATTGCAGAATAGAGGCAGAGGGGCTTGTTATGAACCGAACTTCGCTCTAGGAGGTACGATCTCGTCAGGGTTCCGAACGAGGTGTTGCCTCAGTTGAGCACGGGAAATGTGGTTGTGGGGGAAAACTGTACGCTGAAGCCAGTCATATGGAAGCTAATGCTAAATGTATCTGCCAGAAGGTACACCCAACGGCAAAAGAACCAATAGGCGAAATGTCCACCACCACTTTCATTCGGTCTGTATTACACAATGTGATGACAATGAATTGAAATAATGACATCAACAAGCTCAGAAGAATGCATGTTTCCAACCAACATAGTTTCATTCCTTAAAACAACACAGGATGTAGAATAAAAAGTAAATAAAATAGCGGTGGACAATTTGATTACCATTATCTTTGCCGTTGACTGTACAATGGTAAAGGTAGCATAGGTCGCACGTTGAATTCAGGTACGGTTCAACCATGATGGGAAAAAGCCTGGCAAACTTGCGAACTACTGTGGACAGTCATTTGTTTTCTCCTTTCGCTTGCCATCAGCCTGTGCTGCTGTCACACGTCAATCTGTGGAACTACGACATTTAACGTGTAGATGCGGGAACAGTCATTATCTGAATCCACGAATAATTGTCGCTACCAGTGAGAAACTGGACATATTCTTGTATAATTACGTGTAATAGAATACCAACCAGGGATTCCATCCTGAAATTTTCAGTAGCGACATCGTAAGTACACCTCGACCATGCGGTCCGTCTAAAAGTTTGTTTATAAACACTAAAACTAAAATCCATGTTCAACAGGTCCCTAAGTGTCAAGCGCGGCTTTTTCGTTGGGTTCCGCGTGGTCAGCGCATCGAGTCCCACTGTTACCTAGCTTTCGACACCGGAGTCCCAACTTCTTTTCAAGTATCTTTTCAAATCTCGGCCTGGATGTGGGTGGTCTTTATGAGTGTCCCTCACATAAATTTCAATATATCATCATTCATCCTCATCTTCGCAATTAGTAGAAAGTGGCAGACAAGCCAAGTGAAATAAAGCAAATTGATAAGTTAATTTAGTTTTACATGACACAATGTAAGATGGCGCTCAACGACTATATTACATGAAACTCACACAACCATAACTTTTGTGACTGTTTCCTAAACTCACAAATGACAAGTATTTATTTCCTTTCCACTGTGCATATGTTTATCAATTGACAGGGACCTGCTAAGTTTAAGAACGTTGTATCAACGTCAATGTTTCAAAAGCTCCTGATTTCGATTCGTTTTTGTTTAAGAAGATTGTAGGGAATTTTTTCAAGCGAAATAAGAATTGAATAAGTATAACTTGATAAGTTTAAAAACAAGACGCTGCAAATAGCTGTTGCGCATCTCACACCACATATCCCCACTCCATTCACCGCAGCGACGGTGGTTCGCGGTGTTGCAAAATGGAGGGAGCGGAATGGTCTGAGGATTTTCAACGAAATTTGTATTCACTTTTTCCTGGGCTGTTTTATACCTGTTGGAGTACAGAAATTCAGCTCACCTTTCGCCAACGACTCTTTTCCTTCTTTTGAAACTTGGCCTCCCCGATGGCGCAGTGGTAGCGTCGTCGCCTTGTAATGAAGGGGTCCCGGGTTCGATTCCCGGTGGAGGCACATAGTGGTTCGGATCCCACTTAAACAACAAATCAATCCACTCCAATTCCTATAAAACTTGAAAAACCATCCATTTAGATACTCCCGTGGCGGCGCTTGTGGACTCGACAACATTATACTTAAGTTTATGTAACTCCTTCTGATTTCGCAAATATGTTGCAACATTGTAAACAATTTATCTGGCCTGTCCTCTAAGGGGCTTTCCAGAGCAGATTGTGGATTTCGTTGGACCCGGCATGATTTGATTTTTGCATTTCAAAAATATGCAGCCAAGAGTAAAGAGCAAGAACATGTCAATGCTTTAAAAAAGAACACAGGCAAGCGTGTCATCAGATTGCCTTCTCGTAGTGATTGTTGCACGATAAACAAAAGAACCCCCACCCCACTCGGCTTTTTAAAAAAAACCAGGCCACTGCTCGATGTCGCATTCAGAAAATGAAGTCATTCGCCCAGAAGTTTATCTTCGTTATAAACCTTAACGCGCATGCGTAATACTACAGTTTACGATCCGCGCACAGCACGCATTTTCAAAGACCGGATTAACTCAAATGAACCACTGATAAACTGATATGAGCCTGCACCGTCAATCCACACAGTAAAAATCGTTTGTCATATTTGTTTTAGCTTAATTTTGCCGAGTTGGCACCACTCCTACTCTCAAGGCCAGACCAGTGCGTAGAAGAGTAGTGGGGAGGATGACGTAATAGGAAGTGCTTTGCAGCCTTCTGCGCATATTGGGACTTAACTTGTCAGGATATACGAACTGAGCTTTCGTATTCTTGCAACGCTAATTTGTATAATACAGGGTGTCCGAAAAGTCACGCAACCGAGACTTTTACTTTACGTAACTTTTGTACAAAAAGCGATAGAGACATGAACCTTGCACTAGGTATTTTCTTTGTTTATGGGGATGATTTTAAATATTAAAAAAGAAAATTATTCTCTAAATCAACGTTCAGAATAGGGAAAAAGTTATTAAGATGTAAAAAAAAGTTTTTGTGCGAAGGAAAAAGAAACATGGATAAAACACAGCTATGGTGTAGCTTGAATTATTTATCGATGGTCAATGTGGGTATTTGTAGAAGTGATGAAAGAACGATAAATTTTATAGTATTTTGTGTATTATAGTCCAGACCATTTTCACCAAAATACGGAGTTAAATATGGACTTAAAATTTTAAGAATTTCCCTTTCTATTATTATACAAGACAATACACGAGATACATAAAATACAGTACGCTTACATTGACATTAATTGTAAAACACTATAACGGTCAAATATTGAGTAACAGGTAATTAATCTAATTGCCCGTTATTAAGAATTAATTACAATTGGTAATATTAAAATCCGTCGCGAATAAAGGTGTCTTACGACTGCCTTAGCCAATGCTAACTTGCTCAACCACCGTTTTTCGCCCGAATTCGGATTTACATGCATTCTTATGGGAAATAGCAGGAAAATAGCAACTTCCAAACCAATGGACCGAATTGGATGAAATTTTAACCAGCGGAAGACCACACCATGAAAGTACCGATTCCGAGATTTGAGCCTAATCAGAACAGAACTACGGGAGTTATGAATTATTAAAGAGCCATCGCTGGATTCAATGGGAGACGGTATCCTGGTGAGTTGGCCCTTGCTGAACGTGTCGAACACAATAGCCGAGGATTTAGCCTAATCTCTGCACGAGGGGCTGCTGCCAGAGGTTAAGGACCGGACTGAGCGTTGACCAGGATAGGAGGACAACGGTCAAAGCACCAGAAACAACAATAAATAGACACTGAAACACAGAGGCTAGAGCGTCACCACGTTCAAATCTGGAATAAAAGGGATGATTCGGAATAGCGAAAAAACAGTTTGCCTAGAATCGACACCGGAGTGTGAGCTACGTGCGACCTAACTCGGAGTCGGGATCAGACTCGTGGTCTGGATTTGTCTTTTACTCGAGTGAGTGTTTAGAGCCATGGAATAGAGCAGAGTAGACCCAGGGGTGTCGTTTTCCCCTCGCCGTCAACACATTCGTGCACATACGTGTGGTAAGTGAGCATAACGCCAGACACGTCCACCTGTGTCAATCGTCCGAAACAACGTCCTAAGTTAGCAGAAGTTAATAACATTTAATATCCATGTGTGTCCATGTAAAACCGCGAACGGCTCATTACGTATGTTCGGCTGATCGCCCAAGCCACGTATCTCTACGTACGAGTGACCGCGAAGGACTGACCTATTACTGCGCTAGTTGTTGTATGGAGTCGACAGTGTACGTGTACCGTCCTGGACGTCCCTGCGAAGTGAACGAGTGAAGCCAGGATCCAATTTCGCCAACCAGGATAACAGCGAAGTACAACGCTGGGGGTGGACGTCTTCCAAAACTGTAGGACCACTTTCACCCTACCCAGATCAGAGGGAATGCAGCGAAGGTAAGATCCAACCATGTGCGTGTGTGTGAGAGATGACGCCAATCTACCGCGAATCTGCGTAAATCAAATCATTGCATAACTTAAATCAGTGCTATGGCATACCTAGACATCGTTATTCCGGCGGACTAATCACGTTATAGATCAGAGTTTATGTTAACAGCAAACAATAGTTCATTGAAATATGTTTATACCTTCAGAAAAGATAGTAGGGTTCGCACAAGGAACAATTATTCACGTTATACTTAAAACCATAAACGGTAAATTGTAAACGGCAATGTAGCCAAGGAATAGCATGAGTATAGTCAAAGTATTAATTATTCGCAAGAAATTCGCCCAACTCTTTCGGTCACATGGGACATGTAGTTATTGCACGAAACATGTAGTACGCATACAGGGTGGGCACAAAGTCGCTGTCCCCAAAAGAAGCAAAAATACATTTATTGTGGAAAGCGACTTTGTGCCCACCCTATATGTTGAGAAATGTTTTGAAATATGGAAATAAAATATAAAAATATCTAAAATATGAGGCAAAACCTAATATGTGCAAAAAAAATGGAAAATTAAAACTTAATTTTTCGAGTCTATATGCCATGATGCGCAAAGATAATACAAAATATAACTGATTTGAGTTTCATACATAAATATGTTTCTACATACAAATCCATTCACGGATTATGACATTCATAAAAATTTATGTTTTTTTCGAAGTTAGTAGGTGTACTGGCAACATTGGTAGTGTCAGAGGGCAGTATCAGGTGTGCCCATCTGGCTATGTTATCCAATCAAACTTCAGATGAAATAAAATATTTGAAATTTATCACACAAAAAGAAAGGTAGGTTAGATAAATTTCAAATCTTTTCCGTACACCCTGTATAGAAAGATCCAGTTTGCGTATGGTATGATCTATATATTCAGTGTAATGTACAGTTGCACTTTTTCGCGTCCTAGTGAGGAACAGAAGAAAGAAACGCAGTCTGGAATAAGGAGTTTCCTCCGCGCCGCTTATTTACGGTTATCCTTAAGAGTCCCAATCTTTCTCAACAAGATGAAGCAGAAATCCTCCTTGAGGCCCCCAAAAAACAACGCAATTCCAACCAGTCTAATGGCACTTTATCTCGAAGCAGGCTAATGACTCTAATTTCCTTCCTGTTCCTCCGCAATCTCTCCCGCCATCAGCTTGCCACCCGTCTTTCCCCGCACGACACCAGCGCCGACTAGCGGCAGAACGCTTCCACATTTCGACTTAATCTCGTATTTGTCTTCGTCCCGAACAAACCAATCGAAATTTTCTATTACACCGCGGACAGGCGGAGGGTGTAATTCAAATTCATTTTGGCGCCGCACATTTCGGCTTACTGCGCATTAAATTATTTTCTTTTTCCTTTATTTTTACAAATCTTCCGCCGTTCGGTTGCGTGCTTTTAGGCCGTTTTCTTCCTCCTGATAGTAATCGCCCTCTGGCTCTGCTGTTACGGTTCTCCCCCGGTTCCAAGTTCCTCTTCTTTCTTTTGTTCCAATCGTGCCTCCGAGTGGCTCCCCTGTTAGAGCTGCAGCGCGGACCAGAACACGGCATGTAACGTATCCGTGTGTTCCGTATCTCTTTAAAAGCATGCACTCTTATCTGCAACACATGTTTGCTAAGAGAAAGCATGTTAAATACTTGTATATCTTGTGCTAGGGATTTGAGGATACGGATCTTTCAAGATTCTAACGAATGCGGAAAAATGAGGATTCGATGTTCGGATATCAAATCCATAGTTCAGGATTCGAATATCGGATCCAGGATTCAGTATTCGTATACCACATCATGGATTCTGGATTCGGCCTCCCCGATGGCGCAGTGGTAGTGTCGTCGCCTTGTAATCAAGGGATCCCGGGTTCGATTCCCGGTGGATCTCACTTTAAACTGTAGGTCAAGTCCCGATTAGCCTTACTGTACATAAAGTGGACTTAAACAACAAACCAATCCAAACCAATCGATTCTGGATTCCAATATCTGATTCAGGATTCGGATCCCAGACTGCTGATTCAGGATTCGGACACCGTATCCGAGATTCAGTATTCGGACACCGGATCTAGGATTCAATATTCGGACACCGGATCTAGGATTCAGTATTAGGATATCAGATGTAGGATTCTGGAGATGGATATCAGATGCTTGACATATATTCGGAGACAGGATCCATCCGGAATTCAGTATGCGGTTACCAAATCGATTCGAACATTGATTCTAGGATTCAGTATTTCCACACCAGATTCAGGATTTTGGATTGCAACATTGGATTCAGGATTCAGTATTTGCACACCAGATAGGATTCAGTATTTCGATACCAGTCACCAGATCCAGAATTCATTACTCAGATATCAGGTTCATTATTCGCGATTCGGACACCGGATTTAGGATTCATTATTCGGATACCAGTTGCAGCATTCTGCTTTCGGACATCGGATAAATGATTCATTATTCGGATATCAGATCCACGACTCAGGATTCTGATAGAAGATTCTGTATTCAAGAATAGAGTTTCTCATGTCACATAGAGGATACGTATTGTATTTTTGTTATTTAGCGCCGCTTTTCTGCAACTTTTGGTTAATCGGGACGATGAGGATGAGAAATAATTAGATGAAATTGACGAAAGAACACTCACAAAGAATGCCCATGCCTAGGTCGAGACTCGAACTCGGGAACTTCCGTGGAGAGATCTTGCCGTGAAATTAAGAGCCACAAGTTCATTTCTGGAAAAGGCACGTCATTCTGTCACCTTATCAACTCATCCTAACCAAAATAAATCCTCATTTAATTATCTGTCCAGAATCTTTTACCATCCCCACCTATATACCTATCTTTTAGAAATCAATACGCAAGAAATCGTGTTATATGTATCGCACATACATAAAAATGTGTATATACAAACACAGTGGAAAAGAATTACACCTTCCCTTTAAAATGTAAATTCTTGAATTAAATTTAGGCTACTTGTCTATCATATAATTTTACCAGTATAATTATTATCACAAGTCTTGAAAATACGATTTGTTTTTCCGCAACTTTATATCACGCTGTATATAGCAGAAAATATTCGAAAATATCGATTCTGCACCTTGTATTCAACACATCACGATCCCTCCCTCCCTCACCAACCACAGACAACATAGGTTTACAAACCCTTTATTCGGACGACGTTTTGGGGGAGGGGGTACAGAACCCTTTGTCAACAACCCTGACGTCCGTCAAGCGAGGTAGCAGATTAAAATTAAGCCCCAGGACTACATTGTGAGGGAGCTGTGGATGAAATGTAATCAAAGGCGTTTGAAATCTCATACCCTCCTTTTCTTCTGCTGTTTCGTCCAATCTTTGTGAACTCATGTACGCGCTGAATTTCATTTCACGGCTTCTAGGCATGAGGACTTCAGCAAAATATTAAAGAATTTGCTGAAAATTCAAGGCCACAGTCTGAGACAACTAAAGAATTGCAAACTACTGTTTGTAACGAACCTGAGAATTTAATGTTTTATATTTGTAAGAAGTTAAGATTTTTAATTGTTTTTTATTTGAAATAATGTGCAAGTTGTCACAGACAACTATAGTTAGATTGATACAGTTGTGGTTGGAACTTGTATATATGTTTATAAATACGCCATAATCTGTTCGTGTTGACGTCACTTTCTCATCTCAGCAGAGGAAGTGAACCCACCTGAATGTTTCTCACCTGACGACAGACTGAGTTTGGAAAACAGGTGAAGGATCAATAGGAACTTGGAAACTGAGAGAATTCAAGTATATATTTTGGGGTTTTGGAGTTTCCTTCTTGCCAATAAGTTGAAAGTAAACAATTAATTATGTAATTTGATTTCGCTATTGTGAGTGAATTGCCCAACGTTAGTATTGAATGTTCTAGTATTTTATTGGTAAGTGATTATAAAACTGCGTTTAACTTTGAAAACAATGTTGTGTTTCTTTTCTACCCAGCAAGCCCTGATGATTTACAAAGATTCTCATGTTCCCGACTAAAGGAGTAGCGGACTAACTTTCTGACGACTGGTGTCCAACCGGGGGACGTTGCATGTTATTGTACTACTCAACTCAACTCAACAAAGTTTTATTGGACTTACAGCTTTACATATGGCTGTTTATGCCCAGCATACATTATAAATTGTACTACTCTCTACATTGTATAGAACCTATCAGTGGCGGTCCCTCCATGGAACAGAGGGAACAGGCTGTTCCCTCCTACTTATCGCCCTTTTGAGCTATTTAAATTATCTATATTACTCGTAACATAATAACAACACTTCTTTCTCCCGAAATCAACGTTTCCAAAAGTATCGCTGAAGAAAATTTCGCCGTGGCTGGACGTTTGTTTACTTCACCTACCCTCATCGTTCCCACCCTCTATCTACTGCCTGACGCCGTGTAATAATTGCAATATGGTGATATCTTGTGTGTGATGCTGATGTGGTCTTGACCTACCAACGATGACGTTGCATGTAAGCGAGGACACTACTCAGGCCTTGTTATAAGAGGGCATTGCCCTGCCTCGTCATTTTTTTTTTTGACGTTCCTAAATAGTTTCCGAATTTCACTTAAATTATGCGTCAGTAAAGACAATATTTTCTCTCTTGTTACGATTTCTATTGGGATTTGAACTTCCAAGACACTTCTTTCGGTACGCTCTTGTCTGTACCCCTTTCACATGAGTACGAGCTCTCAGCAATAACCTGGTCCTCAGAAAATCCACTCAAATGCGGAGGAGGGCATCGAAATCAAAACTCTGAGTTTGCAGGAGCAATTTGACAAGGGCCTCTCGTTTGCTTTGGACCCGTAAATTGGAACGTGACCCGTCAGTCAAACGAGCTCCTAACCGCTTCCCCCATTCGGAAACCCCAGCTTGGAATTGTGCAACACGGGGAAGAATTCTATTTGCCGAGTAATAAAGAGAAACCCTTGCCTGGGGGATGAAATCGCAACGTCCAGGGCTAGGAAGCAACATGTATTTGCAGTCCAATTAGATGGATTCAATCTTTCCGTTCGTTTATTGTTACAATTGTTCATTGTTGCTCGAGTTTCTTCTTATTATTGCGAACTGGACAGGTGGAAATTGCATTGTTGACTTTTTCAAATATGGTAAATCTTCAGCAATACTATGGAAACTAATATACGGATCAGTAGCTCAACAGGAATACCGTATTTCGAATTCTGTCGTTAAACCTAGATTCTTCAGCAACCTACATTCTACAGGGTGATTTTTTTAAAACTCATGGTTTTCTTTGTTGTGTAAAATTTGTAAATGAAGTATTATTTCCATGCGGTTTGTGGCAAATGAATAAGGAAGGATGGGAGATTTATTGGAGTATGTTTACCGGTTTATATGCATCCCGGTTAATATCACCCACGCCTCAACAAAAACCGCAAATATTCACCAGTGTACCTTTCGCGTCTATATGGTCTGGGGATTTGGATGCAGTGCGGAGGTTTAAGTTTCCTCCTGTAGATAGCACCGTTGTCATTGTCAACAATAACCAGGAAACTGAGCTGTTATATTGTTGTGCTGGAAAGTTGTGTGCTTTTGCGTAATTGTTGTGCTGAAAAGGACAGGACACACAGTAAGAATGGTGTATTCCTTGCAAGAACGTGTGTTTATCGTAAAAAGTTTTTGGAAAACTGATTCTGTTGTTGCTATGCAAAGGGCATTTAGAAACAAATTTGCCTCACGTTCTGCCCAGACAGGAACACAATATTGTCGCTAGTGAAGAAATGGGAAGAAACAGGATCGCTTCTGAGTGAGACAGGGAAGCATCGGACCCAGCGGGCAGGTGTTGTGGAAGATGCCAGTGCTCGAATCTTGAGGTTGCCCAAGAAATCTCTCCGTCGTTTGTCACAGGAAACCGGCTATAGCTATTCAACATGTCAAAAGGCAGCGAAAACTGCGAAACTAAGGGCGTACAAAATTACAGCTGTTCAAGAATTGAAGGATCCAGATAAAGTTAATTACTGTAATTGGTTTTTAATGTTTGTTGTGCATAATCCTGATATTCTGAAAATAACGTGGTTTACTGATGAAGCCTGGTTTCATCTCTCTGGGTATGTTAATTCTCAGAATACACTGATATGGGCAGCTGAAAATCCACATAGTGTAATCGAAATTCCGTTACACTCACAGAAAGTTGGGGTATGGTGCGCTGTCTCAGCATCACGTATAGTGGGTCCAATCTTGAATGAAACAGTGAACACAGAGCAGTACAGGGCAATATTCATGGAATTTGTTGAAAGTTTGGAAGACATTGAACTCACACAGGGTTTTTTTCAACAGGATGGTGCTACATGCCATACATCGCATGACAGTTTGGCACTGTTTGAAAGTTTCTTTGCGAATAGGGTTATTTCAAAGGGATTGTGGCCTCCGAGGTCTCCAGACGTAACGTCACTTGACTTCTTTCTGTGGGGCTTCCTAAAGGGACGTGTGTACACAAACAACCCTACATCCCTGGAAATGTTGAAGCAGAACATTATCACTGTAATTGCGAACATTAGCGCAGAAACACTATGTCAGACAGCCCTTAACATGGAACGGCGTGTTCGACTTTGTTTACAGGAAGGAGGTCGACACTTTCAGCACCTTCTTTAAAGGTGAGATGTTATGTCATATGTCTGTGCCATAATTTTTGTTTTATTTATGTTTTTTGTGAATACAAAAAATAAGAACTCATTTTCATTAATTCAGTTTAGCAAAAATCCAATACTTCAATGTTATTGTAGGGTACACTGGTGAATATTTGCTGTTTTTGTTGAGGCGTGGGCGATATTACCCGGGATGCATATAAACCGGTAAACATACTCCAATAAATCTCCCATCCTTCCTTATTCATTTACCACAAACCGCATGGAAATAATACTTCATTTACAAATTTTACAGAACAAAGAAAACCATGAGTTTTAAAAAAATCACCCTGTATTACAAGTTTCAACAGTTTAGCTAGGAGCGATACTTGTTAAGGTTTGTTTTCATCTTCCTTTAACTGATACCGTTAACATAATTATGAACTGTATACCGAAAGATAAATTGATTCATTTGTTTTTTACAGTCCATTTCTGCTACTTTGGTAGGGAGAGGAAGAAGAAGACTGAGAGAAGCAGAAGTGGAGGGAGAGGAAGAAGAAGACTGAGAGAAGCAGAAGTCGAGGGAGAGGAAGAAGAAGACTGAGAGAAGCAGAAGTGGAGGGAGAGGAAGAAGAAGACTGAGAGAAGCAGAAGTGGAGGGAGAGGAAGAAGAAGACTGAGAGAAGCAGAAGTCGAGGGAGAGGAAGAAGAAGACTGAGAGAAGCAGAAGTCGAGGGAGAGGAAGAAGAAGACTGAGAGAAGCAGAAGTCGAGGGAGAGGAAGAAGAAGACTGAGAGAAGCAGAAGTGGAGGGAGAGGAAGAAGAACGATGAGGATGAGTGATGATATGATGAAACTGATGGAGGGACACTCATGAAGAACACCCACGCCGAGAAAAAAGAAAATTGAGAAAAGTTGGATGGTTCAGTTAGTATTTTAAGTCCAATGCACAATAAGGCTAATTGGGACTGGACCTACAGTTTAAGGTGAGATCCGAACCACTTTGTGGCTCCACAGGGATTCGAAAACGGGACGAAAATTAAGAAAAGATAAGTGTGAATTGGAAAAGAGCAAGATAGACAGTAAGAGAAAGTGAGAGAAGGGAGGGAAGATAAAACGGTAAACTTTCCGTATCTAGAAAACGCCTGAAACTCTCTATTTACGTCACTTTCCATATTCCTACTTACGTATTCTGCATTGAGAAACACTGCTGAAGGTGGCATATCGCTTTTTTCACGGAAATAATCTATATTTTTTACGTATGAAGTAAGTTTTTTCGTTTCTTTATCCCTTCGGTAACACGCTAAATGGCGGTCACAGTTTCACTACCGTAGTCGGCATGAAGTGTTTCCACCCCACCCAAAAATACCTACGTAGCCCCACAAACCATTCACGCATAGCTCCACGAACCATTCATACATAGCCCCACGAACCAGGTTCGGTTAGGTAGGGTCACGTATAGGTTACAATAGTTAAAAATTGGTTTCGAAAAAAATACGCGTAGCCCCACACACCATTCTTGCATTGCCCCACGAACCATTGACACATAGCCCCACAAACCATTTTCGCAAAAGTACTTTCTTCAGTTACAAAACACGTGTTTGGAAATACTGACCGAGATTGACTGGGATTACCTCATCACACACAGGCTACATCCACCTGGAAGTAAATGGATGCAAGAGCTTTCGAGCATCGTTCACACATTTTTATCGAAAAATAGATGATTTACCGGCAACATTCAATGAACGATGCGAGAAAACACTTTCCCGAATTTCCACAATTCTAAAGAAACTGCATTCGGTAAGTTATTTCTCCTGTAAATTTGAAGAAATCCGATTTCCGGATATGGAAAATTTACCGATAATACAATGTATTGAGGTAGGTATGGAAGAAAGAAGACTGAGAGAAGCAGAATTTGAGGGAGAGTAAGAAGAAGACTGAGAGAAGCAGAAGTGGAGGGAGAGGAAGAAGACAAAGAAGCAGAAGTGGAGGGAGAGGAAGAAGAAGACTGAGAGAAGCAGAAGTGGAGGGAGAGGAAGAAGAAGACAGAAGCAGAAGTGGCGGGAGAGGAAGAAGACAAAGAAGCAGAAGTGGAGGAAGAGGAAGAAGAAGACTGATAGAAGCAGAAGTGGAGGGAGAGGAAGAAGGGGAAACAGAAAGTGGGAGTAAATGGAAGAATCAGGAATGAGTAGAATGGGGAGAGAGAGAGAAGAGTAAAATGGTGCAAAGAAAGGAATGAAAGAAGAAAAAGAGCGAGGAGTGTGTGTGTGAGAGAAAGAGAGAGAGAGAGAGAGAGAGAGAAGACCAGTTTACAGAAGTATTGTTTTAAAATATTAGCTCGTAGTTCCACTGTAAGGATCCGATTAACAGTCCTTTCGCTGAGAGGCGGTGAGCACCTATAGGCAAAATAGCAATCCCTGTGCACGCCGGTGTGACCGCGTCCCCGACTGAATATGCATGAGATAGGCTGGAGTCGCAACGCCCCAATATTCCGGTCCTATGATCACACAGGTGCCGATTAGAGCATGAGGGGGTTGCAGCGGAACGAAGCCCGGTGGCGTGCATGGCCAGATTAGCGTTTCGGTCAAGAGTAAGCGAAAAAAAAAGCGCTTCCATCCGCTACATCGGGGATCTGGGGGTTGCTTTTCAGGGCAGCTCACCCCCGACTAATTGCGTCGCGATGAAAGGAGCAAGGCGCGTGTAAAAATTAGTTCATTACAGGGAAGAAATGAAACATTCACGCGTCCTTTTCATGGCGATGCCCCGGGCAACGTTTAGTTCCGAATGTCGCAAACAGATGGCAGTGTTTATCTGATACGCACGTACTAGTCTTGTCACTTCACTGTCAGCCTCTGCGATTTCCTAGTGATTGAAATTATTACCGTGTAATCAGAGGGTTCTAGATTCGAATCTTACTAACGGATAATTCAAAAGATTGTATCCAGTTGTACACTATAAACAGAGTCCCGACTACCCTATGTTTACAAAATGCAATATACACCGAGATAAGCTTTGTTTCGTAGTTTACAGGTGGTGTTCAAATGAACATCAACAAAAAATACATCTGGTGTCTTATAGCGGATGGTTATAATTAAAATCTCCCTATTCAGAGCCCTCTGGAGCCTGTTCGAAGCAACGGATTGCGGTGAACCTTGGTATAGAGGCTATGGAGACTAGAAGAAAGCGAACGTAGGCCGAAAATAGTTCAAACGTTTACCACCAGGTGGAAACGTGGCGCTGAAGTAACAACCAAAAGCCGGGCATGCAAATTTTTATATTCAGTTTAATGTCAGTACTGTAAATACGCGCGCCGTCAACGTAAATTACCCTTTTGAAGCGTTTCGTGTGATGGTCAATGTGCACCAGATGTCAGCGCTACATTTGCACCTGCTGCTGAACATTTGAACTTTTTTCGTCAGCATTATATATTGTGGACGAAGACGCCGAAGGAGAAGAGCTAAAGGCGGGTATAAAAACAAAAAAGTCCACTGTATATTGTGGACGAACACACTGAAGGACAGAGCTAAAGGCAAGTTTAGACGCAAAAACAAGTGCATTGTATATTGTGGACAAACACACCGAAGGAGCAGAGCTTAAGGCAGGTTTAGAAACAAAAGCATCAAATCCGTTGTGTATTGTGGGAGAACACACTGGAGGAGCAGAGCTAAAAGCAGGTTTAAAAACAAAAGAAACAAGTGCATTGTATTTTGTGGATGACAACACGGAGGGAGCAGAGCTAAAGGCGGGTTTAGAAACAAAAGAAACAAGTGCATTTTATTTTGTGGACGAACATACCGAAGGAGCAGAGCTTAGGGCAGGTTTAGGAATAAAAGCGTCAAGTCCGTTGTATACTGTGAACGAACACACCGAAGGAGCAGGGCTAAAGGCAGGTTTAGAGACAAGTCCATTGTATTTTGTGGACGAACACGCAGAAAAAAACAGAGCTAAAAGCAGGTTTAATAACAAAAGAAACAATAGATTGTATTTTGTGGACGACCACACCGAAGGAGCAGAGCTAAAGGCAGGTTTAAAAACTGAAGAAACAAGTCCACTGTATATTGTGGAGCACACTAAAGAAGCAGAGCTAAAGGCCAGTTTGGACGCAAAAACAAGTGCATTGTGTATTTTGGACAAACGCACCGAAGGAGCAGAGCTAAGGGCAGTTTCAGAAATAAAAGTATCAAGTCCGTTGTATATTTTGGACGAACACACCTAAGGAGCAGAGCTAAAGGCAGTTTTAGAAAGAAAAGAGACAGTTAATTGTATTTTGTGGAGGAACACACCGACTGAGAGAGCTTAGGGCAGGTTTGCAAACAAAAGAAACATGTCCATTGTATTTTGTAGATGAACACACGGAAGGAGCAGAGCTAAAGACAGGTTTAGAAACCAAAGAAACAAGTTCGTTGTATATTGTGGACGAACCCACCGAGGGAGCAGAACTAAGGGCAGGTCTAAAAACAAAATAAAGAAAACCATGGTATACTGTACACACATAAGCTGCAGCAGTGAAAGAATCTCTGAAAAGTGCAATAGAAATTTAAGAATTTCCTTGAAGATTACGCAGAAGAGGAGGTAAGATCAGTTCTCACATCAAAAATGTAATTCATGATTGGTAGTATGAAGCACACAGACGAAGACGTGAAAATGTTAACTTGAAGAAGACAGGTTAATTAATTACATTTGACGGATTAAGTACAGGAGGAGGAGGACTAGAGAAGATTAGGAGTGAATGCAAATAAAAGAATGATATCTCAAGAACATACAGATAGAAGAAGGGTATAGGCGCTGGAAATACAAGCAAACTTGTGATAGATAACAGAGATGAAAGCGGCGATAAATTAACATACCAGTGCTAAACAACCTGATACTGTTGTTACCAGGCCAATTACGTACATTATGCACAAGTCTCCTAGTATGTAATTATTCTTAGATGCTGCGACCTTAATAAGCGCTTGAATACACTTCTTATCACGTTTTACCTACCACCAGAGCACGCTGAAAACGCTAAGAAGTTTCATTTATATTTTCCGGATAATTCCAAATCGATACAACGCTCTAGAGGAGGGATGCAGAAAAGCCACAGCGTTCTTTCTGAAGGGTATTTCGTACGAGTATATCAAATTTCAGCTCGGAATTCTGAGAAAACTATTTTTGCACTCTCAACCGGGTATCTTTCGCGCGCCACCTATGCCGGCAGAGATTGCAGCGGAATTCCCGGATATGAGTGCGGAGAACAAAGGAGCCGCTTCAACGTGTGTTTAAGCGAGCGGCCTCGACTCATGCAGCGTTTTCCATTAAACAAAGGACGAAGCTTTTGGGAGTCAAAAGGAAAAGGACCGAGAGGGAGGCCTTAATTAGCAGAAGTCTGGAACTATCGTTGGGGGCTTTAGCTCGTAAAATTGAGAGAGATGACTACGTTTGACTTATGCATGAGTACATTCGTTTGTGCTTGCTGCGAAACTTCATGTATCGCGCGTGTTTTGTTTGTGTTGGTCCTCGTCTCGATCTTTGCTTTTCTTACGGGAAGCAGAGAGTTCCCTTAATTGCCTGGCTCCTTGTTTGCGAATGGGATGGAGGTGGCCTTATCCGTTATGAGAAATGACGCAAAGGAAAACTTATAGTAGTCTGTGATGTTGTCAATCTTCGAGAAATGTACAAAAAAAATGGAGTAGTCTGTGACCTTATAAATACAGTCAATAGATGGCACTGTACCTTCTTAATAATATAGAAGTGAAAAATATAAACATAGCTTCTAACACGAGAAAATTCGGGATAATGGACAAATTGGTCTCCTAATTGTGTTTTTTGATGAAGGACAAAAATGTTTTGGTAATAGTTTCGTATATCGGAAACACTCATTTTTACAGAAGAAACTACTTACGGAAATTAGTATCTGCAAGCTATCCAACGTTCGTCGAGGTATTTTCTTCCATCGTGGAATATATTTGACCGGGAAATCATGTATTTATCAAGAGAAATATCTCACCGACGCACACTTGCCATTGCTTTCGCTACGTGAACTGCATGCTGCGTACGTTTGATGACGTAAGCCCCTGTCAGTATATCCAACCCTTTTTTTCACTATGCTTGCCTAACTGATCCAAACTTAACCTAACCTTATTGGAAATGGTTCGTGGGGCTATCCGTGAATGGTTCGTGAGGCTATCCGTCAGCTACCCGTGCATAATGTAAAATTTGCACACGTGACGAACACGACAGTAGGTATTTTTCGGTGAAGAGGGTTGGAAACACTGCATAACCACAACGTGAGTCAAGATGTGGCCGCCATATTGTGTGTTAAGGAAGCGAAGAAAGGAATCAAAAAAAATCACTCTGTATGTGAGAAATTGTGTTTGTTTTCGTGTAAAAAGCATAATTGGACCTTGAACTATGTTCCGTAATGCACAATTGGTAAGTACGAACCATGCGAAACACAAAATATCTGATTTTAACGTGTTTCCGATATATGGAACTGTTACCAATGTTTTTACTTAATTACTGGATGAGAATGAAACACAGAGTACGAAACTAACCAGGTTGAACATTATTATATATTCTATAACATGTACAACTGAAACGATACTAGTATATCACTCACGCAGACAAAGTCTTGGTGTATACATTAATTAAAACTAAAGTAAATATCACATATCTGAACTTTTCTGTTTGGATTTATTTAAATTAACTTTCGATATTTGTGGGTTAAATTGAAAGTTGTTGCAAGTATACATTGTACACCTGTATTAGCTACACGGAGCCTTGTCTCAATGACATAATGGCAATGTCGTCACCTTGTAAGAAAGGGGTCCCCGGGTTCGATACCCGGTGGAGTAAAATAGCGGTTCGGATCCCATTTAAACTTAGGTTCAGTCCTGATTAGTCTGTCTGTGCATAAGGTGGACTTAAAATTCTCAAGCTATAACGATCCTTTTCTAATGATAACTAAATTCCAATCGTTAGAATTACCACCATAAAGAAATAGTGAAGTAGCTCAGTGGAAGCACTCATCAGTGGTTCAAATTATTACACAGGATGTTTCGAAAAACGTGCGACCCTAGTATTGATGTGTTTCTTCTGTCAAGATAACAAAGCCACAATGCATCGTTAGAGCCGCGGTAGCTCAGTCGTTATGGCGTCTGACTACCATGCGAGAGACCCGGGTTCGATCTCCGTCGGGAGGGAACCGGAATTTTTTCGACCTGTTCAAGCGGCTCCGGCGCCCACCCAATGTTATATAAAGTGAATGCCCTCAGGAAACTCTAAGGGGGGGGGGGGTAAAGGCGGCCAGAGGTGTCGTGCCGATCACATCACCCCCACCTTCGGTCGTGAACAAGAAAGTTTGGGGCCATAACTCCACACCCCCTATACGCCATCATGGCGTGGTGCAAAGCACAGGGGAGCACTTTACATTACTCACGAATCGGATGACAAAAGGTGTCATACAACACGAGAGCGACAGACCAAGCCTCCTGCCTCGCTCACTCTCTTCTTTCCTCCCCTCTTACAACGCAACAGTACCGCTGCTCGCTTTGTAGTCCACACGTGCATATGCATACGAGAGTGCTCCTTCACAAATACGACGGGTTGACCAGGACTAAAACAAGATGTCGACTAAAATAACAAATCCAAAATTCTTGACTTTCTCATCACCTTTCTTCTCTTTTCTTGACATTTTTTCTCCTTTTTCTTAAGGAGTCCCGGGTTCGATACCCGGTGGAGACACAAAGTGCTTCCGATTCCACTTTAAACTGTAGGTCCAGTGCCGATTAGTCTTACTGTGCACAAAGTGGACATAAAACACCAAATCAAATCAGTTCTCCTTTTTCTTAACATTTATTTAATCGCCTTCTACTTAGGTATACGTAGCTGGAAATTAAGGAAATGGATATTTTTATTAAATGAAAACCTTCTACCAAATGCCGGATAAGATGAAAACTGAAGCTGTTCTTTAAGAAGAGATTTAGAATTGCTTTAATTAATGCATGTAAAAAATTTTCTTAAGAAATAAAGTGAACCAATCATAACCACAACTCAATACAATTTTACATTTCCAAATATTCAATTTTATCAAATAATAGCAAAAATTCCTGACCACAAGCGTAATTTCTTGACTTTCTTGACCTGCCTGTTGATTTCTTGACAGGTAGACACCCTGTAAAATCAATGGATATCTGGGGGTTAAGGTGCAAGGAGCGTGGTGCTGATCATACCTACATCTTGACCGAGTTCTAGAATGCCCCCTACGTACTTTCACGGACGGTTCATTACGGATAAGACACCTGAATATACCAGTAAATGTTTGGCATTTAAAAAAAACATTCCCAACAGCATATTCTGATATTGAATTACAGGTTTCAGGTTTTCTGAAAAATACGACTATATTTGTAGCCTTTTTTGTTACCATCGATATTCCTATAAAAGTTGGTTCCGAGAAATCTAATTTGATATAAAGGCGTTGGCAATGTAGTCGTGGCAATAACTCGGGGCTGGTGAAAAGACGTTTTTAAAAAAGGCAACATTTTCTTGCATTTGACGCCACGGAAAACTAACTGTTGCGCTCTACAAAAGCAATGCAAATGCACGTTCTCCACATCTTGTACCAATATCTGCGGAGAAATACGAAGGAAGGGAGGGGAGGGGAGAAGATTGAAGACTTTCGTCCTTCTCTCTTTTTCTTCTTCTACTCAAGAGCTCTCCCCCATCTTTCATCTCTTTTCAAACCGAAAAAGGAAAAAAAATCGCGTGGGCATCATTTTTCATCACAAGAGGCAGTCGAAAAGCGAACTGAAATGGCTTTCGAATACCTTCTCCGGTTACATGCTCGAGAACCGACTTGGGGAAAGTGATTCAGCCTTCGCTTTAATGCGAGTTCTCATTTCAAGGTGCAAATCGGCTGAAATCTGAAAGAGTGCCCTTACAGAACGGACATGTTATTATGTCGCTCTGTCCGTCCGTGTCAGCTAACGAGATGCCGTAGCTTTAATCGGTAGGAACGTGGATGTCGAAGGCTCAATGGAGATCTCCACATATACAAGAAAGTCACGCAGATCATCTTGTCCGTGTCATCCTATTGAAATCTCAACAAAAAAACTGTTAAACTTAAAGCGAGGAGATACAATTACGCACCATGTGTCCATTTATTTGAATATAGTCGGAATAGGCAATGCTACTGAAGAATAACGTGGGGGTACAAGAGAGTATGCCATTTCTCCACATGTGGCAAGTCGAAGAGTTTTTCAAAGTTGATGATTAAGCTGGATACGACCTGTAAAAAATATGACGAATAAGAATTTTTGGAATCCCATGTATTCCTTATGGGAAATCAACTTCAACATCAAGTTACGGCTAATCAAATGGGAGTTTCGACTTTTCTGCTGGGCAATCACTTTTTCAAACTACCCTCTTCCAGTTGATATAATTTTCTATTCCATCGGAAGTTTGATATTCCCAAGATAACAAATTAAATAATACTCCCATATGCCCAATGCATTTCTCCTTGCCTCCTGGCAGTGTTGCCAAACCTGGTGCTCTTAAAAGATCTAAATTTCACCTTAAATGGAGTTAAAACTGACTTTTAAGGAGCTAGATTTACGAAGTGCTTCCTAGAGTATTGTTAGTTGTCAAAGGGGTGGGGCGCTGCTATTACCGTTAACTTTAAATTGATGACAATGTATTCTTAGTTTTCACAATCTAGGTCCGGCGGCATCACCCAACTCATGGTCGTACGAAATATAAAATTACCTGATAAGAATATTATGTCAATTTCACGTCAACACGGCGCTATAAAAAAGTAGCTGGAGATATAACAGGGGGTTGGGCGACGCAGCCAATATAACAATATCACGTCACGTGCAAAATGTATAATCATGGCAAAAGTTGGTCTATGTGGGCCGGAACCAGTGATGGTATCATAGTGGGGCACGAGAGCAGGCGCCCCAGTTCACAGGCAAACTAGTGCACGAAAGAGCCAGATCTGGCTCCAAGAGAGCTAAGTTGGAAACACTGACTCGGAGAGAAAATTCTGGCGGAGACTGTCCCGCATGCCCTTAACAATAAAGGTACCTTATGGCTCTGTACTATAATAAGAATGTTCTCACCTTGTGATAACATCAGCAATAAAACTGCTCTAGCAAATATCACGTCTTAATGGAATGTGAAAAATGGTTTTAGTATACATACTTCAGCGACTTTCAACTGAAAATATATTGTATGAACAATGGGTGATAGATATGTTTCAGTGTTTCTCAACTGTAAAAAGGATATGAATAATGATAGATATGTTTCACTTTTTCTCAACTGTAAAAAGGATATGAATAATGATGGTAGATATGTTTGTGTATCTCAACTGTAAAAAGGATATGAATAATGATGGTAGATATGTTTCAGTGTTTCTGAACTGTAAAAAGGATATGAATAATGATGGTAGATATGTTTCAGTGTTTCTCAACTGTAAAAAGTATGTGAATAATGGTAGTAGATATGTTTCAGAGTTTCAATTGTAAAGAGAATAATCGTGGCAGATATGTGTCTCAGTGAGTCTTAACTGGAAAACGTGTGTGAACAAAGGTGATAGATATGTCTCAGAGACAGGTGTGAATATGTTAGTGAAGTTACATACATAACTACTTCTGAACTATCTCCCTTCTAGGTACAAACCAGTGTTTGGTCCTTCCAATTTATATCAGGACGCTGACAATATTTTCGATTCCATTCTTATTCTTTGTAAATGCTTACGTAAACGATAGTTTGCACGGATTAACACTGCGTTACAGGAATCGCTGAAAACACAAAAGCAAGGGATAAGTGTCTGTCGGCATCTCTGGAGATTTAAGCGATCCAGATTTCCTTCCCAAGCTCCTTAACGGGATCCATGGAAAGCCGGGAGCAGAATTTTAAAAAAATTCGACCGGAAACTCTTCCCAAACTCTCGGAAGACTCAAATGATATTCAAATCCTATACGGTGTTATTCTACTTCCTGCATTTTCATGCCTTGGAATGAGAAATTAATTCTGGCTCAGATACAGGGACACCCGGTTGGAGGGAAATATTCTGAAGCCTTTTGGAGTCGTCGACTAATTTTCTTACATTTTTTTCCCAGCATTCCTTTTTTGTCCTTGACGATTAAGATATTAATTTCATAATTTTCTTTTCGATTATACAAATGAGTCACTTAATGACGCAATCTTCGCTTTCAACTTTCCACATTTTAGTCGAGGGTGAGGGAAAATATATAAAGAAGTTTCTTCTGAGAATATCACCGTGCTATGAAGTCGCATTGTAACACGCCACGAAGCCAGAGGTCCCATGTTCGAACATTGGTCATGGCATGTATGTGTTGGTCCCAACGTTCATTTCGTCAGTTCCTCCTCCATCCTCGTCGTCACGATTAACCCGAAGTCTGGAAAATAAAGACTACAAATTTTCTAGGTGGAGCATGTCCAAGTTTGTTTTAACACTTTATGCACGATAGACTAATCGGGACTTAACGTAAGTTTAAAGTGGGATCCGAACATTTGTGTGTGTGCCTCCACCGGGTATCAAACTCGAGACTCCTTGATTGCACTATTCCAACATTCAAGTAAGGGTAAATAGTTACTTTTGAAAATGGGTAACTGTAAACCAGTTACTTATTTCAAATAACGAGTAATGAAATTAACCGTAGCATTTTCATTCATTCTTTCTCTACGTTTCATAATTATGGTTGACTGAAATATAAATAAAATATTAAAGTTCATACATATAGGGTGTAACGAAAATCGAGGCAAAATTTCAAGAATGCATTTCTCACGTGTAGAGAAGGAAAAAGGTTAAGTCAAAATGGTTTTGGATATGATTTATTTCTGAATACTTCCAGATAATACACACATTGGAATGCAGGTCTTATCACTAAAAAATTTCTATTTCCGGGCCCATGTTGATGTACCCCTTTTTCTGCCCTGCGTATGAGCAATCTGTTCCTGAAATCTTGTCCAGTATTATCGTTACACCCTGTAGAAATGTTGTTACATGCATTTGCTAGGGCAATTGTTTTGTGTCTTGTTTGAATTTTTTAACTCTAGTTTAATTGATAGTTAAAACAAAATAAAGCTGATTATAGATTAATGAAAATTTATGGTCACCAGGAAAAATATATTAGCCGCTTTCAGTTCATGCAAGTAATGTGTTCTACGAGATTGCCTAGGATAAAGTAACTTTAATCGAGTCACAGGCGTGGACATGTAAGGGGGGACAAAACACACTGTTTTCCCTCAAAATTCCTCAAAGAACTATATATTACCTATATACACGCACTCATAACATCGTTCATACCAAGCTTACCTTCGCCTGTCAAAACTTATTTGTGGTGGCGCTCTGAAGCGAGTTATTTGAGTAAAGTTCAGGAGCAGTGCAGTAAACTATACGTTTACGTCTACATGCGTTGTCTACACGTAATCTACGCGTAGATTACATACGGTTGTAGTTTACATAGACTACGTAGACAATCTAAAGTGCATTAAAGTTAATTTTCAAGGCTTTCATGAAAGGAAAGTGACATGTTCAACTATATTGATTCCTATCGAACTAAGAAGAATCCTAGTTACAACAAAATTTCTCTTCTCTTCTATCATCAACTATGGAAGAAGATAAATAGTATGCAAAAAGACAACAGATGGCAGTCGTGAGGCAAAATTAGTCTATTTCCCATAAAACACTAGAATATTTCCTATGTTAGGTTTTTCCTAGTTGAGAAATTGTTCTAATTTGGAAGAGAGCGTATGAAAAGTTCTCCTCACACATCAGCAACTGATACGCAGTAAAATTTTGTTTTAATTCCAGGGCACCCTTTGCTAAGTTATCACCTTTCGCCATGTTGTTTACATAGATTACTTAATCTACGTGTATGAAATAGTCTACGTGTAGATTGTAGACTATCGTTGTTTACGCGTAGATGCACATCACTGAGTAGAACAACGCTTGCAATGGACAACTAACTGAGAAGTATGTTTTACTCCACTATCATGAGAGTCGTGGACAATTTGATCACAAAAATGTCTTGTTCCTTGGACATTTTGCAACATAGCAATGTCAGATTGCGTCTATCTTGTAAGACTCTCTCGACATCCCGCTTCTATTGTGAATTTTACGTTGACAAGTACGGACGAGAAGTAATTGTCATATTCGCCTGAAAGACAGTTATTGAAGTTTAATATTGACAATAAATGGAACTCGATTCTAGCAAGCATGTGCAATTTCTACGCTCTTATTATTCTCAGTTCGTTAGCAGCGCCATCAGGAGTTTGTCGGCGGAGACAGCAGCTGCTTAAAATAAGTTAATTAAATTCAAAATCCTTCCGTTTTTCCGTCTCGCTATTATAATCTTTGCTACGGTTCTGATTTACGCGATAGACCCGTTAAGACGGCGGGAACTTCTTTCGCATCGATCTACGGCAGGCTCGTTTTAATTTAACGTGACGTCAGGGAACAACAAAAGACACGTCACGCCTGGGAGACTTTCGCTGCGAGAATAAATTTAATTGAGATTTTAATTATAAACAAAAGTTTGAGAGAATCGTTGAATGTAATGGGGCACATAGATGCTAAAAAATATTGTGTTGTGTGTGTTGCCTAACTCTATGAGAATATCCGAAGATTCTACTTATTAAATAATTGCAGTACAAGTTAGATCTTCGCCATAAAGGTAGGCAAAATGCAGAATTTTAATGCAGAGTATTTCGGTGTTTCTATTTTTATTGCGGGTGAGTGTACATGAACATAGGTGGTGATAAAATGGAACCAATACCATGGTCGTATCCAGACTTCTTTCCACGGGGCAAACCAAAAAGCGTTTTGATGAAGATATTTCAAAAGGAAATAACATGTATTCTACTTTTCACGTAAAAAAGCACAATTAACAAGATACAGGGAGGGGCAAGTGTCTTCCTTGTCCCCCGATGGATACGCTCTCGACAAAGGTCACCTTTTCAAAACTGAGACAAAATTGTTTTGAGACTTGTCGCGACGTACTCAAAGAAGTTCGTTTCCTTAAGGACTCTAATAAATTAAAATATAATTCATGTGAAAATGCCACCTAAATTAAGTTCGCTATAGCTATAACACGTTAGAGGAAACATGAGACTAAACGTTACAGAGACTCGTTGTAGCATCTAATTTGTTTCATAATTCACAGATGGCACTTTCTTGCGACTCCGCATATACATCTCTTTGGATGCTACCTTTGAGCAAGAACTCGTGATGTAGTTTTCGTTAGATGAAAAGTTATCGTTGAAGAAAATGGTTTTCTGATAAATTTTGGAAACATCTCCTGGCTCGTTCAAAGTGTTAGTGATTTCGAATACTCCAAAGTCTATCTTTTTAATACATTATAAAATTATACTATTTCACTTGCATTGGGCGTTATTTAATTAATATCTTGGTACACCGGTGCATATTGATTGCTTTTTCAATGAAAACCGATAGTTGATGTTTTCCTTACCATCCTAATTGATCAACAACCTTTCTCGCTACATTTAGGGCAATGTGGGGCATGTTGCACAGAACGGGTTATGCTTTAAAAATACAGTGTGTTTAAAAAAGAATGGCCCGATTTCAAATAACTATAATAATGAGAATGTGTTACATGTACCCAACAAATTACAAAGTATTAAGTAAGATCCCCGTATTATAAATGTTCTATGGGCACTCCACCTGCTGCACGGATATCAAGACAACATTCGTCCCAAACGCGTCTGAGAGTGTTTTCTTCCACAGAATTTACTGCATCCGTGAATCTGTCCTTGAACTCATCCAAGTCAATGGGTAATGTTGGAACAAAAACACGTTGTCTTATGTATCCCCACAAGAAAAGGGTTTAATGTCTTGCTGAATTGGAGAACACAAAACGTCTTGTGTTGCATAGACACCATCTTGTGAACGACTAAGGTTAGCGTCTGTTTGGGCGCTACTGGTGGTATCTAGCGGCAATAATTTAAAACTCTAGACCACGACGGTTCAAGCAGTGCAAGTTTTATTCACTGGCGGTGTGTGGTTGCACATAAACAAGGTTTTAAAATCTGGCTATTCCTTTTTAAACGCACTGTATTCTATTGAGCCTTTCAAGAGATTGTGGTGGTTTTTACATTCAAGAAACACAGTACTGGGATTGACTGGCCTCAATGATCGAAAAACACACATATCGAACCGGGACCCTATACGGGAGACACCAGCCCCTTCTTATAATACAAATCAATTTTAAGAAGAAAATTCGCGTCAGTAATGAACCTGTTTCCAAATAAGAACAGAATAACCAAGCAGGTGACTTTACCACTCATGTACAGTTCTCCAGGGACACGTAGTAGTAGTTTTAGAAGCAGAACTTTGGGGAAAGGGGGAGGGGGTGAGTAACGTCTCTTGTTCCATCCGAAGCAAGAAGGGACTTTCTTGCACAGTTTAGCCACTTCTTTAAACATGCAGCCAGATAAGTGCAATTTCGCAGCAAGTCAGGACCGGGAAGTGTCTGATGTAGTTGTTAGAGCGTCGGGGACGGACCACAATCTGAGGATAATAAAGGAAGTCGTTGCTGCCAGAAGTTTTGGAATAGTGCTCTACCCCCCACTCAGCCAACCCTCTTCCGGCGGCCATTATTAAAACCCAACAGTCCCTGGGCTCGTCTCTCCGTCGCGCTCAGATACAGCGAAATTACATTAAGAAAACGAAAAGCAGGAGGCGGTGGGGGTGGGGAGTGGAGGCGTCATGGATCGAGTACGGAGTTTCTCGCTTAATGTAGTGGGGTGATTACAAACATCATTAGGACCTAAATCCTAGGAAAAAGTAAAAGTGGGGTTAAAAGGGGAAAATCGCGTCCACTTAGGGTTTTTGAAACCTTCCTTGGACATTGCATCAAGCCATGATTTGACTTCGCTTTTCTGCCAGTTTTGGCTAATAATAAAGATGAGGATGAGCGATGATATGATGAAATTTGTGAAGGGACACTCACAGACACTCATGCTTTAGGCCGGGATTCGAACCCGGGATCCCTGGCGTCGTAAGTGTGTTATGTTAACCACTCCGCCACTGAGGCCGGCGTTGCAATAAACCATGGAGGCTCATAAGGGGTGGGGAGGTGATGTGGTCAGCATCACAGTCCGCCAGACTTTAGGCCCCTAACATTACGTGGTGATGAATTAAAACCCAAGACACGACATCCAAATGTCAACCTCACTTCCACGTATGTAGTTCACACCGGATTGCATTATGCAGACTAACGAGGATCTGGCGTATGGACCCATGGCCGGACCCCCCGTCTACTTCATCTCATCACCTTTCATCATCATCTTCACAATTAGCCAAAACTGGTAGATTCAATTAATCAACTTTTCTTTTACGTCGCTCTTCTGGCACTTTTGAGATGAGAATGAGTGGTGATTAGCGATGGACGATATCGGAAATTTCGGAAATTTTATATCGCGATATTTCGTCAAGAAAATATCGTCACCGACGATACGATACGATATTTTCTCCATATCGTGATATCGGTGATATATTGCCGACACGATATATATGGCCAAAATATCGTGACGATATATCGACGACACGATATATATCGATAAGATATCGTGACGATATATCGACGACACTATATATCGATAAGATATTTTGACGATATATCGACGACACGATATATATCGATAAGATATCGTGACGATATATCGACGACACCATATTTATCGCCAAAATATCGTGACGATATATCGACACGATATATATCGCCAAAATATCGTTGAGGTAAATCGACGACACGATATATATCGATAAGAAATCGTGGCGATATATCGACGACACGATATATATCGCCAAGATATCGTGCCGATATATCGACGACACGATATTTATCGCCAAAATATCGTGACGATATATCGTCTAGTTAATATCGCCTGGACAATATTATTTCAATATCGAGATATATCGTCTGGACGATATATCGCCTAACACTAGTGGTGATAAGATGATATGTATGAAGTGACAAACACAAATATACATGGACGACACAGCACAAGCCCCACATAGGATTATACTTACCGAGAGTCCAGTTTGACAGAGCCTCGTCAGTCTACATAATGCAGTCCTGCGTGTACTATAGTCTGTCTGGGTTATCTCTGGAGCAAGCGAACAGAAACAAGTCTCTGCGCAAGTAATGACGCGAGACGGCTCCACCAATGAACACGTAAGAGGAAATAGGAGGAAAGCGACTGCAGTTACTAGCCTTCGCATCAGCGTGTACTCCTTCGCTCTGCCCCTTCTCTGTCGCTGTGCGCGGCTTGCTTTAGAGATAACCGGGACATAGTATACATAGAAAGTAAGTCCACTTTATACACAGTAAGGCTAATCGGGACTGAACCTACAGTTTAAAGTGGGATCCGAAACGTATGTGCTTCCACCGGGTATCGAACCCGGGACCCGTTGATTACAAGGCGAGGACTCTACCACAGCGCCATCGGGAGACCCTTGCTGAAATGACTAAACTGCTACTTGCTTACTCTTGTGAGTAAGTCTGTTACTTTTGAAAAGTAACTATTGGAAAAACCTATTAAAACTTATCAAAATTCAACGATGTAGCCTGTGTGGACCATAGGAGACCCTTTCATTCGACACGGCCTGACATAAAGACAGGTCTTTCTGTAATTAACCTTTCTTTGTAACTTTTGCGCTAACTGCTAGAGAGGGAGGGAGGGGGAGAGAGGTTTCATCTCCAGCTCCCCTGGAACCCGCCGACTCTGGAAGTCGAACAAAGGCCTCCAGTCGTGAAAAGATTCACTGGAGCGTTGCGTAACGTTTGACATTTAATTTCATCCGTTAATGAGGTATTGCTTTCGCTCGAATAAACATTGAATTATCTGTTTCGTTCCCCGGTTATTTCCGTGTTGAGGCTCCGGCGATTGAAAAGTTCCCTCCCGGAGGATGACTTTGCCAGGCGACAAGCAGCGGAGACATATGTACTGAAAGCCCGAAGGTTTCAACGTGGATATCAGTTTTCGAACGTTTTCAGCTGCAAGATTTCACTGATTTAGTTTATTTAACGTCACGTTTCTGCTACTTTTGGTAATCGCGAAGATGAGGATGAATTGTGATGTGATGGATGTACAGTCACCAGCATATATATGGAAAACACAACACAGAGCTGTGAGTCAAGACGCCAGAGCCTCGCCAGTCCTCTCGCAATAGGGTCATCTCTATACCCCATAAGATGAAGACACAATCACAAATAACAATGGCCGGCCCCCATGGCGGAGTGGTTAGCACATCGCGCTACGACGCCAGGGGTCCCGGGTTCGAATCCCGGCCTGGGCATGGATGTTTGTGAGTGTCAATTCATCAATTTCATCATATCATCACTCATCCCCATCTTCGCAAATTAGCCAAAAGTGGCACAAAAGGCGAAGTAAAATAAATCAAATCAAAAATAAATAAGAATAGACATGACAAAACACGAGCACCATAAAAGATCATACTGGCTTTGAATACAGTCGCCAGAGCTTCGTTAGCTCACTTCCACATAGTATACACTGGACTGCATTCTTGCAGACTAACGATGCTCGACGTCTGAACCTGCAGCCAAAATCATCCTTTCTAGAGCGTGTGTTGTGTCGTCCATATGTGTTTGTGACTAGTTAAGCATACTCCTAGAAATGTTGACCCAATAACAACATCAGTGGCGGCGATTTGGGGACGAGGGGGCAGTTTCCCCCACTTTACGCCACTTTCGCCCTGTACTATGCCAAAACGTATCTACAAAGGGAAATAAAAAGTCTTTGCCCCACCCCCGAGTTTAGGCACTTTGCCCCTACCGGGTTTGGAACTCAATCGCCGCCAATGCATGTAGTCCATGGAATCAAGTTGCTATAAAATATGTGGAACCATATACTGCATGTTTGGTTAATTGGGCAGAATTGTAGTCCTCGAAAATCAAATGGTCTTATCACCATTTACCCTCATCGTCGCTATTAGTTAAAAGTGATAGAAAAGCCACGTAAATAACCTCATCATTCATTCATTCATTCATTCAGAGTCTCATTAGTCCGCAAAAATCAGTACAGGGTGTACTACGTGGAAGAGAGTTTGACATGTGTGTGTCTTCAAAATGGATCACCCATTACACCTCTTAATTGTATAACTGCTGAACGAAACAAGTTTCAAATTTTAAGCTGCGTATTTACAACGTACACCTGCAGCTTTTTCATTAATTCGTACAACGTTTTAAACGTCCTGCAGTGGAGAGAAAACATAAACGTTTTGTTTTTCATTGTAATTCTACAGATGAGTTGCCACTATTAAAATTACAGCCCTCGCAAGGGGGCCCGCAGGATTTTTCTCAGGGTGGGGTCAGGGTCATAGAAACTTTTATTATTATTTTATTACTGCTTTTACTCTTGCTATTATTCTTGTTTTTATTTTTGTTATTATTATTACATTACTATTACTACTAGTTATGTTTTTTTTTAATTACATACATTTGTAATTTCCATATTATGTATATCTATATGCAATTTGCATAACTGTATATTGACAAAAAGCTGTATTTCATAGTTAGCAGTGTAAAATAAGACTGTAAGCTTAAATGTAACCCTACTTCAAGTAATAATAATAATAATAGTTGTAACTTACAGACTCTAAGTCACAGAAAACAATATTTTTTGTTATAAAATATCTCTACAATTTCACAATTCGAATTACATTAACTCTTTCCAGAAATCTCAGGGGGGCAAGCGCCCCCCATGGCCCCTCTCTTCGAGTGCCCTTGAGCCCTCGTAGAATCTGAAACGACGCCCAAAACTTATGTGAAGAACAGGTCTTAGAAATGAGAATATTTTATGTCGTGTGCCAGTCCGGAAGAGCCAATTCCCGCCGACCTGCGTGGCAGAGTGGTTAGCACAGCATGCTACGACGCCAAGAGTTCAGGGTTCGAATCCAGGCCTGGGTAAGGGCGTTCTTTGTGAGAGTCCCTTCATCAATTTAATCATATCACTCACTCATCCTCATCGTCTCGATTAACCAAAAATTCCAGAAAAGCAACGCCAAATTACAAAAATTAAAAATTGTCTGATTCGCCATGTCTCAGCCAATAGTCTGTTCTTTTTGAATATTCATGCACACGGATCAATTTATTCGGGTGCTACTGAATATCTTTAGGCATTATATATTTTTGTTACATACATATAATGTGAAAGAAGAGGTAAATAGCACAGTTTCACTTATAAATAAGCTTCCTTTAATCCAAGGAAATACAACATGTAACATAGTAAAAAAAAATGGAACTACATTGTAGGAAAACATCAAAACATTCGTAGAGTGGTCAATCGCGGATCTAGCGAGCACGGTGCTACCATCTGTCAGTGTTTGCACAAGTTTTCCGACTGAACAGGCGGGTCATATGGATTTCTGATAACCTCATTCCAACAAGTCGATCTCAAAACGTGCGGAATGTTGGGTGGGATTTTCCAATGGCAGACGGGAAATCTCCAACCCAAAAAATGTTCAAAACCTCTTTCAATGTGAGCAACAATTGAGCTCGCCCCCATAAAAAGAAGTTTTGAATGTATTTGGTTAACAGTTCGAACGCTTTATTCATGTTGTATTTGAACTGATGATTCGTACTGTACATATTTCCAGAGAGAAAGCCAATTTCAAACGTTAATACAGTGAATGAACAAATTATTGGAACGAGTTGTAAGTTTGCTTTGCTTTAAATCTACCTTTTATGCAGTTAATCACTGTAAAAACTTCAGTAAAGCTTACTTCTTCTTGTGTTGTATTTACGGCGATTACACTCTTCATAAGCACGATAACCTCCTAAGTCTTAATCTCTATTTTGTTCATTAATTGTTCGTGCAGAGTCTCAAATATAATAATTCGAGAAGTATTTTGTTACGGCTAAAGATCGTGATGATAAAAGTTTTAATTTCATGGTCACGTGCTTTCATTTCCATGCTTGGAATTTCGATATACTGAATTGATAGATTTATTGAATTGGTGTCTTAAGTCCACTTTATGCACAATAAGGCTAATAGGGACTGAACCTACAGTTTAAAGTGGGATCCGAACCACTATGTACCTCCACTGGGTATCGAACCCGAGATGCCTTGGTTACAAGGCGGCGACGCTACAACTGCACCATCGAGGAGGCACTTGACATACTGAAGTCTGACGTCATATACAGAGATTACGAACAACTGGAACTCGCCTTAATTTATCGACCAACGAGAGAAATTATTTCCTAATCGTATGCTGGACGTAAACAGCCAAATGTAAAGCTATAAGCCCAATAAATTTCGTTTATGATGATAATTTGCTAACTTATTTTATCTTGCTACAAATAATTTAAAATGCAAGATTGTTATCGTCTTACGGAAACGCTTATTTCCTGTTCCGGAACAGAGAGATCATTGGAGAAAGATTAGTGTTACTATGGTTGTTAGTAAAGTGATAGATGTTTTGAATACACTATTGGATAGTGTACAGTATAATAGTCGAAATAGGGAAACTCATTAAGACTGGCAATAGAATTAATTATCCGTTTCCGAATTCTGGATAAAATGTCCGAACCTTGGATCCCGAACCGCTGATCCTGGAGCAGATACCTAAATAACCGATACCCGGACCCCGGACTCGATATCCAAACCTCGCACACCGGAGCCTATATCCGATACTCATATCCCGAAGTCGATATACGAATCTTCGGATCTTCCAATCCCTAAACCACAACCGAAGACAATCCGGAGAGAATGGTCCGATAGAAGACTTAGTAACGTCACATTTTTTTAACTCCCACTTAAGATGGCGCACATTTTTCAAAATGGTCAATAATCTCTTTATTCTGCTTGTTCAGTGCATAATGTCCTCATTCTAACAGGTTAATTCACAAATAATAATGTCTAAAACATTACGAACAACAGAAGCGATTTGGTCGCCATAACAACGGTTTCCATGACAAGCAGGCACTACATCACCCTCACATGTCACCTTAGCAAATCTCAGCGGCTCGTCTACGAATCGAGTGGGAAGGCGAAAGAGAGAGAGAGGGGGGGAAGTAGGTGGTTCTGGATTTTGCCAGCGCCTTCCCGAGCTGTGTTAAGGCGAGGAGGAAGGGGGGAACTGAAGGAATCGAGCAGAGATTTGCATACATAATGATCAGGGCGACAGTGGGAAATTGGAGTGGTAATAGTCCCCAAGCACCAAGAGCATTAGCACTGGCCCAGGATTCGCTTCAGCCAGTCAGAGAGAGAGAGAGAGAGAGAGAGAGAGAGAGAGAGAGAGAAGCGGGGAAGACAAGGAATACGATCATAATTGACTTGGTGAGGGCCTCAAGTATAGCAAATGAAGGAATCTGCGTAGGAAAAGGAATGACGGAAGATTTATTCTTTGAGCGAACGGCGGTAAACAATTAGCGCTTTCTTTTCTTAACGCCTTAATTTGATTTACTGATTAAGGACGCGGAATTTCGGTGCTTGGAAAACATCTCCGTCTTAAAAAGAGCGGCCACATGCATCTGTGTGCTGCCCGGGCCAGATTTGGAGACAGCAGACGTTCGAAGTCCAGACGCCTGTTTCCCAGGGTTACTACAATGTCTTGGTCACGACATTCCTCAACGTTTCCAGATTCTCCAGTCCAAAAATGAAATTTTTCCAGACTGACTTTTTTGCTTTTGAAGTTGCATTTTCAATTAAATATAGTATAGGTCCATTAATTATTATGAATATCCACTTTCGTCACCTTTTTAGAGCAAATTTCATTTTTCACTTGAAAATTCGAATAATAATTAAAAATTACAATCGACATCAACGTGCTATAATCACTTGCGTCTAGCCTACAGGCTAAGCTAACAATAGGTACATCTTTTCATCATAATACATCTCCGCGATGTAAAGCGAACAAAATAGTTCACAAAGCACATAAGTTTCATAAACAATGCAAAAATTTTCACTTTCTAGCAGATATGCTACACAATTCCATATGAAACAAAAATTTCTTCAGATGCTGTGCGCTTATAAGCGTAAACAAAAAAGCAGAATTTTCTAACTCACTATATTCGCTTGTACGAGTCTATGCCGAACCGAAACTTGCAGGGATCATAATTTTGTACCAGACTAAGAATCATAAGGATGAGAGGAACAGGTTTCTGAACTGAATCTTTTTGGGGAGTTGAATCACAAGAACCGAATCCAGAAGTTGAAATGAACCACTTATTCTTTTTGAAACCTCTTCTCTTTCAGACTCAAAAATGAGCAAAAATTCCAGTTGATCTGCAAAATAACGTGACAAGACGAATTCCCTGACAATTCGCTGTTTTCCAGATGCGTAGCAACCCAGTTACAACCGATTGGTATTTAACCAATACGCTGTACTCCTACCAAAAACCTGGGCCAATCAGAGGTCCTTAATGCAAGCGAAGTACCTGCATAGGATCCTCAGTACTCAAAACGTAACAAGCTATTCCAATTAGAATGTATATTTGTTTCAAAGAGATGCAATTTCATTACAAGTACCTTGGTTTACAAAAATTAATACAAGAATGTGATTTTGGTAAGATAAGTGGATAATATATACATATGTAATTGAGAAAGCTCATGAGAGAGAGAGAGAGAGAAAATCATTCTCTTTACGACGGAGAAAATAATGAAACTTAACTGAAATTATCATCCTTTTAATCGGCAGACTAATCCACTGATAATTTACTTATTGTTACGATTACATGTCAGTATTTTAGCTATGCTGTGCTTTTCCTGACACGTAAAACATATAGCGCCATCTACAAAAATCATTTGCAGCAAAATTTATTTCCATTGCTTGGCTTGAAGCTTTTAAAAAGTCCTTACACTTTTAAAGTCTATTCACATGGAACTGGATTTCCAGTAGGAATGTGATAATTGGCGCTAGACTGACTATCTGACTGGAAATTATGCCTGCCAGGTTGGCTGCTAGACTGGTTTCGACGACCAGACCGTGTTCTAATTGCAACTGTCGCGAAAATTTTGTCATGTGACGATGATAATCTGTGTTGTGGGTTTGGAAGGGAAAGTTTTTATCTGGTTTTCAAGTGTTAGTTGATTTTGTTCGCTACTCAATTAAAGAAACAGAGATGGCGCACATAGGGTTCATTAATATCTTCGAATTTATTCAAAGCAATGAGATTTGTACCCGACAAATGTGATTAGCCGATAATGAAAATCATTATTAGTACTAGTGTATTATATGTTTAAAATATTTTGTTAAACAAAATATTATTTTACGAATGAATTTTGGGAATCTCATGTATGCATATAGGCTACATACCAGCATTTATACCTTGATTGCCATATTTTATTTCAAGTTAATTGCTATACCCTGTCCCAGATAATTGTGGAGCAGGACCGTGCATAGCGATAGAGGAAGAGGAGGGAAATTGGGTAACACCAGTCGCTCCTCTCCTCCCCCATTACGCAATCCAGTTCCTCTCACTGTTCATTGGTGGAGCCGTCTCGCGTCACTACTTGTGTAGAAACTTGTTCTCGTTAGCTTGCTCTACAGATAGCTGGGACAGAGTATAGTCTACACTTTTCTACTAATTATTTTAATTTTAACTTTTAATAACAGCAGTAGCTGCTTTCCTAGAACGATCTTCAAATCGCCCGTCCATCTCTTTAGCTTTTCTGCTCTGCGCAATGCCTTGTAGAAACAAAACTATATCGACAAATATGGTAACGATTATAGTATGAGGTGAAAACTAGCAGCGGAAAAAGTACCACACAACTAGTCCAAGTGGAAAATCCAGCAGGAAATCGCCTTGTGTGACTCAGACATTAAGGGAAAGGACCCTATTATCGTCCCCTCTCCCAATACCGTCCCCCGTGGTACTGGCGCTGTAACGAGCGGCCAACTACGGAAAACAGGCAGAACTATTTGAACGTGGCCTGTTTAGTATGCAGTGAGAGAACAAAGGTTGCTGTGTGCAGGCTAGCGATTGTTTTGTGGACAATAAGTGTTTTTCTGTTTCCAAAAGTTTAGGCGTGCTGTATTCATTACCACCGCACCACAGAAAGGTAGATGTTTCACTTTCCTTTAACCTAGTACATCAAAATAGAGGTTCTAAAGTATAGTTAAATGTATTTGATTGGTCGTTTCTCGTACCACGTCATGCTCAATCACGACGCCATAGTGCTTATAGGATAGATCCGAATATCGTCCCCCTGTGTGTGCTAAATAGCGTCCACGGGACGATATTAGGCTCCCAGTTACATTGCGCTTTCATCGTTTCTGATGCCTCCTGGTCCGACAAAACGAAGAAAACAGTGGGATAAAGAAGCTATGGTTTGAGCCGTGGAAGAAGTTCGCAAGAAAGAAATGGGCCTGAAGAAAGAACAGAAAGAAGAACATCAAATATCCAAGTTCGTCACCGGAAGATGAGGAGATGATGACGACAGCGATGACGATTATCCAGACGGAGACGAGGATTGTGAAGACTGTGAAGAAGATGCCGTGTTCTTGTATTGTGATGGTTTATTTTCTGCCGACATGAATGGTGAAAAATAGGTGCAATTCTCAACTTGTGGTGCCACGAGGACTGTGCTGGAGGACAGAAGCCACCTATTCACTTCGCCTGTTTAGTTTGCTTAAGTGCCTAGTTAAACGTTTGCGTCTTTTTTCAGTCCAACGTCCATCAGCTTAAGTTTTTCTCATTATGGTTGCAGGGGACGATATTAGGCAACCCATTCCTTACTTTCGTGCATTTGAGCACTTTTAGAAAGCTTTTTTTCGCAGGTATTTTGTATATTATTTATATACAGCACACATATATAAGAAATATATATAATATTCTACTGAATTGTGTTGTTTTCTATTTTTGCACTTAGTTTTTTAAACTGAAATTTTTGTGTTTTAAAAAAAGGCACGATATTCTTAGAACTTAGAACTGAACGAATGAATTAATTAAACATTTTCGGTACGTCGGCAAATGTGGCCATTTTGCACACATCGAGAAAATCTTATCTAAAACCCTTATCTTAAAATTGACGAGTGTTAAATGTAGAAAGAGCCCTGCTTTCACACTGGAAATACGGCAGCCTTACAAAACACAATGTGTTTGTAACTCTTACCAGAACAGGTAGTCCTGATGTAGTACGCTGCCTCCCCTATGAGAAAAGCGTTGCCATGGCAACCGAGTAGCTTGCAGAAGCTCTCTTCCCCTGTGCTTTCTTTCTTTTACCTTCTTCCATTCACGAGAAACAAAAGATCGAATTACAATCGGGAAGAGTCTTCTCAGATTTCATCGCCGCTCGAACCTCCTTTGTCACCCGGCAACAATCATCCTTTTAGAGGCGATGTATCATTTTTGTTGCGTGCTGCCAACAATGATCTATCAACTCGCTCATCCAGACTTAAATGATCGGATGGCGGATCGGATTGCAACTGTCATATAGCACAACTAACCGTTCTTCACACAATGAAGAACAATAAAAATGATCATCCATTTAGCAATTGGCTATTGGCATCAATTTGAAAACAAACTTTGGTGATGCTGAACAATAATGTGCTACGCCTCCGCCTGACTAGATCGACCAATAGAATGTTACGTTTAAGACAGAATACTTTTTTTTTTATGTTAAGACGTCAATATTATTATGACACACTTGTGTAATCTTAATAAATGGTTATTGACTAACCTGTGGGGTTTTACCTTCCTAGGAGATGGTTGCTTTGGAGATTGTGCGTGTACGCAAAAAAATGCAATAAATAAATAAATGAAACAAAAAATGCATGAAGTGTTTAGGTCGGGCAGATGCTCAAAGATGTATTTAATGCATCAAATAATGGATTTTTAGGCCTCTCGATATACAAAGAAATACTCACTAGCACCATATGATGCACTCCAGCATTTGCTGTACAAGATATACAAAAATTCGTCGAAAGTAAACCTGATTCTTGGCAAATCAAAGATGTATGTCATGCTTTTTGTGGATTTTTCACAAATGAAATTGAAGAAAGGTTAATAAATATTAATATTGTTATTACCTGCTTCATTGCATCTTCACTAGTAGTGTTATTTGTGCTACTACTAGCGCAATAAATGATGAGCCCCTCTCAGGCAGATTTGGCTACACTTAAAACAAGCTCAACATGCCCATATGAGCTTTTTGCTCAAGTGTGGAACCCCGTCTAATCCAAGATTTTTGTAAAAATGCCCTCGGGAAGTTCCTGTGAAATGATGAGCCCCCTCAGATTGATTTGTCCACACTTACAAAAGGCACTTCTGTCAGATTGTTGTCCATAAACTTGTTAAAAATATGCCCCTCTTGATATTTTTTTTGGCTACACTTAAAACTAGGCCAAGATGCTCATAAGAGCTACCCACATACACCCACACCCACCCACACCCACACATATTTACTTCCGGTCCACTTCCGGCCCACTTCCGGTCCACTTCCGGTCCACTTCCGGTTTGCCTACTTCCGGTCCACTTGTGGCCTATTTCTGGTTTATTTATATTGCATCATGTTTTGCAACAAATTATTACCCAATATTATGCAACAAATTATTAGACATGTGTTGTTTTCTGATTGGTTAGTTATGACATAATGTGATGATGTGTTATATTCTGATTGGCTTATTGTTTCAGATGCTTTCAATGCGGTCTGTGCTTAGGCTATATAAAGAGATTTTGTATTGCATATCAGCCAGTATTGTGAGAGTTGTTGAAGAGTAAGGGTGTGTTGTTGCAGTGCTGCTCATATTTTTTTAAACACAAAAATATTGCAAATTTATATAAATTGAATTACAAATCTATTTGATTTAATAGACAGAATTTTTGACAACCTGTCATAGGTTTATTAAGTATAGAGTTTTGATTTGAACCCCAAGAAATTTTATATAAATACCAAAGCCAAAAAATATTAACACACATACCACACACACACACAAATCACACTGCTGAACCCAACTGATATTTTTTATTAAGCATAGAATTTTGATTTGAACCCCAGGAAATCTTATATAATAAACAACAACAAAAATGCCAAATCAAAAATATTGTAATCAATGCAAAAAGAATATATCCAGCCCCAATTGGGCTAAGCATCAAAGGAATTGTAATCCAGACAAATGCAGAACTCCCACTAAAATATGCCCTAAATGCCATAGAAAATATAGCATGGAATATTTCACATATAAACATATAGATACTTGTTCTGCACAGTCATCAACATTGCCCCCTCAACCATCTACATCTGGTCTGAAAAGGAAGCATGAAGAACCTGTTAATGCTAGAGCAGCAAAGCAGCCACGCTATGAACCCATCCATAGCAGATTTGCTGGCCAACTTAGGGATTACCGGTTTGTATCAGAGCAAAAATGTGACATTAAGAATTTTTTGAACAGTATAAATCCAGATGTGCAGGCAATTCTAAATGCACAAAATGGCTCTTATAAGCTGTCCCTCAAATTGTTTACACAATATAAGAAGCCAAATGGCACAAAATTTACACAGCCCCACATAAGAGAAACTATACCGGTATATTCAAATGCAAATTCAGACAAAATAATAAGCAATTTGATAGATCAATTGAATATTAAACACTCTGAATTTGCAGCAAAAGAGTCTGGATGGAGCCTATGCGGATCTTCACACAAGCTCTATGTTAATATTTCTGAATTCAGCCCATTGCAAGGATCTATATATCTGCCATTACCTGCCAATATTAAAAACAAAAGAGCCGTGGTTAACATAGAAAATACCGACCAGAAATGCTTTTTGTGGTGTATTTTAGCTGCTTTGTATCCAGTTTTAAGGAATCCTCAAAGAATAAGTTATTATAAACAGCATGAAAATGATTTTGATGAAGCAATGGAGGGTTTAGAATATCCAATGTCTGTTCAGATTATTGATAAATTTGAAAAAAAAAAGCCAGGGATATTAATGGTAAACAATTATCTATTAATGTATTTACTTGTTCTACTGGCCGTGGCAATTGCTTGATAGCACCTCTCAGAATCAGTACATTTGATGATGATTCTGCTGTTCCGATTGATCTGCTCTTAATTGAAGGGGATGATACACACCATTACACTCTGATACATAATCTTGAAGCTTTAGTGAGAACACAACTAGACAAATTTAAAAGAACATTTAAGTTGTGCCGAAGATGTTTAACTGTATTTGATGGTCAAAAAATGGTAAATGGGGTTCGTTAAAAAAATGCAGAAATTGCTAAAAACAAGTTAATTGAGCATCTGAAATACTGTGGCAACCATAAACCTGTTCATATGGTGATGCCTAATCCAAGTGAAAATGCCAAATTCAAAAAATTTGAAGCCTTGTTGGAACACCCAGCATATATAGTCTGTGATTTTGAATCAAATCTCAAACCTCTTGCATTCTGTAGCCCAGATCCTGATGAATCTTCAAGTACATCATACCAGTTACATGAACCTTCTAGTTTTTATTATGTTGTTGTACAGGATGGTGTTGTTAGTAAAGAAGATTTATACATGGGAGCAGATGCCATCAAAGAATTTGCAGATAGAATAGAAAATGACTGCCATGACATAGCATCTAATGTCTTATTAAAATCAAAACCCATGTTGCCTTTAACAGAGAAACAGATTAAAGATTTCAACAATGCAGAAAAATGCCCGGTATGTGATTGTGAATTTTCAGATGCAAATATCAAGGTGAAACACCATTCTCATACAGATGGTAAATTCAAAATGGCCCTGTGTAATAGCTGTAATATTAAGATCCAGAGACCAAAATTTGTCCCTATATTTTGCCATGGTGCATCCAATTATGATTTTCATCATTTGATCAGGTACGAGGGGTTTGACAAGCAGAATTTAAATATTTTAGCTGAAAATAATGAAAAATATATTGCTATTAGCAAAATAATTAAAGTTAATGGTGTTTCTATTCACTTAAGATTTCTTGATTCATACAGAATTTTATCGGCTAGCCTGGCTACACTGGCCACTCAATTATCTGATGATCAATTCAAAATCACATGTGCTTTTGTTTCCAAATCAGGAGCTGAAATTAATTAGGCGGAAGGGTGTATATCCATATGATTATGTTACAGATTTTTCTAAATTTGATGAGTGTTCTCTGCCACCACAACAAGAGTTTTACAGCAAAATCAGAGGATCTGGAATCACTGATGATGATTATCACCATGCCCAATTGATGTGGAACAATTTAAAATGCCAGACATTTGGTGATTATCACAAGGCTTTTTTAAAACTTGATGTGACCCTCTTAGCTGATATACTTCAGGCATTCAGAAAATCTTCCATGCAAAATTATAAGCTGGATCCAATGTATTTTTACAGTGCTCCGGGCCTAGCATGGTCTGCAATGTTTTTAAACACTAAAATGCAATTGGATCTGATCCAGGATCAGGACATGTATCTGTTTATGGAACAATGTATAAGAGGAGGCATGGTGCAATGTTCTCAGAGATATGCCAGAGCAAATAACAAATATATTCCTGATTATGATCCAGCACTGCCATCAAATTATATACTGTATGTAGATGCCAACAGCCTCTATGGTTATGCCATGATGAAAAAACTGCCATATGCAGGGCTTAAGTGGGTTGAAGATTTCAATATTCAAGATCTTAAGGATTTTGATGACAGTAACTATGGCCTGTTCTTAGAGGTTGATCTGACAATTCCTGATCATTTACACAACACATTTTCTGATCTGCCCCCAATTCCTGAGGTTAAGTGTTCACCTGGCTCTAAACAGAAGAAATTGATGATGACTCTAGAGCCGAAACAGGATTATGTCATATATTACAAAAACCTCCAGTTCCTGATGAAACATGGTGTTCAAGTGACCAAAATTGGAAAAGTTTTGAGGTTCAGGCACTCAAGATGGTTGAAGCCATATATTGATACAAACACAGAGCTTCGAACATCTGCAATGAGCCAATTTGATAAGACCTTGTTTAAATTGATGGTCAATTCAGTGTATGGCAAGACAATTGAAAATGTCAGAAAACATATTGATGTTAAAATAATTACTGACCCCAACCGGAGCAAAAAATTGATTGCAAAGCCCAACTTCAATTACAGAAGAATTTATGATGAGAATATGGCACTTTTCAACATGAAAAAAACAAACATTAAGTTTGATAAGCCTATTTATGTAGGGGCTGTGATATTGGAATTGGCAAAATTACACATGTTAAAATTGTATTATGATGTGTTGAAGCCTTTTTATAAGGATCGTGTAAAACTGATGTACATGGACACAGATAGTTTTGTTCTTGATATTCAAACAGAAGATGTTTATCAAGATATAGCACAGCCGGAATTGTTTAAATATTTTGATACCACTGAACATTCAAAAATTAAACCCCACAACAAAAATGTGCCTGGCAAGTTAAAAGATGAGACACTTGGTGATGTTATTGTGGCATTTGCTGGGTTAAGGGCCAAGATGTACAGTTTTGAAACATGTAGTGGCGCTGTTGCCAAAAAGGCCAAGGGCATTGGCAGAGTGACTGTAGACAAAGAGCTTGAATTTGAAGATTACAAAAATTGCCTCAAATCATGTAGCACAATCAGAACATCAGAATCCAGAATTCAGAGTGTGGATCACTTGTTGACTAGCAATATTGTAAGAAAAGTGGCTCTGGACCCACATGATGATAAGAGATGCATTTTGTCATGTGGCATACATACTTTACCATGGGGTCATTGTGATTTGAAAAGTGGTAATCAATGCCCAATTACAGAGCATGATTTGAAATAAATAAACATGCCTATGAACTTATTTGGGTTCAAAAAACAGGCTATTATGGACCTGCCAACACCACAACACTCTTCTGATATGATATCTAAACTAAGTGCTTTGTTAATTATTCATCTGAACAGCATACTTACAGATGTTGATGATGAAACAGGTAAAACATTGTACATATTTAACAATAATTTAAATCATTACCAATTACCTGTAGGTGGTCAATTGCAATTTATTACAACCCCTGAGGGTAATGTCAAGATTTCAGTAGGGAGAAATATTTATAGAATTAAGCACTCAAACATGGTTTCTGGCACTATATATACTGTTTCTGCTGGTGACTGCTTATATATTGAGGTCCCGGGATCATATGACAAGCTTATACCTTTTTTTATAGAATTAAAAATCAGATATTCAATAATAAATAACCACTAAAACAAAATGCCTAATGATATATTTGGCCATACAAGGCATGAAGATCACAGTGATGAGATTCTGATGCTTGATGTCAGAGTCAAGAAATTAAGAAGTGATTTGCAAGCTTTACAAACCACACTCAATGCCAGTCTTCAACTAGAAATTACAAATTTACAATCACAAGGCATGGACCCTCTTCTTAAAATTGATTCTGAACTCAAATTATTGCTTCAGAAATATACTGATTTGGCCACATTAGATAATTTTCAAAGTTTAGAAGAAGCTGTAGCAGCTCTTCAAGCCAAATTTAAGACCCAGACCACCAACTCTGAGCAATTGAAACAGCAATTGGAAGAGCAGATAAATAATGTCCAGACACAGCTCCAACAATTGTCAAAAGCATAAAATCACAAGAAGATTTTGATCTAGTGATTTCCACTCTAAAGGAACAGATTCAATCACTCCAGATACCTAATCTGGACCCCTTGAACAATGCCATAGCCGAGGTTAAAGAAAAAATTGAGACACTTGAAAATTTTATGAACAACTTGCCATCTTCTGATGCTTTGAGTGCAATAACTCGGAGTGTTGCCAACATTAAGCTGCAACTTGAAACATATGAAGATTTTGGAAAAATTCAAAGTACCATAACCCATCTTGACGGTACAATAGCAGCAGTGCAAAGTGATTTGACAAATGTACAAGAATCCCGCCTGCCTGGTATTGTAGACACACTTGTCAGTGTCCAGCAACAGATCACAAAGCTTGAAAACCTCAACACTGAATCTGAACTATCTCATTTTCATCACTTGATCGATGATATCCGAACAAAACTTGAAATTTTACAACAATCAACACCCACTCAGGCAGATATAGCCCTGCTCCAAAATGCTATGCAAAATGTGGCTGATGCTTCTGAATTAAACAATGTGAAATTGGCACTTGAATCTTTGCAAAATACTGTATCAAATCTGCCTACATCACAGGAACTTAAAATTATAAAGAGGGCAGTGAATCGCATATTGAAATCAGAAGATATCAAGAATATCCAGACAGAGATCAAACAACTTACTCAGACAGTGACCACTCTACCAACTAATCAACATATTAATGAACTGCATGCCCTGTTTGAGGATATCAGAAGACAGGTCCATCATCTTACTGCTCAAAATTCAAAATTGGCAGTTGTTGAAAATTTACAGCAAATTGTAACTAATATCAAGCAACAGCTAGGGACCATGGAATCTAATCAAGCAAATAATCTGTCTGTTTTTGCCACCCAGCTTCAAGAGATTGTGCAACAATACAAGAAACTTGTTGTGGACATAAAGATCAAGCCAGGCCATGATGATGTTGTTAGGACCATCAATGAACACCTTGAATCTGTAACATGCAGATTGCTTACAGCAGAAAAAGAAATAACCGGCATAATTGAGAATCCAAAACATACAGTAATTCTTGAATTGTACAGTATCCCCAACAAAGAATATGATTCTCCATTTACACCAGGTGGCAAAATATATATGCTGTCCCCTGCACAATTTTATTACCAGTTTTTTGTTGGGGGCACACTGAGACCAATCAAGATCAAATATTGGCTTCAACCACAGGCACACCACTACCCCACCTTATCAATAACAAATGCTGACAACAAACCAAAAATCACCAGTGTAGAGTTAGAGGATTTTACAGATCCCAATACATTAGAAACATCTTATGCTGAAGATGATGGCTCTCTGGAATTTCATATACAAATAGGAGACAAATTATATTTAGAAAATCCTGTAGTATCAGCTGCTGAACACCCCATAGTTGCAATATTCCTGTTTACATATTATGTCTAGACAAATTATTGTTGATGAATTACACAGACAAGCCAGACATAATTATAAGAGACTGCCAGTAGTTACAAAAGGCATAGATGATTTATGGCAGAGCGACTTGATTGAGATGGCAAGTGGACAGCTGAAAAACTTAGACAAAATCAACAAGGGCTACAAGTATCTACTTACTGTAATAGACACATTTTCAAAATTTGCCTTGGCTGTGCCACTCAAATCCAAGACTGGAAAATGTGTTACAGAAGCCTTCAGGACAATCATCAATCAGAGTGGAAGATCACCGCGCTATTTGCAAACAGATAATGGCAATGAATTTTATAATTCTGTGTTCCAACAATTTATTAAAAGCCAGTCAATAAAACATTACTCGAGTTACAGTGATCTCAAAGCCTCAATTGTAGAGAGATTCAACAAAAGCCTAAAAAATCTTATGTATAAACAATTTACACTTCAAGGTAATTATAAATGGCTTAATATTCTTCCTGAACTTCTACATAAATATAACAACTCGGTCCATTCCACAATCAACATGAAACCCTCTGAAGTAACTTCATCTGATGAGCAAAAATTGATCAGGACTGTTTATTATCCTAGATACCAGCCAACAACAAGAAAGGCCAAATACAAGGTGGGTGATCAAGTAAGAATCAGCAAATATAAGCACTTATTCAAAAGAGGCTTTACAAGAAACTGGAGCACTGAATTATTTACAGTGGTTCAAGTTAAACCTGGGACCCTTAACACATATACAATAAAAGACCACCGAGGAGAAATTCTCAAAGGCAGATTCTATGAAGAAGAACTCAGCAAAACTAAACAGCCTGACACATATCTCATAGAAAAAATCATCCGCAGAAAAGGCAACAAGTTATTTGTCAAATGGCTAGGACTTCCAGAACACAGCTGGATCGAAGCAGACAAAGTGATAATATGAGCACCTGGGATGTTATAAAAAGGCTGCCAGAACCTGAACAGCAGATTAAGAGAAATGGCAAGTTGCTGCCTGATAATATTAGATGTCTTATTGTTGGGCCATCGGCTTGTGGTAAAACTACACTAATGATTGATAATTTTTTATTGGCACCCAACTGATTAGACTGGAAAAACAGGCACTTGTATGTCTTCTCTAAGAGCTTGGAACAATTAAAATATCAGCAGCTGATGAAGCTATATGATGGATTGGATATAGCCACTTTTGAACCAGATGTTAAGCCACTCCATGAATGTTTCGATAATTCTGTTGTTGTGTTTGATGACATTATACTGGATAATCAAAACAAGGTTAGAAATTTCTTTACACAGGGGCGGCACAAAAACATAGATTGCTTCTACCTGGCACAGACTTTTTCTAAAATACCGAAGCAGCTGATCCGAGACAACAGCAATTTTATATGTGTATTTCATCAAGATCATACCAACCTAAAACACATACATGATGAATATGTAGGTGGGGACTTGAGCTACAATGATTTTTCCAAGTTTTGCAGTAGGTGCTGGAATCAAAACAGTTATGGGTTTGTCACAATTGATATGACAAGAAAACCCAATAGTGGCAAATACAGAAATAAAATTAACAATTTTCTAGACATTGAAACATATATAAATAACCATGAAAAGGCCAATCATTGATGATCTTAAATTAAGAGATTATCTTGTAAAAAGATTTAAGGGATGGAAATCACAGAACCGAGGAATTTATGAACAACACAAACAAACAGAACAGCCTATTATTGATGCTATTAGTGAATTAGGTAAAAATATCAAAACTGTTACAGAGCAAAATCAAAATTTGATCACAGAGCTTGTACCTGTAGCTGCAAGGAACATATTAGATTATCCAATCACCCCACTTTCCAGTATTCATACACCTAGTCCTGTTGCTCCTCGAAGAATTGAAGCTACTCTGGATCCTATTGAATTGGGTCTTCTTGCTCAAAAATATTTAAGCACACCTAAAGACAACAAAGATCAGGTCTTTGGCTTATATGCTGACACAGAGCGTGATGGTAGCATCATACATAGAATTGGCAATTTCAGAGTAACATTTATGGGAGATGATCTCATTGTATATTCAGAATCTCATCTTGGAGAAAAAGGTGGTTTTGTTAAATATCCCGGCACACCTGGAATGTGGGAACTGATGACTAGGAAAAGGCCTGGCAACTATACAGATCAAGATTATGAGCACTACAAAGAAATATTAATAAAATCAGATGCTCTATACCAGAACAATGAACCCACACAAAAAAGAGTCAAGTCTAGCAGTGGAGCAAAATACAACAACTTAATCAAGCCCATATGGTCATAAATTAAGACAGGCAGTGGAATCAAACAATACAACACCCTGCCTAAAGAATTTGTGTGGGTTGATGATGTCAGGAAACTTGTAGATAGGTTATTGGTGATAGCTGGGGAGGAAAATGCTGGCAACCACAATTTTTACAATGAAAAGGTTGGAATTATGGACATGATAGGCACCAAATTGTCTAATTTTATAGTGAATGACACTAAGGGGATTGGATATCTTATAAAAATTATTAAATTATTAAATTATTAACTCTACCACCTAAATTTTGGAATATTTCTGAGGGCCGGGGACTGGTTAATGACATTATAAACAAGCTGCCATTTGAACTACACATTCCAGGCTATCAGTATTGTGGTCCAGGCACAAAATTGGAGCATAGATTAAACAGAGGTGATCCTGGTGTTAATCCCCTAGATGCTGCTTGTAGAGACCATGACATTGCATACAACACACATTCTGATCTTGACAAGAGACATGTTGCAGACAAGAAATTAGAAGAGGCTGCATTTGGTAGATTTGTAAGCAAAGATGCTTCTTTGAGTGAAAAAATAGCAGCATTGGGAACCACCATAGCTATGAACACCAAACAAAAACTGGGGTGGGGGCTGTGAATATGTATATAATAAACCTACAATGAAGGCCAAGGGTGTTATGTATCAAATACCTTATGCAGGTCTTAAATCTCTTAAAACTATTGATAGCCTTTTAACCAAAAAGCAGCGGAAGAAAAAAAATTCTTGTCTTGCAAAGGGCCATGGTATGAAATTGTTGCTTAGTACCCCCCAATTAAAAAAATACAACAATCTATAAAAAAATCACATGTGGGTGGATTTATATTTACTATCCCGGCCATCTTAGCAGCACTTGGGGCTGTTGGGAGCTTGGCTGGGGGATCAGCTGCCATAGCAAAAACAGTAATAGATGCCAAGAAGAATAGGGCAGAATTAGATGAATTGAAGCGCCATAACCTGGCCATGGAGAAACAAGGCAAAGGTGTTAATAGAGCCATGAATAAGTTTTAAAAAAAACAAGAGCCGCTTACAAACCAAGATATTGAAGCTTTAATCAAGCCACTGGGCATCAAAAATTTTAGAGGTGTGTACATGTCTGATTCTTTACCAGAACAACCACTCAACAAAGAGTGTGGCATTGTTAATTTGGATAAGTACAAAAATCAGAGCACTCACTGGATTTGTTATCTTAAATATTTAAAAGATGAGGCATTTGTGTTTGATTCATTTGGAGGTGATCCACCTGAAAATTTAGTAAAATATCTAAAATCAGCTAATCTTTATTACAATAATGCCCGTGTTCAAAACTTCAAAGATGTTAATTGTGGACATTTGTGTTTATCTGTTCTCAGATATCTGTCTCAAATAAATAAACCATCAATTGAAAATTTTCAAAAAGCCTTGTGGTATTTAAAACATCATGGGGGTATTTCATCTCACCAGCCAAAATTCAATATTGAAACTCAAATTACATGATGATATAGTGTATCCCAAAACAATAGCTCTCAGAGCATTTTATGGCATGTACTTGATCCCTAATATTACACACCACAACAACAAAATTGCAGTAGGGGATCAAAAAATTGTCATCACTCCAGGGCAGTATAATCTGTCCACTCTAAATGCTCAATTACCCAGAGGTATAGTATTAACTCAAAATTCTGTCACTCACAGAGTAGAGATTGTATCTGCTACAGAAACAGTGGATCTGGGTACTATAGGAGAGCTGTTAGGCTTTGAGAACAACACAAAACTTGAACCAGCCATCAAACACACTGCTATTAATATACCTAAATTCTTAGCCATAGAGACACTGAATATTCACTGTAATGTGGCTGAGGGTATGATCACCAAATCAAATGGCATAGGCACTCACAAACAAACTGGCATCATTGCAACATTTAAACCTAATTCTGAATTTATGGAGCCAATCATCTACACTCCATCCCCAACATTATATTTTCCTGTGTGCCATAATAGAATAGATAACATTGAATTGATGGTCACTAATGAAAAAGAAGAATTAGTTGATTTTGCTGGAGCCACAACAACTGCAATCATAGAGATTAATATTTAAATAAAAATACATACAAAAAAATGGAAAATATTGAGAGTTATGAGCTACAATCATTCCCCCCAAACAGGAGGATATTTGCAAATTTAAATCAACCCAACACAGAAATTGAGGTTGATCTTGATGTAGGGGATGGCTTTATACACCCCCACAGAGCAGATCTATACATCACATTTGATGTTGTAAAGCTCGATGGTGCAGATTATCCGGCAAATTCAAATATAAGATTGGTGGACAATTTTGTGCCGCATCTGTTCTCTGAAATTGAGATCAGAAAGCATGGTGTTGTTATAAACAGAGTGGATTATCCCGGCATTACCTCCACAGCTTTGGCCACACTAAAATTATCCAAAACCGAGGCTTCTTACTACAAAATAGGTGGATTTGAGGCTGGTGATAAAATATTATCCAAGAGCCACACAGTGCTGTTCCCAATGCGCCTGTTGCCAGGATTCTTCTCAGATTACAAGATATTATGTGGAAGGGTGGTTTAAGAATCACATTTAGAAGAGCTGCCAATGACAATAATGCTTTGATGAGGTACAGTACATTAAACTCTACAGGGGAAGCTCTGCCTAATACCCTTCCTGATGAGGGCAAATGCATTATTCAGACTATGGAGCTAAGAATCCCAGTTGTTGAATATGAAGCCAGTTATGCTCTTAAATACAAAGCAGATATAATAAAAAATCCACAGATTCCTTTACAGTTTTATACATATCAATGTGTACAGAAGCCTGCCGCTGGTACTTATTATGAGTTTGATGCTACAAATTCATTCTCCAGTATACAATACGACATGCCGGATTTTGTGGTGGTACTGTTTCAGACTGGAAGACACAATAATCAGGAAAAAAAATTCAAGTAGATTTGATAACTGCAACATCAAGAACATATATCTTAAAAATGGCAGAAATGAGGTATTCCCTAGAGAAAATTATAATTTAGACATGTCCAAGGATGATTTCCTTAAATTATATGAAGCATTTACAGCATACAAAAGGGTCACTACTGGCAATACTGACATGTATTACACACCAGATGAATTCAAAGCACAGAGACCCATGTTTGTAATCAACACTTCAAAAAGAAAACAAGTTGTGGTTAATGACAGGACAAACATTAAAATTATCTGTGAATTCCACGATACACTCCCTGATGACACTATATGTAGTGTTATTCTCATAGGTGAAAAAACATATGTTTATGATGTAAGAAATGAGAGAGTCACAGAGCAATTCTAGAAGAATTACATTATCTTAATACTAGATATACAAGTTGAGCCTGGTGCCCAATTGAACTTAAACCAGAAGTAAATATGTGTGTGTGTGTGTGTGTACGTTTGGCCTAGTTTTAAGTGTAGCCAAAAAAATATCAAGAGGGGCATATTTTTAACAAATTTATGGACAACAATCTCACAGAAGTGCCTTTTATAAGTGTAGGCAAATCAATCTGAGGGGGGTCATACTTTCACGGGAAATTCCCGAGGGCATTTTTACAAAAATCTTGGATTAGACAGGGTTCCACACTTGAGCAAAAAGCTCATATGGGCATGTTGAGCTTGTTTTAAGTGTAGCCAAATCTGCCTGAGGGGGGTTCATACTTTCTCGAGTTTATAGTATCATCAATTACACTACTTTCACTTGTAAAATGTGTGTTTGCTCCTCCGGAAAAAAGTATAGATACGCCCATGAATTACTTCAAGCTCGGGACTCAACGTGTGTGAATTTCGAGATTTCTATGTACAGTCACGGACACTTCTGGGTTGTAACAACACCATTGACTTTCAATTAAATCATTACACCCCAGAAGTGTCCGTCACTGCACATTCACTGCTTAAGTCCACTTTATACGGTGGGCTAATCGGGACTGGACCTACAGCTTAAAGTGCGATCCGAACCAATGTGTGTAACACAGTGTATCAAAATGAGACACCTTGATTACAAGTCGGCGACGTTGCCTATACGTGATCAGGGATGCCAGATTTCAGTGCATGTACAATATGTGTATGGTAGGAATTACCAGAGCTGAAATAATAACATCAAGCATATTGTGTGTGTGTGTGTTTTCGCGCGATAAATTTATACAGATACGTCCCTGTTGCTTGCAATATATTTTGTGCCCTCCAAGTAAGAACATGCTGTGGCCATGGAAGATGATACAGTGATACCGTCGCACATTCTTCAGCAGCTTCTCGTAAAATATTTACTGCTCTAACTTGTCTTCTAGGTTGTCTAGCTTCTCCATTCCCAATTAGATAAACGCACATTTCTCTAAGAGTTCAAATCAACTGAGTGTTCTGTTGCACACCTGACGCCGTAACAACAGCTCCAACTTCTTTTCCTAAGTTAATCACGTCTAGCCTAAAATAAGAATATTAAAAGTTAGTGCAGGAGGAGGTAACGGATCAAATGGCGATGTAAAAAAATCAGCAAGCTGTGTCTGGTACCTTCAGTGAAAAGAAAAACAAAAAAACTGTCGCTTTTCTGGTTTCATATAAGAACGGATGAAACCCAACGGAGCGCGCCATGTGTCTCACTCTTGTGATAAAACAGGAGCCGCAGGTGACGCTCAACCACAACAGGATGAATGGTGGCGCTTCTTCCCTGTATTTTATGCATTCATCACATACAAGGAAAAAACACGAGCTGCGACGCTGTGTAAGCTTCCGGTGCTTTTGTCTTTTCAAAGGCCCTACATGACTGTAACTACGCTATGTAAAATAAAGCGAAATAATATTTGTAATACTTTTTCCAATCATAGATGGCGGCACACACACACCGGTCTCAGTGGTGGAGTGACTAGCACACCGCGCTACGACATCATAGGTCTCGGGTTCGAATCCCGGCCTGGGAATTGGTATTCGTTGTGAGTGCCCGTTCATCAATTTCATCACATCAGTTATCCTCATCGTCGCGACTAGCCAAAGTGGCAAAAAGCTATCGAAAATAACCTAATTTAATTAATGGCCCACACACGCCTAACACACTCCCCAAAGTGTCCTTAGCACCACCTCTAATTTTTCACTAAATCCCAATTTATGGTCATCTTTGGCTCTAAATTTACCCTTACATTTCTCTAAACACCCACTTACCCCACCCCCTCTAGATGGAAAATTCTGGATAAACCCCTGGATGGTGGAACAACTCAGTGGCGTTCACTATGGGTGTGCAAGTCATGCGTGAACGCCCAAATAAAATTTAAATAAAGAATAACATATCTTTCTTTTTATAAATGCATTTTGGCACTAGGATATTGAACTTTGTTCTTTAATTCTCAGTGTTTCGAGCGATCCCCATTACATGAACGGAACGCAGTGGTCAGGCAAGCAGGTCGTTGGCGGTGTATTTTAACGTCCTATGTCTCCCACCTACGTAAAAACTTTGCTTCTTTGCCAACACTGAAGTTCACGGCGAAGACACATCACTGTTTGCAGCCCGGCCAATATTTAGAGAAACAATAGTAGCTACTTTCAATAACTGATATCTGTGCTCCCTTATTTGATAAATTATTGAAGTAACTACGGTATAATCAACATAGTGCAAGAATATCATCTACTATTACAGTAAATGTATCTGCAAAAGTAACAGATCTTCTTGAATTACCTATGAAAGTGGCAGCTACCGTTAAGTAACCGTAGTGTAAAAGTAACATTCCCGTTGAAGTAACTGTGGCTGTTGAAGTAGCGTCTACCGTTGGGAAGTGACTGTAGCTTTAAAAGTAACACATCCCGTTGAAGTAACTAACTCTCATCGTAACGTGAACGTGACATATTCCATTGCAGTAACTTTAGCTTTAAACGTAGCAGTAGCAGCAACCGTTAACGTAACCGTAATTTCCTACCGTATCGACGTGCCCGGACTGGTCGCATTCTGGACTGAATGTGGATTCCTCAAGTCCGACATCGAACATGACGGACGCTCCTTGCACCAAAGCGCCAACCCGCCGCGGATAACCGCTACGCAGCTGGGGCTCAGGGCTATTCCCTGGTTGCACGTGGCTACCGAAGTAAACATCCTACTTTATTTTCCTCCGCATTGTTAAATTTTGCAGGTGATAGAGTAACTCAGTGGCGTTCACTGTGGGTGTGCATGGCATGTTTGAATGCCCAAATAAAATTCAAATAAAGAACAACGTATCTTTCTTTCTATAAATGCATTTTTGCATTAGGATTTTGAACGTGGCTACCGAAGAAAACATCCTACTTTATTTTCCTCCGCATTGTTAAATTTTGCAGGTGATCGACCCTGACTTGAGGTCGAGTAACCTATCGGCGGGGGAGGGGGGGGTAATTATACCAAAAGTTTTATCTAACTCGTCCTCGTAATCTAAACCCAACATCTATCATGGCTTATGCAAAACGTTCCCCCAATGATACTTAAGAAAATAAATTCGCGCACAACTCTACAGATTCTGTACTTCAATGCATGAAAATCTTGGTGCATCCAAAACACGCTGTCTGAATTCTTAATTTTAATATATTTTGAATAAAAAAAAGATGAAAATTCCAATACTAAGCAACGACACTTTTCATTTCCTAAAAATGAAAAGAAACAGCATCTTCATCCACGTAGCATTCAGTAAAAGCTACAAATCTCTATTATTTTCATCATATTTCGGGATGAAATAGATGAAAATCCCAGCACTCCACCACGTATCATACCCTTCGGTATGTGAGATCTAATTTGGGTGATGTCGCTCATTTATCACTCATGCTGAAGACTGGCATACTCGCTGTTCATGGTTAGCTTAAAGGTAAGTTGCGAGAGGTACTAATATACACTTAATTGGCAAAACACAACACTTGTGTTTAAACCCCTACACACTGGATCAGCATGGTGAACGGAAATACCTGTCTTTCACTGCGTGGAAGTGCTCCCTCGAGGTGTCGACCTACGGACTCCTTAATAAACGATGTGTCCGTTGGGGTTTAAGTCTGACAGCCCACACTTCACTCCCTTTTCGTATACTTTTGGTTCGTACTTCTGCCCCCTCCGACTGATAGTTTAAAACTGACCACTGACCCCTCTCTTCCCAGACATTTATTCCAATCGAATTTACTAAACAAATACAGAGTCTGGCATATAGCCTCTTACTGGATTTCGCCTGTTTACATGTTTACGCCGCTGATGACCAGGAAGAGCTTAAGTGATGTCTGACACTGCATTCCTCCGATGCATCTAAATATTTCCTGTCTGGAAAAATGACGGCTAAATGTCTTGGATTTGGAGTTCTTTGTACTTTTAATTTACAATGATTTTATGGACTGTTACGATATTTGCCTTTGACGTAACTGCCGCCACTGTTACTACAGCTGTTGAAGTATACTCTGTCCCGCATATCTCTGGAGCAAGACCGCGCATAGCGGCAGAGAAGGGGGGAATCGAGTAGGCTGAGCGAAGCAGTACGCGCTGCTGTGAAGGCTGGTAACTGCAGTCGCTTTCCCGCTCCACACAATACGGTTCCCTCTCGCGTGTTCATTGGTAGAGGCGTCCCGCGTCATTACTTGCGCAGAGGCTTATTGTCGTTCGCTTGCTCCACAGATAACCGGGACGGAGTGTAGCAGTACTAGTGCAGTAACTGTAAAAATAGCAGGCACTTAATCAACAGTAGTTGTAAATGTTACTTTTTTTAGCTAAGAAGTTACTACAGGCCTCTTAGAAGGTAAATTTCCGAATGCTGTTGCAGATTTTTTTCTAGGTCGTGCAGAGCAGCAACACACGACCTGCCCCCTACGCCACTGCATCTTGACCTTCCTCCATAAAAGGTTTAATGAATACCGAAGCGGCACTCACGGTAATTAATGGATTATCATGTCTCAACCTGAGCGAAGGCTGCGTAAAGGGTGGATAAATGGTAGCGAGGCTATGACGAGGCATACGAGAACAATAAACCTCCTCACCCAGGACCAACTTACTGTTTCCGGGCTCGCGAAGCCTCTCCGGGCTCATCTGGGGACCGATCAACTCCGGGAAGACAGGATTAACAATGCCCGTCATCACGATGCCATGCGCTGTCGCCATAACGTTTTAATAGCGTCCCCACTCCGGACCAAAGCTCCTCTAGGGGGTTCTCGGATTCGTGATGTTGGGGGTCAGCGTGGAGATCGATATGCTTACGAGATGGTTCTTGTTTCGGTTCGGCATGTGTTTCACATGTTCTGTGCAGCCATGCTAAAGAAAAGGGTGAAAGTTTTGGTTAAGTGTAGATTCCTACCAATAGATGGCGCGCATAAGGAAGGAGCTTCAAAAACGAAACAGATCAAGTGCGAGAAGGTATGATAGGAATTTCTTGGCAAAGTGAATGAAAAAATAAGAAACGTGGAAATGAATGAACACAAAGCAAAGAGTACTTGAACAGAAAGGACAAGTACAACCCAGAAACAAATATATATCACAAGAAAATAAAAACAGAAATAAAAGCTAACAAAATTAGAGCGAAGCGATGAAGACTGGCAAGTAGTAACGCAGAGCAGATGAAAACTATCGAAATGGTAAATACCTAAATGAATAATGACACAAAGGAATAAGAGCGATAGAATAATACGGAAACAATCGCTTAAAGGAATAGTCTGGAAACACAAAGAGTATCGGAATGAGAACGAAAGGAATAACTTCCAAAATGATTGATTGATTTGATTTTTAAGTCCACTTTATGCACAGTAAGGCTAATCGGGACTGGACCTACAGTTTAAAGTGGGATCCGAACCACTATGTGCCTCCACCAGGTATCGAACCTGGGACCCCTTGATTACAAGGCGACGACGCTACCGCTGCGACATCGGGGAGGCCGTAACTTTCAAAATGAAATAGTGAAGTAAACACAAAAAGCGAAAGGAATAAATGCGAAATATAAAACATTATTTGAATAAGAATTATGGTAAAGACCAGTAAACAAAAAAGAAACAATCCTAGAAGAAAATAAGCTCGAAAGAGAAGAATATCAAAATAAGGGCGGCGAAAAGGGAAAATCTCGGAAAGGAATAAACAAAAAAGAAGATGAAATTGGAATAAAGGTGATATGAATAAAGAGTGAAACGAATAAATAGTGGCAATGATAACACTAGGGAAATTAAATTGAGCATTGCAATTTTCATTCTTTTTCATAATACATCCTGTGCTGTTTTAAATAATGGAATTCTGTAAATGGAAAGTAGTTGTTGTTCTCTGCTCGATGTTTTTTTTGTTTAAATTCAATGATGATCACATTGTTGGAAAATGACTCAACGAAAATTCGTCTATTTCTACTTTTGCCGTTGGGCGTACGTACTGATAACTTTAGTTATATTTCGAATCCTAAGATGTCTGAAGTCTTCACATCAAAGTTTCAAGCTTTAAAGCAACCCTACAGAAACATATCACAAACTATCACACTTGCTTTTATGATTTAACGTGGTGTGCCACGCGAGTTGTCCCACTTCCACGCTAAAGCTCCCTGAAGGTTCTGTAACCTGTGTGATGTCAAGTCTTAATTACGTGTCACTTCAAAGACCAACTTTATCCCACTTCACTTTTAGCCACGATCAATACAGACAACCAACGCACAATCTCTTATGGATGAGTGGAGACCGTGCATGGATGCTGGCATGTCACCGCGCATGCGCACGGAAACGCATTCACTACTATTGATGAGGAATACTGTAGTTTGTCGATCACAAGCAAAACTATTACTTTTACCTGCTAATAGCAGTTATTTTAAACGGTGATCTCAGTGATCGATATTGCTTTAGGTGACGATTTTGATTGTTATTGCTATTGGTACTGTATTTCAAAATGGTTAAAACCTTAGACGTGCAAGTGATCATGTGTCCAATGCGCAGCCAAGTTAGAATGAATACTTGTTGTTATATTATGCCAGTTATTTTGGAATTTGATTTAATAACGTGCACTAGAGAAACTCCAATACCAGTAGGCGTGTCCTTTCTATACCTCAGTCCCAACATCGTTGTTGGACATGCAGTGATAGCAAAACAACAATCTCCATTTATAGCCCTGCTGTGATTACTTGCCTTGCGTGATTTCTGAACTGTTAATCACAGTTGCTTGCAATGATTCAATCATAGTTGTGATTGTGAATCATAAATCACAGTGATTAATCACAGTTGTGATTTTTCTTAACATCACTATTCACTACGTCACGTCACGTTCTGAATGGATAGGTAATTTACCTAATTTTCTTGAGTTCAGCGAGTCCAGATTTAATGTGGCTACACTGAAGTCTCTTAAGGTTGGGTTTATTACTCTATGCAAAGTTCATCTTTAAAGGATAATTACGATACACATTGGACGCTAAGAATGAAAGGGTAACGTTCATCCTAGATTGCTACACCACCACGAGTCATCTATAGGCAAACAACAATGTATAAAATAACTAACCTTTCTGAAATAATGGAAACAATCCACAAATTACAATCATTATAATGATATATGTTTGCTTATAAAATGGAATTTAAAGAAATAAAATATATTTCCTTCAAGCTACCTTTCCTGGGAGTGTAGATGAAGGCGAATTTGTAATGTCCTGGATGTCCACGTTTATGATGTTGCATCGTCATCTATTGACGTCATACTTCATTACTTTTGGCTTCCATTTTTTAAATGAAAATATCCTTTCATATTTGTTTTTATTGTACAGTAACGATAAATTGAGGAACGATTGATGTATTTTTCGGATGTATTTTTTCGGACAGGAAAAGAAGAATGAATTACTATCAAATCAATATATAAATGAGAATCCTTGTATTGAACATCATCTATGCAGTATCATATATCAGTTTTAGATCATCATCGTCTTCCGATTTTGTTCATATAGGACTTTATACAGGGTGATTATAAAGTTTCGATCCATTTCTGTGAGAATCAGTTATTAGAATCAAACCAATAATGAGAATGAATATCTAACACTTAGTAACACATAATCTATCAAAACTTCTACAGATAATGTAAACCCAACCTCAGAGTAACACATAATGCATCACAGGTTGCACTGAGCCTTATTCCATATGACAATGCTAGAAAAGGTGTTTCGTGCAGCGGTGCGTCGTTGGACTTTTGTGTGGACGTGCAGGGTGGTCATTTGGAATAAGGCTCAATGCAACCTTTGATGCATTATGTGTTACTCTGAGGTTGGGTTTACATTATCTCTAGAAGTTTTGATAGATTATATGTTACTAAGTGTTAGATTTTCCATTCTCATTATTGGTTTGATTCTAACATCTGATTCTCACAGAAATGGATTGAAACTTTATAAACACCCTGTAGATCAAAATGTATCCATTGTAATACTCATTACGTAAGATCTTAATATCATGCTGTAATACGTGTTAAGTTCTTGTATATTTTAAATATTTTAACTGAAGAAGTGATTGGATTTACTAAATAGAAAATAATGAGAACAAGACCACATAAGCACGGGTGATTAAATGATTATCACCATGTAACAAAAAAAGTTTTTTTGTTTAAGTGAATTTTGTTTTTGTTTATGATAAATTAGGTCAAGACTAATATGTATGTGGTATTGCTACCTTCATGTAATTATTTTTCTGGCAATGGTGGTCAGTTATATGAAATGTATTGGTTAACATGAATTAAGCATAGGAAAATTCATGATAAGATAAAACTGTGCAACCTAGTATTCTAAAAATCCGTTTCGTTTTTGTTTTGCAGGGTCGCAGTATATAAGGATGGCATCTTTCCGTCGTTGGAAGCATGATACAGACAGTTTTAGTTCAAAGGCACTAAAACATAGGATAAAGTAGGGCAACATCTTCTGCTCAGAGTTCAAATCTTATTTCGGTATGTCTGTGGGAGACCAAGACAAAAAGTGGTCACCACATGTTGTGTGCGGGTGCTGTAGATCCACTCTCGAAGCCTGGTATAGAGGAGAAAACAGAAAAATGAAATTTGGCGTACCTAGAATTTGGCGAGAACCTACGGATCACCTATCCACCTACTACTTCTGTGTTGTAGACTTGTCCCATCACAAGAGGGGTAAGAAAACCTGTGTTTTTGAATATCCTAACCTGCCATCATCTCTCCGTCTCATTCCACACAGTGAGGAGCTTCCCCAGTATGGGATGAACGTGTAGATACCAGTATTGAATCGGAAACCGACATCTACCACGAAGAAGGCCTCTCAGGGGATGCAAATGATACACCTCACTTCCCCACGCAAACTGAGTTAAATGACTTAATCAAGGATCTAGGACTAACAAAATCCAGTGCAGAAATTTTAACATCGCGATTAAAGCAGTGGAACCTATTGGATAAAACCTGCAAGATATCCTTCCAGAGGAAGCGTCATGAAACTTTCTCACAATACTTCACTCTCACAGAAACAATATGCTATTGCCAATGTGCAGATGGCCTTTTGAAAGAAATAGGGTTTGAATATAACCCAAGGGACTGGCGGCTCTTCATTGACAGCTCCAGCAGGAGTCGAGAAGCTGTCCTCTTTCACAATGGAAATGAGTGATCATCAATTCCAATCTCCCATTTGACTCATCTAAAGGAAGATTACTCCAGTGTTCAACATCTTCTGCAGGTGGTAAGCTATGCTGAACATCACTGGGAGGTAATCGGTGACTTTAAAATGATTGCATTTTTGATGGGGAGTGGCCATTAAGGATTGAGTTAGAGATTGGACAGAAAACCATGAAGTGGGAACGCCTTCTCAAGCAGGGAAAGATCCTAATGCCTCCTCTGCATTGGTCTCATCAAGCAATTTGTGAAAAGATTATTACATACAAATGTGGAAGCTTCCAAGAACCTCCAGACTGTTTTCCCCAAACTATCCGAGGCTAAGATAAAGGGTGGCATTTTTGTGAGCCCTCAAGTGAAGAAACTTCTTAACGCTGACGACTTCATCAGAAAGCTTCGACCTGTTGAAAGCAATGCCTGGAATAGTTTCAGGGAGGTAGTGAATAGTATCTTGGATAATCACAGGGTGGAAAATTACAGAGATGTAGTACAGCGTCTTCTGAATAACTACAAAGCAATTGGATGAAGAATGTCTCTAAATGTGCACGTACTCCACTCACATCTAAATGTCTTCAAATCCCACATGGGTGCATACTCAGAGGAACAGGGTAAAAGGTTTCATCAGGACTTACAATTGTTTGAAAGAAGGTACCAGGGACAGTATAATGAGCGGATGCTAGGCGATTACATCTGGGGACTGATCAGAGAAGCTGATGGACATCTCAATAGGAAAAGTAGGAAATCGACACATTTTTAGGGACCTTATTATCTTTACATAGAATGCACAGGTCTTCATGTACTGTAGCCCTTTCTTTATATTTCCTCACTCCATTTTGACATGTTTTCAAACTTGTTTATCAATGTAAACCAGCTCTCATTGTCCCAAATACATACATTTACTAAAAAATCAGAAAATTGTTGTCATTCCATTAAAAACAATTTCCCACATGTAAAATTGTGTTTTTCTAATGTTTTGTAGTAAACTGCATCGGAAACAGGAAAAAACTTCACATAAACAAATTTTTGTTACATGGTGTTATACATCGAAGTGTATGTTAATATTATGCAAGAAGAAATTAAATAATTTTAGAATCCGCCTGCAGAAAATATTTGTGATAAATCCTTACTTGCATAGATCTCAATTAAATAAACTTCCTAAATACATTATTAAATATATGTTACCCCCACACCCCCTATACGCCTTCATGGCGTGGTGCTAAGCACAGGGGAACACTTTACCTTTACCTTTTTTATTGTTTCCACCGTACAAGATTCTATCAGACACTTCTTTTTTACACAAACAGTAATCGGAATTACCAAAATGTGTATATCATTTTAACTATCTCTAATCTTAACAACGATACCCAGAATATAAACCTACTTTTTCATGGTGGCGCCTCTAAAATATTTTTACATCATCATTTATACTGACAGAGTGTACGCCTCAGAAATTATTTTCACTTCCTATAAAGACGGTTCATAAGTTGCGATCAAGGACTAAATAAGTAATTTAGTAGCGCGTTGTGTTAGTTTGAAGTACATAAATATATCTATGTTCATTTACTTTCGTGTAATGTCCAGTGACTATAAAATCTAAGGTGTTCGGGAAAGTGTAAAGACTCTACACAGTGGTGATCCAACTTCTATATAATATCTGTAATGTTTGCTATTAAGAGAATAAACATTAAAAAGTCTGCTGTAAAATTACATTTATTGACTTAAGCCTACAAATTTGGTCTGAATGCGTGAACGTATAATCGAGATTTCACTGTAAGGAAAAAACACAGTGATGGGATCGTAGGTAAGGACCGATTCCAAACCGAAGCAGCTCTGTATAGAAGTAGCAAGTCCGTCCAAGGGCCGTAGGGCGAAGGGCATCAATAGTGCAGAAAGCGCAATGGGTAGGAAGCACGCTACAGACGCCCCCCTCTCCCTCTCCCGGCCCCCGCACGCAATATTCCCGTAGGAAGTGGCGAATATTGATTGCGCGACAGCTTGTCCACTCGGTTATTGTGGCACTCGGCGGAGAAGACGTCCCATTGTGACAGAAACAAGATAGGAGGCAGGCGACGAGATGCGGGGAAATCCCCCTCTTTATGTTTTGCGTTTCAATTTCCTTTTAGGCAAGAAAATTATTCTGTCAGCTATTCATGGGCGGAATTTGTCTGCCGTCGGTGTATTTCTTGCCGGAATGCCGTGCGAGAATGCGAGGATAGCGGTTTTGGCCGAAAAACCTCTTCCAACCTGAGTTTTGAATTTCATATATAAGTGCAGCTCTGCTGAGAAGTGCGACTTTTATGCTCAGCAAGTGTGATTGCACGTCCAGTTCTAACACTTCTGCAGAAGTAGAACAGCTGGCTCGGTCTCCCAGTTATACAAGTTATTAAAGGCAGAACAGTAAATGATTTAAAGTTTCGTCAGTTTAAAATACATCAAAATTCCATGCATTTGAAAATTCATCAAAATGCTATGCATTTCATAATTCATTATAATTTTATGCATTTAAAATCGCCAAAACCTCACGCATTTGAAAATACATCATCATTTCGATAACTAACTAGACAATACAAAGTTTCATTCAATTAAAATGAATCACATCTTTATGCAATTTAAATTCATCGAGATCTCTTGCTCTGGAAATGCATTAACATTTTAACAGCAGTAATAAGCTGGGTAAGTTGTGGTGATGACATTTGATCACTTCGGCTGAATATTACGAATGTTTGGCCTCTTTAGTATTAAGACATACTCAGCATTATTCTATTTGCTATTCTTGGATAAAAGGCAGGAAGAATACATTAACAAGTTTAATGTAAGAAGTTCGTAAAACGAGATAATACCTATAACCGAAAGAGAAATAATTCCCTCGTTCGAAGACTGGGTAAGGGCATGGATATATCGTGTTTTAAAATTTTTATTGTTTAAATGCATTAAATATTGATGAATTTGCAAATGCAGTGAATTTTGATGAATTTTTAAATGCAGTGAATTTTGCTGAATTTGCAAATGTAACGAATTTTAATGTAGGTTTGCAAATGTATTTCATTTTGATGTATTTTCAAATATATTAAATTTTGATGTATTTTAAATGCATTAAATTTTGATGCATTTAAGTGGACGAAATGTCATTTCATTACTTTCTGCCTTGAGACAGAATCAGCTGTTTCACCTACTCCAGTGAGAACCAGGAGAAAATGAAGGTGAAGGTGGGTTGGAATATTTTCTGGGAGATAGATACATTTAATAAACCGCTAAATACCTTCACTGATTTACCCTGGAAAACAGTTAGGATTCCTTCCAAATGTGTGAATTTCCTTTGTACAGCTGGCACCCAAAACTAGCACACGTAGCCTTACCCCAAAGTCACAATTCCCCACCCATGCCGGTTTAAATTTCTGTCCTCGGGTTTCAGGTAAGCTGAAGAAGCATTTTGGAAACCGAATATCCTGGACATTATAAATCCTTTGAGAGGAAAAAGACAGAAGAAAAAAATTAGTGGGGACCTCGTTCAACATTCCGCGCTCTTAATGAATTCAAAGAAAGTAGCATTACGACTTTCCTGAGGATATTTGTGATCCCTTCCGCGTGGGCCCATGGGAGGAATTTGCTGATGAGGATGCATGATTGCCAACTTTCCGACATTGAGATATGGCAGTTGAACCCCTGTTCGCTCCCTGATGTCGCATTATCTGGAAGTTTGTAACGAAGGGACGTCTCGTAATGTCTCACCGTGACAGATATGTGACTCGAGAGTTCTCTCCTCCCTCCCTCCTTTAGCAGGAATCGAAATTACTCTTTCAATTATTCTTTCGTTTCGGGGGCGACACTTCCTCCCTAACGTGCAGAAGGGTAGTTTCATGAAGTTCCTTCGGAAGCGGTCTGGATGCTTTCTCCAGCCTTTGAACTGGCGTGAGAATAATGGTAAGGTAAAAGGTAAGAGTTTACACCGTGCCATGAAGGACTTTAGACATGTGAGGGTACGGTCCCACATATTCTAGATCTAGGCTATTTTGGAGATGATGTGATCAGCATCACGCTCCGGCTAGCATTACCCCCCCCCCCCCCAAGGGTTGTCGCCAGGCACCCATTGATTTGAGGCTGGGTGAGCCCCGGAGCCACTTTATGAGGGGACAAGGCCGGAAAAATTCCGAACTTAGATCACCCACCCCCAAGGAATTGAACCCGTGTCTTACGAACCCGTGTCCGACGCCCTACCGAGTAGACCACCGCGGCTCCTCGTAAGAATAATGGCAGAGTCAAGAAACAGAAGTTTCTTGTAAGTCCATATTTATACTTTGAAAGGCTAACCGGGAGAGGAACTACAATTTAAAGTGTAATCCGAACCACTGTGCAGTTTGCCTCCACAGGGTATCAAAGGCGGGACTCCTTCATTACAAGGCGACGATGTTACCACTGCGCCATCGAGAAGGCACATACACCAATGAGGAATACGTCTCCACTGGAGATCGTTCCTGGGACCCTTTGATTACAACCCGATAGCAAAAGTTTATTTGAAAACAACTTTGTACTCATATAGGCTAATCGGGACGGGACCTATAGTTTCCAAACAGAAAAATAAATGCATCAGTTGAAACAAAAAATGCATTAAGTTTGTATTTAGGCTTTGGTGTGTAAAATTGTATCATTACGCAATGTGATTCCACCATGATAATACGTGGGACCCCTTAATTACAACTTGAATTTGCTTTTATGTCCGCCTTACGCACAGATAAATGAATCGGGATATGCCCTACAGTTTAACGTGGGATCTGAACCACTGTACAATGTGCCTCCACCGGCAGTTGAATATTAGACATTTTTATTACAAGCCGAGGGCCAAAGTTGCTTGTAAATCCATCTTAAGCTGAGATAAGCTAACTTCCAAATTCTAAATTACTCGAATTGATTGAATTACGTTATTTTACGTCACTTCTCTGCCACTTTCAGTTAATCGCGACGTGAGAACATGATGAAATCGACGATGGTACACTAAAAAACACACAACATCCATGTCTATACTCTGTCCCAGCTAACTGTAGAGCAGGCAAACGAAATCAAGTCTCTGCGGAAGTAGTCACGCGAGATGGCTCAACCAATGAACACGTGAGAGGAACGGAATTGCGTGGAGTGGGGGAAAGCGACTGCCTTCCCAGCAGCGTGCACTGCTTCGCTCTGGCCGCTCGATTTACCTAGCTTCTCTATGCGCGGCCTTGCTCCAAAGTTAGCTGGGACAGACTATAGGCCAGGTTTCGTACCCAGGACCTCTGGCGTCGTAGCGCGGTGATAACCACTCCGCCACGGAGGTCGGCTGATCTTCGCAATCAGCCAAAAGTGGCAGAAAAGCGAAGTGAAACAAGTGAAATCAATCATTGTCAAAGAACAGCAACTTGAGTCATCACTTCCAATTTTCCCCGAGAATAAAGTGCGCAAGAGACAACCAAGCTTCTTCAGAATCGCATCCTGAGAGAATTATCTCTCTCCAGATTAAAACGCTCGGAATCCAAGCCCTGACTCCTGCCGCCGGGACTAAATTAAGGGAGAAGGCCTGATTCACTCTGATAGAACACCCCCCCTCCCCCCTCCAACACAGCAGCAGCAGCAGCGGCTGTAAAGAATATCCAGATCTCAAAGAGGAAAACGAGCTCATCATCCGCTTCTGCAAACTGGAACGTTTACATGGGAATGGCTTTATAATAGACACGTCCCCTTGGAAATCTCCGCTGATTTACAGTAGCCATTTTCACTGTAATGTGTGATTCTCCGCTCAGATTTAGCCAGTGTAATTCTCCGCTAGAAGTTCTGGTTTTCCCGGGAAGAATGGAAAGGGGGAGAAAAAGAAGGGTCGGCTCACGCTATTCACATCTAGAAGATTTTCCAATGTGTGCGAAGCCGAAAGGATAATAGCTAGGATCTTGTCCTGATGGGGAGGGGGGGCCTCAGCCCCAGGGCAGTATGTTGCCGTGCAACAAAGGAAGGATTCAGCGATAATGCATGCAACTTCTCCCTTGCTTGGGAAACAGTCCCGGATAGAAGAGAGGTTTCTATGCAAATGGTTTGGCTGCGTAGCGTGGTAAAGGAGGAGGGATCGATTAAAATAGTTTTAGTGGCGCAGGGGGTTGATTTTTCAGCCTGGGATTTGAATTTCGAGATGTTTTCTCTCCTCATCTAATTAGTCTCCAACTCCACTTTACACACGGAAAGGCTAATCGGAACTAGACCTACAGTTTAAAGTGGGATTCGAACCACTATATGCCTCCAACGTGTATCGAATCCTAGATTACAATGCGACGTTTTTACCACAACTTCATCGGAGATACCCTTCTCTACATAAACTTGTTAACCTGTGACGTTCCTTTGGTCGTAGCCACAAGAATACCACGTCACGGCAGTACCCAATCTCCGTGCTCTGTAAGGTTATGAGACTCTCCTTTATGTTTGGGTAACAACGAGCTCTCTCAGTATGTCATAGCAGAAGAATTAAAATACACCGTGTCCATAAATATACTGTCATACTTTAAAGTGGTATTACGTCGCTTTGGATAATCGTATTTAAATGAAATTGGTGACATTTGAAAGAAAACTCAAATATTTTTGTGCATGTCAACAATGGACACCAATATCAGCAATGGACAACAATGAACGAGATCAAACATAGAAACTGAAATAAATTCACTCCTGACAACAATGGACGATGCGGGTTCATTGTTGGATATTTAGCAGGCAGGCAGGTTACATGTGAATGTTTTCCTTTAATATTGTGTTGTTATTACAGAAGATTTAAGAACGTAGTTGGTGTGTTTTAGAATATCATTCCACGCAGAGTTTGGTGAAGGTTCAGCGTGCTTATAGGCCAAGGTTTCAAAATCAGGCTCCTTCACAAATGTCAATTTTGAAGTGTTGCCGGGATTTTGTGGATCGTGGCTGCATATGTCATCAAAGGAAAGGCCATTCAGGGAGAACATCTGTCAATGCGGGAATTGTGGAACAGTGCGGGAGGCATTTGTTCGTAGTTCTAAGAAGTCTGTACGTAGAGCTAGTCAGCAGTTGAAAATCCCTAAATGCACCGTATCTAAGATCCTGCGTACGCGACTGAAGTTTCACCCCTACAAACTGCAATTAGTGCACAAGTTGAAACCTGATGACCCTGTAAAACGGTTAGATTTCTCTGAACATTTTATGTTACTAATGGAGGATAACGTAAATCTGTCAGGAAAAATAATTTTCAGTGATGAGGCAACATTCCACGTTGGTGGAAAAGTGAACAGACATAATGTAAGGATTTGGGGGAGTGAGAATCCACATGCAATTTTGGAAGTTGAAAGAGACTCCCCTAAAGTGAATGTCTTTTGTGCAGTATCGAAACGTCAAGTCTATGGCCCATTTTTCTTTCTAGAGGCCACTGTGAAAGGTCCAGCTTATCTTGACATGCTCACTGAATGGTTATTTCCACAATTGGAAGAAAATGAAGGCAATGAATTTATTTTTCAACAAGATGGAGCACCTCCTCACTGGCATTTACATGTTCGGAAACATCTGAATGAGCGGCTTCCAGGAAGATGGATTGGACGTGCCGGAAATGATGATAATGGCTTCTACAATTGGCCGCCGAGGTCACCTGACTTAAGGTCTGTGACTTTTTTTAATGGGGTTACATAAAAGATAGTGTCTATGTACCCCCATTGTCTCAAAACCTGCAAGAACTGCAAATTCGTATCACTTCTGCAATCCAGTCCATCCCTGTGGAATTGTTGGAGCGTGTGTGGCATGAATGGTAATATCGCCTTGATGTCTGCAGGGCCACTCGTGGGGGCCACATTCAATGCCTATCAGTTGTAAAATAAAATATTTGAGTTTTTCTTTCAAATGTCACCAATTTCATTTAAATACGATTATCCAAAGCGACATAATACCACTTTAAAGTGTGACAGTATATTTATGGACACGCTGTATAATTCTGTTACCTTAGCTAAAGTTTATTGTTGTTCCATCATTAAAGAACACTCATGGATATTCAACGCCACTATAGTTACATACAGCATCATAATTAAATGAACCTTTCTCTGTAAAATAGTTACTTCAGAAAGAATTTCTTACACATCGTAATCAACCTTCTGTCTCATCGCACACTGTTGTCCTGGCAACCGATTCAACAACAGATATATCTATGCAACACTGGATGTTTTTTTAAAAATTTCTAGAAACCGGAAATTGCTTCCGCTCCAGGTATCCAAAAACTATAAATTTGATAACAAATAAAACATTTTAATGGTAATACAACAAACAAATAAAACATATACATGTAAAAAATAAAACAGGCGTAGCTAAACCATATTAAAGATTGGAAAATATTCATGGTTGGATACACTAGAAATAGAAACTGAACTACTTCCCTTCTCGGTCATGAGATTACGTATGAGGATTTGCAAAAATCTACCTTCGTGGAATAGTTTTCAACTCGACGAGCTTCACGTCTGTAGTTTGGACATTTTCGAAGATGACGAAACATGAAAACTTACACTCTGTCTCCTGTTTTTGTGGAGCAAGGTCGCGCGTAACGGTAGAGATTGGGAGAAAGGTCGCAGAAGGAGCAAAGCAATGCGCGCTGCTGGAAATGGCTGGGAGCTGCAGACGCATGCACTCACGTCCCTGCTCACACGTTCTTTGGTCCCCTCTCGAGTTACTACTTGCGCAGAGCCTTGTTTTCGTTCTCTTGCTCCAGAGATTCCCGGGACAGAGTGTAAAGGATAAAAAGAAATGTTAGGTTCCGAAAAGTGGTTTTACTTAGCCTTGATCAAATCGCTTGCACCTGTGGGGACCACAAAGTAAACAAAAATGCATTTAGTCTGTGTGGAGAGCTTCCCGTCTCCACGCAGCAGATATAAAGCTTTACGGGCGAAATCGCCATGCTTTTCACGATTCACCCTGTTCCTTCTGCCACAATTACAATACTCCACCGCACAGCTACTCACGAATCTGACAGCGAGAGGTTTCCCTCTGCACGAACGCGACAGACGAAGCCCATTGTCTAGCTACAGTAGCGTCCCTACATCCTGTCCAGGCAATCGCTGGAGGAAAGGAACGAAAACAAGTAAGTTGCGACTCGAGAGGGCGCCGCAAGTGAATGCGTGAGATCCGGCTACAGCTACCAGCCGTTTGCAGCTACGCGCACCGCTTTGCTCCTTCCACTGTGAGCCCGCTGCCCGATAAATTCGTTTTTTTAAAAGTTGATGCCCCGAGGGGTAATAATTTTAATAGTTAATAATTTTTAAATTTTTAAAAACTTTATACGTTAATTAATAGGTACCATTGAAATTTAATATTAATAAATAAATTATTGCATAAACATAGAGGGCATTAGTTCCATTACATATATAAAGATTGATTTAAATTAGTTGACAACGACTAAATCTAATGTAATATTTTAGCTTTCTTTGGCAAATATCATTGCATTAATTTGATAAATGCTAGTTTTCATTGGTTTGTTCCATTTCCGACACCGAAAAATTCAAATTAATCAGAACATTTCCATTTCAATATATTTGTTAATGAAAATTGCTGTGCAAAGCACCCTTCGGTTAGATACTAGCGCCTTAAAGTTCGTACAATTTTTTACTCCCTCTGCACTCGCGCATGTAATTAGTTCGTTACACGGTACAACACAGACTCGTATACTTCGTTAATTTAGTGTCAGGTAGTGTGCTTGGTGTCTGCACAGTTGGCACTACGTAAGGGAGCAGTGTAATGTGTGATGTATGATGTACGTATGATCACGTGGTGCGTGCTAACTAATCAAATGAACGTTTAAAGCAGCAGACTGGCATTTGTTGAATCTTCGGAACTTGAACGCAGTGATGTGCCGTAGACTATAAGTTTACGTCTACATGCGTTGTCTACACGTAATCTACGCGTAGATTACATTGGGTTGTAGTTTACATAGACTACGTAGACAATCAAAACTGCATTAAAATTAATTTTCAAGGGTTTCATGAAAGGAAAGTGACATTTTCAAGTATATTGGTTCCTAACGAAATGAAAAGAAACCTATTTACAACAAAATTTCTCTTCTCTTCTATCATCAACTATGGAAGAAGATAAATAGTATGCAAAAAACAACAACAGATGGCAGTCGTGAGGCAAGAGTGGTCGTTTCCCTATAAAACACTAGAATATTGCCTATATTAGGTTTCTTCCTAGGTGAGAAATTGTTCAAATTTGGAAGAAAGAGTATGAAAAGTTCTTTTCAAACGTCAGCAACTGATACGCAGTATAATTTTATTCTAATTCCACGGCGTCCTTTGCTAAGTTGTCACCTTTCGCCATGTTGTTTACACAGATTACGTAAACTACGTGTATAAAATAGTCTACGTGTAGAATGTAGACTATCGTTGTTTACACGTAGACGCACATCACTGCTTGAACGCCGCTATTCTTCTACTAGGTTGAACGTCATTTCCTTACACGGGTCTCACTTATCGCTCAACACTAGAGAAACCTGGTGTTCTGACGACACGGGAGAAAGCTTTTTAATTTTAGGCTAAATGCCTACTTTGTTAGGTTATGCTAAGCCCCGAGACAGGTTAACTTTGCAGCAGATGTTATGTATTAATCCACGCTAGAACAGCGCTCAGCATCTCCTGTGCCAGTCTTGCCTTAACCGGCGAGCAGTTCATATCACAGACAGTGAGAAAATCGGCAGTATTGCAGCGGAACTATATTATGTGCGCACGTTTGGGTCTATATATGTGAAAAGTTACTGCAAAGTTAACCTGTCGCGGGGCTTAGCTATGTTTAGTTCTCTTAGCCTAAATAATTTTTCATTGTATTTATGCTAATGGAACCTAACCTAAACTCGTAGGCGTGCCTCGACTGACGTCAGAACACAAGGTAGCGAAACTGTTGTGCCACAAGGAAGACCCGCCTGACACCGGGATGCGTATTTACAAACCCTATAGTGCAGCAGAACCAGATGTATATAACACTTTCTTATTGGCTGTGTGAACCGGAAGTGATTATGTTCCGTGTCCATTGTTCCTTGTTTCTTCATTTACAGCAAAAGTATGGGAAAAATTAGACTTGTGATTATATAGTAATAAAGTTTGTAAACGGAATGTCGAAATTATGTTAAGAAATATACGTTTATATAATAAAATATAATGTTTAAAATGTTATACGTTGGATATACATAATTTTCTCAATAGCCATTGGTAGTTACAATTTTTGCACTGATGTGACTTTAAATAGAAAAATCATTCACTTAAAGAAGAGTTCTGATTTCTGTCTTCTAAAACATTAATTTAAATAATTTTGCTAAAAAATGAACCTTATTGTAAATGTGTTTCTTATCTTGTTGGGATGGATATCTGAAATCTACACTGTTAATTTGAACCCTGCCACCTAGCGTTAACTTGAAGGAACGCTGCATCAACTTCCGGAATGGCAGCCAATCAGTAGCCAAATATCGCTGGAGGTTCTGCAGTACTATAGGGTTTGTAAATACGCCACCGGGATACTACTGCACTACACTTAGTGTCAAAAAGTGCACCAAACTAGACGGGGTAGTGTGATCCATCACCGCCCCTGTCGCGAAACCGGGACCAAAGACCATCTTTCCTGGTGGTTTCCAGCTCGGGCTGCAAATAGCAAACTTCAGGAGAAGCTCCCACGTCCCGGGGATTGAGAAAAAATGGATACACCCACGCGAATGCGCACTTTCGCAAATACGGCGGGTTGAAGGGACCTGCATTACCTGGTGCAAGGGGCAAACAGGACGCGGAAAGCGCCACCGTTGCATTCGGCCACTTTGACATGCATGAAGCTGGCCATAACCTTTCCGTGAACCTAACGAAGCGTGCAGAGAGGCAAGCGACCTTGTTCAACATGCATTCCGGCTCTAGCTTACGACCCCGTGATTACGAAATCCCGGAGACCCGACTGCCGTTACGGGACGCGGATGGGGAGGGCCTGGATTTTCTCCCGTTCCCGGTTTGCTCTTCCTGAATTGCTTGCGAACGATCATTGCCCGCCCTTGCACTGGGAAACGGACAAACTGTATTTTATCTGCGGAAAAAGTTTCTAAAAACTACTCCTTTTCGGGATGTGTTGCGTTAGATTTTTATAAATACCAGGTCCCGTTTTGTAGATGTTAGAGATTACGAAACAAACGGTTCTGCATTAGACCGCCCAAAAATTACAGCTCTCGACCTACTCTCCATCACTGGGATGCGAATTTAAAGCCAACGAAAACTCGTAACACAGGCACCAAAATACTGAAAATATGATATTGAGTTTTAAAGTCCTCTTTATGCACAGATAGGCTATTCTGGACTGGACCTACAGTTTAGTTTAAAGTGATATTCGAACAGATATGTCTCCTCACCGGGTATCGAACCCGGGATCCCTTCATTTTAAAAATAGGCACTTAAAGGGTACAAAAGAATAAAATATGCACTTAAAGTAAGAAAATGACGAATGTAAACATTCAAACGGACACCACAGTAAAGAAAATAATCACTTAAAAAGGGTACCAAAATTATGAAAATAAGTCCATAAAAAGGCACCGAAATAATGAAAATAGGTATTTAAAATGCATCAAAAAAATGAAAAATAATGAAAATACGCACTTAAAATGCATCAAAATAATGAAATTGGTACTAAAAATGCGTCAAAATAATGAAATTGGTACTTAAAATGCATCAAAATAATGAAATAGGTACTTAAAATGCATCAAAATAATAAAAGTAGGCACTTAAAATGCATCAAAATAATGAAATAGTACTTAAAATGCATCAAAATAATAAAAATATACACTTAAAATGCATCAAAATAATAAATATAGGTACGTTAAATGAACCAAATTAATGAAAATAGACACTTAAAATGCATCAAAAAAATGAAAAATAATGAAAATACGCACTTAAAATGCATCAAAACAATGAAGACACGCACTTAAAATGCACGAAAATATTTCAAATAAGCACCTTGATGTTTCACATTTGTTGACTTGAATTTATTGTTTATTTATTTCTTAGTCTGTTTTGTTATGAGTGGTGGACAGATAAAAGTTTTGATGATGACGACAAAACAAGTGATTGTCTCCACAGTGTACTATAGAGAATGAACACAACCAGCGAAAGAAAGAGGAGTGTGTAATGAGATCATTGGTTCAACAGCCACTAATGGTCACGTTGGTTGAGATTCATAGAATCTCAGGAAGGTCTCGTAAAATTAAGGAATTCCGGGTTCGATTGTTTGGTTTATTGAATGAGGTTACTTTTTGTCGCCTTTCTGCACTTTTGGCTAATCCTGACGGTGGGGATCAATGACGATGAGGTAAATCATTAGGACAACCCAGAAACAAAGATGGACAGAATACAAGGCAATCTGCAAAGAGGATTATACTGTCATGGGCCCAGACACCAGAGCCTCGTTAGTCTGCAAAATGTAATCCTGTGAGTCCAGGTGACTGAGAAGCTTCGACAACAATATAACTCCATGCACATTGTATATATAAGTGTCCACGTCCGCTGGTTGTTTATGTAAAGCTTTCTGCCACAGCGTCGCATGATTAGCTCTATTGATTAGCGATTGTGTTTGGACACAGCAGAACGCCCCCGAGGCTTTCTATGAGAGGACAAATATGAGGTTCCATGGCATTACAGTGTTTACTGTAAACGAGTCGACGACCTGTAAACGTCAACGTGATAATTCGCAATTGAGTTTTGAATCAATGTTAATTCCCCCGTAATGTATGTTCAGGAATAACCATATAGGTGGGAAATTTCAGCAAATTTCGTTGAGTAATTGACGATTGATTGACTTTCTAGTAACAATATGTTGCGAAATAAATATTGTATGTACCACTGGCTTGTCCAAGGAGGAGGTGGTTGGTAGGGGTCATAATCCCTCTTTGGTCCATTTTCCTTTTTAAAAAACGTCAAATCTGACTACTAAAGAAAAGTACATACGTACCCCCTTCCCCCACTTTTCCAAAATCCTGGGCACTCCCCTGGTATGGATGTTCGCATAAAGATCCATAGGGTCACTTAACAACCCGTAGAATGAAAGAAAAATGTTTGTTTACTCTTCATTTCTTCGTTTCTCATTTCGGTTTTTCTCCTATCTATATTATTACCCTCCTTTCCTAGTCCTAGAATCCAGTTGTGCGGGAATGTTTTTTTAATTTTTATTTCTGGGGTACATGTGTAAGAATGGGCCACTTCCCTTTAGAACACCAACTAACTCTCTAGTCTTCTTAAACCAGAAGGCTCATGGCTGCAGCAACACAGGCCTTCCATCTGTCCCTATCCTGAGCTGATCTATCCACTCTTTTCCATCCCTACCGATTTCCTTTAGGTCCATCTCAACGTTGTCCCTCCATCTTCGTCTTGGCCTTCCTACTGATCTCTTACCATCAGGTTTCCCAACAAGAATCCTGTAAACTCTTCTTTCCTCTTACATTCGTGCCACATGGCTTGCCCACCTAAGTCTTCTTGATTTAATCATTCTATAATATCGGGACATGAATACAAATTATGTACTTCTAAATTATGTAACCTTCTCCACTCACCTGTCTCCTCATCCCTTTTAGGCCCACATATTTTCCTAAGTTCCCGGATTTTCCTAATGTTATTGTTAATTCCAAGCTAGTCTTTATAACAAGTTTTAAAAATATGTGCAACTGAGGAACAAATCGTTGTATGAGAACCAGAGAAACATAACACCAAAAATTCTGTTTCAATTTTGTTTAAATGAACTCCTCTGAGGAGCTCTACTTGGAGTCAGAATGACATATCTCCACTTCTAATCCTTAGCAGTGAGGTGGAGCCATCTATCTTCAAAATACTGACGCACCAAGGGGCTTAACTACACTCTGGATCGTGAATCTCTTGAGCAAGCGAACGAAAGCAAGTGTCTGCGTAAGTAGTGCCTCGAGATCATCAATGAGAACTTGAGAGGGGAAGTGAATGCAGACCAGCTGTTTCAGCAGAGCTCACTGCCTTGTTCCACCAACTGGCTTTCTCCTCTTATCTAACGTCATGCGCAGTCTTGCTCAGCACATTCCAGAGACAGAGCATAGTACCACAATGTTGTTGAATTGGTTGATACAGACAGACAAGGAGACAGATAGATAAATAGATAGATATACACACACACAGTTTTCGTGTTGTATATACGAGGGTAGGGCCATAAGTCATGGTAACTAATTTCTTTTCGCTGGAATACGACACGAAAATGAGAATTTTGTTTGATTTTGTTTGATTTGGTGTTTTAAGTGGCCGCGGTGGCTCAGTCGGTAACGCGTCTGACTAGCATGCTAAAGGTCCCGGGTTCGATCCCCGGACGGTTCAAATCCGGGAACTTTTCTAACGATGAAAGCGGCCCCGGCGCCCACCCAGCGTCGAATAACATGGGTACCTGGGGGAAACCGTGGGGGGTAAAGGCGGTCAGGGGCGTGATGCTGATCACATCACCCCCACTCACGACCGGATCAAGAAAGTGTGGGGCGTTACCCCCACACCCCCTATACGCCTTCATGGCGTAGTGCTATGCACAGGGGAGAACTTTACCTTTTTTACCTTGGTGTTTTAAGTCCACTTTATGCACAGTAAGGTTAATCGGGACTGGATCCGAACCACTGTGTGTCTCCATCGGGTATTGAACCCGGGGCCCCTTGATGACAAGGCGAAGACGCTACCACTGCGCCATCCTGGAGGCCCACGAAAATGAGAAATATACAAATAGCATAGGGCAGTGTATTGTAATGCGTAATGTATGAATAATGCATATCACGTGTACCAGATGTAGGATAGAGAAGCGAGAATTCTTAAAGATAGTATCATACCACATGTGTTTACAGGTCAGAAAGCATACAAACTTTACAGGAAGAAAAGAGGCGCATACCACGATAGGATACTATTTCCCACAGTTTCCACCAGTTCTCTATGCAATTCTCTTGCATTTCTCCTCCGAAAAACGGCTATTTTGATGAACAAATATTGTTCACCTTGTGGCAAAGCTGTTGACTCATCTATGAATTACCATTGCCCTTTGTACGATCAGCATTCATCACCCTGCCATCTAGTGACATGTTCACATACTACAGGTGCCATGTTCTCCGGGACAAACGATCATGTTGATGTATAGCTTAGGTCTTCATTGGAACGCTAGTTCGGTATCTTTTGACACAGCTCGAGAGGAAACCGACCGGACGCCTATCTGGTTTCGAGCCAGGGCCTGTTTTTCTGAGAAGCACTGTGGCACTTTCTCCTGCATCCATTGATTCGCTACACTCTCACGGTCTCCACATTGTATTTTTTTTTTAAAAAAAAAAAAGTAGCAAGCGCTACACAAGATAGGAAACACACTAAATTCCAAGAAGTAATTGGGCACGTGTACAAAATGGTTGTCTGGTGGTGCGAACCCTGTTAGAACCTCGTGGAGACACCTCTTGGTGCTATAACAGCAGCCACTCTGTCAGTCATGCTCTCGACTAGTTTGTGGAGGACGTCCATTGGAATGTGTCGCCATTCCTCTTGCAAGATCTCACTCAGTTGGACAGAATTTGGTCGCATCTCCCGAGACCTCACCCGCCAGTCCAATGCCTCCCAAAGGTGTTCTATGGGATTGAGATGAGGACTCTGTGCAAGCTAGACCAATCGGTGAACATTGTTGTCGGCAAACCACTGCATAGTAGCCTCCGAAACATGCCACCTAGCATTGTCATCCTGGAAGTAACAGGGGTCCATTCCGTAAAAACGCCACAAGGTTGGGAGCATTTCATTGTCTAGTATTGTACAGTATGCCTGTGAGTTCATTGTGCCACGAACAACCACCAGTGGTCCCACTAAATGATACTAAATGATTCAAATTAAATACTAAATTAACCACCATCATAGGTGCACAATTACTTTTTGGTAGATAGTGTATAACAGCAACCTGACGTTCAGAAATTTCTAATAAAACTGAGTTGGCAACATCTAGTGTACTCCACGAAGTCTTAACAAGTTCTGTCAGTTCTTGCGTACCATGCCCTGTTCGGTTAAGAAATATTGACCCTGGCAGACCTTGTCAGCTCCTGCTCAGAAATGTGTAGAATAAGCTTTCTACAGGAAATGGTAAGAACACTGGCCTTTGGCAAGAGGTGACGAGAGGCCAAGCGAGGGTTTATATACGTGCGCATGAGAGCGACACGAGGTCTTTTAATCTGGAATCATCGGAGAAGCAGGAGCTACTGGTCTTATTTCTAAACCGAACAGGGTAAGCTAGTCTACACCCATTCTGCCATTTGCATTGCTCACTTCAGTCTAGAAACGAATCATGAGTCTATTTTAATGTATAGTTAGATATTTGTACCTGCCCGTTCAGGGCTGTCTCTACCATCAACTAGTACTAATAGTTACATCCCTATTTAAGATCCCGCGTTCAGAGGAACGCTACGTGGTGGATTGATGCGGGCCTTTTCATTTTCTTTTGGAAATGAAAAGCGTCAAAGACTTGTTTTCTTAAACAGACATGAAAATTGAAAGGATAGGCATCGTTACGTGGTGAGATGCTTGGGCTTTTCATCCATTTTACGGAATTGTGATGAAAATTAACGCTACGTAGTGGAGTTGCGGAATTTTTTCATTTATTTCACTCTGAAATAAATGAAAATTGAAATTTGTTAAATAGTGACATGTCAGAATTGTTTTTTTTCTCCGCGAATCTTTATTTTTGGGGAAAGCTGCGTAGCACGCAGTTTTAATGTTAATGATGGTTAATGTCGATAATCAGCTTTAATTCAGTCCTTACCCACCACACCCACCCAATAGGCTAATCACCCGCTGCATTAAAGCACATTACAATGCGGAGGAAACGAAAATAGAATGTTTCCTTTGGTAGCCACGGGCGCTTTTGCTTCGTCGCGGTTTTCCGCGTCGATGCGATGTGGCATAAGGTACGTCCGTCATTCCGCGCGCCGGAAGGTTCGATGTCGGACATTCGAGTGTCATATTCCGCCCAGAATTTGGCCAGCCCGGGCACGTCTACCGACAAGCCCTTGTCATTCCGCTCCTAGTAACGCCGTGGTTCGCTCGAACCCGGTACCTTCGGTCAGGGCCTGATGGCTACGACAAAACTACCACCTGGGAAATTATCATCAATTCCCAGGATTTTATCAAAATTTTGAAAGTGGCATTTGATTTTGATGACCCTTGTCCTTGCAGTAGTCTCTTGAAATACAATTTGGTATTTTTTTAAACGTAAATTTGGTGCGTGACTTATGATATTTCGGCTATAAACGATACGACTCAATCACACCATGGTGTGTGTACTTAGTGGGTCACAGCAGAGAGTATTGCTGAAGTTAATTGTGTTTTTAATTAATTAAAGTCCTTTAAAGTTTCAATTTCATATATATTTTTAAAACAGACCGTAACTTGTTAATGATCCGAAAAGTAACGCCGTTTGTGTTTATGTGTTTTAAGTTAAACTGTTAAAGATTATCGCAAGGAGGATATTTAATTTTATCACGTATAGTTTTGAAATGCACAAGGATCAGTGGTCGACTTACTCGTAATTTAAAATGACTGAAATCTCCTCGCCCCGAAGATGGGAGCCTTGGTACTAATAATTGTAGTGCAAATTGATAAGGAGATAGTCGAGAGAATACACGAGTCAGTCGCAGAGCATTTTTATTTTTACCTTGTTTAAGGAATATTTTTTTTACTAAAGTAAAGTTAATATGTGAAAAAACGAAACGCTAATTATATTTCTAGGAATAGAGGAGCAATTATATGTCCGCTACTATACGCTGGCGTAAGTAGTAAGAGTGACGCTACCATTCGGCTAGAGTATAACCCGCTCGTTGATTCAATGTTCTAGCTAAGGGATAATAATAGGTGTTTTTAGTTGTACGCGCAGAAATACCGGTAGTGAAATATAAAAGAGTGCGCAAGTGTTTATATATATGTTTTAAGGAATAGAGGAGCAATGATGTCAGCTACTAAAGGTAGTAAGTGTGACGCTCCCTTCCATTAGTTTTAAGGTTAATTATGTCTTCCCCTACGAATTAATTGTGTACACAGAGGTACCCGTAGCAAGAGGAATGACACTGTCATTGTAGCGCAATGACATAAGAATGACTTAGTCTGCATGACTTTTAGTTTGTTAAAACACCATAGTTAGGCGTAAGCCAACTTGTAATGAAAAGTAGAACGAGACGTAAGCGGTATTCAAGGCGTGGAGTATTTCACATATTAACGAGATTTTTTTGTTATTATCCATATATTTATTGTCTCCTTCAGCTTTTTATTAAAGGATAGCTTAATATTCCTCCTTTTGCGTTTTATAGCTTTGAATTTTAAATACCTTAAATCTCATGTGTATTTATATTATGATATTTATATTTCAAGTTACGGCATTCCTTAATGTTTAAATAAACACTCTTCAGCATTATTCAAGAGATTTCGTGTGGTTATTTAATCGCATCGCAAATCACTAAATCACTAAATAGCGATAAAAGTTAAAAAGGTTGTTTAAATTGAGGCAAAACTGGTTGTCATTTTTTTTCATTAAATAACGATGAAGTATTGCGAATAGTGTAATCAATCAAGCCCTCCCCTTAGGTATAATCACGTTTACATTCCGTCATCTTATGATAGGTTTAAACACGCAAGTTTAATCTCTGCACCGAAAGCACGATTCATTCGTTGTTTTCCTTTTGTTCTTTCGAACTAAGGATATGTGCAGTCGCAAGACTCAAGTCCAGGATTTTCTTCCCATGTAAATCGCCAGATTTCCGTGCGGAAATTTTCACATTCGAGTTAGCGGAAGAATCATATCTTATTTCAGTCTCGGAGAGAGATAATTTGATGACACCTTTCTTTGTTGTAGATGAACTTTACACTTAGCTGGCGTCGACACTGAAATTCCTAGCCTCCCAAAGAGGCGAGAATAAGAGTCTTTTCAAGGGCGCTTATTTATGCGACGTTTTCTCGTTCCTTCAGAATTTTAAAAAGTTTCCCGAATGAAATTCAATTACTTCTTACAGATTAATTTCATGTTAATCTTCGTAAAGTAGGTAATAGCGAGTAATTGGGCTTATATTTTAATCTCCCACACGTCATAGACTTTAGTTGAAGCAATTACTGATCTTAACTTCATTGGAGCCATGTCATTTACTCTTTTGTTTTACTTGTGGCTAGGTCCGTTTTAACAGCTGTGACGTTACCAAAATTTGGGTTAATTATTTTTTTGTCGTCAGTTCCTCATTTTTTACAATGCTTTGACACTTCTGACATGATATTAATGGATTTCGTTGGGTTAATTTTCTGATACCAGGGGATATATTTTATACCATCTACATATTACTTTTATATATTTATCAATATTTAAACCTAGATATTTTCGTTTATTTTATTGTATATTGATCATGTCCCAACAAAGGGCATTTAGTGCCATGTCATAACTTTAGTTTTATATTGCACATTATTTTATACTTTAGGAAAAGCCAGGGGCTATATATATATATATATATATATATATATATAATTTAGTCAATATATACATATATTACTTTTGATGAAGTCAGATTTTCATTTTAATGGTGTTCCAGTGTTACGGCGTCAAATGACATTTTCCGCCTTTTATTTTCTTTAGCCTTCATTCAAACTTTGTTTTATAATTTATATCACTTATTGGGCAGTTTATTTTATTTTAGTTTACTTATCTTTACTCATGATTTTCACTTGCCTATAGAAGACGATTCCTTTACACATTTTTTATATATTTTTCAATATTGAATGACTGTGAGCAATGTAGTTTATTCCTATGTCCAACCTGTTTCCTCCCCTGTTCGGGAATTCCAAGAGTTCAAGGAATTTCGAAAAGTCCAGTGATTTTTTTGAGGCCGGAAGAAGAACGCATTCCTGAAGGCTTTGGAGCTCACCAGCCTCCTTTGGTTTTCAGCGGTGTATGTCACGTAGCAGCACTGAAAATCCTATTCCAAGTGACATCCCAGGACTGGAACAGCGTCAGAAACATCAGAAGAAATGTCATCTTACAGAGCAAACCCCCCCCCCCACGACTCTAACCCCCCTTAAGAAGAAGCATGAACATCTTTCATGTACATCGTCCCCTTTTGCTCTGTAAGGCCAGGCAATGTCCTTCACCACATATTGGAACTTTCCGGGTACAGTCAACGACCCAAATGTGTTGAGACCCAGCCCTGTGGATCAGCAACCTGCCAGGCCACCTGTGACGTTTCATCCTACCAGTGGCCATAATTACTGTATGCAATGGCGTCTGCTGTGAACTTTCGGGGGCCTATCCTAACATCCCCCCAGTGTTCGCCATTGGACAAGGCATATTTTTGGGGCTTGGAACCGCTACTTGGAGTGGCTTCCCATGGACTACCCTGTGTTCGCCCGCCCCACGGCCCACGTCTTTTCATCTGACCTTTGCTGACCAGTATTCCGAAACTTTCCACACCGGGATTCGAATCCGGTCCCCCAGTGAAAATGATCGGTCAAGGACCGTGTATGTCACAGAACAGTGCTTCGTACCCCAGGACTCCGGGGTTGGAATGTATTTGGACTGCCCTGCCGTCTCATTTCTCAGGTCATAGTGTGCACACATAGTGTGCTAAGAACGTCAGTGGCAAGTGCAAACATAACCTTAATCTATTTTTTAATCTTCGTGTGGTTGTGCGCAGTCCACTGGAGTTTGGTGTTTACCACGGTACTTTTGCTATCGCCTCGAACTGTCATCCTGATGAGGCGGAAGATTGCGAGCATGCGGCATTAAAGTTTCTCACGGATTATGTTCTGTGCTTATTTAGCACTTGTTCAGAAGCAAGTCGCATGTATCGCGTTACGATGCAGTGTGTTGAACTTTCCGCTGACTCCACGGACCTGCGAACAACACTTTATATCGCATGTTGACCAACCGTCAGCATTGTTGATTACGAAAGACTCTTCCAGCGTGTGGCTAATGAAAACAAAAGACTTTCTTTCAGCATTCAAGCTTGAGCTTAATTCTGTTCCATTTACTTTTCGGTGAAGGGTATCCGACATTTTTTTTTATTAGTATTTTATTTTATGTATCCTTTTTGTTCATGTAATAAACAAAACCTTTTAAATTTTGGTGAATGGCAGAAGGTTCAATTTAAACTTTAATTATTACAATTTCAATTTTGGAAATTGTTTCGCAAGAGGGAGTGTCGTACCATGCCCTGTTCGGTTAAGAAATATTGACCCTGGCAGACCTTGTCAGCTCCTGCTCAGAAATGTGTAGAATAAGCTTTCTACAGGAAATGGTAAGAACACTGGCCTTTGGCAAGAGGTGACGAGAGGCCAAGCGAGGGTTTATATACGTGCGCATGAGAGCGACACGAGGTCTTTTAATCTGGAATCATCGGAGAAGCAGGAGCTACTGGTCTTATTTCTAAACCGAACAGGGTAAGCTAGTCTACACCCATTCTGCCATTTGCATTGCTCACTTCAGTCTAGAAACGAATCATGAGTCTATTTTAATGTATAGTTAGATATTTGTACCTGCCCGTTCAGGGCTGTCTCTACCATCAACTAGTACTAATAGTACACCCCTATTTAAGATCCCCGCGTCCAGAGGAACGCTACGCTTGAACGAACGCTATTTGTGGGAAAGGTTTGAGGGGAGTATTTACTGAGCTCCACGTGGACTTAACATGTGGTTGTCAGAGGGGAAATGTATCTATCGGAACTTTCTTTGAAGTAAAGTGGGGTTCCGGTGAGGATTGAGATTATACCACCGTTTAACTTTGAGAAAAATGTATACTCTGTCCCGGGTATCTCTGGAGCAAGGCCGCACAAAAAGGAGAGAGAGTGAGTGAGCGGAACGAAGCAGTACACGCTGCTGTAAAGGCTGGTATCTGCAATCGCACTTCCCCCTTCCCGCAATACCGTTCCCTCTTTCATTAGTCAGTCTTCTGGAGTTTTCGTTCGCCCGCTGCAGAGATACCTGGGACAGAGTATAGTTGCCATGACTTGTGTTCCAGCCCTCGTATATACGGCCATACCGTGGAGGTCTTGAAAAAAAAATCTCTTCCTGGAGAGAGTACAAAACGGGGAACATAATTGTCGCCCTCGCAACAGCCGGTGCAGCACCTGGAAAGTGGAGAGCGTCGTGTTACGCAGGAAGCGGTTCTATCTGGTGGTCTTTGCGGCGATGCTGTTCACTTAGCGCTGCCCCCGGCTGCCTGAGAGAGGGGAAGAGGAGGGGGCGAGGGGGAGGCAGAAATTGACTGGTGCCTCGGGACACACTCAGCTCGGATGGAGTCTCCCGCTCCGTCGCCAGCCAATCTATGCTCCCGCCACTGGAGTCTAAGATGGCGGGGAATGAGCTGAGTGCGAGGCCACGTGACCCTCTCATTTGGAATACTGGTTCAAAGGGGTGGCAGTTCGCGACCCTGCTCTTTGAACTCGATTTTGAGTTCAGAACTTTCACCCCACTTTAAGAGAACGACGCTGTCAACAGGCACGTACCTAGAAATATATTTCGAGAAGAGGAACCGAAATAATAATAATGCTAATGTTTAAAATAATATGTTAATGAAAAAAGGAGGTGTAAGAATAGAGATATAACAGCACGTATTCATTACCTAGCTTACGTACAGCTAAGATTGCTAAAGTTTGTATAAAATAAACTGTCCTAGCAAGATAAACATTTGAATATTTATTGAATAACAGAAGAGGATGTTATATCCCCTTAACGCAAATTATAGTTCCTGTTAAAAATTTTATTCATATTCATTATGAAAAAGCATTAGTGTGCATAAATCTTGTTTGGCACTGTCATTCAATGTCGTATGATCCTATTCTAAATCTTGCGTTCCAGTAAGTTCAGAGGAAAGAAATAACCCTGGATTATAGAACAAATGAATGTCTCACACCGTTACAGTGACGTCCTCTGGCTACGGGAGGTTAAAGTCTCCGTGAGAAAGAGTAACAACTTTTCTCCTGAGATTTCGGCTTGTGCATGGGACCGGTGGCCATCCACCATTGTGAGGGTATTACGGAATTACGAATCAATAGCGTAACCTGATCACAGAAAAGCTACCACAACGACTGGGGGTTCGTCGTGCTGACCACACGTCACCCCGTAAGCTGTTACGCCACAGGTTATTATTGTAAAACAAATTATAAACAAGTATACTTTCTATATTTAATTTTAGCACTTGGTAAGTCTCTCGGTGAGTCCGGACCCCTTGCACACCCCTAACTACGTCCTTGGCTCTAAAATCATATGTACAAGAAAGAGATGAAAATACAGGGTGTCCCGAGAGAAAGTGGCAATACTTTGGTAAATGGTGGTATGGGTGATTCTAAGCAAAAAAGTTCATATGAACAAGGGTCCGATTATGAACCATAACTGAGCTTAATTACTTAATTATCATGTACTAATTAATGGTACGCCATAAATTAATGCAATAAAAATTAGTATCAGCATGTCCCGTCTAGTATTTACTTACACAATTACCATTTCATTTCCATGTTTTACATGTTACTGTTTTTGTTTACGTTTTTCTACTTAATTTTTATTTCTGTTCATATCTCAGTTATCGTTCAAAATCGGACCCATGTTCATATGAACTTTCTTGCTTACAATCACCCATACTACCATTTCCCAAATGTAACAGTCCACTCGGAGGTGGAGAAGAAGATCCAATAGCTTAGTTAGCTAAGTGTTACAAGTCTACCCATAATGCTAACCTTTTTCTCCAGCGGTGGCATGAGACTCTATTTACACTCAGGGTTCGGGTGTATGTTGCACTTAGAGGGCTATGACGTAGTTGACCAGTTAAGTTCATTGACAACTCAAAATTAATTAAAACATATAAAGGTTTATTTCATCACAAACTTAAGCAAGGAAGGAACTTAGACCCTTTTACAGTAGTTTTATACATCCAACTTATAGTTTCACAGTTTCGTAAATGATACCTAGTACTCTTGTTAGAAAAACAATCACAAAGGGTTTATAAACAAAGCATCTAAAAGATAAAGATTAGTGTAACCTTGGAAACTGCTTTTTGACTACATGTAGGAGTAACAGGCGGAAAACTAAGGAATAGATTCTAAGAAGCGAATTTCCCAGCATCGAGGAGACGGGGTTTCGCTGTTACCATCCCCAACGTCGAGATGACGGGGTTTAAGAAAGAAAAAGGTCTGGTTACCTAAATATCTCTCGCCCGAAAGCGGAGTGGGTTTCTCTCGCCCAAAAGCGGAGTAGGTCCTCTCACACTAAAGTGGAGTAAATTTCTCTCACCAGAAGGTGGAGTGGGATATCTTTTTCTCTCTCCTGTTAGGAGGAGTTTTCCTCTTGCCCGTAGGCAGAGCCCTACTTCTCTCGTCCGCAGACGGAGTCAAACTGAGATGCTAGCCCCGCTCTCGCCTTTATATTGGGTCGGCGACGCTAGCGTAAGCAAGTGGAAGAAATATAAACTATTAAAAGTATATTTTTAAGTAAGTTTACCAAATTAGAGGTGTAACCTGTTTTTAAATTGATACATTTCTAATTACATATTTTTATCAGAAAGGTCACAAAAATAGAGGTGCGACTCGTACAAATTGTGACGAGACGGGTTCGTTACAATAACCCCTCCCTTCGGGAAAAATCTTTAGATTTAAAATTTATCACCTCTATATAATATATTTTAATGATAAAGATTTTTTTTCAATATGAAAATTCAATTAAGATTACAAACTAATATTAATAACAAGTTACATGAGAGATAAACACGACCAAGCCAATCTTTACAACAATGGAAGTACTAGGTTTAGAACTCAAAGAAGGTTACATAACTAATGAACTGGGTTTTAATCAACTCTTTAGGCTAAAAGTCCGTATCGCTTTAAAAATCTTAAGAAGGGAAACCTTCAGGGCACTCGAATATGACACTTTCGCAGGACAGAGATTGTCTGCATATATGGCCTTGGGATGTCTCCCAAAATCATTTTCAACTGCTGAGCCAATAACAATTCGTCACCATTCCAATTTACTTCAGCCTGGAGTTCCGAGTCGTGAGCTTTCAGTGGAGCTTCCTGTGGATCTGGAAGAGCAGCGACTTCCCTCCGGGTAGACACCATGTGTTGATCGACCTGCAGATCGTCCTCGGTACTATCCTTCCTTGGAACAGGCTCTGGGGTAGTCCATACATGCTCAGCATGTGTCAGGTTTCGCATCTCGGATTCCAACTTTCGTTTTTCCGCTTCTAAGTGTCGAACTCGTTCCATCCAGGGTCGAATCAGGGCACTAGATTGGTCACTCAAAACTTCAGATTTCTGTTCGTTGATTTCGTTCTCTTGCTCCAAGAGTACTGCTTCGGAGGATACTGTTTCAACGAGCATAGGCAACTTTCTCGGAACCACAATTGCTTTGGGTTTTCTTCCTTCAATCACAGGGCTAGATGAGCTAGGAGCTGATAAGTCCATACTAACTCGCACAGGTTGGCAGGCTCTAGGAACGACTTTGCTCAGATCCACTAATCCTGGTCGCGAAGGAGAATACGGCAAGGAACTATATCCCTTCTTAATATCTTCGGCAGCAATATTCTTCATCCATGTACACTTTAACTGGGTCATCAGGTTCCTTCTCTTCTTAGGAACTTCTGGATCCTGTAGAGGGGGAGGTATTAACTTAACTTGCCGTGTGATGGGTGCTTTAGGTTTAGGCACAGGTTCACTTAACATCTTCACTTTAGTACTGTTCAACTTCAGCCTCTCTTTCATTCGTTTGACATCTGGGAACATCCTGCGGGGCTTATCCATCCTGTGGTAGAAAGCACGAAGTTCACACTACGCAGTTCCGATCTCAACTGAGCTCTGTCCAGTCTGGTTATCTATTTAATCAAGGTGAAGTACAGGCTACATGACACTAACACCACCTATTGACACCATTATATACTTAATATACATTTCAGGAAAACATCAATTTATTTTACTCTCCTATCACTCAGTGTTGCCCTGGCACATTTAAAGTTTGAACTTAATCACATTACAAAACTTCTTGTTATTATTGCTTATAAGCTTTTCCTTTTTTTGGCAGGTTGAGAACAAGCTACTTTCAGCACAATTATATATGTATCACATTTTTAATGGCTTTTAGTAAATTACTCAAGTCTCTACATTTAGGATATAATACCCCAGGGAGCTTCTTTGGCTTCCCTGCTTCTTCGGAGACCACGCTCTGGCACGCCCTTTTGGCCTTACTGCACTCGAAGGAAGAGGTACTTTAACCACTCTATAAACTCAAGTCCTACATAAAGACATTCTTCCTTGTACCTTCGCTGTCCCACAAGCCTTTCTTTGGGATCTTAGTTCAATAACATTTACTTTTAGAAGTTCTGTTCTTGTTCTATAAGTTACTCTTTCTAAATGGAGTTGGTAACACATATAGCAATAGTTCGTCTTCTGAAAATGGTCAACTTAATATTCATTTCCCGAATTAGTATCAAACTTCTAGGTTCCTGCTTGGATATCTTTCACGGTATTTCCCTCTTTCTCTCTTCTTTGGTGTTAACACTGGTTTTTCACTATCGGGGAGAGCGTCAATTAACTTGAAACTTGCTCGGTCATGTGTCCAAATAACTCGGTTTCACCTTCGAGCCTTGACATTGTGGCGCGAAAAATCTTGCAACATTCCTGTTATTTATCTTTCGGGCCCCACGTTTGCATTATCGAGCCCCACGTTTGCACTATCGGGCCCCACGTTGTGAGCGCCAAATATCTTGTAACAGTCCACTCGGAGGTGGAGAAGAAGATCCAATAGCTTAGTTAGCTAAGTGTTACAAGTCTACCCATAATGCTAACCTTTTTCTCCAGCGGTGGCATGAGACTCTATTTACACTCAGGGTTCGGGTGTATGTTGCACTTAGAGGGCTATGACGTAGTTGACCAGTTAAGTTCATTGACAACTCAAAATTAATTAAAACATATAAAGGTTTATTTCATCACAAACTTAAGCAAGGAAGGAACTTAGACCCTTTTACAGTAGTTTTATACATCCAACTTATAGTTTCACAGTTTCGTAAATGATACCTAGTACTCTTGTTAGAAAAACAATCACAAAGGGTTTATAAACAAAGCATCTAAAAGATAAAGATTAGTGTAACCTTGGAAACTGCTTTTTGACTACATGTAGGAGTAACAGGCGGAAAACTAAGGAATAGATTCTAAGAAGCGAATTTCCCAGCATCGAGGAGACGGGGTTTCGCTGTTACCATCCCCAACGTCGAGATGACGGGGTTTAAGAAAGAAAAAGGTCTGGTTACCTAAATATCTCTCGCCCGAAAGCGGAGTGGGTTTCTCTCGCCCAAAAGCGGAGTAGGTCCTCTCACACTAAAGTGGAGTAAATTTCTCTCACCAGAAGGTGGAGTGGGATATCTTTTTCTCTCTCCTGTTAGGAGGAGTTTTCCTCTTGCCCGTAGGCAGAGCCCTACTTCTCTCGTCCGCAGACGGAGTCAAACTGAGATGCTAGCCCCGCTCTCGCCTTTATATTGGGTCGGCGACGCTAGCGTAAGCAAGTGGAAGAAATATAAACTATTAAAAGTATATTTTTAAGTAAGTTTACCAAATTAGAGGTGTAACCTGTTTTTAAATTGATACATTTCTAATTACATATTTTTATCAGAAAGGTCACAAAAATAGAGGTGCGACTCGTACAAATTGTGACGAGACGGGTTCGTTACACAAAATATTGCCACTTCCTCCCGGGACACCCTGTAGATGAACTGATTATTACTATAACATGCGAAATAAGATAAATCAATAAATGGCTGGATAAAAATTAAGCTAGCGAAACAAGCCCATTCGAGACAGAGAACGATACAGACTTCTGTAAAATCTAGACGAGACCGAGATTTCATATCCTGGACTCTCGGTGTCGCTCGAGACTTGGTTCTGTAATCAAGAGGTCATAGGTTCGATACCCGGCGGAGGCATCTTGCGGTGCTGATCCCACTCTATACTTCCAGGCTCGACTAACCTAAAGCTAAACACATTTGCTAAATCACTGTCATCAGAAAAGCGAAGTAAAATAAACTAAATCAACGAAACCAAATCAAAAGGCTGGTTTTGCGTTGCAGACTTTCGAAAGGAGAAAATACAACTAAAATATACATTCTCAGCAAAGTAGTCACTCAAGAACTAAGGTGACGTACTTTGCGCGCCAGCGAGACAATCACAGCTTGGTATCAATATACTCTATCCGCAGCATCTGAGGAACAACGCCGCGCATAGTGAAGAAAACTGGGGTGTCGATTGGGCAGAGCAACGCAGTACACACTGATGCGAAGGCTGGTAACAGCAGTCACTTTCCCCCTCCACGCAATCCCGTTCCCTCTCATGTACTCATTGGTAAAGCCGTCTCGCGTCACTACTTCGCACGCTTACTCCAGAGATAAGCGGGACAGAGAATCTCCAAGGGAAGATGAACCTTTGAGCCACACGTACAAAATCGTCAAATTGATACAGAACTTAGAAGTAATTCTGTGCGAGGGGCGTGTGTATTTCTGCCACACTTTTCAAGGTGCACCCTGTTTATGCAGCGAGGACGGCTTAACCTGAACGTCTGCTCCCGTCGACATTCCGGTGCAACAGGTGAAAAATGCACGGCTCGCCTTGGAGTGGCTGCAATCACCGTGGGAACCAACACCTTGAATAATCGTCTTAGCTCCTTACGATGCGCTCAAGTTGACGTATCGCTGCAGCCTTGTAAAGGGGACAGACCGCTGGATCTCCGAACGCCTCGCCGGTCGTTCAACGACACACGGGAAGGGTGGAAACCCCTCGCTACACGTAATAACGATTGTGGGTCACAATTAAACACTGCTTCAAGGTCAAGCAACGGCAGGAATGGCTCCAGAACCAGAATAAGACTGTTTCCTATCCAATAATGGGGAGTAGGAATAAAAATGAACACCTAATCAGTTTCAAGTTCACGATTACGTAATTCACTTGTAAAAGTCTGATGAAGTTCTTGAAGCATTGGTATGATAAATAAAGAACCTGCTCATTGCTCGGTATTTTGGACAATAAGTTTCGCTTCGTATGAATAGAACTAAGAACAGGATCATTGCTCCTGGTTTCGGATGATTTATTTAGTTTCGTATGAATAGAACTAAACACAGAATCATTGCTCCTGAATTTCGTTTACAATGAATAGAACTAAGGAGGGGATCATTGCTTCGTTTCTGGACAATGTATTTAATTGTATATGAATAGAACTAAGCACAAGCTCATTCCTAGTGGTTTTGGATGGTATGTTTTCTTTCGTATGAATAGAACTAAGCACTGGCTCATGGCTCGGCTGTATGGACGATAGGTTCTGTATACGTGTTCGCTAACCCAACGCATTTGCCCTATCTGTCCTAAATGTGTTCGCTAATCACACTAAATGTGTGCATTTCTAACAATGTAATGCCAAAAATGTTATTTCACGTAAAAGTTTTGAATCTAAGACAACGTTTCTCATAGGAAAGAATTCTCATGAAAGTTAATATTCCACAAATTTCTCGTGAGCAACAACTTAACATGTCTATTCTTAATGCAGTACCCGACAACTTTTCATGTACTTTTATTAAAATTAGACCTATTTCAGATAAAATCGAAGGGTAATGTCATTAACGTTTGCCATAAACTGGTTAAAGGAACATAAGAGAAGGGATGTGATGTGATGGTGATGTGATGGTGTGGTGATGTGATGGTGATGTGGTGGTGATGCGATGGTGATGCGATGTGATTCCGTCACATGTTACTGCTAGAATTCAGTAGCGCCAACTTCAAATACCTTTTTGTGCAAGGCAAGATTGATATAAACAGTAAATAACTTCTGCCCCTCTTGTGAAAACTTGGGGGACAGAAATTGCCTTGTTACCCTAAAATTGACAGCTACGACACAGTTTGTTACTCATCTTTCAAAGTAGGATAGTAACTATAGTTACTAAATTAAATAACTTTTCCTCACAGCGTTGTTAGCGTAAAAATTATTTCTTCTTAGCCGACATCCGTGGCAGAGTGGTTAGCACATCGCGCTACGACGCCAGGGGTCCCGGGTTCAAATCCTGACCTGGGCATGGATGTTTGTGAGTGTCCATTCATCATATCGTCACTCATCCAGATCTTCGCAAATTAGTCAAAAGTGGCACAAAAGGCGAGGTAAAATAAAGCAAATCAATCGCCAACATTAGTCAAGAGTAGCAGAAGAACGTTACATGACAAAAATCAAGTCAAAACAATTCTTAATAACACGCTCGAAAATCGAATCATAGCCTCTTTAGAGCCAAGACACCTTACTACCAGATAACCATGGGTGATTATCATATTTACTATCACTAAGCACAACGCTGTTCCGAAACTGTCGCATTAAAGGTGTAATATCGAGCACTAGCTTCAGCGTTTGTTTTCCATTGTCTGTAGCAGATGCGTATACATTATTCCAAGCACCTTTAACAGTTTCATGTAGAAACTTGCTATCCCGTCGTTTCCTGCCTGGCTCTAAAATTTTACTGCGGCGAAAATTGTCAGCCATTTGGTCTCTACCACAAGGACTCATCGTTCATTTCCTTATTGGGCCTCATGACGTCAGTTCGCTATTAGAACTCCCATGAAGGTCTTCATGCAAACACCCATATATGTGCAAATGGAGGCGCTGCACCGTTTACACCCCGTGTCTCTTCACATAACGATGTAATCTGCACCTTAACACAAAGTCACCGTTTAACGTTCGTCTTGTGTTCGGATTCAAAGTTTCGTAATTATCTGTTTCACATGAGAGCATCTTAATTTCATTATGAGCGTTATACCTCGTAATTGGTGAAAAATTTCGAACATCCATTTGCGATAGAGCCTGTAAATTCAGTGGTCCACCCTGAATAATTTGGAAAGCATTGACACACAACTTTGCCAACAAAAACTAAACAAACTTTACGAGAAATAGCTAATGATTAGGGGAGAAACCTCCGTGAATAACATACTAAAAATCCACCAAAATTCCTTGTTTGCGTCGACCAAATGTAGGAAATTCAAAATAGCAGCCAAGAAACTATATCCCTGTTCTGTATATAGTTATACAATCGCTAAAATTACACCTACAAACGTGAAACCAATAGAAATTAAAAGAGAAACGTTGTTACGACTACAAAGTAACACAAAATGGCGTTTCAGTGAGCGCTTAATTTTTGTTTCAACACACTTTTGTGTTATTAGTACGTTTTTAACCACTTAGTTAACTAGCCTGTATACTAGCAGTTAATGATCGTATGGAACAATAATTGTCCTAAATAACAATCAAATAATAATAAGGATATTGTAGGAAGTTATACTGAGAAGCTCTTCATATAACATTATCATAAACTACATCCGGGCTACTTCAGATTTGAATTCTTAATAGAAGGCTGATGTTTTCGAGGGTGACTTTTCTGCCGTGGTTCAGTAGTGCGTCATTCGCTACAATTAATTTATTCAGAAAAATACCATGTAATAATTGAATTACAATTACACATGGAAAAATAATATTAATTAAGTTGATGCCCCACCTATTATCCATCATGAGCACTATGTCGAATTGAATGGACTTATATACGGTATGTCTACCTAATGTCTATGAGCATTACTCTATAATATGACGTTTTATCTTTGTGATTAAAATTACATCAGAAGCATCATTGTTTGGAAAAAAAATTTCTATTTATGGAAGATTACTCCATGTTTGAAAATACGTCATAACCTTTCGCTGATGACGTCATACTTCCAACTTACAATTTCAATTCTCATGGACCCGCCTATATGTACCAGCCTAACGACAGTGAGTGGAAAAATAATCAGTTTTGCTATAAATTTGATTTCATTATTATACAATAATGAAGTCCTATTTATGGCAAAAGGTGATTATGTAAGCGAAATGACGGATTGTAATAAAGGGTTGATGCTCGAAATTTATCATGCAACGAAACCTAGCTTCAGTGATGTGCCGTAGACTATAAGTTTACGTCTACGTCCGTTGTCTACACGTAATCTACGCGTAGATTACATTGGGTGTTGTAGTTTACATAGACTACGTACACAATCTAAAGTGCATTAATATTAATTTTCAAGGGTTTCATGAAACAAAAGTGACATTTTCAAGTATATTGGTTCTTAACGAAATGAAAAGAACCCTATTTACAACAAAATTTCTCTTCCCTTCTATTATCAACTATGGAAGAAGATAAATAGTATGCAAAAAACAACAACAGATGGCAGTCGTGAGGCAAAAGTGGTCTTTTCCACATAAAGCACTAGAATATTTCCTATATTAGGTTTCTTCCTAGGTGAGAAATTGTTCGAATTTGAAAGAAAGAGTATGAAAAGTTCTCCACACACATCAGCAACTGATACGCAGTATAATTTTCTTTCAATTCCACGACGCTCTTCGCCATGTTGTTTACATAGATTACATAATCTACGTGTATAACATAGTCTTCGTGTAGAATGTAGACTATCGTTGTTTACGCGGACGCACATCACTGCCTAGCTTCGGAATTCCTTTCAAGCATCCAGAGAAGCCATAGTGTTGGGAACAGAGTTACAAAAGTTAGCTGTTTCTCCGCGTTACAGTTTAAGTATAGTAGATTAACTGTTGATAAAGTTACTTATATTGCAAAAAGATGTAACTGTTATATTTACAACTACTTGTTTTTACACTTAGAATTCCTCAGAATGTATCTATTTACAGCCAAACACTGGTGTAATAGTTGCCGGAGCAGGGGATCTACTAACTTTAGCACATAACTCCAAGTTGACTTGCATTTAATTAGTTAAGATTCATAATACTTTCGAAAGTATGTCTCCCCCAACCTTTAAAATCAGAACAATGAATAGTTGCCTAATTTTGTTCATAATTTTTCCTTCTTAAACAGGTCTCTGCGAAACAGAATGATTCATAAAATTTTGCCGTTAGGCGAACTTTTGTTTGATTAATGCCATCATCGTTATTAATGCCGCAGGGAAGACATTTATTTTTCAAACTTGCCGTCTCTTTCTTCAATTCTTTTCCCTTTATAATTGTTTCTTTGCTAACCTGATTTTCCTTTCCTGTTTTTGAGAAAATGCTGGAATTCCTTTTGCGAAGGAAATGGTAATTGATGTTTGCAAGCGCTTTGCTTTCCAGTTCGACTTGAGACATTCCCCGCAACAAAAGCTCCGTTCTGTTTAAATGGGAAATCCTTTATGCCGTTATTTTGTGTCTCTGTTTGAAGAACGTCAATTACGTGGTTGTAATTGCCCTCCCCCCCATCGTTTCTGCCAGCCCCTCGCTTTTCTTCTTTTTCAGGGAATTTTCGATAAGGAAGATACAAGCTTATTTAGTATTGGAGCTAAGGGTCTTGTTGTGGTGTCGTCATAGCAGCCATCTAAGGGTTTAATTGCTACGTCGATCTTTTCAACGTCTCTCTCTCTCTCTCTCTCTCTCTCTCTCTCTCTTTCTCTGTCTTCCTCTACTCTCTTGCCTTTCGTTCTTCCTTTTTCCCGTTCTCCCTCTCTCTACTCCTGTCTAATGTATCTGTTTTCTACATGTCTGCCATTTCTCTCTTTCTCTAATCTCTTCTTCTATATTTCTTTCTTCAACCTGTTTTTTGTTTGTGTGCGTTCATTTCTATCCACCCTTTCTCAATATCTCGTTTCCTTCTTTTTGTCTCCATATGTTATTCTATTTTTCTACAATTCTTTGTCCCTACCTGTGTTATTTTTGCTTGCTGTCTATTTTTCTTCTTTCTGACTGTTTTCCTTTCAGTTTCTCTTTCCTTACCCGTTTCCTTTCTTTCTTCCACACTCTACATGTTTTCTCTCCACATGCTTTCCCTTCTTCTTATCTCTGCATTTCTTTTCTCTCCCTCAACCTCTCTCTCTCTCTCTCTGATTTTCTTTCCTTTCAATTTTTCCCCCTTCCTTGTTCCTCTGTTTCTTTTTCTTTCTCCGGCTAACTTTCTTTCTATAGGAATTTCATTCATCCGCTCTTTTGCTTTTCTCTAATCTTCCTATCTTAGTTTCTCTCTTACAGACACACACATTGTGCCTGTTTCTTTCTCTCTCTCTTGATATCTTTCCTCTTTGTTCAGTGTTCCTTCTCCCTAGATGTTGTGGTTTTCAGTGGATCCTTCTCCACCAAGTTTGAGTTTCATCTCTTGCGAATGACGAGACGCCGCCCTACCCCCCCCCCTCTTCCCCCGGTGAGCATCTTCTCAAATATTTACCATCTCCCGTATCGGGGTCGCCTCGCGCGCTTTGCATCTCCAATTCTCCTCTCCAAAGAAAAGAAAATTCTGGTCCATTGACTCCTTTGTCCCAATGCACCTTTATCTTCGGAGCGAAAAGCGAGGGAAAAGAAATATTGTGTAAACACTGATAAGGAGGAAAAAGGCAAGTTGTTGCAATTTATTTTTCTTAGACAAAATAACTTCAAATAAAGCTTCTTTCGTCCTGTGGTTGTTAGGGAACTCTGTATTCTGTCTCGAAATAGGAGGCCATATGTACACTGGACGTTTCTTCCGTAATGATGTCTCATTAGTTTGACTGTATCGTGGAGTGCTGAGGAATTGGCTGTGTCAGGAGAATGAGCTTGTCTGAATGAAGGCGCATGGGAGGCTCGGACCCCAATAATCAAAGAACAAGCTTTGCTGTTAATGTGTGTGTGTTTTGGTCAGGTAGGTTAATTCCTGAGACATTCTCCAGATATTATCATCTTTGAACTCTAAAGATAAAACAATCTATAATATGCTCCAATTATAGAGTGCTGTAGTGAGAGAACAGCGCTAAATAGTACGCACGGACGACGCTAGATAGCGTACGGAATTGAGAGCTTCTTCATCGAGCAAATAACGCTCGAACAGGCAAAACGAGCGGTATACGCTCGAAGCCCTGTAGTGCACGTATAATCGTAATTTTTCTGTGGTAGTGGGCCTTCAAATATGAATCGTGAGGTGAAGACGCAGTGTAATTGAAGCTTAACGTCTCCATGTTAAAATGTAGTTTATCTAACCGATACAGTGATACATGAAATATGATTGTGGGCTGAAACTGCCAGGTCGGATATTTTACATGTGTCTACGATTATTGTAACATTAAGATGATATTCCATTGTACACACTCGAGGGTGGGTGCCTCAAACCAGTCCAAGCGAGCGAAAGTGTCCCTAATACTCTAATACAGGTAGTACAAGAGGTAAACCTGAAGACTTCATTACTAAAATCTTTTTTGCATTTGCCTCTTTGTTTATTATTTTCTTTTCAGTACAGATTACAAAAAAAAAGTTCGTCTACGCATTTTGCCACGCATAAACAGGGCACAGAATATTTGAAAAGAAAAGTAAAGCTTCACTTATTTCAATTTATATCTAGTTTTGAGTTCTTTTTTTGTCCACTTGATGCACTGATAGGCCAATCGGGACTGGATCTAAAGTTTAAAGTGAGATCCGAACCACTATGTACCTCCACCGGGAATCTACAGGGTGGTCACAAAGTGGGCGTGCCTCCCCTTTATTTTCGACACTACGATGGTAATGGTTGGACTGCTTGATACGAACATATACCTGCGTCATTGATTAACCACCTCTGGGACTTCTTGCAGGCTCTTCGGAACGTTATTGAGGGGAACGTCACAGCCCAAAAAAAGGTTTTCTTCACAAAATATGGCGCAGAGTTCCGCCGTGCTACGAGAACACTTAAACCATGTTCATATCAAGCATTCAACCATAACCATCGTAGTGTCGAAAATACAGGGGGTACGCCCACTTTGTGACCACCCTGTATTTGATTACAATAATTTAGATTTTGATTGCTTAGATGTACACTCAACATCCCCCCCCCCCCCACACACACGCATGCATGCATAATAGCCTCGCCGATGGCGTGCTGATCATGTCGACGCCTTGTTATTAAAGAATACTGGGCTAGTTTTTTTTACATAATAACCCGCGACGCAATATCACGCGAGGGCCAAGTCCTACCTACCGACTGTCGGTCTCACTCCTACCTGCCGAGGTGGGAGATCATCCAATCAGTTATGAAATGACTTGTGGTCAGAACGACGAACCCCCAGTAGTTTTGTTTTCTCCATGACCATGATAAGCTACTCATTGTTGCCTTCCTCACGATGGTGGGTGCCCACCGGATCCATACACACGCCGAAATATCGGGAGAAAAGTTGTTACCCTTCCCCAAGGAGACTCGAACCAGCGCGCGTCCCTTGGCCGGAGCCCAAAGCTAGACCTCACGGCCACGATGCGGGACATATCTTTCCTCACTTATACTGGGCGAGTCTTTTAAAAGAGGCCCCGTGGAAAATGTGCCCCTTGCTTGTAGGCAACCCTGGTACACCGAAGAGAAGAGCGGGGCAGAGAACAGTCCAGGATATGTCATGTCATGTCATGTTGTCGAATATGCTTGGCACCGATATCCTGGACTGTTCTCTAGCCCGCTCTTCTGTTCGGTGTACCAAGGTTGCCTACATGCAAGGAGCGCATTTTACACGGGGCCTCTTTTAAAAGACTCGCCCAGTATATTTGGAGTCTCGGTAAGAGACCCAAGACGAGATGACCGAGACGAGAACGAGCAGTTTAGAAAACAAGACGAGACCGAGAAAAATCTCGTTAAACACGAGACTGCCAAGTGTAGCTAGACCACGTCTAGCATGGGACATGTTAGAACCGGTTTTGCACAGCATTATCATCGACATTAAATCACCATAATACGATTGGGCGTCAATTAACGTTGAGTAATCGTTGTTTTGCCACGATTTTTCACGCTGGTGCTCTCCAATTTATTGTGAAAACGTAAACACATATTTTGTGCTGGAACGGCGGCGCCCGGAGCTTCGTTATTGAAACGCCATGCAACTCCTGGAGTCTCCATGGGTTAAAGCTACTCTGCCTGGAGCCTCTCCCTGGAAACTCTTCCTCTATGTATTCAAGGCAGACGGCGCTCGTTAACTTCTTTCAGGGAAACAAAAACAGGTCGGCGACCAGAAAGCTTAAGATTCGAAAAGAAAGCTCCTTCAGGCAGTTCCGACAAGCTGTAGGAGGAGCAGACGAAGAGAAACTGGGAGGGGAAAAATACACTTTGTTCTCCACCGTTTACATTTGTTGCTATCACTGTTAAAGCTGAAAAGGATACAGAATGTATGCCACTTTAACTCTATTGCCGCATACCGAAAGGATAAGAAGTAAGGATTGGTATAGAAGTGTTTCCTTTTGTGCCAGAAGCTGGAAGTTTCAAGACTGTTTTTGCTACATGTTTAGGGTTCGTTCTGCAATAGTCGGATAAGGAACAGACGTCGAGATTGCTCTAACTTGAAATTTCCTTTTCCATGACACAATGTAAAGATCGCATGAAGAGATGGAACTACACTCTGTCCAGGGAATCTCTGGAGGAAGCGAACGATTGAATGATGTAGTTTATTTTACTTCAATTTCTATTACGTTTGGCTAATCGTGAAGATGGGGATACTATGATGAAACTGATGAATGAACACGCACAAAGAACACCATGCCCAGACTGAGATTCGAACCCGGAACCTCGACAGTGCGCTATGTAGCAAGCAAACAAGAACGAGTCTCTGCGCAAGTAGTGACTCGGAAGAGCTCGACCAATTAACGTGTGAAAGAGGAAGCGAGTGCATGGAGGGGAAAACGCGGCTGCATCTACCCGCAACTCATTTTTCCCCTTCTCTACCGCTTTGTCCGGCCTTGTTCCGCAGATTCCCGAGACAGTGCGTAGTAATTACTTCTTCCATAACAGAATGGGAATATTGGACGTCGTTTTTTTTTTAAGACTTGTAACTCACGATTTATATGTAAAGAATATAGGAGGTAGATAGATCTGTCAGGAGAAAATTCAAGTTTTCACGGAATCATTAAATCATGTTCTAAAATTTCGTAAGATAAAACACACGTAATGGTAAAATGGGAAAATCAAGAGTAGATACTGCATTATTTCACAGGATATCGTTTACCTGGTACGAATTTCAATGTTTTTCAATAAATCTCTAAAAACAACATTTTCCACCTTGCTGTGTATTGTTTACTTTCCTATATAATTATTGCTTTCAGAATACAGGAAGAGCAAGACAACAAAATTCAAGGTTTAGTAATGGTATACAAGTTTTGGTACTCACATTTCTATATTACCCTGAAGTATAGTGTGTAGAAGAACAACGTACCTGGAATGATAAAAAAAAATTACATTATGACGTGTTAAACACAACAGGTCGTATCAACGTACCAAACTTTTCTCACGTTCCACAAAAATATATTCACAGGATAACTGCTATAACTACTTCATAACTTATTATTTTCTATATATTTACTCACTTTTCCAAATGTTAGGTTAATCGCGACGATGAAGATGCACGCGCGTAAACGTTCTGTTAGACGGTGAGGTGCCAAAAATGAGCGAAGAGAAGAAAAGATTCTTCCGAGGGGCAATCACATGTAATATACCACTATATAGGATATAAAAATTCGTATTAGGGTTAAAAGCATGGTGGATAAAAGCCATGATATTTAATTAAATAATCATTTTTTATGATTTTTTTTATTTAAACAGATTTTTAAAAAAAACACGCATAAAATTACTTGTATGGTTTTCAGCACAGTACATATAGATATATCTCTTTTTTATAGAATGGCGTTTTCTGGTAAACGGCCCTGTAAAATATTTGAACAGTGTGACACGTCCATTCATCTTGTAAAAAAAAGGTAAAAAAAGGTAAAGTGCTCCCCTGTGCTTAGCACCACGCCATGAAGGCGTATAGGGGGTGTTGGGGTAACGCCCCACACTTTCTTGATCCGGTCGTGAGTGGGGGTGATGTGATCAGCATCACGCCCCTGACCGCCCGGGGCCGCTTCCGTCGTTAGAAAAGTTCCCGGATTTGAGCCGGCCGGGGATCGAACCGGGACCTTTAGCATGGTAGTCAGACGCGTTACCGACTGAGCCACAGCGGCCACCTAATGTACAAATGTTTATTGTTATTAATCTTAATCTCTGTTATTTAATGTATTCTTGTGTTATTTAATATTTAGACCTATCACTGATATTGTCAGGATAGTGACTGACCTTTATGTACATATCTTGTATGAATTGTTGTTGCCATGGGAATTACGACTGTCTTTTGTCTTAGTTCGGGCTCTGGTTTTAAAAGAGCGGTCAAGCTAAATTGTAAGATGCTGTTATTTCTTTGAAATTCCAACGGAACTACGCACATAAGTATTTTTTTAGGTAAAATATTCTTGTTTTTCTTTGTGGAAACTTGACTTCGATTTTATTTGCCCAACGAACAAACAGAGATATTACCCATATCCTGAGAGGCATCAACTGAATGCTGCGAGTCTTTATGTGATCATTTTTTTCTTATGTGTGTGTGTGTGTGTGTGTGTTCTAGCTAAATCGTGTTCTTTTGACATGTTCTTTTAGAACGTGTCAAGTTTGCTTAAAGCAAATAAAAAAATGTGTGAAAATATAAACTTTGTTTCTGATACTGTATATGAACCTGTTATGGGAATGTTTGTTGAGTTTGTTAATAATTTCAGTAACTTTCTTTCCAGTGAAAATAAAATATTCTGGATGTACTATGTAATTGTGTAGCTGATAATTGGAAATTTTTTAATAATAGTTCGAAAAATATCAGCTGCCATGTTTATTTACAGCTTAATGATGATAATATTTTTTACGGTTTAATATGATTACTATTTTGAATATTGTTCTACTTTTGCCTATAAAAATTATTGAATTTTAAATCAAGATAAATTTAAGTATGTTTACAGATTACATATTACATATCCTTTCGTATGAGCTTCAACCCAGCAGTACATACATCTTGTTTCTTTTCTTAGAGCTTAATTAACACAATTCAATGATTAATAGATTAATGTGCTTTCGACAAAAGTGATTCTGAGATCTACAAATTCCTTATGTACATTATTCTATAAAATATTTCTTTCATTGCGAAATTTTTCTTGTTTGTTGGCGGGGGGAGGGGGGCACGGACCTGGCTCGCCTCCATATCCCCCCTTGGGGTCATCACCGACACCACACATATTACTACTACCTGTTTCACTCTTTGAACCTTTCTTTTGCCAATTAGACACAACCTGTCTTCCATTGTGCATGTGTGTGTGTGTGCCAAACTCGCTATTACCCTATGCCTCACCACCGTTTCGATCCAATTTCTCGCTCTCTCACTCACTCCTTCTCTCTCTCTCTTTTTCACACTAATATTGTGATCTAAATGTAGGCTTCGAGGGTTAAAAAGGATAGTCCCCAATATATATCTAGTTCACTGCCCTGGCGATTGGCAAAATGGCTCACGAATTTTCCTTGACGCAGCCAGTGCGATTCCAATGTTGTTTATTTCAGTAAAACGAAGATGGAGTGGATCCATTACAGGACGTAACCCTATACATAGAGGCAGAATAACACCCCTTGCAACATGTCGAGCGAGAGGATACGGGGGGCTTGTTGAGTGTGGGAGGGGGAGGTTGTATGTTAACGTTGAGTTGTGTTATGACTGGCCTCCACAGAGTTCGTTCCAATCTATCACCCCTGACGACCTAATACCCTGCATTAACTCGGTAGGAAGCAGCGTCCCTTTCATAGAGTTAAACTCTACACTTCATTGTATATGGATTCGCTGGGGCGAAGCTAATGTGAAAGGGGTTCGAACTAATGAATGAAGCAGAACGGGATGATGAAATCAGAGCGTTGGGCGCAGGTGTGGAAAATTAAGTAACGTTTCGTTGGAGCATGATGCCTCTTCATCCATCATCACCTGGTCATTTCGTCCGTTCATGAAGGATGCTGCTGTTCACTTTGGGAGGTCAACAGAGAGGAAAGCGGACTTCATGTGAAAAATCATAAACTTGAAAAGACAAATTACGGTTTAAGACCGTAAAAATAACATGACCATTTTTAAAGTATTAAACATTACATACTTAGCTTACACTCTGCCCCAAGCAGCAACATACGCGTGATTTTCAAACGAGGGAGTTGCGTATACATTTTCGTTAGTCCACTCTCATTTTGAAATAATTTCCTGCCGTTGACGAAGGAATGTCGGGTCAAATGGGAGGCTTGGGTACGTCACTGGTTTCGGGAATCTCTGGAGCAGGCGAACCAAAACAGGTCCCCTGCGCAAGTAGAGACTCGAGGGGGTTCGACCAGTGAACGCGTGAGGGGAAGTGAGTGCATGGAAGGGAAAACGCGGCTGCAGCTACCAGCAGTTTGCGCGGTGTTGCTCAACACAGTCCCGAAGCAGAGTGTAATTATATAATTTTAATTATTCAGTTCTTAAAAAATATATTTATGGCGCATACAACAGTAATTTATAGTCACAGAGCTTGACTTCGCTTGATTTCCGGCCCTAACTCGAGAATTGCCCTACAATCGACCTCCTAATATTAAAGTCGAAAGGAAGCAACGATTCAGATCCACTGTTTGATTCATCACAGCCGCAGGTGAGAAGGGATTTTCTCCTATTGCAGTCAAAACCCGAACGAGAGGTCATTGTAGCAGTGGTTGGTGCCATAGTTTCATCTCTTCGATTCATGTGCTTTCAGTATTGCGTTTGAAGGAAGAAAAATTGTTTCAAAGTTTCGATTGGAATCATATTAGAGATATGTGCAATGTAGAAAAAAACACACACACATGCATATAAATCGTGTGATAAATTTGTCAAATATCTCAAGAAGTAGAATTGTTCCACCATTTTCCAAGATAGTGGATTATCCCCAAACATTTGGATAGCGGATTTTTAATATTTTATTCACTGTACCATTCCGCACAATGTAGTAAATAAAGCATTTGTGTTGCAATTATTTCAATGATAGACCGTTATTTTCCTCCGTTGCCTGTACACCCAACAGCAAAAGAAACAGTAGACCCATTGTCCATCACCATTTTCATTCGGTCTGTATTACATAGTTTGATGATAATCAATTGAAATAATGACATCAATAAGCAGAGGGTAATGCCCGCTTCTAACTAACGTAGTTTCATTCCTTAAAACAACCCAGGATGTAGAATAAAAAAGTGATGAAAGTAGCGGTTGGCAATTTGCCTACCATTATCTTTGAAAAACTAAATATGCTGACCAAGGCAGTAATTTATTTTATTAAAAACATAAACTAAAACGTAACGTTTCAACCTTCTAGCAAGGTCTTCATCAGACTCTGTATCAAGTACAAAAGTTGAAGGTTGAAACGTTACGTTTTAGTTTATGTTTTTAATAAAATAAATTACTGCCTTGGTCAGCATATTTACTTTTTCATAATCATGGAAACAAGGCTTAATGGTGTTATTATCTTTGCTGTTGACTGTACTATACAGTGTGGCCAGAAAGTCCCTTTACACCCGAACTAAATGCGTGTAACAATGTAAGATTGTAAGATATTTAAAAAAAATTTACCTCCCATGCTGATCATTGATATAGCAACAGTGCTCCTCACGTGAATTGCCACGTGCCTGCCGCGTAACTGCCACGTGACTGCCCGCGGAGGGAGAATAAAGTCTGTGCATTGACCAGTTCATTGTCGCGCCTTCCCGTGTTTGGTGAACAACAATGGCAGATACCAGTGACTTCACTTTGGAGGAGCGCTTAGTGACAACTGTGTGGGTCCATGAACGGAAGCACAACAACGAAAATATGCCGCAGGTGATGGATAGGTTTCGTGAACGGTTCGGTAAGGAGCCACCAAGTCGTCGGACTTTGATCACGTGGGAGAAGGAAGCTTTTCTCTTGGGAAGCGTTTTGATGCCCCTCGTTCTGGTCGTCCATCAACCCGAAAGAAAACGTGTGCAGACGTTAGTGTCGGTGATGAGTTCATCCTGCAAGTCGACCAGAAAGCGTTCTGCAGAACTTGGAAATGCAAGGAGCACAATGCAGCTCCACACAAAAATTGACTTAGGCCTGCATGCATTCCGGCCCATGGCCATCAATGGCCGTATCAAGCTGTGCAGGGATCATGGAGGTGCACATACGGAAGTTTTGGACAACTAACTGTAAATATTATTCATGTAGGGATGAAATTAGTGGAGGTGTGAAGGGACTTTCTGGCCACCCTGTATAGAGGACACTTTTCTTTGATTAATGGACCGAAACATAATATCCTCATGTTACAGAACAGGAAAATGTAGAAAGTAGTACATATTGAGTAGCCGGAAAGGATTGGGAGATAAAGTGGGAAATAAACAAAAGACACTCTTGAAAGAAATTGAGAGATTAAAAGAATTGATAGAGTCATAGATTGAATATGGTTCGCAAGACTAGTTAAGAAGATTTTAAGATTTGGTTGGGGCGAGTAACACGAGAGAAATAATATTAATAATACGTAAATAAGACATGAACGGATAAGACAAAAATACGAAGTAAATTGGTAGTGTGAAAGATATGTTTCTGAAACTCATTAACTGCCCACCCTAATTTATCAACATGTAGCTGATCACCCGGTCATAATTTTCTGACGCCGGCCGTGCAAGCTTGAGGAGTGTGTCTAGATATTACTCAAAAGTGAATTCTCTTTAATCGTGAGTAGTAATGTTCATTCATTTCTGACTACAATATTACTAAAAAAAATAATTAAAGACATCCACTTTAAAAGGAAACAAGTTGCAATAAAATACAAGCGAGGACGACATGATTTTCAGCAAAAGAACTCACTTGACACATCAAACTTCCTTTTCTGTGAAAAAAGTTCTCCATTTCCACTTTGTGATTTCAGGTCTTCACCACGGAAACATCTTCTTGAATTTCGTTTCTTCCAGCAATTGTTGTCAGTGTATAAACCCGTAACATAGCAACGCTCAGCATTGTGGGAGGAACGATGCCTTCGTAGCATAAAACGGCAAGAAAATTCTTCCAGACTTCAAATGCGTCTTCTGGATGGAAACCTAACCTTTTCAGATTTCGTAAGAACTGCGGTACGCATTTCATTTCAATCTCTGTGAAGATAATTTTGTTTGAGAACGCCTGCCGAAGGCTGTTATCAAAGAATTGCCTCTCGAAATCAAGTACGTTTAAATCTTCCTAGTGTCTAGGTGTCTTTGTATTAGTTTTAGATTGAATTTTGGTTTGCATGTTACTTCGATGTATGTTTTGCTACATAAATCCACAACGGTTGGGCGGTGTGATCGAATCTTGTCCGTTCAATAAAATATTGAAGATAATAATGGAGTGTTTCAATTGAGCTGTTAAAATGCTAGACGTTCCTTCATTTTACTTTTCAGACACGTGATTCTTTAGAGCCTTTATCCTTCCCGTACTTGTAACTTCAAAATTTTGCCTTCGTTTCTTTCTATACAACTTTCTTCCTGCAATTCCTACTTTATATCCTTCCTCTGCCCTTTCGTTTATCTCTCTCTCTCTTCCTATTCCTGTCGGTTTCTCTATATGCGTTTCTCTCTCTTTCTCTGTCTATTCTTACCAGCTTCTTAATCTATTTCTCTGTCTTCTATCCCGATCAGTTTCTCTCCTTCTGTCTGTTACTATCTGTAACAATAAGATACGTCCTATTTCAATTTAGCTAAAATTCTTCCTACGTGTATCAAAATCACATTGTCATTATTCTAAATTAAACTGCTTAAACCCTTAAATGAATATCTATGTTATTTGTCGTAAATCTAAATTACATTTAAAAGTTGTTAAAATAAAGGTACATCATTAACCTGGTGGGAATGGCTCAATTGGCGCTTGAAATACGTCATCATGGCATTCCTAAGTTACATGTGGAATCTTTTTACAAGTATGAACATATACTTACGCATATTTTTTAAACAAATATCTCATAAAATTAAAATTACAGCAGTTTTGTTCTATAGAATATGGACATGACAAAATTTTGATTAGTATCTATCCATGGAGTATATGGCGGTTACATTTGGTAAACACAGCTTCTATTTGTTTACCAGCTTGAAACAGGATTTGCTTAATATCTGTCTACAACCTTCAACGGGTATAATTGGATGATTTGCCGTTCACACAAATGTACTATCGAAGAATAGCACATTGTTGCCAGCAAACAAAACAAAGAAACTGAAATGGGTTTATCTGGACACACTCAATTGTTGCAAAACACCAATGAACAATCAATGAAACGAGCTGTTGGCAACAAAAAAACGCAAGAATGGAACGTAGGGTAATTTTCCGGATATTACTGGTTTACGGACTGTTATTGGCAACTCCAGCAATGACAAGACAGTTCCTTTATCTTGAGTGCGAGCAATACGGGGTGGGGGATCTGCCAAAGTACATACGTATGTTTTCAACCTTTGGGTGAGGCCCCAAACTGCATTTCCGAGCGTCATTCAACCTGATTGGATGGCCCCGACGTCATCCGGGGACTACTTTAATTGAGTCCAAGTGAGGTATGACATTTGGCAGTTTCATTCATGCGGGTGTGCCATGGCATTTCGATTAAGTGAACCCCGTCGGTCGTGTGCCGGGGGTTTAAATGGGGTGGGAGAGATAGGTAGGGCGAATCGTTTCGTGCCGGAGAGGGTTTTGCAAGTGCCAGAGGTCGCATTGTTCGCCGTGTCTGGAGTTTTCCCGGACGCCACCCCCCAGATGTTAGCGGGAGGGTGGCTTTTCAACCATACTCGAGGAGCGAGAAAGCTGATGGATGTTGGTGGTGGTGGTGTTGCAGGAAAAAGCCCATAGCAACTTTTTGAACGGTGCTGGCAGCGGTCCTAGATCTCTCCTCCCTAAACTCGTTCTCCGCTTGGCTCGCTCGGGGCGGGAACATCCACGTATTCCTAATGACAGGAAACCGGCGACTGGAAATGATGATAATCCATTTTTAAGGTACTCATCAACTGTGCTGGGAAAACGCACTCCTGGGAACGACCGTTTCACCTGCTCCTTGTGAGCTGTGTTTTTCTGCCACTTGTTCCGTTCCTGTTAACCCGCAACAACTATAGTTGGGGTCGCAGCCACCGCATAGTGCCATTACGTTTTATTTCGCTAGATGGGGTGTTTGGCTGGGGCGTCCTCTCAAATTTTCTCATTGCCAGCTGAGACAATGAAGTGGCAGGAGTGTTGTTTGGTTCTCGTTAAATGGCGCCTCAATATAGCAGTTTGGGGTCAGTGGCGATCCCATGATAGTAGTTCCATAGCCATTATGTTTTTGTTCACAAGTTGATTTGTGCGAGAAGTGTGATAGGCACGTAAGTAAATAACATTCCCATCTGAAACCTTTGTGTGATATTTTTTTTATATAAATGTATATTTGGTTGTAGCTTTTCAGCTATGCACCAGTTATATTTGTTCTACATTTCATAATTTTACAATTTCATAATTTTATAATACAATATTTTCTCTTACAATATAGTTGGTAAGTACATATATTATTATTAGAGCCCGAAAGTTCAGGCATTTATTTTCGTTAAAATAGGCAGGCAAAAAGGCATTTATAATGTGGTAAATAAGCACTAAAAATGAAAAAAAGGCAAAATAAACCGAAAAAAGGCACATTTAGAAGTCGCTTACTTTTTTCTATAATTTCTGGCAAAATGTTAAAATCTAAATTGGGAAGAGCATTTCAATTTTCTCCGTCTTGATTGCACATAACTACAAGGTGCTTTTTAAGTTCTAAACATTCATTGATAGTCGTCTGTCAGAGAGAATGTTTTTCATAATAGAAAATGATATTTCTACTTCGACAGAAGTTATTGGAGCATACATATAACAAGCTAATGTAGCTGGACTCATTTTGGTAACAGCATTTTCACCTTTTAGAATATCACAAATTGTTTTCAATTGTTTCAAGTCTTCATTTGCACTCACTACCCGTTAGCACTTTTCCGCAACAGTTCACCCCTTTTGTCCTGGCACTTCCATCATCTGCTGCATAGATTCCTCGAAGATTTTCATGGATGCTATAATTGTAATTGTCTCTGGCAATGCACCATAACGTGCAAAAGTAAACTTGAATAGCCCATGAGTTTTTTCACTTCACGAATTGAAGCCGCTTCATTTTCTGGAAGAGCATCGATCACCTCACTGACTTTTTGAAGGTTGTTAGCATAATATACGTATAGCTGTTGATATCCAGGTTCCCTATCTCGTCAAGACTGGTTGCTGAGGTAAACTAAGCTCAATCCAACTTCCTGAAATTTTCGGGTTCGAGAGGGAGATTTCAGAAATATTTTCTTTGTGTTCGAAATCAACCTGTCCACTTCAGCAGTCAATCATGCACAAGAAATGTTAACTGAAAGGCAATATCCTGACTCAGCATGAAATACTTTTTTCTCACACTTTTCTCCTTCAGCAATGTTGAAACATGCGTGAGTTCAATATTACTTAAATAAGGCGAAAATTATTCACATAATAAACGGAAGAAAAATAAATGCCTACAACGTTTTTTGGGAGAAAAATAATTTATATACACATTTTTTTAAAAAAATGTCAAATTTCATTGAAAAAGGCAAAAAAAGGCATTATAATTAAAAATAGGCAGTGGGGTCCCAAATAGGCAAAATAGGCAAAATGAAAAGGCTTCCAAAACATTCGAAACAACATAAGAAACGTATATCCGGAAACATTTTATCAATATATGCAGTAGATAAAAAGAGGCATTTTGCCAAACTTCCGGGCTCTAATTATTATGTTAGTCGGATTCCTCAAATGTGTTGACAAGACGGTATGCCCTATTATATCCTGATTCTTTTAGATCTCTTAAGAAATACTCACGTGTAGTTACAACAGTTTTTTGGATTTTGTTTTCTCCGCCTTAGTGTTCTATACCCCAACACCATACGAGCAACATAAATGTCCTCTATTGAAATGTTCGAGATATACAACAAAAACCAATCAATAGTTGAAGTTAAACTAACACACTAGCATGTGCACAAAGTATCTCATCAAATAAAAATTACCCTCGGCGAAAGGTGCAAGATTTTGTGGCAAACTATGAAATTGGCAACATTGATTGGCTACCTATGAAAGGGAGAGGGGGAGAAGTTGGGAACGGTGGCTAGAAGTTGTTCGCTGAACAGAGAACGTAAATATGAGATGACGATGGATGAAATGAGGGGATCTGCATGTTTTGTTGAAGATACAATTCCAGAATTTCTCTGGAGTTGCTGGAAACTTCAATCAGGATATCCTCCACGGTTTTTTTTAACCTATAATCTCCCAACAAGTGTTACTTTAACACCCACTTCTTTCACGTGGTATAACTTGACTGTATTTTGCAGACCAATGGAGCTCTGACGTCTGGATTCACAACCAGTATAATCCTCTGTTGAGCTCGGGTTTTGTTGTCTCTATATGTTTGTGATTGCTTCATCTTATCCTATCATCAATCATCCTCATCTTCGCGATTAGCCAAAAGTGGCAGAAAAACGAAAATTAAATCAATCCTTTAACAAGAACCTAACTCGCTCGGAAATGGTTATATAAGTGGCTCGTGCTGAAGAAGTGAAAAACTGGGACGTATAATCTTGAACCGCTAATTTCGAAGTACCGTACCATAGCCGACAACTGTCTCTCACAACAGTGATGGAAATTTGGTTTAAGAGAAAATATGAACTAATTTAAGCGTTTCTTCAGCATTCGGACATTCAATCAACGATTCTCGAGCTATTGGACTCTCTAAGTGCTACCAAGCTGTTTCTTCTCTCCCCCCTCCCCCCTTTCTCTCGACTCTTGGTCCTCTGATTCAAAATACTCAGTGGACCACAAGAAGCCATTTCGGGATATGTCGGCTTGATATACTGAGGGCTCGCTCAGGCGAGAATCCCCCTCCTCCTTCCCTTCACCCACCAGCACCTAGTATCAAAGTGAAAGCTGGGTGGTGGGAAACAAGAGATTGAGGTATTTTCATCCCCCTTTCTTTTTCTTCCCCTTTCGACCGTCTGCATTGAGGAAGCGGTCGCAAGAGGCATTGAAACTTATAACTAGCCTTTCCTTTCTATTTGTGGCCGAGTCTGCTTATCAGGGATACGAATGGGGCAATATCAAGTGTCAGAATTAGCAGAGGTATAACTCCTGTAAAATGGCTGTTATTCTTGACTGGAATTGAACCAAAAGGTTGAGATTGGTGTGGCTTCTCGAGAACCCTTCGATTTTTTTCAAACGTTTTAAACAGAGAGGGAAAATAAGTTTCAACAAGCACAATCTTCATGTACGAATGTGTTCAAGGCCACCGGAAGTTTGATTATACCGGATGTATGACGTATCAAATTCTGCTTACGTAATGAGTTTATAGTGCCATGTCTCTACTCATTGAATTTGTTCCTTCAAATATTTTTTGTTACTTAGCATTGGATTACCACCTCTATAGGTAAATCGCGGCACCGAGGATGAATAATGAACACATGAAATTTATGTTTTAGGATACACAAAAACAATGACGCGAAAAGAATTTTCTAATAGTTCCTAGCAGTTTAGCAACATCACGACAGATGTCACTGTTTTAGATATATGTGCTTGATGGCTGAAACACAGAGTGTATCAATTTTGCCAATATATTTTGGCAAAAAAAGAGGAATTTAGAAATTTTGTACATGATGTATAAAGATAATTGATTTGTATCCCCTTATGTGTATATTAATCTACACAGGATGTTATTCCCCGCATTCAGTCTATTGTACTTTTGTAATTGATACAATCAAGTCGGCATTACGTCGTCTACTATTAGAATTTTTTCCTGTCTAGTTTTCAGTAACGTTAAACCTACGTACATTTTTCATCTGTGATGACGATACCTAGCAAATATTTTCCCTACATACATAAAGAGTGAAATGTAAAGACGTATAAATAAGATAGAGAAAACTAATAATACAAGCAATTTCATAACTAAAACACAGAAATAATTATTTCGTTGCTGCTTTAAAGCAGGTTTGTTTAATGAACATTATTGTTTCAAAAGACACAAGTGTGATACTTGAAAAATGTCCAGTGGGGGGAGGATGAACTGATTTCGCTCCAAGCTTAGAGAATTACGATAAACACCCGAGTAGAAAATTGGCCCCCATTTCTCCTCAAAATAAGACTCCAAAGGAGACTTTTTATCTCGCCACAGAAGTTCCCTGGTTCGAGTCCTGGACTGGTCATGGGTGTCCTTTTGGGGTGTTCCGTCAATTTCCACGGGGTGACTGAAAAGCGACCATAAATAACAAAAATTCAAAAGACAACTGGGGACTGGACCTACAATTTGGAATATATCCGTCCCTGTGAAAAGACCGAGGCAGGCGACTTTGTAACAGTATGTACAATACAACTTCCTTTCATGAATTATTAATGTTATTGTGAGAAGAAATTTTTAATCCCCTCCCCCCCACATCTTTGGCGTCATCTATGCTCAGTTGTCATGGCTTCCCGGAGAGCTGACTTATTGCTTATTTTACTTCATGTCTCCGCCGCCATTGGCTAATTTCAAAGATGAGGATGAATGATGATAATATGAAGTAGATGAAAATCACACACATACCTATATGGAAAGAATACAAGTTCCATAGAAGATTGTACTGGCCATGGGTCCAAACAGAAGCGTCTCGTGAACGCATGCGGTGCACGCTGCGCATGCGTCAATTGTGGGAAAAAGGATAGCTTGCTCTGTGACGACATTCATGAGCATTTCTACATTTTAATTTCTTCATATACGACAAGTATTTATTTTACACGAGAGCGCTGAACTAAGCTTATATTACATTTCTTGGATCTGAAGTGACGGATGCATCACTTTTGGGAAAAGAATTATTACTTTCTTTCACTCAGATCAAACAAATGTAATATAAGCTTAGCTCAGCGCTCTCGTGTAAAATAAATACTTGTCGTATATGAAGAAATTAGAATGTAGAAATGCTCATGAATGTCGTCGCAGAGCAAGCTGTCCATTTTGCCACAATTGACGCATGCGCAGCATGCACCGCATGCGTTCACGAAACGCCTCTGGGTCCAAACGCCAGGGCCTCGTTAGTCTGCAAAATGCAGTCCAGGGTATAATACCCAGATGTGACATTTGGCCCGGACTCCTGTTCGCAAAATGACTCTCACATTGACTAAGGAAAAGTATAGCACAAAGATGGAGGTCTCTTTTCCAGAAATTCTCACACCAAGCTACTACCTACAGTCGTTTCTCTGAGAGAGTGGAATTGGAGGAATTTCTCCTCGACCACTCCCACCCCCGGACTTCTTTCGTTCGGAATCCTTGAAACAATATTGGTAGGATTCTTGATAGTGATTCGGGCTGTCTGCCTAACCTTTAGAGTACTCGAGCTGAGTTCAATTTTCGCGATCCGCTTCTCCTCAGCCTCCCACCCCCTTGACAGGCTTCAGAAAGAGAGGAGTTGGATTTGCAGACTCGGGAGGGTCCATTTCCCCCCTCCCCCTTCACAAGCAGCCTCAGCTGTCCGTTAATATCGACCAACGGGGCCACGGTGAGAGTTCATCTTCAGACTTCAATCCTCTCCTGCGATACTTACCGCACTAAGCTGCTGTTCACTGAAACTGTGTATCTGGTGTACGAAATACTGAGCAGAGTACTTTTAAGAGAATGTTCGAGCACAGGTCTTGCCAAGATATCTTACATTAAGGTAGAGAACTGAAGACAATGTTTGACTGATGCCTACAAGGTATAGCCAAAGGAAAACCGACAGACTACACATGAGATACTAATCGTTCGAAGGCTACAGCACTAAATGCACGGCCATGTAAACAGTCGGCTGGGCAGAATTGCGCTGTTGCCACATATGGGAAGAGCAAAGCGAGAGCGGGACAAAAGTCGCTGGTTCCCGCGCACTGTGTGGCAACGTCAACCGGGCTGCGTTGCCTGGTTCGAGCGTCCAACTCTACAACGAGATCTTTCATTCTCTTAAACCTCCGAACACACGGGGTTGAGCTCCGACGTGGCAACAGCGCGAACTTCTGCCACCCGCCTAATTTCAGGGTCATGTGTTTAGTCACGTGAGCTGCAAAGCGTCATTTTGTAATTTTAAATATGAAATGGATACGAAATATCTCAAAAGAATAGTGGGACGAATTAGTAGAGATAGGATACGCAAAGAACGAGTACGAGAAGAAGTAAAGAAAACAAATTACAATGTTTGAGATGGTAGAAGATCGTTGAAGTGGTTTGGATATGTCAATAGAAAGAGCGAAGACAGGAAACAAAGCAAGTGATGGAAATGTGGGTTGAGGATAGAGTACGAAAATTCTATCCTCCCAAAGAACACATGGGAGGACAGAATAAGAAAAAAGGGACTGGAGCGTGGAAAATCGAAGAAGGAAATGATGAGGATGAGCTGAGATCGATAGAAGTGGATGACATGGGTAGAACTCGATGCCCCGACGCTTAGTAACATAAGAGGCTAATGTAGAAAAATATATGGCAGCTCCACTAAGCACCTACACGAGTGAAGAGCAGAGGTTAAATCTTCAGACCTACAATTTCCTTTCCGCGAATAGATATTTAGTATCGTAATAACGCATGCCTGTTCTTCAGCAAGTTTACGACGGGAGAAGAGTGTTCGCTAATGACGTCACTTCGCGGAAAGAGAGGTAGAAAGATTTTCGAAGAGCCAAGAGATGTCATACGAACTACCCAGAATCTACTTTCCCACTAGACTGGAAAATATGTGCAGTTGAACAAGGATTCTGTATTTTGAAAATGACTAGTTTGTGCAATCCAACGTGTAGAAATCTACCAGAGGAAAAAGAAAAAACAAAATAGGATTTTGATTCACCCTCGTATAATGTTCCGAGACAAACTTCACGATGAAAACTTAAATTTATATTTGAAACCAACAAACGTCAAGTTCATTTTTTGTACCCAAAGAAAGAAAATTCCAATTGGACAAATATTATTGATTTGACCTTTCGTTGGTCTGAGTGAACAATGAAAGCATTCTTGATAGCTCAGATAAAATGAGACACACAAAGAAGAAATTTTATGGATTGATAAAAATGCCAAGCTGTTGTTTACTGGAATATCAATATATCGATCTACAAGCAAAACAACTGAAAGTAACAATCGGCATTATGGAGGCATGTCGCTAAACAAAAAGTATTTATGCGTGAAGTCTTATAGAGCGAATAGACGACAAAATAAGAATCTGATAATACAATAGTCACCTCAATTTGGCTATTCAGAAAATTGCAAGAACTACAAATATACATTTTTTGTGTAATGTAATATTATTAAATTTCTAATTTTATACTCCAGGTCATATTCTGTTTCAATATCTTAAAATTATTTCTCCATTTTACAAAATAACTTTACTTTAAAAATATAAACCCTTCAAAGATTTTTATTAATTCTGCACGTTTTGAAATTTAAGATTCCGTTAAAATATTTCACTATAAACATTTGTTGATCGTCTTAAAAGAGATCAGTACAAGATATTAAAATAAAGGTACATTCCTCACCTGATGGCGATGGTTAATTGGTGCGTCAAACACATGGTATTTCTAGTTTTTCAGGTTCTGGAATTTTCGTGTAAAGTAGGTTGGATGCTCTCACAAATTCACACAAAAAGATAGTTCTGAAGTGTCTTTTTCAATTAGAATTTTAGAAATATAATGAATGTTTATCAATATTTAAGAAATTAATGTCACAAACTACAATTATAATAGTCTTATTTTTCAGAATAATTCCTGTTATGTATCCATAGGCCTCTGTGATTCTGGGTTGCGTGTTCCATTGTTGAAGGCAAATGAATATGCTAGCTTTCGATTTGAACATATGGTGTATATAGTTTTAACAAACTAAATAAACCCCCTCTATACTTTGTCCAGGAGTTGGTGGCGCAAACGAAGTAATGCCGGCCGGCGCTCTGCGAAAGTAGTTGCTCGAGGAGCCTAGAACAATGAAGGCGTGAGAGGGAAGAGGATTGCATGGAGAGGACAACGGGTCTGCAGCCACGAGCCGTTTGCAGCAGCGCGTAGTGCTTCTCTCCGGCCATTCGGCTTGTACAGTCTCTCTCAAAAGTTTTAGGACAACGATATTTTAAACAAGACAACCCAATTTACAAAAGGATTTGATGGGTTGCATGTAGAGTTAGGCTCAATTTCAGGGTTGCCACATGCACAATAGATATTTATGAAATACGCGAAACAAATAAAAACAAATATTATTGTATAATATTATAAAAATATCACTATTACATCGCAAATGACAAAATTCTTTCTGAAAGAAAAAAAATAGGTTTTCTAGTATTTCAGCGTTCATCGCTGATGAGTCTACAGAAATGAAAAGAGGTGAGATGAAACGAAAGGTGACAAACAGGAAAATGGAGCAAAGATGCGAAGAGAGGAGGAAAACGAGAGGAGAGGAGAGGAGAGGAGAGGAGAGGAGAGGAGAGGAGAGGAGAGGAGATGAGAAGAGGGGAGGGGAGAGTAGAGTAAAAGAGAGAAAAAGAGAAGAACGATAAGACGAGTACAGTGGAGTCGGAAATCTAAGACAGGAGAGGAGATAAGAGGAGTGGAGAAGAGTGGGATGGAGACAAGATGCGAGAAAAGTAGGGAGGGCGATATGAGATAAAAGCAGAGGAGAAGGAGCGGAGAGAAGAACTAGAAGGGAAGAACAGAAGGTACTGGAGACGAGAGAAGAGGAGGTAGTTGCAGAAAATATCGTCTCGGCGTCATGAATTGATGCATTCATCACATTATCGACATGAAACATTCAATAACATTTTGAAATGTATTGGAGAATGTATTAGATCGGTGCGAAATGCCTTTTGGCTGAGTTCAGAGCAAAATAAAATCTTCCACGTAAGATCTTTGATTTTACCTGCGATTATATCACTAAAAACATGAATGTAATTTTAATATTTATAACAATTATCCAATTTTTCTCCACTTCTCTGTTCGTTGAAATTGAGATTTTGTAATTTAATATTTCCCTCCCCCCATCGTTAATTCCAAACTGAATCATTCCGTTTCACACGGCGTGGACAATGAACACAATGGGATAGGTCTAAAACTTACGAAAATTTTCTGCCACCGGAGAGGTTAGAACCTACGATCATCAGGTTGAAAATCCTTAACGGTAAACACTACCCTACAAGATGTAGCTCCTGAAAGTAAGTAGAAGGAGCTGATTAGAAATGTAGATGTAACTCTCCTTCTACATGTAATGTACAAACAATACTTGTTTGTAACAAAGAAAACGAAGGTAGTACAAATAGGCGAAAACATTTAATGGAGAATTGCACATGATGAAAACTTTTCAGTCGATATTTTCGAACGTTTCCTTGCATTGAACTCGAGTGGGAAAATGGGTAAAATTAGTATGTCCTGAATTGCCAAAAATATAAATTATTTCATTAATATTTGTCAATGTCTTTGAAGCAGTACATAATTTTCGTTAAAATATCATAATTCACGATCTTATACATGAAAATATCCCTTTCAACGTGTGTCAATTCATTTTTTTATGCTTTTTTTAATAAATTGCACATGCAAAACAATGTAGCCACTATACACTGCTCTTACAAATAATGCCACAATGCTCTTGATTAATAAAAGGATAATTGAAAAAAATGAACACCTCGTGAGGAGGATCGAACCTGGGACCGCTAGCAGCCCAATCGAGAACTCTTAACAACTACACCACACCTTTCATGTCGATAATTTGATCAATGGATCAATTCTTAAGGCCAAGACGATATTTTCTGCAACTACCTCTTCTCTCATCTCGTCTCCAGTCGAATTGTCATTTGCGATGTAATTGTGATATTTGTATAATTTTATACAATAATATTGGGTGTCCACAATTTATCTTTACAACTTCAAATCTAAATAACTAAATAATGGAACAAGGTGTCTCAGTTCTGTTTCCTTCATTTAGATGAGAAACTCTAAAAGTTTTTTTACCACCTCAATGCATCTCTATGTGTGCCCCTCTTGTTGTCCGTAGGATATCAAGGCGATTCTCGATTTCCTGCCATTTTTGCTCTAGTACCTCCTCAGTAACTGTTGCTATGGCTGCAGTAATCCTTTGTCATAGGATTTTAATATTGGGAACTGGTGTTCAGTACACAATATCCTTAACATAACCTCATAAAAAGAAATCCAAAGGGTTTATGTTTGGTGATCTTGGTGGCCAATTAATTGGGCCATTCCTCCAAATCCATCGACCAGTTCATCTAAGGACCTGCTGCGTACCTCCGGAGCCCAGTGAGGTGGTGCACCATCCTGTTGGAAAAAGCTGGCTGGAGATGTTGCAGTTGTGGGAAAGCAAATTGATCCTGCGTATCCAGGTAACAATTGAAGTTAACAGTTTGTTTAGCAAAGAAAAAGGGGCCAATGATTTGATTGTGCATAAGACCACACCACACATTAACCTTTGGGCTATTGCGATCGACTTCTCGAACCTCGTGAGTCTTTTCAAACCCTATTCAATAAGCCTGAAACAAGAAATGTAGATTCATTGCTAAACACAACACAATTAAGAAATCCATCTTCTTCATCAATCCGGCACAGCATTTGAAGTGCAAACTCCTCGCGTTCGGACGTATCTTGTAGCTTAATGGCCTGCAGTACCTGCACTTTGTAAGCATACAGTCGCAAATGCTTACGCAGCACTTTGTGTACGGTTGAACGTGGAATGTTCAACTGCCTGGCTGCGGTACGAACAGATTTTGTTGGGGTACGTACAAAAGCTTCACGAACACGTTCAACATCCTCTTCACGTGTGCTTAGCCGTCCAGCTCCCATTTGATGCAGGACAATACCAGACTTTCTGTGCCATTTTACGGATTGGTCTTGATGGTGGTTCTCTGCCATACTTAGTCCTGAAATTTCGTAGGACCTGTGTCTCAGATCTTGTCTGTATGAACCATGAAACATACTGTGCCATCTTCTGTGGAGTAGTCATTTTGTTGAAATGTGATCTCACCTCTTTACCACTTACTCAATGTACCTGAAACAACAGTAAAAAAACTTTGAGAGTTTCTCTATGAAATGAAGGCAACAGAACTGAGATACCTCGTTCCATTATTTACTTATTTAGATTTGAAGTTGTAATGATAAATTGTGGACGTTCGGTATTTGTTTTTATTTCTTTCGCGTATTTCATAAATATCCATTATGTATGTGGTAACGCTGAAATTGAGCCCAACTCTACACGCAACCCACCAACGCCTTGTGTAAATTGGGTTGCCTAGTTTAAAATGTCGTTGTCCTAAGACTTTTGAGAGACACTGTACAGTAAAGAAAGTGGGATCCCAGCCACTTTGTGCCTTCACCGGTATCGCACCAAGGACCCTTTAAGGTTAGTATAATTTTCTGAACCGCGATGGGGGGGATGAATGATGATTAGACTAAATTGATGAAGCCACTCCTTCTAATAGGATATAGGTGCAGCTTCAAGAGATTCAAGTGGCAGCGGTGGCTCAGTCGGTAACGCGTCTGACTACCATACTCAAGGTCCCGGGTTCGATCCCCGGAAGGTTCAAACAGTTTCTAACGTTGGAAGCGGCTCCGGTGCCCAGCCAGCGTAGAATGACATGGGTACCTGGGGGAAACCCTGGGGGGGTAAAGGAGGTCAGGGGCGTGATGCTGATCACATCACCCCCACTCACGACCGGATCAAGAAAGTGTGGGGCATTACCCCCACACCCCTTATACGACTTCATGGCGTGGTGCTATGCACAGGGGAGCACTTTACCTTTTTCAAGAGATTCATGTATACTGCACTCATTATCATTTTCGCGATTGACCCTCCAGATAATGATATCACTTTCTGGTCTTGTGAAGCTGTATTTTGGAATGTATACGACCAGGTGACGCCAATTATATGTTGTGGCATTGTTCTCTGTCTGCGCAGACATGGCATTTCCATGATAGTCCGTGTTTTGTGAGCACCGCGCTCAAACGTACGTATATCAACCACGTAACCATTTTTCACGCATATTTTATTTCTGCGTGCACTGAATTCGTGTTGTATCACTTCTCTCTTTTGATTCTTCGGTAATTATTTTATGTGACTTAATTCACTTATTACTGTCATTATTTTTGGCTAAATTAACTTTGAAACCTGATATTCGTTACGAATGAACAACGGCAGTTCCAAGCATTTCTTGCTGAACCGTGTGATGACAAAAGGGAAGACCTGGACAGGCTGTTTGATTCTCAGGGCACAGATGATAATATTGTTGAGAGGTTACTGAAAAGCGAAAATGATAACAACACGGATCAAACTCCTTGTGAAGATAAGCCTATTTTTACGTGTTCCTTTCCCTCAATATATTGGGCGTGATAAAACTACGAGGTCTCTCTCGTCAACACGCAATAAATTATTGAATTTATTACTAGTGTTGTGCAAATTAGTTATCAAAAGTAAATTCCATATAAAATTATGAAAATTGTTGTGCTTTCCGTGATAAATTGTCTCTCACATTAGGTAATCAGTAATATTGCAATAAAACAAGATCATTTTGTTATTATGTAATACATAAGATAATTTGATTGATTGATTTTGTGTTTTAAGTTCACTTTATGCACAGTAAGGCTAATCGGGACTGGACCTACAGTTTAAAGTGGGATCCAAACCACTATGTGCCTCCACCGGGTATCGAACCAAGAATACAGAAGATAAATTTTAACATGTAAGTGATATATGTTAGGAAATATAAACTATTTTTAATGTGATAAAAAAGGTAAAGTGCTCCCCTGTGCTTAGCACCACGCCATGAAGGCGTAAAGGGGGTGTGGGTGTAACGCTCCACACTTTCTTGATCCGGTCGTGAGTGGGGGTGATGTGATCAGCATCAGGCCCCTGACCGCCTTTACCCCCCAGGGTTTCCCCCAGGTGGGCGCCGAGGCCGCTTCCAACGTTAGAAAAGTTCCCGGATTTGAACCGGCCGGGGATCGAACCCGGGACCTTGAGCATGACGCGTTATTGACTGAGCCACCGCGGCCATTTTTAATGTGACGAATGTAAAACTATATTCGGAAAATCCAAAAAACATGAACTTCGTATGTGAGCGCCACGCTCAAACGTGTACCAATCGCGTTACTCGGAAACACGTATACCAACGGAGGGTTAACTCCAAAGTGGAAGAAATTAGAAAATTACAGCATGGACAAGATCTGAAACGTTGTGCAAGGATTTTCCTCCCGCTGAGATGGTGGAAAAGTTCCGAGTGGAAACAGAAGGAAGACAGAAGTTCCGAAGACCTCTCAGGTTTCGCTTGGAAGTTTAAAATTCCTTCCTTCCTGTTAAATTAAAGTAGAGTTAGTTACGGCGTCCTTCCAAGCTTACACATGAAACCACATTGACAACCTCATCTTCTTCCAGAGGATAGTAAACAATTGATGGAAGCTCAGACTTCTCGGGCGATTTTTTCCTGGTTCCTGTCTTCTTCCAGAGAAGCTCTCCTCTTTCCAGTTGCGTGGAAATGCTATTAGGGCCTTGGAACCAATTGAAGGACCCTGCTCGGCTGCATCCTACCAGGATTACTGCTGACAGATTTCGCCCTTGGAAGGGCCATCCAGACTGATAATTAGTCGGAGGGCTGGTCACGGAGGGGGGGATCGGCTGACGTAAGTGACGTAGGTTCTCGATGGAGAAGTTTTTTTCCCTCGTTCTTTCCTTCGGCTCTTTTCCCTCCTTTGTTCCAAGCACTTCGTCCTTCGCTTGACGAGAAACCGCAATTAGGCAGAGTAGAGGGCGCCGCGATGAAATATGAAGCCCCTCCCTGTAAGAACTTCATTACTTACCCCTTGCCTGCTTTGCAAGTACTATTTCTATTGAGCAGCTTTGCTGTTTTCCTTCACGTTGCGAGAATGAGTTGGTTACGTCATGAAAAAACAGTGCCATCTTTGAAATGTAATGTGAACAGATTTAATTTCGTATGTCCGCCATTTTATAAACATGGCCGCATCAATTACCTGCAGCGTATCTAGAAATATATTTCGGGAAGGGGTTCGAACCTAGTGTCTCAGAAATAGTAATAATAATATAAATCTTCGAACTAATACATTAATATAATTTATACATTATTCATATAAAATTAATTAATAAAAATATGACTAGAGAAAAGACTACAAACAAGAAATAATACTACTAATACAACTACTAATAAGTAATCAGAATAGCTCTGTATAAAGCTAAATAAATGTGTATTTTTACATATAATTCTCTGAATGTAGCTGACAATGGTTCTACATTGTATGCAAGCTTGATTTTCAAATGTATAAACAACACACTCTCTTTGTAAGCTCTGCCCCCCTCCTCCATACGCAAACCTACACTCTGTCCCAGGAGTCTGTGAAGCAAGCGAAATAAAACATGTCCTCTGTGCAGGGCACCAATGCATGCGTGAGAGGGAAAGGGGTTGCATGGAAGAGACAGCGTGGCTGCAGCTACCAGTCGTTTGCAGCAGTGCGTAGTGTTTCCCTCTGCCCACACGCTTCCTCGCCTTTTCCGCTGTTTTGCAAGGCATTGCTCTGTAGATTCCAAATCCTGATGTCACACATGGCTGTGATACTGAATATCTCATCGCGTGCTTGTCTGATACTCTTCTAGGTGCTATTTTCTGACTACAACCCCCATTAACGCACAAGTGCATTATAAATGTGATTGCGAAAAAGGTAAATTTCCCGTGAATACAGTACTGTGCCATGAAGGCATGTTTAGGCAGAGTAGAGGGCCCCACATATTCTTGATCGCGGCCATTTTGGAGATGATCAGCACAACGCTCCGGTCGCCTTTACCTCCCAGGGTTGCCTCCAGATTCCCATTGATTTGAGGCTGACTCAGCCCTGCGGGGACAAAGCAGGAAATATTCCGACCGTACATCACCCACACCGGGAATCGAACCAGGCCTCCGCGTGGCAGTCAGACGCCCTACCGAATACACCACCGCGGCTCCCACAATGTGATTGTAAAGACCAATGTAATTCTTATAAACACTGACCAGCCATATCTGACGCCATCTTGGATATAATGAGAGTCCGTGACATACATCGGCATGTTACAGGAAATGACGGTGCCTTGTGTCAAAAGCAAATGCTCCCACTTCAACAGTGGTGGCAAAGGTAATTTTCTCTACAGGCGTGTCATGGAGAATACTAAAAACCTTGAAGAATCTACGTGTTTACGTTTGGAGGCCTTAATTTATTTATGCCATTACACTGAAACGCAAGATTTTAATCAGGAAAACAAAAGATGGCGCTCAAGTAAGCTGTCATGTATTGTTGTATTGCTGTTAATAAATTCAATATAAAATATTACAATTTTAGAAACGGTATGATGGCTAATTACGAAGCAATTGTTTGAGACAACAAGAAGGAAATTTGCGTTTCACAGAGCAGACATTTACGAGGAAAAGTCCATCTTCCCTCGCATGAAAGAGTGAGAAAGAGTGCGAAGGATAATAACTTCCCGTCGTCGTTGGAGAATTCAAAGGACGTCTTAGTCATAGGAAACGACTCTTGTTTCGGCTTTGTGGTCAGAGCTAAGGCGCTTAGGAGTCTCCAGACCCCGGTCCCCTCCCCTTCACCTTCCTACCCTTACCCAACCCTCGGTCCACTGCACAGAAACCTAGAAACTGCAAAAGCACCGCAGGACGACAAAAAAGTAAAGTCTGGAGACGAGACCCTAGAAGTGAACTTAGGCAGCGATGTTCAATTATTCACCCGCAAATGTTCTCTTGCAAGGAGTAAGACTGTTTTCGGAGTCCATTTCGCGAGATTCTCATTTTTTTTTCTTTCGGCTCGATTTTAAGTATTAAGAATTAGCATAATGCTTCAAGCAGTTATGTGCATACGAACGTGTAACGCCTTTTAGTGGTTAGTACTATATTTTTCTTCTACGTCCATCTAGACTCACGACCTGGCGGTCTATGTTCCTTCGACCCTGCATAATATTTGGTACTTCATCTAATAAAAAATCATTCACATATCTACGATTAATTTTAAAGATTAAGCAACTACGTTAAATAATTAAAGACAAGATAAAGATATGAATAGCGTACGAAAATAGGCAAACAATATGCCTGACAATCCAACGGCCAGGCTGTACGACCAGAGCACTAGTTTACCCTTCGGTAGGAGCTCTATCACGTTCCTCCAAGGTATGGAGCGAAGGTATTAACCTGAAAATCCCTGAAATCTTTCTTGAGTTTCTTGACATTGCTCTTTGAATCTCTTTCAGCACTTGGCTTTAATTTGTTTCCATACTCTTATCATCTTATTCTTCGATACCCGTCGTAAATATCGAGTTTTTACATGGAAATTTTAACAGCAAATACGAGCACGGGCAGTTGGTCTTGCTTGACATTGATAACATTTCAGTTCAAGTTTCAAGATGATTGACAGAAGACTGATTTTCCCTATCACATTTGCTCAGAATAAAGAACGGAAATCTCAGAAATTTTACAGCATCATTGGAGCTGAAAGTCTGTAATAAAAACCGTTGTAATGTAATGCGTAGTTTCGGAGGTGCATGCTAAATGAAATTGGAGAAAGGCACCAGTTTTGTGACAACAGATGTTCTAGGTTTCAAATTTGCGAGAACCAAAATTCTTACGAGATTTTCAAATCTCTTTCTAATCTCAATTTTACGAAGTTATAGTGCGATGTTGGGGAGGCTAACCTTAGATCTTTGGATGTGAAGTGTTTATAGCAATCAAACGTTTTGGCGTACTGCTCTAGAAATCACTAAGCGATCAGCATGGCTTACGTAGTACAACCTACCGCAAGAAGCCTTTGAAAAATACGCTTGGCGCGGTTTGTGTGACGAAAAGAGATTTTTCTTTGACCACCTATCAGAATTTTGCACTAATAACCATGCGTACGTGAACGGTCAGCCGAGTAGATATTCTGCCTAAAGAAGTAGGACGCTCTGATGGTGTCTATTGGCATATTATATGTTACAATATATGGATGACAGTAGGCATCTGGAAGATCATCGAAAAATAGACTAGCCTTGACGTCATGACTCTTTGTATCTGGAAGCGAAAGTGCTACTTATTTTCCTGTTCTGTTTCCACTTGAACAATAATTCCCGTATAAATGTAAAGGGATGCAAAATCTAAAAAAGAGCTGGGTGGCCGAACGTGTGGACGACATTCTCTGGTTCGACTCACGGTCCGGTCATGGGTGTTATTTTTGAGAGCCCAGTCATGAATTTCATCTCATCGTAAACAACACGAATACAGGGAGAAAATCATGTAGAGCAGATCTTCAAATGGACAATCATTTCGACTTGCACGCCTTAAACGTTTGCAACCCGGAGGACAGTGATGTTAATTGGATTATCTACCTTCCAGGCAGTTTGTGTTATCATAAAGTAAATTTTACTGCTGCGTTCTCTCATTAGATGTGGCTTTGCACATGAACTTGTGCGTCTAGAAAACTACACGGGCTTGCCCGAACAAGCAGGGATGACAACGAGGGAGAAAGGGACCAGCCGTCCCCTACAAGAGAAGCCTGTTAATCCGCCACTGAGTGAATCTGAGCACTCTAGCTTCTCACATGCTTGAAGCTCTTGCGTGGACTCGAAGCGTGTGAACATTCATTTTAGCGGATCAACATATATTTCCCTTATTTTACATCGCTTTTCAGTCTCCTTAGGCTAATAGTGGCGATGAGGATGAGAAGATGAAGTTTGCGAAAATATATCCTCAAACATCCATGCCAGGTCTCGAACTTGGAACCTTTTCAATATTACCAGTAGCCAGGATAATACAGAGTCTCCCAAAATAGTGTTTACACCCTCTGTAAGTTAATAACAAAGAAACTATTAAAGATAACTGGACTGGACTTTTTGTATTTGAAGCTGCAATTTCTACATTGAGTGTGTGTGTCAGCGTGTGCAGGCATTCTGTTGTTTTTAGTTCCATCACAGCCTACCAGGCGGTACGTATTTGTGTACCCACAGTGGCAGAGGTGAGCATTTTTTCTTTTCAGCAACGTAAGAAGCGTCAAATAGCCACCCGGATCTCCCGATTTAACACCGTTAGATTTCTACCGCTGGGAAACTGAAGAACGATGCGTACCCCACAAAGCCATGGTCACTGGATGACATGAAACATGCGATTGACACTGCCTGTGCTTCCCTTCCTATGGAAACCATATCTGCTGTTTGTTGATTTATCGATCTGTTTTATGGCATTGAAGCCAAGGTACAGTAAAACCTCGTTAATCCGGAATAATGGGGGATAAGTTGACCGGTTTAACAAAAGTCCAGATTAACTGAAATAACCTAAGAGAACAGTAGAAAGTGCATTAAAACTCCGTTTATAGCAACAAAACACATTTATTATGGTGTATTTAAAGGGCATAGGCCTAAATACACTATACAGTACAGTAAAATGTAAAGCAATATGACAACGGTGTCCGTACACACGCCATACCCATGACGAATGATATTGTTGACTTCTAGCCACATTTAAAACCTTGCATTCTGCCTTTTGCCTGTTCGGATTAAGCGATGTCGGGCTTATCGGAGTCCGGATTAACGAGGTTTTACTGTATTGCTGCCAATCAACATCTATAACTTTGAGATATGCTACATGCAAAACGTTCATACTTTCTGTTATTAGCGTTCCCATTATTAACATTCAAGGAGTATAAACACTATTTTGGGACGCACTGTAGTCTGTGGGAATATATATATATAAAAAATAAAACAAATACAAAAACGCTTTCAACGTTATTTGTATTCCAAAAAACATGGTAAGAATTGTAATGTTAAAATGTTATCTACCAATACACTTCAACGAGAAATCGACATGCCATCATTAAGGTCAAGGAGAATTTTTATGCAACAGCTATTTTTGTATAAAATAATTAATGGCCTTATTTATAATGCTCAAATTTTAAGCAAAATATATTTTAATACTACATGTTGTCATCTTCGAAATAGAAACTTGCTGAATTGTCAAATGGCTAAAACTAAGAAGTATCAAAACTCTCCGTTACAGCAAATGTTAGATTTGTACAATAAGTTATCAATGATAGATAATGAGTTAGACTTTTCGTATTCCCTGAATATTTATAGAACAAAGTTGCAATCATTATGTTTTACACAAGAAATTATAGAAATTATTGTCTTATAAGTTCAAATATTTGGAATTTCTGAATATAAATATATGTTATAGGTGAGGTATTTTTTTGTTATCATTTACTATGAGTGTATGTAGGGCTTTGTATTGTTTTGTATTCCCTGAATGTTTGCAAGACAAAATTTCAATCATTATGGTTTGCGCAAGAAATTATTGTCTTATAAGTGCAGACATTTAGGGATTTCTAAACATGTATATATATCATGGGTGAGGTATATTGTTACCATTTACTATGAGTGTAGAGTAGAGTAAATATGTACTTCTGAGGCCAACTTTGATTTCTTGACCAAACGACCACAAAAAGTTGAAAAACTCACTTTCTCTCCCCGTTCCGCGCCTCATTTAGTGCGCTGACGATGTTTCACGGGCGCAAAAAGGCAGTGATGAGTAAAAGATGAGCTCTCATTCTCTCATCCTTCTCATCTTTCTCATCTTTCTCATTGTTCTCTCATTCTCTTTTTATTCTCCTCTCATCCTCTCATCTTTTTTTATTCTCTCATTTTTTTATTCTCTTATTTTCTTATTTTTTTGAAAGATGAGTGCACCTTATCGTAATTTTCCAAGTCTGGGACCAAATGTTTATATATCGTGACCTACGTAAACCTCTCCTCTCATTCTCTCATTCTCTCATTCTCTTATTTTTTGAAAGATGAGTGCACTTTATCGTAATTTTCCAAGTTTGGGACCAAATGTTTATATATTGTGACCTACGTAAACCTCTTCTCTTATCCTCTTATTCTCTCATTCTCTCATTCTCTCATTCTCTCATTCTCTCTACCTTTAGAATATTGTCGTCAACATTAGAGATGAAGTTGGAGTGCTGGAATCAACGGGGCCAAATGTTTATATATATCGTGATCTTCGTAAACCTCTTCTCTCGGGGAGGGAACGATGTACCACACACACACACACACACACACACACACACACACACACACACACACACACACACACACACACACACACACACGCGCGCGCGCGCGCGCGTGCGCGCGCGTATGCCTCTTATTATTTCCGTATTGTAACACAAACAAACAAACAAAATAATAATTGTTGTTTTTTAGAATACCTGGCCCCTAACTCGCCAGGGTGCGTGGTGCCCAACCCAAAAAGGTTCTAACGGCTACGGCTCTAGATAACCGCACCTCTGTAGGGTTTCACGTGTTTTTTTTTTTTTCCCCCAAACTTCCATGAAACCCTACAGAGGACCTCCGTAATGCATGCAACGTGTACTAACGACTCTAGTGTTATTTGATGTTGTGATATTTTTGGATATAGAGTTTTATTGTGAGATATAGATAAAAATAATTATGTTTATTATAATATTTTCTTGATGAAGATGGAGAATATGTGCGTGTTACAAATAAAGTTGCATGCTTTTTTTTTCTAGTGTGTGTGTATGTGTTTTTGATGTTTCGACAGCATCTGAAACGATAAAAAAGAAATTTTATTGTTAATTTTCACGTGTAAAAACAACAACAAATTTTTTTTGTGCAAATTTTCTGATTGTCTCTCGTGCTATAGTGCAAAAAAGATATTGTAACTTATAACTAATGAAATTGACATTTGTAACTGATCTGAACTAGTGAAATTCGTATTGTGCCATTGTAACTGATTGTGCTAGCACTAAAAATTTCTTATTGTGCAAGAAAATAGATGATAAAAACTTGTTAAAACTGCTCTGTGACCCTCTCATTCTTCACGTCGTAGGCGAAGGAC